>NC_063168.1:39793561-40993561 GCF_023159225.1 Perognathus longimembris pacificus | reverse complement strand
GGATGAATAAAATTCCACTGTGCAGATATACCACATTTTCTTGATCCATTTATCTATTGAAGGACATCTGGGCTTAGTGCTGCAGGAAACATGCTGGTGCTGGAGGCTTTACTGGAATCTTGCTTGTAATCTACTGGAAAAAATGCCCAGGAGTGAGTGCTAGATCATAAGAGAAGTCTATATTTAGGGATCTTGGAGGTTTCCTTTGTTGTTGTTTTTCTTTTGTGTGTGTTTGGATTTTTTTTCCTGTCAGTCATGGGGCTTGAACTTAGGCCCTGTATTCTGTCCGAGTTTTTTTTCTTAAGGCTACTGCTCTACCACTTGGAGGAGCCACAGGACCACTTCCAGTTTTCTGGTGATTAATTGGAGGTAAGAGTCGCATAGAATTTCCTGCCTTGGCTAGTTTTCATGTTTAGTTTTTTGAGTAACCTCCATATTGCCTTCCAGTGTGGTTGCAAAAGCTTACATCCCCACCAACAGTGTATTAGGGTTCCCTTTTGACAACATTCTTACTGTCATTCATTGTTTTCTTGATAATGGTCATTCTAACTGAGGTGAGGTAGAATCTCACTGTTGTTTCAACTTGCTCCACTATGGCCAGAAATGGTGAGCAAATCAGTTTCTTCATGTGTCTATTAGCCATTTTTACTTCTTAGAAGTCTCTCTTTAAGTCATTAACCTATTTATTAATTAGTTTGTTTTTTGAGAGTTTAATGTTTGCGGGTTTAATTTTTTTGAGCTCTAAGTATACAGACAGGTCTTGTCTGTTGTATAGCTGATTAAAAAAAAAAACTTCTCCCATTCTGTAGGCTTTCTTTTTAGCTTGTGAGCTATGTCCTTTGCTGTGCAGAAACTTTAAATTTGATCTAATCCCATTTATCAAGTCTTCGTGTCTCTGGATATTTAATTAGAAAGTTTTGACTTGTACCCAAGAGCCCCAGTGTTGCCCCTCCTCCTTCCTGTAGTAGGTTCATGGTTTCAGGTTCTACATTGAGGTCTTTGATCTATTTTGAATTGATGTTAATGCAAAATTATATATAAGATCTGGTTTCAATTTTCTTTTTTTTTCTTCATGCATTTTGTTGTTCTTATAAAGGTGATGTGCAGAGAGGTTATAGTTACATAAGTCATGTAATGAGTACATTTCTTTTTGAAAAATGCCACCCCCTCCCCTCTATCTCTCCCAGTTTTTCCCTCCTGTATCCACCTGTAAGTTGTATAGTTCATTTTTAATGTAGTGTCTAGTGAGTAACACTGCATTTGTTCACCCTTTGTCCCAACATTTTTGTGTCTCCCCCCCCATAACCTCCCCAAGACAAATAAATGAATGAACAAGACAAAAGGAAAGGAAAACAGTAACAGCAACAAAGAAAAAAACCTCTTGGTTCTATTTCCTGGAGTTCATTTTGAGAAATATGTTCAGATGTACATAGGTATTGCTCCCTTGTATTCCTCACCTAAGAATATCCTTTGATCTCACTAGAACACAAACAAAGCCACACTAAAGTGACTAGCACAGCTATATTCACTGAAATATTATTTACCATAGACAAGATGTAGAATCACTCCTCAAATGCCCCTTAATGGAGGAATGGATCAAGAAAAATGTGGTATATATACACAATAGAATTCTACTCATCCATCAGAAGGAATGATAACGTACCATTCATAAGGATAAGAAAAGACTTGGAAAAAACTATATTAAGCAAAGTAAGTCAGACCCAGAGAAATCAAAGGTTGAATGGCATATGGTTGCTCTCCTTTGTGGTAGCTAACATGTGCTTATAAATCTACAAATAAACACATTGGATGGTATGTAAGTGGTTACAAATGAATTAACTAAAATATAGTAAACTCTATGGAACACTCAAATGGTATAATGTTTTAGAAAGACAAAGACAAAGCCCAGCAAAATAAGGGAATGGATACTTGCAAAAAAAAGGAGTGGGGTCACAGAATTCAACCAAGATGAGGACACAAAGTACCAGCTCCTTTGGGACACAGCAAAGGCAGTACTCAGAGGAAAATTTTTATCTCTGAGTGCATACACAAACAAACTGGAGAAACAGCAACACAATAATTTAAGGAAGCACCTTAATTTCCTTGAAAGACAACAACAAGCCAAACCCCAAGTCAATAGATGGAAGCAAACCAGAATTAAATCAATTAGAGACTAAAAAAACCATCGAAAGAATCAACAAAACAAAGAGTTGGTTCTTTGAAAAAATCAACAAGATAGACAGACCCCTAGAAACCTGACCAAGAAACAAAGGCAGCACACTCAAATAAACAAGATAAGAGATGAAACAGGTAACATCACCACAGAAATAACCGAAATTCAGAAAATAATAAGGGACTATTTTGCAAACCTGTATGCCAACAAATTCGAGAACCTGGAAGAAATGGATGATTTCCTAGAAAAAATTCATATCCCCAAACTCAACCATGAAGATTTAAACCTTCTAAACAGACCCATATCCAATATTGAAATAGAAACGACAATAAATGATCTCCCATCCAAGAAAAGGCCCGGTCCAGACGGATTCACAGCAGAATTCTACAAGGCCTTCAAAACAGAACTCACTCCAATATTTCTCAAACTCTTCAATGAAATTGAAATAGAGCGTTCACTACCAGACACATTCTATGAAGCCAGTATAACCCTCATCCCAAAACCAGGCAGGGACTCATCACGGAAAGAGGACTATAGACTGATTTCACTGATGAACATAGACTCAAAAATTCTCAACAAAATTCTGGCCAATCTACTTCAACAGGTCATCAAAAAAAATCATACACCACGATCAAACTGGATTCATCCCAGGGATGCAAAGTTGGTTTAATATACGCAAGTCAATTAATGTAATCCACCAAATCAACCCAAGCAAGGTAAAGAACCACATGGTTTTATCTCTGGATGCAGAAAAAGCATTCGATAAAATCCAGCACCTACTTATGCTAAAAGCCCTGGAAAAACTGGGATTCCAAGGAATATTCCTGAATATAATCAAGGCAGTTTATGACAAACCAACAGCAAACATAACTCTAAATGGTGAAAAACTAAAGCCATTCCCTTTAAAATCAGGAACAAGGCAAGATGTCCACTCTCTCCCCTGCTCTTCTACATAGTACTAGAATTCCTAGCCAGAGCAATTAGGCAAGAAGAAAATATAAAGGGGATCCAAATAGGAAAAGAGGAAGTTAAACTTTCTCTCTTCGCAGATGACATGATCCTATACCTAAAGAACCCCATAGGCTCTACCCCAAGCTAGAGCTGATCCAAAACTTTGGTAAAGTGGCAGGATATAAAATAAACCCTCAAAAATCAACGGCCTTTCTCTATGCTAACGACCCAAAGACCGAGGCTGAAATCAGGAAAGCAACTCCTTTTGCTATAGCACCAAAAAACATAAAATACCTAGGAATAACCTGAACCAAAGAAGTGAAAGACCTCTTTGATGAGAACTTTAAAGCTTGAAAATTGAAATTAAGTCAGAACTAAGTAAATGGAAAAACCTCCCATGCTCCTTGATTGGGAGGATTAATATAATCAAAATGGCAATATTGCCAAAGGCTATCTACAAATTCAATGCAATACCCATTAATATCCCAACACCATTTTTTAATGAAATAGAGGAAGTAATCCAGAAATTCATATGGAACAATAAAAGACCTAGAATAGCAAAAACAAGCCTAAGCAGAAAGAACAATGCTGGAGGAATTACAATACCCAATTTCAAGCTGTATTATAAAGCTATAGCAATAAAAACAGCTTGGTATTGGCACTGGAACAGGCCTGAAGACCAATGGAACAGAATTGAAGACCCAGAAATGAACCCACAGAACTATGCCTACTTAATCTTTGATAAAGGAGCTAAAAAATAGGATGGATAGCCTCTTTAACAAATGATGCTGGCAAAACTGGCTTAACACATGCAACAAACTAAAACTAGATCCTTATATATCACCACCCTGCACCAAAATCAATTCCAAATGGACTAAAGACCTCAAAATCAAGACAGACACCCTGAAAACACTAAAGGAAGGAGTAGGAGAAACACTTGGGCTCCTTGGTGCAGGATGGAACTTCCTTAACAAAGACCCAGAAAGGCTACAAATCAAAGAAAGGTTGGACAAATGGGACTGCATCAACCTGCAGAGCTTCTGCAGGGCAAAGGACATAGCTCACAAGATAAACAGAAAGCCCACAGACTTGGAGAAGATTTTTACTGGCCATTCAACGGACAAAGGCCTCATATCTAAAATATATGCAGAACTAAAAAAAATTACCTTCCTCCAAAATAAAACCGCAAAGAACCAATAGCCCCCTCATCAAGTGGGCTAAAGACTTACAAAGAGACTTCTCTGATGAGGAAATGAGAATGGCCAAGAGACATATGAAAAAGTGCTCTACATCACTGGCCATAAAAGAAATGCGAATCAAAACAACATTGAGATTCCATTTCACCTCAGTAAGAATGTCATATATCAAGAAAACTAACAATAACAATTGTTTGAGGGGTTTTGGCCAAAAGGGAACCCTACTTCATTTTTGGTGGGAATGTAAACTGGTTCAGCCACTCTGGCAAGCAGTATGGATTTTCCTCAGAAGGCTAAATATAGAACTCCCCTATGACCCAGCAACCTCACTTTTGGGTATCTATCCAAAAAACCACAAACAAAATTATAGTAAAGCCACCAGCACAACAATGTTCATCGCAGCGCAATTTCTCATAGCTAGAATCTGGAACCAATCCACATGCCCCTCAGTAGACGAATGGATCAGGAAAATGTGGTACATATACACAATAGAATTTTATGCCTCTATCAGAAAGAATGACATTGCCCCATTCATAAGGAAATGGAAGGACTTGGAAAAAATTATACTAAGTGAAGTGAGCCAGACCCAAAGAAACATGGACTCTATGGTCTCCCATATTGGGAATAATTAGCACAGGTTTAGGCAAGTCACAGCAGAGGAGCACAAGAGCCCAATAGCTATACCCTTATGATCACAAAGATGATGCTAAGTGAAATGAACTCCATGTTATGGAAACTATTGTTATATCACAGTTGTAACTACTTTCAACGTCCCATGTGTATCTGTAGCTTCTATTATTGATGATGTTCTTGTATCACCTTCCTGTGGTTGTTTCTACACTATCTCTGTAATCTTATCTGAGTATATTGGAAACCGTTACTGGTATTAGAACTAGGAAATTGAAAGGGAATACCAAAATTGAGAGACACAGGGTAAAAAAAGACAACTACAAAAGCAATACTTGCAAAATTGTTTGGTGTAAGTGAACTGAACACCTCATGGAGGGAAAGGGAAAGGAGGAGGAGAGAGGGGGGAATGAGGGACGAGGTAACAAACAGTACAAGAAATGTACCCAATGCCTAACGTATGAAATGGTAACCGCTCTGTACATCAGTTTGATAATAAAAATTTGAAAAAAAAAACTCTAATTCCAACACAAGGGAGAACTTGCATCAAGAAAGACTAGAAAAAACAAAACAAATAAACAACTTTAAAAAGGAAAAACATAAAACTATAACTATATTGAGCAGGGAGTTCTAGGTGAGTCTGTACTTAGAATCTGAATAGGTTTCTTGAAAGGTGGACTTCATTTTTAGAAAGAGACAGGAAACATAAATTGTTACATCAGATATACACTAGAGAGGTGAAGGGCTTTAGTGACCCTCTAATCTTGTTATTTACTCCATGGTGGCACTCTTCCTCATGAAAGTAAGCATATAGCTATTAACTTCTTTTGAACACAGTTGACTATTGTCCCCTTAACCTTCTTTCTCAGTCTGTAGATGGAAATTTCTACCACACACTTTGGTGAAAAAGCTACAGAAGTGTCCCTACAAGACAATCCTCCCTGTGGAGAAAGAAATTAGCTAAGGCCTATAGAGTAAGGAACAAATTGAATTCATTTAACCGAATTGCCATCTCACCAATAAAGTTCATGTCAAAGCACAAGTGCAAGTTGAAAGCAGGAATATCATCAGCAAGATGAATTGTGCTCTCAAGTCTACATGGCAGAGCTGGATGCTGACTGTGCGATTTTACCAGAAGGTAAACCAGTGAGTCAACTTCTTTTTTCAACCGTCTCAGTCTGCATTTTGCATTTTTTAAAAATAGCTTGTCTTTGTCTAAACAGCTCTATCCATCTCTGTAGTGGATTTTCTATTGTGCAATTGCATGCTTAGAATAATAAATCTTTGGATGAAAAGTCTGAAGAGAACAGCTCTTTGTGGTGACATTTTCAAAGTGTCAGTGTCTATATTATCCATCAAATCTAAAGTCACTGCACAAAAATAAATCAGGATGTATTTTCACACAAATTTCACAATAAATTAGGCCATATTTTAGGCCAATTTTCTATTTTCTATGATGCAACGTAACCTAGGTGCCAGTCTGTCACAGTATGGCATCTATCTGTCCCTCCTCAGAATGGAGTCAACTTGGAAAAACTCATGAACCAAATTCTAGTTAGCAGATGTGTTGGGATCTAAGGATCTTCTACAAACTAGTTTTTATTTAACAAGGCCTTTAATAGTGTGAGCACATTTACAGTCTACAGAGCCTCCCAAAAAGTCTGCTCTGCTGTAATACCAGTGTTCCCAGTTATTTACTATCCCCCCTCTGCATAGTCACACAAGGGAAGTCGCAAAGACGTACAGGCAGGATGTAGATGCAATTCATCCTGTTTTTCATTCCAATTCTGTGGCTATCTAGCTGTGAAACTATGAGAAGTGTGCTCACCACTCTAAGCATCAGTTACCTCTTCCATAAAGTATAGATCTCACAGTGGTATCTGTATGGCTGTATAGATAGCATGTCTAGTAAATTACACCTATTCAATGATATCTTCTCAAAAATATCTTAACTAACTTGCCTAGAAGTTTAGAGGACAGAGGCATACGAAACTTTCTTACACAACCCTGACCTTGAGAAGTTCTCTACTTTCAGATGTTTTTTCAGATTACAATAAATATAATCATCTAACTAGAACAATTCAAGGCAACATTGGGGGATATGCTAGTCTGGGTTTCACAACCATAAAGTACCTCTGAGGTTCTGTGAGACTATAAATTCAGCAACCTTAAAGCACAGACAGACATATAAATCCATTTGAGATCTTTGCAGACTTCAAAAGTTGGCAGGCTCTTCAAAAATTGAGACTCTGTTAGTGTTTAAAATGTCCTGTGTTGATGACAGAGATTGTTACCACAAAGTAAGCAATATCGTCTCACTCTAAAGTATTAAAACAGGGAAACAAATGGTTAATTTTATATTTCAGCAGAATCATTTTTGTTTTAATTTCTACTTTCACTATTAATTTAATGTACTTGTTACATAATTTGACTTTATATGTCATAGTATCTTCTCAGTCATAGTATTCTTTCAGTTTCCAAGTATTTCAGGAACCTTTTAACTAAAAGATTTCACAAGCTAATCTACAGCATTCTAATTATTCTAAGAAACTTTCTGTTTTGTAAAGATATTACTGATGATCTGTTAGGTAATTAGAAGGTAAATACTTAGTTTATTTCAATCACTAGGGAAATGACTATGCTAGGGAAGTGTTTACAAAAAAAAATGAAGAACTTAAATATGATATGTAGAACCACGTACAGTTGCAATCTTAAGAACTGGATTTGCCCTCATTAGTCCTACTCCTGCTCCATAAAAGTACTGGATAATCTGCTAACAAAGCATTTTTTTCTCACACACACCACTTAAAAATCAATAAGTGGCAGTGCAAAAATGATAAAAATGAGAATCAAACTTGACAACTAATAGAAAATACATACAGCTATACACAGTGATTTATCAACCTCCAAAAATAGTCATTGTAGTCATGAGATATGCTTGATTATATGCATTTCCTCTACTCTCCATATAAATCTATCTTTAATGGGCATGTTCATCTTTTACAAAGATGCACAATTTCCTTAATCAGTAGAATCCAAGCAAATGATAAAAATCAATTTAGACTGCAACACAGAACGTGCTCTTCAGAACTAAGAAATTCCAATATTAATAAAAGGAATGCATAGAACTGTTCACATTTAATAGAAGATATCAGTGAGAATGTTCTTTTAAATGAAGTAAAGCAAAAGAAAAGTCTTTCAGGTCATAGTAGCACAGATGTGTAATGTAAGTATATAGGAAAGTGAGGTAGGAGAATCTCAAATCTAAAGCCAATCTGCATTACATAGTTAAGACCATTTCTCAAAACAAGCAAAAATATTTAACCCAATACAGTAACTCAATATTTCTTCAGTAATTGTATTACCAATATTGACTTTTAGGCCTACCACCTCAAAGAATTCTGTTCAAGCCCGCCTTGCCCATGTTCTCTACTAAGAGACTAAGTTGCACTTCAGATTACAACCCACTGTCTTAAATTGGGCCTTCTTTTATTTTATCTTGAAGCAAAATGGGTTAGTCTTAGTTGTTAATTCCACATTAGTACCATATACTTGGTTTCTAAATGAGTTACTAATTCATTTATTTGGTGTCATTGCCATTGTAGATGTGTTGGGAACATTCCAAACTACAAACCAAAATGGAGAGACTTCTAAATTAACTGACAGCTTTTTCCAATATGATCTCTCTGTCTCTCTGTCTCCCTGTCTGTCTCTTTCTCTGTCTCTGTCTCTCTCTGTCTCTCTCTCCTTCTCTCTCTCTCTGTTTTTCTCTCTTTATCTGTCTCTCTCTCTCTTTCTCTCTCTTTTGTGCCAGTTCTTGGGCTTGAACTCAGGACCTGGGCACTGTCCCTGAGAGCTAGTTTTGCTTAAGGGTAGTGTTCTTCCACTTGAGCCACTTTCAGTGCCACTTTCAGCTTCTTCTTTGTAGTTGCTGAAAATAAGAGTCTCACAGACTTTTCTGCCTGGGCTAGCTTTGAATGATGATCCTCAGATCTCGGCCTCTTGACTAGCTAGAATTGCAGGCAAGAGCCATCAGTGCCTGGCTATGTTCTCCTTTTTAAAAGATAACTATTTGTATGTGCTGTAAAACATTGGAAATCACATGCCAAAATCTTAATCATTATTACTTACTTTAAAAGAAAATAGGTACTTTTCCTTATTTTGTTTTTGTCTACTTCTATTTTTACTACTATATGTTAATAACTTTTTAAATCCTTTATGAAAAAATTATATTGATGTTCAAAAATTAAAGTCATTTACATAATACCAAATATATATGTGTGTGTGTCATTTATATAATGCTAAAATAAGATTCTATATATTATCACCATCAAGATTAAATGATTGAAACAAGGTATTGACTGCTAAATGATATTTTAAGTTCAACTACATTATTTCTAGATGTTTATTTTAAATATTACAAAAGATCAGGAAGTATTCTAGAAAGTATTCTCCCTTTTAAAAGTCTACAAAAAGGTTATTATGTAATTCAGAAGCATCTCTTTGTTAATGAGAGAATGTAAAGTAAAAGATTTAAGAAGTTAAAGCAAATCAAAAACACCATTGAGATTCCATCTCTCCTCAGTAAGATTGAGCAGCATTGAGAATTCAAACAGTAACAAATGCTATGGTAAACAAACAAAAAAAAAGGAACCCTACTACATTGTTGGTGGGGATGTAAACTAGTACAACCACTTCAGAAGGAAGTTTGTGCACTCCTTAGAACATTAAACATAGCTCTTCCCTACAATCCAGCCATACCACTCTTGGGCATCTACCCAGAGCATTACAAGTTATAATACCAGAAAGACTTGCATATCCATGTTCCTTGCACCACTATTCACAGTAGGCAACTTATGGAAACAGCCTAGATGTCCTACAATAAATGACTGGATCAAGAACAAGTAGTACATATACCCATGGAATTTTATTCATCCATTAGAAAGAATATTATGTCATTTACAGGGACATGAATGGACATAGAACAAATCATGTTAAGTGAAGTAACTGAGGCTCAGAAAGACAAACAGCACACTATGCATAACATATACACGGCTCAATGCATTTTCACACTAACAAACTGATAAAAAGGCGGGTATACTTGGGCGGGAGGGGAATCTGATCAACTAATTACCATTCTTCAAAAATAAATACCAGGAAGTGAAATATTTTTGAGAGGTACAGGAATGGGTGGAAGGATTAGCAAACGTAGTCCTTATAGTCAATGTATGTTGTATAAGAAAGGACTGCCATAACTTCAAGGTAGGGTCAGATGGGAGAAAATAGGGGAACATGAAGGAGAAGGTGACATCGACCAAGAAGCATTGTACTGGGCTGGGGATATAGCCTAGCGGCAAGAGTGCCTGCCTCGGATACACGAGGCCCTAGGTTCGATTCCCCAGCACCACATATACAGAAAACGGCCAGAAGCGGCGCTGTGGCTCAAGTGGCAGAGTGCTAGCCTTGAGCGGGAAGAAGCCAGGGACAGTGCTCAGGCCCTGAGTCCAAGGCCCAGGACTGGCAAAAAAAAAAAAAAAAAAAAAAAAAAAAAAAGAAGCATTGTACTCATAACCTGAATTATAACTCCTTTCTACAACAACAAAATAATAATAATTATTATTAATAATAATAAATGAAAACTTTTAACCAAAATGTTGAAGAGTCACAAATGCCAAGCACAATCATAATAGAAAATAGACCCAATCTAATGACTGAGTTAGAAAATGCAGGCAGCCAAATCACAGTATTGCAGTTTTCAAATATTGCTGAGTGACCATGGAAAGGCCATTAACATAAAAAATGATGGGCTTTAGAGGAAGGGCTTTTGCATAAATGTGAGATTTATAATAGAAACTTGAATGTAACTAAGCAGAAAAACCAAACTTGCAATAGGCAATTGAGAGGAGATAAGTGAAGTGGAAAAATTAGAACTGTTTCCTATAAAACTGAAAATACAAAAGAACATGCACCTTGACTGCTATAAGGTGAATAACACATAAATATTGAATTGTGCTGCTTATTAATAATACATTTAAAATGTCTTAAGATCTATAAAAGCAACTTAAAGAGAAGAAATGCAACTTACCCAGAGACATTGGAGCATCTTCTAAAACAACCAAAAGGGCTGGGTGGCTCCTGCCTGTGATTCTAGCTACTAAGGAAGCTGAGATCTAAGGGTTGTAGTTCAAGGCTACCATAAGAAATCAAATATGAGAGACTCTTATCTCTAATTAACTACCAGCCAGAATTGGAGCATTGGCTCAAGTAGTAGAAAGCTAGCTTTCAATGAAAAAGCTAAAGGAGAGTGCAAGATTCCATTACTGCTTTGACTAATGTTTCTAAGAAAGCCCTTCCAGAACACTACTACACTGTTGGTGGGAGTGTAATCTTGTTGAACCACTCTGGAAAGCAATGTGAAGGTTCCTTAAAAGGCTAAAACATAGATCTCCCCTAGGACCCAGCAACCCCGCTTTGGGGCATTTACCCAAAGGATTACAAGCAAGAGCACACCAAAGCTGCCAGCACAACTATGTTTATCACAGCACAATTTACCATCGCTAAAATATGGAACCAACACAGATGCCCCTCAGTAAATGAATGGATCAAGAAAAAATGGTACATATACACAATGGAATTCTATGAAGCTAGTAGAAGGAATGACTTAGCCCCATTCGTGGGGCTAATGGAAAGACTTGGGGGGAAAAATCATACTAAGTGAAGTGAGTCAGACCCAAAGAAACATAAACTCTATGGTTTCACTTAATAAAAACAATTAGTACTTGGCTAGGATAGTCCTAACAGAGGAGCACAATAGCTCAATAGCAATGTATATATGATCACATAAGGTGATCCTAAAGAAAATGAACTACAAGACTTAAAGAAATAAGTGGGTTGTCTTTGTTGTTGTTATTTCCAATGTGCCCTATGAAATTATGTCTTTTTCTTTTGTCTTTCTTCCCCATGGTTTTACTCTTGATGTCACTGTAACTGACTTTGGTAGACTGGGTATTGTATGTATGTTTATGGGAACTAGGGGAGGGGAACACCAAAATGGAGAGACAAAGGGTAAAAGGTAAACCAGTGCAACAGCAATATTTGCAAAACGATATGCTGTAAACCAACTGTACATCTCAGCGGAGGGTGGGGGGAAATTGGGGAGGGGGAAAGTGGGAGAGAAACAAAGGAGCAGGCAACAGGTTTGGTAAGAAATGTACTCACTGCCTTAAGTATGTAATTGTAACCCCTCTGTGCATTACTTTGACAATAAAAAAGTTAAAAAATAAATATTAAAAATATAAAAAGAAAGCCCTTCTGCAACATAGAATTTTAAAGTATGTGTCAAACATGTATCATTATCATGTATATATATGCATGTTATATATCATGTATATATCATGTATATCATGTATATATATATATATATATCATGTATCATTATTTCCCCCAATTTTTTCATTAATTGGCTCTTATTTGACATGGTACAATCTTCCTGGTTATTGAGAGATTTTAAAATGTGCATAAGTAAAATCTGCAAAGAAAACAGTATAAAGTATTCCCAACTTTCATCTAACTCACACAAATGACTTTTCATCTCCACATATGCCAAGCAAAAATGTCTGACTATGAGGTTTAAACTTATATGGGTTCCAACAAAAAGAACAGTTTAAAAACAAGGTAAAAATGAAATGTTAAGGAATAACCGAGGCTCTGCAACATAACATACAAAAGAATTAGAAAAATAAAAATTTATCAAAAACAGGAAGATAGCTCTGGAGTGAATGCAAGGTTATCTTTCTTCAAGGAAAATAAGAGCAAAATTGTGAGGCAGTCTTAAGAAATTTGCCAGCCGGGTGCCTGTGGCTCACACCTGTAATCCTAGCTACTCAGGAGGCTGAGATCTGAGGATCATGGTTCAAAAAGGCAGCCCAGACAGAAAAGTGCATGCAACTTATCTCCAGTAAACTACTCAGAATAAGCCAAAGTGGTGCTGTAACTCCACTGGTAGAGTGCTAGCCTCTTTAAGAGGTTCAGGGACATGGCCCAGGTCCTGAGTTCAAGCCCCAAGACTGGCAGAGAGAGAGAGAGAGAGAGAGAGAGAGAGAGAGAGAGAGAGAGAGAGAGAGAGAGAGAGAGGGAGGGAGGGAGGGAGGGAGGGAGGGAGGGAGGGAGGGAGGGAGGGAGGGAGGGAGGGAGGGAGGGAGGAAATCTGCCAATATACTTTTTAAATTACCTGAGCCCCATCTTCTTCCAAATACAGCATCCCACTGATTCTGTGCATCACAGTATAGCCCTCCTTATGCAATTGTTTTTAAATTTTCACTTTGCAATGTTAGAATGGCATAACTAATACTTATGAATTTCCTGGTACTGTGCTCAATGCTTTCTGTGTAGTGTTATTATTTTATTTTATTGTTCTATGTTTCGATTAAATGGATATAGAGATGATCCAACTACATTATATGCATCTACAAAAATATCATGTCTCACTATCCACAAGTTAGTATAAGCCAAAAGAAAAGAATAAAAAATGCATTTTGGTTATAAAATATCTTCTTTTTTAAATGCAAAGATATCTAAAGAGTTGAATATTGTTCATTTACACTGATTTGCATGAGCTTTATGAACAGAGGAGGAATGCTGGAGGAAATGGAAAATGAAGAAGGCAACTCTGTCCACCATGTTTGACTCCCTGTGGGCTAGTGAGAGCCCCACAGCACAGTGCCCAGAGAAGAACACTGCATGTAATAAATCAGAATGCCTGATTTATTACAACTCTGTGTGTAATCAGTCAGGATGCCTGAGGAGAGTGACACGACATGAGAGGAGGGTGGTTAGGGTAGGTAGGAGGAGATATGAAGAAACTTATTTCAAAAGTTTACTAAGGTGCCTGGGACCAAATCAGGAAAGAAAATATTTCTCTTTCTCTCCTTTCTGATACCAAATTAAAAAGCAACAAGCAATTATAATATCTTAGGATAACCTCCACAAAGTATTATTCATTCAGTGAGAGTTATATGAACAGATAAGATTGACCACTGGACTTGATATGGTATCGTCCTTCTATCTGTGCTTCATAGTTCCAAATATGTATTTGGCTTCTTGCTGAACTTTCACAATATGATAAACCTATAATTTTGTAACTACCTAAATAAACTATATAAGTAAAATATAATAAATATTATGTCATATAAAATCAAATTTCTTTCTAAGCCTGTACAACCCTGAAACTCCATCCTGCCTATGCCTTCAACTTTGACCCAAGCCTCTCTCTTTTTGTTTATTATAATCCAGCCAAACAGGGCTTTCTCCTGGCCTTTAAGCATGTCACTCCAGCTTGTCCCCATGTCAGGACTTCTGTACCAGCTATTGCCCATTCAACACTCAGGTCAAATGCCACCCCCTCCAAGAGTCCTGTTTTCCCCCCCTTTGACTTATCTTGCCCCCTCACTGTCTGCCTATTACCAGTAGGTGTCACCTTCAATTGTGTTTTATTTTTCTCATAATAAAAATCTTTAGTGATGACTGTTGAGCATTTTTGTTTGTTGGTTGGTTGGGTCTTAAACTCAAGGCTTGGCTAATGTCCCTGAGCAGTTTTGTTCTAGGCTACCACTTTGAGCCACAGCACCACTTCCAGTTTTCTGGTGGCTAACTGGAGATAAGAATATCATGGACTTTCCTGCCAGTGCTGGCTTTGAACCATGATGCTCAGATCTTAGCCTCACAAGTAGCTAGGATTGCAAGTGTGAGCAATTGATGGCTGGCTTTGTGTTGGGCAATTTTTAGCTCATTAAGCTCATGAGAGCAGTACCCCGAATTCTCTTGCCCCACCCATTTTCCCAACACTTGAATAGTATCTTCAATATCATGAGAGAATGAATAAACAAATAAATTAATCCATACATTTTCTAAATATTGATATATATGTAATCCTGGAAATACATTTCAAAATGTTATTAACTTGATAAGAGAAATATTCTAAAATGTTGCTAATTTGATGTGAGATTAGGTTATGTATTGATATCTCCTGGTTTCCTAAATTTTCTGCAAGGAGAATGAAATACTTTAGAAGTCATTTAAGAGATATTTGTAACTATGTAACACTTCCCCAAAGTAACACCAACATAAAGTAGCTTGAGTTGAAAAAGTCAAAAATGAAAGATATGCTCAGTGTAGTAGTACGTGCCTTTAATCCTGAAAGTCTGGCAGCTGATGTAAAAGTATCAAGAGTTTCAGGCCAGTGGAGAAAAAGGACTTGGGAATGAGGGAAAGTACTGTTTCCATCTTAGCTGGATAGTACAGGGCTACAGAGAGCAGCATCCGGAATTGACATGAGCCACGGGAAGTGCTGGGTGAACGTGGCCTTTTCCTCTCAACAAGAATGGGTGGAGGACTGGGCCTTAGTTAATCAAAGAGGGACATGGGGATGCTCTGCACCCAGGCATATAATTTTTACAACTTTCCGAATTATTTGTAAAATGTAAGCTTTTGTTGATTTTTTTAAATTTATGACAAGTACTAAATTTATTTCTGTAACTGGAGGATCCAGCGTATTCTTCAGTGCAGCTCCTGGAGAATGTTGGTCCATGCTCAAGTATTTTTTTAAGATGTTTACATTTTTATCTATTACATTTTTATATATTAGTTTAAATGTTTATTAAAATAAAGTATAATTAAATGAAATTAGCTTAAAATAACAGATACTTAAAAGCCAAAAGTGGCTCATGCCTGTAATCCTAGCTACTCAGGAGGCTGAGATCTGAGGACTGCAGTTCAAAGTCAGCCCAGGCAGGAAAGTCCATGAGACTCTTATCTCCTATTAACCACCAAAATACCAGAAGTGGTGCTGTGGCTCAAGTGGTAGAGTGCTAGCCTTGAGCTGAATTGCTTGGAGACAGTTTCCAGGCCCTGAGTTCAAGCCCCATGACCAACAAAAGTAAAAAATAAAAAGCCAGAAGTGACACTGTGGCCTTGAAAGCCAGAAGTCCCACTGTGGCTCAAGTGGTAGATTGCTAGCCTTGAGCAAAGGAGTTTAGGGACAGTGCTCAGGCCCAGAGTTCAAGGCCTAGGACTGGCAAAAAATAAAAAGATATTTCATCATACAAAAGTGCCCATGCATATCTACTGCAAGATGTATACTTTCAGATCTTTAAATGTATTAGTAAAAGACTTTAAAAGAAGAAACAGTTATCTTGTACATTAAAAGTAGAAAAACAGAAAGATAGGCTGTCAATAGGAAAGTGAATAAAACCTAGTAATGTAAGTCCCAACAAACCAGATTTGCTTCAATATGATAAAAGAAAGAACAAAATAACCTTAATGAAAATAGAAATCATAGAAGAGAAAATATAGGAATAGGATAATCTTGCAGGAAAAAAAGTCTATACAAATGGGATCTAAAAACTCTGTATTGGGGGCTGGGGATATGGCCTAGTAGCAAGAGTGCTCGCCTCTTATACAGGAGGTCCTAGGTTCAATTCCCCAGCACCACATATACAGAAAATGGCCAGAAGTGGCGCTGTGGCTCAAGTGGCAGAGTGCTAGCCTTGAGCAAAAACAAGCCAGGGACAGTGCTCAGGCCCTGAGTCCAAAGCCCTGGACTGGCCAAAAAAAAAAAAAAAAACTTCTGTATGGATCTGGTCACCAGTGGCTCATGCCTATAATCCTAGCTACTCAGGAGGAAGGTCTGAGGATTAAGGTTTAAATCCAGTCCAGGCAGGAAGGTCCATAAGACTTCATCTCCAATAAACCACAAAAAAGCCAGAGGTGAGCTCTGTGTGGCTCAAGTGGTAGAGCACCAGCCTTTAGTTAAAAAATAATACTCAGGGACAGCACCTAGGCCCTGAGTTTAAGCCCAAGGACCAGCACACACGCACACACACACACACACACACACACACACACACACACAAATCTGTATGGAATATAGCATTATTTAGTATGTAAGAAGTATCCCATAAATAACAAGAAGCTAAGCATCCTTAACTCCATGTATGAAGTGCTATAGGACCTTTACCATAGTATCAAACTAGGATCAAGTCTAATCTTGCCATTTTATGAGTATTTTTTTCATGCTCCCATTACTTGCAAGGAACAAAAGGCATAGATCATACACAGTCTCTGACACCTATAAATGTTTAAAATTCAATATTGTATCTATGCCTAAGGTCTAGAATAAAGAAGAAAAAGCAGGAAAGTAATTTATAGTAAAGTATTACATATTTCTGTAGTTAAATGCTTGTGCATGGCTAAGCTCTAAGCCATCATGCCCTACCTGATGTTTACCCCTTGGGATTTAAGGGGTCATTTAAAGGGAAAGTATAGAATACTGAAAGAACAAAGGTATAGGCATACACACAAAGGTATAGGCATACACGCAAAGAAAAACTCACACTACGGAAAGTCAGAACAGATTGTGCTTATTTACATATGATGAAAGAGCAAAATTATTTTAATTAAAGTGGGGATGATAGGCGATAACAAATTAGAGGCTGTCAGAGTAGAAAATTAGAGTAGTATGGTATTCTTGCAGACAAACTATACAATCTGCGTGAATAAACATCTGGTGGGACATGAGATAGTTCCACACAATGGGTGCTAATTGTCATGTGGAGCCATCCCCAACAATGCAGGACATTTGCCATCAACCCTTGTTAGTCTGAAAACACCCACACTAACTTTCCAAACACTGCTGGTGAGAACTACTGACCTAATTCATACCTATCATCCTCCAAGTTAATGTAATTACTTATTTCCTTAAGGATGGCTTCTGGAGACTGGCTTAAATTCCACGCAACCCCATTGTACTCTCTGTTCAGTTCCCCTGATGCACAGCTTGTCTCATCTACAACTGAAAGTGAACTATGATCGGTTTCTCAGAGTCTTATTTCAAATTAGAAGGGTAGTCTCATGAGGAAAAGGATTGACTATCTTGTTCAGTTGTTCATAGCCAGTGCCTACCACAGTGCATGTGTTTGATAAATTCTATTTAATTAAGTTCTGACTTGTTACTTTAGTGGTACAGTTGCAGTCCTTGTTTTCTTTAAGCAAAATCTGGACTATTTAATTCAAATAAATAAATATTTGAAGTAATGTCAACACAGGGCAAAACAAGATAGGAAAAAAATGAAATAAAACGTTCAGATGGCTACTAACTGGCAAAAAGAAAAAGTAGACAACAAAAAAGAAAACAAAATAAGCAAGTTACTAAAATAATCACAGGATTTTCAGATTTGTTTCTGTGTCTTTTGCAAAAAATTTAAAAACTAATGAAACATAGCCAAGCAAGGAGATAATTACAGCTTATTTTAAATCATTTTAAAACAAACGGTAAGACCTTTTAAAACAAGTGTGCAAGGGGTACCTTCCCTCTGGCCTCCAGCTGTGTGATAGGAGAATATGATGGCAATCTGGCTCAGGTATATTAGTATTAAATCTACATATTATTGTAAACTGAAGCCCAAACTTCATTCATATTTCCTCAGTTTCCAGAGAAATGAACAGAGATACAGTATTTAGTCTTTTGTCTCTTACATCTCCCTTAGACAGCAACACTCTCTCAGATGTCTCTTATTTCTAATGATTTTGAATTTTGAGATGTTACTGGGACTTTGTAGAAAGCTTCTCTGTTTGAGCTTATTGGATGTTTCTGTTATAACTAGATTGGGTTTATGAATTAGAAGAGGGAAGTCATACAAGTAAAATACCATTAATATCATATTAGATCAAGAACATATGAATATGGTGTATGAGTGTTAGCATTAACTTTGATCAACTGGCTGGGTTAGTATTTGTCTCAAGTTTCTTCACCATGAAGTCACTCTTCTTCCTCTACCTCCTGTCTGTACTCTTGCAAAGAAAGTCAGTGTGCATAAGCCATGTTCATGGTATAAAGGATTATACTCCACGTTCTTAAGGATAGTGGTGATAACACAAATTACTTATTCTTTGGCCCAGACACGTGTCAGTTCTTCTCTATTAATTATTTTACTCAACAATTTATTTGTATCAGTTGACACAAATTATTTATTCTTTGGCCCAGACACGTGTCAGTTCTTCTCTATTAATTATTTTACTCAACAATTTATTTGTATCAGTTGATCCCATGCATATTTCATTTATGTTTTGAAATGTAATATAATTATATGGTATTTTTATTGCTCACTTGTTCCAGCTTTGAATATTGAGAATTCCTTTTGTAGGCTCTATGACCCCTTGACATGCTTGATCAGTGTAGGTAAGTGTTTATACTTGCCTAATTTTGAGTGTTTTCTGAGCATTACTACTTACTTTCTGTTACTATAAGTTATCACAGATTCATTTTGCATATTCATTTTCCTGCTTTCTCCAAGAAACCTTTTTTCTGATTGTAGAAGGATATTAGAAATCAAGTTCTTGGTTTTGAGTGTGCTCATTATTACAAGGAGAGATGGGTCTTCATTTGTGGGACTTAGCTACAAAGCAAGAAAATACTCAGGCAATACTTCTCAACTTTTGACTCAATTTTTGGTGTTCATTGGTTTACATTAAGTGTTCCAGTTTTACTTGACAGCTAGGACCTAGAATTAATCAATATTTTCATGTAAGAATGACTATCATCACTGTACAGAATATCATTTATAGTAACAAATTGGTGCTTTCAACAATAGATGTGTAAATAAGACCCTGACATATCAAGCCATGAATATTCTTTCAAATTTAAAATAACCAGATCATTAGAAAGGGTTAGGGAAATATGATATTTCTGTATTACTCAATCATTTTTGGATAACATAATGAGATCATTTCAAACTAGAAAAAACGTAAATATCTGGAAAAATATTTCTGCAACTGTATATTCAATGTCACTGTGTGTATACTAATCTCTTTTACTCATTGCATACTTTTGACCAAATGTTATCCCAACACTTTATATTTATTATGTACAATGTGCTCCTCAAACCTATGAGGTAAGTAATAGCATTGTCATTTGAGAAATGAGGGAAACGAAGCTTGAGAAATAATTTATCCAATGTTTAATAGCCAGAAAAAAGCAAAACAAAGATCTCAGATAGCAAAACTATACATTGTCTACCATGGCATGTGGAATCTTGCAAAAGATACCCTGGGAAATCAATGTCAATTTATTTAAATTCAAGTCCTGTGCACAAGCAATGAGATAAACAGAATAAAAAATAGCACATTCACTCTTTTCCCTAATTTTATTTGGACCCTATATGTAAGAGTATCCAATTTCTCAAAAGGAAAGTAATTCTAACAAATGATCTTGGCAAAATCAGTGACCTTAAAGATACTCATTTAGGTCATCTTTCATTTAAAAAGAAAAAATCTTGGCCACACAATTTATCACTTCCCACTTAAAGGTAAAGAATTTGTACCTCATTAAAATTTTTCTTTCTGTTGCTTTCTGCAAAACACTACAAGGGAATGTGAATAGATGAAGGATAATTTCAATGTTAAAAACAACATAAATAATTCAAACAAAGAGATTGTTTTAATTACTACTTGTTTACAGTGCAAGCTAATTCTAACTTCCTTATTTTTTTTATTCCCTTGACAAATGGTGTACGATTTATATGGGCCAGGCTGAAATATAATGTATTCAAATAAATTAAAATTGTTTCTCTTCATACATTTAGTTTAAATAACCTTATTGTTCTAAAATTTGGGAGGAACAAGGAGAAAACACATCAACTACAAAACATGAACTCTTCTACAAATGAATTCAAAAGGACTTGAATTTTGTTTCATGAATAGAGAATTGGATAATGAATTGGCTATAAGACAACTGTGTCATTTCTTTGATATGAGGAAGAAAAATAAGAGAAATGTAATGTTGGGCAAAAATGGGAGCATATGCGTGAATTGGTTGTAGGAAGAAAGCCTTTGCCAAATAAACTTATATTCTTCAGTCTTTCTTTACTATGCTAATCACAGGGGGTGGGGTGGGGGAGGTTTCCTCGTGGGACTTGAACTTAGGATGTGAGGGCTGTCCCTAAGCTTTCTCACTACTACTTTGAGCCACAGCAACATTTTCTGGAGATAAGAGTCTCAAGGACTTTCCTGCCCAAACTGTCTTCCAATTGCCATCCTCAGATTGCAGCCTCTTGAATAACTAAGATTACAGGCATGAGCCACCACATATTTTTTTTCACATGAGTAAACCACATATGAAAGATCAAATAAATTATAAAAGATCCAATAAAAAGAGCTTCCTCATAAAGGATTCAGGAACCCCATAAACTCAGATTCTGGATTCCAGTAATGTTTAAGTAGTTCAGCCTGTGATTATGCTTAAGTTCTGGAGGGCCCTGGGTGGGAGCAGGGAAAAGACTGGCTAGAAAAGTAAAAGAATAGAAGCAGGAATAGAGATGGTATACACGGGGGAAATTAAACAAAATAAACAACAAAAATGTCCAGAGAACATTTACAAGCACCTAAAGCTGAGACTTTAGACATACATATTCATATATGCCCCCTAAAATAAACAGCTCATTACTAGTGAGAGGTGAGTAAATATTTTGAAATTGCATCATTAAGTTATTTTATTTGCTTTTACAGAAAATTTGTAGAATTGAACATGGCCTAGAATAATGTTATCAAGTAGTATTTTCTGCAGTGGTAGATGTGACCAATATTTGTATTATCTGATAACATATTCACTAGCTCCTGAGGCAATTAAGGCCTTGAAATATAGCTCTGGTTCTAGGGAATGGAATTTAAATATTAATGAATTTAAATTTAAACTGATTGCTAACCATGTATGGCTAGTGGCTACTGTATTAAATAAATATAGTTAGTCTAGAAACTATTTTTATTTCTCATAGAAGAGATAAACATATGCTCACTACTATATTTTCTTTTATTTCCATTTTTATTATCTTTTAAGTAGTTGCACAAAGGGATCTTAATTCAATGTGTAAATTTATGAGTACAATGTCATCCCTGACTTCATTCTCAGTCTATGTCAATCCTCCATATCTCCCAATCAAGTTACCTAGATCCATCTCCAATTATAAAAAAAAAGACACTATCTTTGTGACAGTATTATAGCTAAGTACAAATAACTCTCCTCCTAGATTCACCTCCTCCTTCCATTCTTTAATATTAGTGGACATGCAACATCTAAATCAACTATTATATACACAGATCATTTTTAAAGAATTAAAAGCAATTGGAAAATTTTAAATTTAAAAATATGTTTACTAGCTGACCAACTGAAATACAAGATATCCTATCCAATATCTTCAGAATCCTAATTTTTTAAAAAAAATAGCCTGGCACAAGTGGCTCATACCACTCACTTAGGAAGTGGAGATCTAAGGATCACTGTTCAAAGCCAGCCTGGGTAGTAGATTCTGTGATTCTTATCTCCAATGAACTACCAAAAGGCCAGAATGGATCAGTAGCTCAAGTGAAATAGAGCATTAGCCTTGAACACAAAATCTCAGGGACAGTGTCCAGGGAGTTCAAGCCCTTGTCAAGCACAAACAAAACAAAGTGAAACAAAAATCCTTGTTCATTAGTTCTATGTATCCTAGTTGTTGTTCTTTTTATAGAGTATGGCCTTTCTCCATATGAATGTTACTGATTCTCCAATTTTATTTCCACCAACACCAAGGCCTGTGATAAGATCTGTTTCTGCTTATGAGTTGTCATCAAAATGATCAAAGAGCAGACACACAATAATTCCACATCAATTCAGTTCAAAAGAAGCTCTTTAGTAACCCTTCTGGATTTCTATCAGCTTTCAAACTGTAAAGATAACAGATGAGCAGAAACCATCTACCAGTAAATTTATTTCTCTCTTCTAGTCGACAGTTACAGTTAGAAAACTTGAGTCTCTGTCAATGATAGGGGCTCAGTAAACTATATAAATCTGCTACTATGAATGGAACTTTTCCTGTGAGAAATTTATTAAGAAAAAAATAGTTAATGGTCCAGACACCTCAAAAAAATTTAAAGAACTTGTCTGAGTTCTAAACCACACTTAATTTTTTGACTCCTGAAAAACATCTTTCTGAACCTGACTTTTCTCATTTCAAAAAACAACCTTTTCCAGTAATCTCATTTCAGAGACCATAGCATAAACAGTACCCACATAAGAGAAAACTTTAATTTTAGGATGTAAGAATCATAATAGCCCCACATACATGCACCATTAAAAGTGGAAATAACTTACATTAATGAAATTCTGTTTCATTAAAAATGACATATATTTGTACAATCATAGAAAGAAGCCCATTATATATCCCACATATATATTTGTGTATATATGTATATGTGGGATATATAATGTACATACATATATATGTGTACATATATATGTGGCCCATATACATATATATACACATATATTGGATATATAACGGGCTTCATTCTATGATTATACATATATATCCCATATAAATGGAGATAATATATAAGTATATAATATGTATAATATATACATATAATTCATATCCACCATACATAGATACAGATGATAGATGGATAGATAGACTGAGACAAACAGACAGACAAACTGAAAGAGAGAAAAAGAAGAGGAAGCCTTGATAAGCTCAAAAACTACAGAAAAGACTGCAAGCTGGAAAGTCAATGAAGAATTCTGAGTCAAGTCCAAAAGCTGAAAGGTTCAATTCCTTCTTAATTAATGGTGGTCAATCTTTGTTCTATTATGGCCTTCAACTGATTGGATGAGGTCACATTACTGGGAGTAATCTGCTTACTCAAAGCCCATAAATTTAAATGTTAATTATATTAGGGTTCTCTAGAGGAACAGAACAAATAGAATTTATATATAATTATAAAAGAGGATTTATTGGATTGGCCAGCATGACTGGAAGCTGGGTAATCTGACAATAGCTGTCTGCATCCTGGAAAGGCAGAGACCTGGTATAATAAGCTAAGAAGACCCAGAACAAGGGGAACATGTGATGAAAACCCAATATGACGCTAATGTCCTGGAAACTCACAGAATTTCTCCTGTCTCCCAGTCACTGGTGCACTATTGTGAGTATACTTTGAAAGGCTAAAGAAGTCAGAGTCAGATGTCCACAGGCAATGGTAGCAGCCACAGACATAAACAAAAAGATAGAATGGACTTTTCACATGCTGGCTTCCTTCTTGTTTTCTACTTGTATTCCATTGGGCCTCCAGCCTATTGGATAGGGCAAGAAAATTTTAGGGTGGGTCTTTCTTCCTCAGTTTCTGTTCCACATGTCAATCATTCCTGGAAACATTCTCACAAACACACCTAGAAGTGGCACCTCACTAGTCTCGGCATCCCAAAAGCCAGTCTCTTGACAATCAAAATAAACAGTCCTATTAATCACATAAAAAAATGCCATCAAACAAACAATCCAGAACACTGTTTGATTAAACAGCGAAGCATTGTAGTTTAGGAATGGACACAAAAAAAGCACATTTTTTCAAACACAATATTGTTCCAACAGGATATAAATATCAGAATATAAAATATTAATTTCACTTTTAGCATAACCTTCCAATCCTTAGGAAAAATATCAGTTGAGGTTAGTGAAAAGTCTGATTCAAATATTTTATTAAAGAATCACAAAAGTTTCCTTCACTTTCCTTTTTTTTTTTATAAAATCCCAAACTCTGCCCCACTCTTAACTTTCAAAGGGTGTTTTTTCCTCATATTTCAGAGAAAATGAAAATTACCCAGTAGAGTTGCTTCCACCCTCCCTCCTGTGTTCCTTTCAAGGAAAGCCAAGCCTTGTCCTCTAGGAAAAGATTCACTTGTGTAAGTTTTGCACCCAGTACATCCTGCCACTGGTGAAACTTCTACTCTTGTATATTATCAGATTCTTACTATTCATCTTTAGAGGTATCTTCCACACTGGCATTATGTTAAATAAAAAAAGCTATTCCAGAATGCTACAGTTCTCCTAATCTTCCGTCTCCAATTTTCTGCTACTTTGCTTACCAATGTCCCTACCCATTGTCCTTTTGCCTTCAAAGCACATTTTCTTTTCATCCTATTCCAACTGATTCCCATTTCCACCCCTCACTGCTGCTACTGGTGTTCATGTCATGGAAAGCCTCATGTTGTCACATCCCATGAAGGACTTTCTACCAACTAGTTGATCACTGACAGTCTTGAAATAGAAATTTCATACTTTGAAATTTTTAGGACTACTTTGCTTACAATACCTTGGTTTTAATTGTTCTCATCCACTTTGAGTTTGTTCATATTTTGGATGGCTTTTTAAAAGGAAACATTATTTGGGGAGGAGTGATTTTAAAAACAAATTTTATCTTTAAGAACAGTTTTTTTGTTTCCTTTGTTTTGTTTTGTTTTTTGAGGGGGTTGGCTTCTTTTGCCAGTCCTAGGGCTTGAACTCAGGGCCTGAGCACTGTCCCTGGCTTCTTTTTGCTCAAGGCTAGCGCTCTGCCACTTGAGCCACAGCGCCATTTTTGTCCTTTTCTATATATGTGGTGCCTAGGATTTGAACCCAGGGCTTCATGTATATGAGGCAAGCACTTTTGCGACTAGTTAATATTCCAAGCCCAAGAACAGTTTTAAATAAGAGAAGAGCTATAAAAGTAGTAGAAATATTTTCTATGTACTTACATACTTTCTATGTACCTACAGACCCAGTTTCACCTAGTATTAACAGAGTAACTAACTTGTTATATTTAATATGTCAACATTTGTCATTATTTCTTTTTTCTTTCAATGCTTCCATTTTAATTATTTTTTAAATTTATTTATTCTCAAAGTAATGTGCAGAGGGGTTACAGTTTTGATATGTAAAATAGTGAGTACATTTCTTACCAAACTTGTTACCTCCTCCCTCATTTTTCTCTCTCCTTCCCCCTCCCCATTCCCCTCCCCCCATGAATTGTACAGTTGGTTTACAGCATATAGTTTGTAAGTATTGATGTTGCATTGATTCACCTTTTACCCTTTGCCTCTCCATTTTGATATTGCTCTTCCCTTCCTAGTTCCAATAAACATATATACAATACCCAGGGTACCAAAATCAGTAACAGTGACATCAGGGGTAAGACCCTGGGGAAGAAAGACAAAAGAAAATGGCATAATTTCACATGGTACATTGAAAATAACAACAATGGTAAACCACTTATTTATATAACTTGGAGTTCATTTTATTTAGTATCATCTTATGTGTTCATATGTACATAGCTGTCGAGCTATTGTGATCTTCTGCTAGAGTTCATATTTGTTTCAGAGTCCCTGGGTTTTAGCCAGTATTTTTCCTGATACAGGATCCCACATTGCATTCAACTGCCAAGAAACTGCAGGCTCTATTAGTTTAAAACCATTTCTAGTACTTTCTTTACTTTTCATACCCTTAAATGTTTCCAGGAGGACTAGAAAATATTACATTGAATGTCACTCTACTACAATTGATATTTTTATCATGACCAGACTGGGGTTATGTGTTTGAGAATGAGGATCCAAGAGATAGCATGTCATTGTCACCTGTCATATCAAGTATTCATATTATCAGTGTGACCTGCCACTGCTGACTTAGAGATTTACTGACTGGCTGGAGAGTTAATCCTTTTTTCTTCCTTTCCAATCCATTCCCTTGAGAAAGAAATGCCTGTAGATGTCCTCTACTCGTGATTTGGGGCATTGCCTTCTTTTGAGAACAAAACTATGTGCAAAATTGATATTGAATTCTTTGGCACAGGAGAGCTATCTCTTCTCCCTTGTTTATTTACTTGTTCAAGCACTTATGTTATACAAACTCATAGCTTTTGCATGTGTCTATGTGTATGTTCCTTCTGTTTATCATCGAAGACTGCTTCATTTCTTTTATTGCTTTTTAGGGGAGTTCTCGCAGTTGGCTCCCATGAACTTGGGATATGTTCTCATCATCATTCAATTGTTTAGCACATTCTTCCTTTATTAAAGTACAAATGACACTAGACTCACCTTAAAATTTTCTTTCCCTACCTTAGAATCATCTGTTTCTCCAAGGATCCCTTATTCATTTTATTTTTATTCACTTTGGGAAGCCACTTACTGATCTCTCAACATGGGCATCCATCAGAACCTTCTCATAAGGTATGCTTAACTCATCCTCTAACCTCTTCCTTGGATGTCTTAACTGCTTCTATGGCCTCCATCTAAATATTGATAAGTCATAGTTGTATTGTAGACACATTCAACAATTTTGTTAAATCACATTATCAAATTCCACATTAATGGGGAGGCAAAATACATTTTCTATAAGGAAACTTTAGAAATCTTGTTGAAAATGTTTCTAATATTTAAAAAAGACACACAGTTTCTGACCCATAACAGTTCTGAGATTGTATAGGATAAGTTACTGTCATCAGGAACCCTACTCTGGGAGAGGGGTTAAGAAATGTTTCCATATTAGAGCTTGGATTTGCTACTTCAATTCAATATTTTCTGTGGCTTTTCACGTTACACTCTGAAATTTCCTTCCAGCTCCATTATTTTCCTAGACCACATCTGAAAAGAATATTGGAAAGCTTCTTGCCTGTATAAAGTCAAGAGCTCAAAGGTCATGATTAAGTCTAGAATAGTCACAGTATTTTTTTTTAGTCAAGAGGCTGGAGGATCTGCTTCCATTTGGGCCAGAGATGAAAGGAAGGAGGAGCAGATAAATATAGAAATGAAGAGTGGATAAATGTAGTTGTAATTCAATATGCAGATGTGAAAAATGTAACCAGGTTAATTGAGGGAATGAGTGGGGATGGGAGAGATGGGGAGACCAATGGGAGAGGTGACATTGAGAAAGATGAAAAGTACTCATAATATGACAGCTTGAAACACTTTTTACAATTAAAAATTAAAGTAAAATAAAATAAATTAGCAAGGACCTGATGGTCCTTGACTATAATCCTAGCTAGTCAGGAGGCTGATATGTGAGGATTGTAGTTCAAAGTCATGAAGACAGGAAAATCGTTGAGACTGTTATTTCCAATTAACCATCAAAATAAAAAACTAGAGCTGTGATTCAAGTGATAGAGCACTAGCCTTGTGTGCAAAAGCTCCAGGATAGCTCCCAAGCCTTGAGTTCAAGCCCCTGGACCAGCATATAAAAACAAACAAACATTCAATAGCTATGCCCTTATGAACACATAAGATGACTCTAAGTGAAATGAACTCCATGTTATAGAAATGACTGTTATATCACTGTTGTAATTATTTTCAACATGCCATGTGAAACCGTAGCTTCTATTGTCGATGTTCCTCTTGTATCCCCTTCCTGTGGTTGTACCTGCACTATCACTGTATATGATCTGAGTACATTGGAAATTGTGTATACTGGTATTAGAACTGGGAAAGTGAAAGGGAATACCAAAATCAAGAGACACAGGATAAAAAGACAAATGACGACAAAAGCAATGCTTGCAAAACTGTTTGGTGTAAACCAACTGAACAAGTCATGTGGGGAGAGGGAAAGGGGGAGGGGAGAGGGGGGAATGAGGGAGGAGGTAACAAACAGTATAAGAAATGTATCCAATGCCTAACATGAAACTTAAACCCCTCTGTACATCAGTTTGACAATAAAATATTTTTAAAAACCAAATAAATAAGATATAAAATAAAAACTAAAAGCACACAGCCTCAAGTACTGGCACACACACACAAAATAAAAATTAGCAAGAAGTAAATAAATGGGTCATGAAGATAAAATGTGAAGTTCAAAGACAACACAATGTGTTAGGTATGGAAGATATTAGTTTTCAAAATAAGGTAATTCAGAGCCAAGAATATCCTATCCCTATAATCTTAACTCCCTGGAATGCTAAGATGAGATCATGGTTTTAGGTCAGCAAAGACTTCATCTCAAACAATAAAAAACTGGGCACAGATGAACACCTGTCATTCCAACCTCAGTGGAAAAATAAATACAAGAATCATAATTCAAACACTCCTAATCAAAATATAAGACCTTAGTTAAACACTAGGAAAATCAAAATAGGACTGTCAGTATTGCTCAAGTGGCATCATGCTTGTCTACGAAGTTTAGGACATGAGTTCAAACTCCAGTACTACATGGTAAAAAGCAAAAATTACACCTGATTAGTTTTGATTAGTCAGAAATAGAACAAGATATTACATAATGTGTAGTAAAAGTACTTAGAAAAATGTTTACACAAATGTACATTCAATGAAATGCCAAGGACATAGATATAATCTTCAACACTGCTCATGTTCTGTAACTGCCTGCAAAATTAAACCTGAATGAGGTCAAATGTGACTTAAAGACAAGCAGAGAGGACTTCCGGGAAGACGGCAGAGGAGCAGCAGAGCCCTAGCTGAGCTCCCACTGACATCACAGTTTTCTCACCCCGTAGAAACTTTTACTCCTAGAAATACAGCCAGAGTAACTTCTAACAGTACAGGGATTCTGGTCAGGAAGGAAAAACCCACTTTGCTCATCTGAAAACACAGATTTGAGCTCCGGGCGGCATTCTGCCATTGCGCCAGTGCCGGCACTGGCACAGCGCCCAGCACAGCAACCCGCACTCCACGCGGCTAAAGCACACAGCGTAGACCAGGGAGAAATCCTCCAGACGGCGCTGAGCATGGACAGGCTGAAATCGCAGAGAAAGCATGAGTACCCCATGAAAGATATTCTCACTCGTGCCCACAGAGCAGCTTCTGGAAGGTAGCCCTTCCCCTACCGCCAGAGCAAATCACCATCTTTGACACTGGCATAGGGTCAGACAAGACTGAAACTAAAGTGGGCCTGGGGAAAGTGAGGACAAAGAAGCCATCTTTGAAAAGGACAAAAGGGACCGACCAGTGGAGCCTTCTCCACCCAGGAGAACACCCCCGCCCAGGCAGGAGGCACGTCCTGGGCTGCGGCTTAGCCAGAGGTGCCCCGCCCTGCCCGCCGGAATTTCTAAATTTAAAGCAAAAGCGACGAGCAGCTACCAGAGGCACGGAAACACCAGACAGGGGAACAAACAGTTCCTGAGACAGATAAATGGTCCCGTCACAGAGGAAGCCCAATTCCCAGCCCGAAACAGAGCTGAATTCCATAGCCAGCTCCGCCAGGCGGCTGCCCCACCCAAAAGGGAGGAACCTCCCCCAGGCAAGCAACTCTCAGCCAGTAAACCAGGCCAGAGGTGCCCTCCCTGCTGAATACACAGCATATTCAAAGCCAGGTGTTAAAGGCCGCAGCCCCACAGCAGACAGAGTAGCCACGGTTCCCGAGACTGCTCACATCCCCATCTACAGAGGACACCCGAGGCCTACCTGCAAGCTGGGCAAACCACAGAGACCCAGGATTGCACCAACAGGGGAGAAGGGTCAGAAGAGATCCACCCCCGGCAAACTGATAGCAAATCAAACCAGCCAATCAGGAAAATAGACTGCAGATAATCACAAGGAAGCCAGAGACTGGTGAAAGACCACCCAAACAAGGAGGACTCAATTTTTTTTTCTTTTCAAACATTTTTTAAACTTTTTTTTAACTTTTTAAAAAATTTTTTCACTTTTAAAATGTCATTGGTTTTCTTGTTTTCCATTTTTACCTGTTTGTTTTCTCACGTTTTTTTTTTTAATTATTCGTTTTTCTGGGTTTTTTCCTTTTTATATTTTATTTTTTTTAATAATTTTTCTCTGTTTTGTGCATCGATCTTCCATTATTTTTTCTTTATTTCTCTCTTTGTGTTCTCTTTCTTTAAAAATTACTTTCTTATGAATAACACCGCCACTCTTTTCTGCTAACTCTCCATTGTCTATCATTTTAACATTGTTCTTTCTACTGATTCTACTGTTCTCCACAATTCCACGTCACTGACACTAAACCAAAATCATTACCCCTCGCCAATACATCTTACTCTATTCTCTTTACTGCCTCTAGCATTCCCACCTGACTTACTGCCAGGAACTCCAGGTTCAATTGACTCCTGGTTATTGGATAGAGGATATCCCTGCTTGATCAGAGTGAATCAAAGGGTTTCATAGAGAAAGCCAGACGTAAAACAACTTAATATAAGAACAAGAATTGCTTATAGGGTTATAACAGTAAATAAGTAACTACTGAATACAGGGCCCAGGATCGGTCGTTATATTGAAATTGTATTCTTTAGGAACACCAAATCTAATTTTATAGACAGGTATACAAGGTATCTGTATATAATTGTAAACTTATAAGATTTACACAACAGTGCTTGGTAAGGGCTGCTTTGGGTCTTAAACGGTGCTCACAGGTGCTGGTAGATTGGCATTCCCAATCTAAATGGGCAGAAGAAACACAAGAAAGATGGCAAACAATGGAGTCTTTTCTCCCACTCAAAACAAGCAGGAAACAGAGCAGTCAATCAAAGACATAGAAGAGAACCCTCAAAATGCTCTACAAAGTCTACTGATAAAGATGTTAAATGAAAAGTTTGAATCAATACAACAATCCTTCCATAAAGTAATAGATGATTTCATGGCCTCAACAAATAGAAAGGTAAATGAAATTCAAGAGTCAAATGAAAAGATAGCTACCAGGTAAAAGATTTGAGAGACAGCACTCAAAACCAAATTAATGAAGTAAAGAAGTCCATGCAAGACCTAAGAGATGACATGGAAATCATCAGGAAAGACCAGTCAGAAGGAAAAGAGATTCGAAATCAAGTAGCTAGCCTACAGTCCCGACTAACTGAAGCAGAAGATCAAATCTCAGGAGCTCAAAATTCCCTAGAATGTTTGGAGAAAGATCAAAAATCAATACAAATCCAGTCCAATCAACAAAACAGATAGCTACAGGAGATTGAAGACAGGATCAGGAAGCCCAATGTAAGGATAATAGGTATTAAGGAAAACTTGGAGAAAGAAGTTATGGGATAGGCAACCTATTTAACAGAATATTAGCTGAGAACTTCCCAAGTATCCACAAAGATAGATCTATACAGATACCAGAAGCATTTAGAACCCCAAACTGTCTAGACCAGAATAGGACATCACACCATCACATTGTGATCAAAACAAGATCCATAGAGTACAAGGAAAGAATCCTTAAAGCTGTTAGGGAGAAGAAAACAATCACATATAAAGGAAAAGCAATCAGAATTACCCCAGACTTCTCAGCAGAGACCATGAAAGCAAGGAGAGCCTGGAATGAGGTATACCAAATACTAAATAAAAATAACTACCAACCAAGTATACTGTACCCAGCCAAACTCTCATTCAAACCCAAAGGTCAAATAAATGTCTTTCACAGTTAGGAAAAACTGAATCAATATATCTCCCCCAAACCAGCTTTACAGAAAATCCTCAAAGATGTACTATACAGTGAAAATAATCAAGATCCAAATACAGACAGAGAAATGAAGCCTAAACAGTAAACATCAGATCAAGAAATGGGAAAACACAGCTTTGAACAAGATAGAGATAATGAAAGGAACAAACAAACATCTATAAATCCTAACTCTCAACATTAATGGACTTAATTCTCCAATCAAAAGAAATAAGCTCATAAGTTGGATCAAAAATCAAGATCCATCTTTCTGCTGCCTCCAAGAGACACATCTATCAGCAAAAGTAAACATCTTCTAAAAGTGAAAGGCTGGAATCAAATCTATCAAGCAAATGGCCCCCATAAGCAGGCTGGAGTTGCAATCCTAGTATCAGAAAAAATTGACTTCAAATTAAAAATGATAAGAAGAGACAAAGAAGGTTACTACATACTAGTAAAGGGATCTCTCCTACAGGAAAATATAACCATTCTAAATATCTACACACCAAATGCAGGAGCACCCAACTTCATCAAACAAACACTACTGACTCTAGAAACACTCATAGACCCAAACACATTGATAGTTGGGGACTTTAACACTCCGCTATCACCTCTGGACAGATCAACATGCCAAAAACTGAACAAAGAAATCACAGAATTAAATAATTGCATAGACCAACTACACTTAACCGACATCTACAGAATATTCCACCCAGCAACAACAGAATACACATTCTTTTTGGAAGCACATGGAACATTCTCCAAAACAGATCACATCTTAGGGCACAAAGAAAATCTGTACAAATTCAGAAGTATCAAAACCTTCCCTGCATTCTCTCAGACCACAAGGGAATAAAATTAGACCTCAACTCAAACAGCCACCACAGAAAAGCCTACAATTCATGGAGACTAAACAACACACTGCTGAACCATCAGTGGATCATTGAAGAAATTAAAAAGGAAATTAAAATATTTATGGAACTCAACCAAGATGAGGACACAAAGTAACAGCTCCTTTGGGACATAGCAAAGGCAGTACTCAGAGGAAAATTTTTATCTCTGAGTGCATACACCAACAAACTGGAGAGACAGCAACTCAATCATTTAAGGAAGCACCTTAATTTCCTTGAAAGAGAACAACAAGCCAAACCCCAAGTCAATAGATGGAAGCAAATAATTAAAATCAAATCAGAATTAAATCAATTAGGGAAGAAAAAAACCATGGAAAGAATCAACAAAACAAAGAGTGGGTTCTTTGAAAAAATCAACAAGATAGACAGACCCCTAGAAACCTGACCAAAAAATGAAGGCAGCACACTCAAATAAACAAGATAAGAGATGAAACAGGTAACATCACCACAGAAATGACCGAAATTCAGAAAATAATAAGGGACTATTTTGCAAACTTTTTTTTTTTTTTTTTTTTTTTTTGGCCAGTCCTGGGCCTTGGACTCAGGGCCTGAGCACTGTCCCTGGCTTCTTCCCGCTCAAGGCTAGCACTCTGCCACTTGAGCCACAGCGCCGCTTCTGGCCGTTTTCTGCATATGTGGTGCTGGGGAATCGAACCTAGGCCCTCGTGTATCCGAGGCAGGCACTCTTGCCACTAGGCTATATCCCCAACCCCTATTTTGCAAACTTTTATGCCAACAAATTCAAGAACTTGGAAGAAATGGATGATTTCCTAGAAAAAATTCATATCCCCAAACTTAACCATGAAGATTTGAACCTTCTAAACAGACCCATATCCAGTACTGAAATAGAAATGGCAATAAATGATTTCCCATTCAAAAACAGCCCAGGTCCAGACGGATTCACAGCAGAATTCTACAAGGCCTTCAAAACAGAACTCACACCAATATTTCTCAAACTCTTCAATGAAATTGAAAGAGAACGTTCACTACCAGACACATTCTATGAAGCCAGTACAACCCTCATCCCAAAACCAGGCAGGGACTCATCATGGAAAGAGGACTATAGAACAATTTCCCTGATGAAAATAGATGTAAAAAATTCTTAATAAAATTCTGGCCAATCTACTTCAACAGGTGATCAAAAAAATCATACACCATGATCAAACTGGATTCATCCCAGGGATGCAAAGTTGGTTTAATATACACAAGTCTCTATGCTAACGACCCGAAGACCGAGGCTGAAATCAGGAAAGCAACTCCTTTTGCAATAGCCCCAAAAAAACATAAAATACCTAGGAATAACCTGAACCAAAGAAGTGAAAGACCTCTACGATGAGAACTTTAAAAGTTTGAAAAATGAAAATAAGTCAGAACTAAGGAAATGGAAAAGCCTCCCATGCTCCTGGATTGAGAGGATTAATATGATCAAAATGGAAATATTGCTAAAGGTTATCTACAAATTCAATTCAATGCCCATTAATATGCCAACAATATTTTTTAATGAAATAGAGGAAACAATCCAGAAATTCATATGGAACAATAAACAACCACGAATAGCAAAAACAATCCTAAGCAGAAAGAACAGTGCTGGAGGAATTACAATACCCAACTTCAAGCTGCATTATAAAGCGATAGTAATAAAAACAGCTTGGTATTGGCACCAGAGCAGGCCTGAAGACCAAGGGAACAGAAGTGAAGACCAAGAAATGAACCCACAGAACTACGCCTACTTAATCTTTGATAAAGGAGCTAAAACAATAGTATGGAAGAAAGATAGCCTCTTTAACAAATGGTGCTGGCAAAACTGGTTCAACACATGCAACAAACTAAAAAACTAGATCCTTATAGATCACTCTGCACCAAAATCAATTCCAAATGGATTAAAGACCTCAAAATCAAAACAGACACCCTGAAAACACTAAAGGAAGGAGTAGGAGAAACACTTGGGCTCCTTGGCGCAGGATGGAACTTCCTTAACAAAGACCCAGAAAGGCTACAAATCAAAGAAAGGTTGGACAAATGGGACTGCATCAAACTGCAGAGCTTCTGCACGGCAAAGGACATAGCTCGCAAGATAAACAGAAAGCCCACAGACTGGGAGAAGATCTTTACCGGCCATTCAACGGACAAAGGCCTCATATCTAAAATATATGCAGAACTAAAAAAAATTACCTTCCTCCAAAATAAATCCGCAAAGAACCAATAGCCCCCTCATCAAGTGGGCTAAAGACTTACAAAGAGACTTCTCTGATGAGGAAATGAGAATGGCCAGGAGACATATGAAAAAATGCTCTACATCACTGGCCATAAAAGAAATGCAAATCAAAACAACATTGAGATTCCATCTCACCCCAGTAAGAATGTCATATATCAAGAAAACTAACAATAACAATTGTTGGAGGGGATGTGGCCAAAAGGGAACCCTTCTTCATTGTTGGTGGGAATGTAAACTTGTTCAGCCACTCAGGAAAGTGGTATGGAGATTCCTCAGAAGGCTAAATATAGAACTCCCCTATCACCCAGCAACCTCACTTTTGGGTATCTATCCAAAAAACCACAAACAAAATCACAGTAAAGCCACCAGCACAACAATGTTCATCACAGCGCAATTTGTCATAGCTAGAATCTGGAACCAATCCAGATGCCCCTCACTCGACGAATGGATCAGGAAAATGTGGCACATATACACAATGTAATTTTATACCTCTATCAGAAAGAATGACATTGCCCCATTTGTAAGGAAATGGAAGGACTTGGAAAAAAATTATACTAAGTGAAGTGAGCCAGACCCAAAGAAACAGGGACTCTATGGTCTCCCATATTGGGAATAATTCTACAGGTTTAGGCAAGTCACAGCAGAGGAGCACAAGAGCCCAATAGCTATACCCTTATGATCACAAAGATGATGCTAAGTGAAATGAACTCCATGTTATGGAAACTATTGTTATATCACAGTTGTAACTACTTTCAACGTACCATGTGTATCTGTAGCTTCTACTGTTGATGATGTTCTTGTGTCATCTTCCTGTTGTTATACCTACACTGTCTCTGTAATCTTATTTGAGTATATTGGAAACCGTGTATACTAGTATTAGAACTAGGAAATTGAAAGGGAATACCAAAATTGAGAGACACAGGGTAAAAAAAGACAAACAACTACAAAAGCAATACTTGCAAAACTGTTTGGTGTAAGTGAACTGAACACCTCATGGGGGGAAAGGGAAAGGGAGAGGGGAATGAGGGACGAGGTAACAAACAGTACAAGAAATGTATCCAGTGCCTAACATATGAAACTGTAACTTCTCAGTACATCAGTTTGGTAATAAAAATTTGAAAAAAATTTAAAAATTAAAAAAATTTTAAAAAAGGACAAGCAGATCACATGCTAACACCCTCCTAGGAATCTAGACTGACAATGATGAGTCTTTGTTAAATGTTCAGGATTCCAACAACTCTCTGGTTAATGTTAACATTTAGAAAGCCATTTCAATGGAAACTAGGCCCTCACTAAAAACCATGAAGTCTGATTGCTAGGAGCTTTCATTAGTCAACAGGAAATTCAATCATTAGGAAAAGGGAATTTCCTCCACTCTCCATCCTTCTCTTCCTTGGCAATGAAATCTCCATTGCCTGTCTTTGTTAAGCCACACCAGCCTGTGTAACAAGTAATAACCAACCAACTTCTGATATAATAGTAAAAGTAAATATTCGGTCTTAGTCCCCAATTCCTCACATAATGTTCTCAATCCTTTTGGAATTTCCTGAGTTACAAGTCTTTTTGTTATTCATGGGTTTCCTTCTGCAACATCTGAGTTTATGCTAATGTGGTAACTTAAAAGTAGGACTTTAGATATCCTGGCTATGAGGCTAGTCACCAGAAAGACTAAACTTGTGACTTAGAGGGCTAAATGGATTTTCAATCCATGGACCTCTGAGGAGAAGAGGGAGCTAAAGATTAAGATCAATTTAAATTTTTTACGTAATTACATATATACATATATACTCATCTGGCTGTTTGTTTGTTTTCTTCATAATCAACCAGCAAACATAACAAAAGTCTTTTCCTGAATTCTGTGAGTCACCAGAACAAATTTTCAGCATGGAAGCACATTTCAGGAGGGTGGAGGAGGTAAGGTAAGGTAATGGCAATAACAAAATTTGGTAGTTAAGGTAAAAAGTGAGTAGCATGTGTATCTCATTTACAACTGGAATTTAAATAAAGTAGTTTTGTAGAATTGAACTTTCCAACTCATCGGGTTTGACACTAATTGCAAATAGATCATATCAGAACTGAATCGAATTCTTGGTAGATATCAGAGATTTGGAGAACTGACATGGAAAGATATCACATTTGGGTACCAGAAAGAACCTCAAAAGGTTGTAATAAGTGTCATTTTCATCTTCCGGAAAATACTCTTAAACTAGGAATAGAAGGCATGCCCTTCTCTCCTCTCTTCTCTTTTCTAATAATAGGAAAGCAAGTGTAATGTTTTGAGCTCCAGAAGTTATTCTAAACTGATCCTTAGGAATAGAAGTCACTCATGACAGAGCCACAAGATGGAATTTGGGTCCGTAAACCACAAGCTGCTTTATAGAGCTTATAGGCTCCAGACTATCCCCAGAATCAACATGAGAGGCAAGAATTGCCTCTCCTCTTTAAGTCAGTATATGTATAGGTTTCAATTACCCACAGACAATTCTAAAGAGTATAAGGGACCCTAGATCTAGAGAAAACTATGTTAAGTGAAATAAGTCAAGTCCAGAGAGACAACAAACACATGTTTTCTCTTATTTGTGGAAGCTAGATTTAGCTTATAAACATTTAATTAAGTATGTTGAAGTGGCATGTATGTGAACACATATGTATTCTTTGAAATATGGTAGATTCAAGAGAGAATCCAAATAGTGTAACTCTTTAAATAGAAAAAAGCAAGGTCAAAGTTCAACAAAATAAACACCAAGATGTGGGTACTTGAAATGAGAGTGGGGTATGGTCAAAGGAAAGAGGGAGATCAATAAAGAGGATAAGAGGGAGAGAATGCTGTCAAGAATTCAATGTACAAAATGGTGAGAAAAGGATAAAAGTTTCCAATGCAGCCACAATACTCACAAGACAGTATGTTGGAAATTAACTGTACAATTTGGGAGGGAGACTGTGGAGGAGAGAAGGTGGGAGAAAAATGAAGGAAGAGGTAACAAGTTTGATAAATGTATTCACTATCTTATGTTTGTTAACTAAAACCCCTCTGTACCTCCTCTTGATAATAAAATTAAATTTTTTAAACTTCAATGTGTATCCTACAAAATTTAAGAAGAGTGAGGGAAGGGGTGGTTAGGAGAGGGATGGATGAGAACATTGAAAGTGACAATATTGATATTGACCAAGATGCATTTTGTTCATAAACTTCTTTGTTAAATAGCAACTCATTTGCCTATCTCCTTAAAGATAATAATAATAATAAGAAGAAGAATATAAGGAACTCTAGAATAAAATCATGGAGACCCTAATGTGAAATTCTTTTACTATTCATGTTATACTCAAAGCATTTAGTATACACCAAAGCCTATGGCTACATTCATACTGGAAGACAATCAGAAACATATATGTATCATATTTCTTTCTTTCTTCCAAAAGAAGCATTATGCTTTGTCTTAATTTAGACTAGTTGAGTTTTTGTTTCTTAATAAATTGATCCACTGTTTCCATCTCTCCATTCTATTCTATTGACGTAAAAGTCTTTACACCCTAATTCTCTCTTAGTCTTTAATATTCTGCTACATAAATCAAGAGATAATCCAACTAGCAACATAAAAGAATCATTGAATGCAGAGGTTCATACATTTTCAATTGCTGGCCTTCTAGATATTGGCTTTTCTCAAGGCAATAGTCAATACCAGTGAGACCCAGAAGCCCAAATGTATTTATCACTATGAATAATTACAGTTAACATATATTGAATGATACCATGTGCTCTGCCTTATGCTAAATTCTTTATTCCATTTTCTTTTTTCATTGTTTAAATAGTGTGTGTGTGTGTGTGTGTGTGTGTGTGTGTGTGTGTGTGTGTGTCCGTGATCCCACTGGGTCTACATGCAATTTATTACAGAGACAAAAATCCTTGAATTACATCATTCACATTCATTTAATAAATGTATCAATGTATTGAAATAGTCATAATATATTCAGCACACCTCTCAGAGAGAAATGGTTTAATTCCCTGGTCCTTGAAATCAGCCTGGTCGTAGTCATCTACTTGATCAATAAATACAAAAGTAATGTTCTGAGACCTTCACAGCTCTGTTGTATTGAAGTATACATATGAGTTATTGTGTTAGAAAACTACCAACCTTGAAAGTCTAACATATAAAAGAATCCTATAGTTTACAACAGACGCATAACTAAAATAGAAGTTTATAGTCAAAAAGGCAGACAAATCTTAAATAAACTATCTATTGCAGCTCTGGGAGCTAGACACAAAAGGCCGAGCCAAACCCCAAATTTACAGGAGGAAAGAAATAATAATATTAAGAGCAGAAATAAATAAAATATAAACAAAAAATCAACTAAGCAAAAGGACAGTTGTTTTAAAAGATAAAATCAATGTGCATCAGTGGTTTATACCTGTAATCCCAGCTACTCAGGAAGCTGAGATTCCGAAGTTCAGAGTTACAAGTTAATCATGTAGAAAATTCCAGGGAAGTCCATCTCCAGTGTAATAACAAAAAGCCAGGCAGGAGACATGGCTCAACCAACGTTGTGATAGCTAAGCAAGCAAACCAAGCAACTATAAGGTCCTAAGTTCAAATCCTGTACCAACAAAAAATAAATTATTTTTCTTATTGACAAATGACAAATCCATAGCTAGACTTAGGAAAAAGGAGAAGATTCAATAAAACCAGAAATGAAAAGGACAACAGACATACAAAGGCTCATTTATCATCATTTGAGATAATTGCTAATAACTATGCACCCATAAATTCAATAGCCTATAAGAAATGCACATATTTCTAGGCACATACACCCAACATGACATAGTAAAAAAAATCTGTTCAGATCAGCAGCAACTAATGAGATTTTAAAAGTAATAAAATTTTTCTCTCAGTGAAAAGCTCAAGATCAGATTGTTTCACTGATGAATTACACCAGATATTTTAAGAACAAATACAATGTCTCTTGAAGTTATTTTAAAAATATTAAAGAGGAAGAAATTCTTCCAAATTCTTTATGTGGGACTAGGGTTACCCTGATAACAATAGCAAAGACACAACAAAGGAAGAAAGATACAGGCCACTGTCATTAATGAACATAGATGCAGAAAACCTTCAATAACTACAAACTGAAGCCCTCTAAACGATTTTTTTACCATAAACATGTGGGATTCATTCAGGAATTGCCTCATTACATGCAAAAGAGGCATCTGATAAAATTCAACATCCCTTCATGTTGGCTATCAGTGACTGGGCATCAGTGGCCTAAGCCTGTAATCCTGGCTAATTGGAAGGCTGAGATCTGAGGATTGTGGTTCAAAGCCAGCCTGGGAAGAAAGGTCCATGTCACTATTATCTATTATTAACCACCAGAAGGCCAGAATTGAGCTGTGGCTCAAGAGGTAGGATGCTAGCCTTGAGCCAAAAAGCTCAGGGACAGTACCCAGGACCTGAGTTCAAGCCCCAGCACTATAAATTATTCTTTTTCTTCATCCTCATCATTATCATTATCATCATCATCATCATTATCATCATCATCATCAAGACTGAACTTATTTAGGAATCTCCACTATGCAAAACTGAGTTGGAATAAAACTCATTGAGTTAAATATGCAAGCACAGAATACTAAACGGACAATAAGTTGTATTGAAAAATCTATGTGTACCTATTGGATTATTTTCTCTTAAGAGTCAGGTAGATGCTATGTAAAAATGCTACATAAAAGCCATGAAATAGCACCCAGGCCCTGAGTTCAAGCCCCAGTATCACAACACAAAACAATTTTTAAGTAATCACGATAGGTTCAATAGGCCATTTGTATAGAACTAAGACAGTAAAAAAGACTTTACAGTTACTTTATATAATCAAGTTCTTATAATATTGTTTACTCTGACTATTCATAAGCCAAAGCTTCCTTCGTCAAAAATTAAGATTCCTAGTCCAATTTGCTAATGCACATGCCAGTCGTAAGACTTGAACTCAGGCCTGAGCACTGTCCTTGAGTTTTTGTGATGATTTTAGGCAGTGGATAATTGGAGATAAAGGTTCCATTGGACTTTCCTGCCCCAACTAGCTGCAAACTGTGATCCTCAGATCTTAGTGTTCTGAGTAGCTGGGATTACAGATGTGAGCCACCAATGTCCAGCTTCATTTGCTCCTTTTTTAAGCAGATTATATCAGATTTTCCTAATAACTCAAATGTCATACACTTCCCCACTTGAGAAACATGAGCCCTCTCATTCCATAGTAAAAGAGGCTCCCACACTGGCTTGTCACCCAGTGAACAGCAATTCTTTGCATCATCAGTGAACAGAATAACACTGGCAGTGAAACACTTGGCAAAGCTCCTCTGCCACTTGTTTAAATGGGAATCTTATCTCTTCTTGCAAAGCCAGCACTTAAAAAAAGGTATGCTGTGAACTTCACCTTTGGTAAATGATTGGTATCTTTTCATACTACACTGATCCTTTAGGATTAAGATAGTGTTTACAATTGAGTGGAAAATGGACAACAAAAGTGTGAACCCTGGCTTGGCCAAACATACTGTGAGTGGGAATTACTGAACATGCTGAGTTAATCTTGTTGGTTAAATGTACAATGTTCTTGATTTTATTTACAATTTCTCTCTATATCTGCCATTGTGATTTCTCCATGTTACCTTCTCTTGTACTCGTTCTCCTCATATGTTGCAATGAAGTTCTCACTGCAAATGTCTTGGGTTCCCAAACATAGAGCAAAGCTGGTTGAATTCATCTGAGTTAGTCAAAAATAGACATTGAATTTCCAGGTTTTATTACTATGAAAAAATGTTATCGTGCATACCCTGTCATTCTAAGCATTTACATACCTTTTTCAATGCCCTGTTACCAACTTGAGTATGCCTTCCCAGGTCCCTACATAGGCCTTTAGGAAAGGAAAATTCTCACTCAAAATATACTTCTGGTACACATTCTTGAATATAAATGCTAATGATGATGCTAGAGATTCAGTTTCATAATAGATATTCTTTACCATATATTATTAAGTAAAGTGGAGGTCAAAAAATATGTGCATGATCCTAGCTTTTACAAGTAAAAACATGATAGGTTCTTGGACACACAATCACACTGGCCATTATAAATTCTGGGCAGAAGGAGTATAGTAGTTTTTTGTTTGGCTTTTTAAAAAATAATTGTATTGTCATTAAGGTGTTGTACAGAGGGGCTGCCATTTCTTAAGTCAGGTAATGAGTGCATTTCTTTTTTTTTTTTTTTTAACAATGTCATCCCTTCCTTTACTTGGCTGTTTTTAAAAACAATTTTGCTTCCACTAATTCTCAAATTAGAAGAATGTTAGATGGAAAGTGATAGTGATATTTCTCAGCTCTCCCTGCCACAAGTGAAATCATTTCCTCATTCTTTGCATCCCAGCTAGGTTTGGACCTATTCAATGCAGCTAGTTGAATGCTATATCACTTCTGAACCTAGGCCTGGTTGCAAAGACTTTTCTTTTACCAATTTGAGACTGGGTGCCTAAAGGTCTGTGAGCTAGAGGGCAACATACAGATTAATAAAGGATAAGTTTTAAACTTGTATGCATGTGAAGCATTTAATAAAAAGGGACTCTACAAGCAGCTAGGGTAGAGGCTTATATCCTGCCCTAATAAGGAGAAGAAAAGGAAATAGAGCCTCTGTGCCTCTCTGTAAGCTTCTCATGGAACGTAATGGAAAGGATGGCCACTTCTGATAAAGTTAATTAGCCCAATTTTCTAGTCACAGTGATACTGGTCAGCTCTATCCTATCTGGAATTCTCCTCAGAGTGGATTTATGACCGCTTCATTCTCAACAATTTTTCTTTAGTCAGAAGAGAGAAGATCAGAAATGGCATCCTTCTGTATTTGCTGTATCTAATGTTTTTGATTTAAAGTCATCTTCATGTCATTCTGGTAAGACACAGGTCCCTTCAGCTTCAAGAAGCTATCCAGAACTTCCCGAAAGACTGCAGAGGAGCAGCAGATCCCTAGCTTAGCTCCCTCTGAGATCCCAGTTTTACCATTCCAGAGAAACTTTTACTCCTAGAAAGATAGCCCAAGTAAGTTATAACAGTATAGGGATTCTGGCCAGAAAGGAAAAATTGATTTTGCTGGCCTAAAAACATAGGTTTGAGCTCCAGGCAGTGTCCCGGCACTCGACACACCTAAAGCACACAGAAGCGACCAGGAAGAAATCCTCCAGATGATGGCAGACAGAGGCAGATTGCAGGCTGAGTACGGACAGGCTGCAGAGAATTGCATGAGAAAGCATGAGTACCCCACAAAAGACATTCTCACTGCGGCCACAGAGCAGCATCTGAAGGTAGCCCTTCCCCCATCAACAGAGCCAAGTGCCATCGTTGACTCTAGCATAGACCAGGCCAGAGCAGACTGGAACTAAGACAGGCCAGGGGAAAGCGAGGACAAAGGGGTCATCCTTGAAAAGATCAAGAGTAACTGAACTGTGAGAGCCAGCACTGCCCAGGAGAAGGTCCCTCTGCCCATGTGGGAGGATCTCTCCCCTGGCGGGCTCACAGCCTTAGGTAAACTCAGCCAGAGGTGCCCGTGCCATCCCGCCTCTCCCCGCCCACGCCCCGCCCCGCCATGCCCACACTGCAGCTGCTGACTCCCCAGTAGCCAGAAATTCTAAAACCAAAAGCATCAAGCAGCTACTGGCAGCACAGAACAAACAGATGGGAGAGTAAACTGTTCCCGAGACAGATAAACATCCTCATTACAGAGGACTACCAATTCCGACCAGAAAACCAAACAGAATTCCACAGCCAGCTCCACCCAGGAGAGCTCGCCCTGCCCAGGAGGGAGGAACTCACCCAGGGCAAGCAGCTCTCAGGCAGGTAAACCAGGCCTGAGGCGCCCCACCCTGCTGAGTCCACAACATAGTCAGAGACAGACATTAAAGGCAGCAGCCCCACAGCAGTCAGGAGGAGCCACAGATCCGGAGACTGTTCAGCATCCCCCAACTAGAGAAGACACCCAACTCCTACATGCAAGCTGTGAGAATCACAAAACCCCAGGATTAGTTAATAGGGGAGGAGGGTCAGAGCAAATCCAGCCCCTCCAAGGTAAAAGCAAATCAAAGCAGCCAAGCAGCAGGAAAGTAGACTATAGACCATCACAAGGAAACAAGAGACTGGAAAGAGCCCACCCAAACAAGGAAGATTCCTTTCTCTTCACATGTGTGTCTGTTCTTGTTGTATCTTATCCATTTTTTTTTAATTTTTTATTTTTTATCTTTCATTTTTGAGTTGTTGTTTGTGTTTTGTTTTGGTTTTATTTGTTATATTTTTGCTTTATTTTTTGTTTTGTGTGTTTTTTTTCTTTGTTTCTCTTTTCACATTTTTTCTTTAAACTTACTTTCCCTTGACTAATACCTTTACTCTTTTCTGTTGACTCTCCATTGTTTATCATTTTAATCTTGTCCTTTCAACCAATTCTACTCTTCTCCACCTTTCCACTTCACTGAAACTAAACCAAAGTCATCATCCCCCATTCCTTTTACTCCATTCTCTTCACTACTCCTAACTTACCCTCCTAAATTTAATTCCAGGACCTCCAGATTCCATTGACCCCTGGTTATCGGCAGACTAGATAGAAGGTATGCCTATTCAATCTGAGTGAGTCAAAGGGGTTCATAGAGAAATTCCATCAGTCCAAAAAGAACTAAATGTAAGAACAAATTTGCTCATATGGTTATAACAGTAAATAAGTAACTTCTGAATACAGGGCTCAGGGTTAGTTGATCTCTAAAGAGAACAACAAGCCAAACCCCAAGTCAATAGATGGAAGCAAATAATTAAAATCAAATCAGAATTAAATGAATTAGAGACAAAAAAAAAACCATTGAAAGAATCAACAAAAAGAAGAGTTGGTTCTTTGAAAAAATTAACAAGATAGACAGACCCCTAGCAAACCTGACCAAAAAACAAAGGCAGCACACTCAAATAAACAAGATCAGAGATGAAACAGGTAACATCACCACAGAAACAACCAAGATTCAGAACACAATAAGGGACTATTTTGCAAACCTTTATGCCAACAAATTCAAGAACTTGGAAGAAATGGATTCAGAACACAATAAGGGACTATTTTGCAAACCTTTATGCCAACAAATTCAAGAACTTGGAAGAAATGGATGATTTCCTAGAAAAAATTCATATCCCCAAACTCAACCATGAAGATTTAAACCTTCTAAAGAGACCCATATCCAGTATTGAAATAGAAACGGCAATAAATGATCTCCCATCCAAGAAAAGCCCAGGTCTAGATGGATTCACTGCAGAATTCTACAAGGCCTTCAAAACAGAACTCACACCAATATTTCTCAAACTCTTCAATGAAATTGAAAGAGAACATTCACTACCAGACACATTCTATGATGCCAGTATAACCTTTATCCCCAAACCAGGCAGGGACTCAAGGAAAAAGAACTAAATACCAATTTCCCTGATGAACACTGGTGCAAAAATTCTCAACAAAATTCTGGCCAATCGACTTCGACAGGTCATCAAAAAAAAAAAATCATACACTATGACCAAACTGGATTCATTGCCGGTATGCAGAGCTGGTTCAGTATATGCAAGTTAATCAATGTAACCAACCACATCAACCGGAGCAAAGTCAAGAATCACATGATTATTTCACTAGATGCCGAAAAAGCATTTGATAAAATCCAGTACCCATTTATGATAAAAAGCCTTGGAGAAAGTAGGATTCCACAGAACATTCCTGAATATAATTAAGGCTATCTACAACAAACCCACAGCAAACATTACTCTTAATGTGGAAAAGCTAAAGCCATTTCCTCTAAAATCAGGAGCAAGAAAAGGTTGTCCCCTCTCCACTCTCCTGTTCAACATAGTACTAAAATTCCTAGCCAGAGCAATAAGGCAAGAGGAAGACATAAAGGGGATCCAAATAGGAAAAGATGAAGTTAAACTCTCTCACCTCTCACTTTCCCTCTCCCCCCATGAGTTGTACAGTTGGTTTACACCAAATAGTTTTGTAAGTGTTGCTTTTGGAATGGTTTGTCTTTGTGTCTTTTGTCTCTCAATTTTGATATTTCCTTTCCCTTTCATAGTTCTAATGCCCATATGTACAGTATCCAGGGTACTCAGATGAGATACAGTGATAGCGGGGGTACAACCACAGGAAGGGAATACAAGAGAAACAAAACAAACAAGAAAAAACCAAAAGGTACGGTTTCACATGCATGTTGAAAATAACTACAACAGTGATATAAGACTTGTTTATATAACGTGGAGTTCATTTCACTTAGCATCCCCTTATGTGGTCATAAGGGTATAGCTATTGGACTATTGTGATCTTCTGCTATGACTAGCTTATTCATGTACTAGTTATTCCCTATGAGCGACACCATACGGTTTATGTTTCTTTGGGTCTGGGTCACTTCATTTAGGATGATTTTTTTTCCTAGTCCTTCCATTTCCTTATGAATGGGGCAGTATCATTCCTTCTGATAGAGGCATAAAATTCCATTGTGTATATGTACCACATTTTCCTGATGATCATGTATTAATTGTGCATACATTTAATAGGTTTTACTGGATACTTCACACACGTGTGTAAGGAATCCTGATCAAATGCAACCTCCCCTTCAGTCCAGTGCTAGGAAAGACTGGAACATGCTAAATGTTCTAATCTTGAGCTACCCTCCACCTCCCCTAACCTGCCTACAGTCCTGGTCATTTTCCTCTTACACAGAGGAAAATAAAATATAAATTTGGTGGGGGGGGGGGAGTATGAGGAAATGGGTAATTGCACCTACAAGCTTATATGGAGAATTGTAACCCCTTTGTATAACTACTTAAAGATAATAAAAATATAATTTTTAATGTCACCAACTCTATAATTTACATAGTCCAAAGATTACATGTGCCAGTATACAAAAACTAAACATTTTAAATGTAAATATACTGATTTATTAGCATGTAAAACTCACTTTAAAATTCATATTACAGTATTTGTGACTCCATTGGTATAATACATACTTACAAAAATAGCCACACAATAATAGTGGTATAAGCCCACTTAAACACTTATACAATCTATGGCAGACTCTGGGTTAATGCATCTAATTACTGCTTTGTGGGACAATATGTGGGGGATTACAGATTGTGGAGAAGGGCAGATCAGAGAGCCTGATGAAAAAAAATTGAGGTTTAGTGTTAACTTTTTTCTGGAATTCATATGCTTTTATTTTCCCTGAAGTAAACAGATAAAATAATTCTTGAAAATCTAGAAGTTGCAAACAAGTGCTATAATGAGTTTCTCAATGAACAACATTTAGAATTTTTCATAAAGCAAATACTAAAATTTACAGTTTGTATGCTATAAAAACATTTAAGAATAACTTTTAAAATTAAATATTTGAAGTATTTGTGTTTCAATTTTAAATGATATTTACTTAATATCCATTTATTGCCAATGGTTTCTTTTTATGTTTTCCATTAATAAATGCCTTTGTCAGATACAGGTTATTTTTATACATTATTGAATTGCATCATTTTGTCCATTTGTGGTCATAACTAATGGTTCATTATAATAGTCTGCACACTTATATCTTGCTTTACAGAATGAACCACTTACATTTTCAGTATAATCCTGCAACAGAAAGGTTCACTTTTTGTAGGATTACTTGCTTCAAAAACAATGCAATGAAGTGTTATGACAAATACTGAGTCAGGGGAAAGAATGGTAGTATTTTCTTTGTCTAAGACTTAATGAAAAAGTATTACCAACTAATTTACAGAGTAAAGACGAGCTTATCACTGAGAAAGCTGGTGTTCTTTCTGCTGGGAACTAATTTTTGAAGCATGAGGAATAAATCTTCTGGCACTACACTGAAATGATTTTCAGCACATTGCTCTGGGACTCACTAGGACTCTCAAAGTAAGGATGGAATTACTGTCTCCTCATGGCCACTGCTGAAATAGAACAATACTATAACACAGAGACAATTCACGTTATTTTTAGCAATTTTATTGAGATATAATTCACACTCTAAAAAAAATTACCCTCTTAAAGTGTATAGGTCAGTGGTTTCACAGTACATGCTCAGAGTTGTGTACACTCATGACCACACTCTAAATTTAGAACATTTTTATTACCTCAAAAGGAAATCCTATGACCATTAGCGTTCACTCATATATTTCCTCCACATCCCCAAGCAACCTCATTTACTTTATAGCTCTATAAATCTGCCTATCCTTGGCATTTCCAACATGGCATCATATGATGTGCAGCCCTTTATAATGGACTGCTTTCAGTAAACACTATGTTTCAAGGTTCATCCATTTTATAGCATCAGTGTTCCATCCTTTTTATAGCTGAGTAATTTTCCATTGTATGGATATACCATGTTTTAATTAGCCATTCATCAGATGATGAATTGATGGACTCTACTTTTTAACTACAATGAATAATGCTATGAACATTTCTGTACACATCTGTTTGTATTACCTCCTTTCTTTGCTCTTGAGAATGTAGAATTGTTGGGTTGTATCATTTTCAGGTGCTGACAGACTGCTTTCCATTTCATATCTCAATTAGAGGATTCCCATTTATAACTGTTAGTGTTATTATAACTATTGTTATGATTATTACTTTAGATATCCTAATGTGTATAAAATGGTGTCTTATTGTAGTTTTTATTTTTCATTTCCCTAATTATTAACAACATTGATCACCTCATGTGCTTAATAGCCACTTGTATACTTGTTGAAGAAACATTTGTATGTTCTTTACTGAGTTAACTACTATGTTTTCATTACAGAACTACATTTTTACATAGTCTACATATGAGCCTCTTATCATTGTGATTTGTTATTATTTTCCCCTTTTTGGAGTTGTCTTGATGATATAACATACTTCAAAAAAGTTTTTAATTAGAGATGGATAATGTGAATGCTTGTTTTTATTATTTGTATCTTCAGAGTCCCATCTCAGAAAAACATTACTAAATCCAAAATAATGACATCTTCCTCTTGTGTTTTCTTTTTCTTTTTTTTTTTTTGCCAGTCCTGGGACCTGAACTCAAGGCCTGAGCACTGTCCTTGGCTTCTTTTTGCTCAAGGCTAGAACTCTACCACTTGAACAACAGCACCATTTCTGGCTTTTTCTATATATGTGGTGCTGAGGAATCAAACCCAGGCCTTGACATATGCAAGGCAAACACTTTACCACTAGGCCATATTCCCAGCCCCTCTCTTGTGTTTTCATTGAAGAGTTTTACAGATCAGTTTTCAAATGTGGCATGTTAAACCACTGAAGTGATGTTTGGGTGATATGAGGTAGCAATGTATCAATGTTCTTTTGCATCAGGACATACAACTGTCCAGCCTCATTTGTTGGATAGATTATTCTTTCCACATTGAATTGTTCTGGCATCCTTGTAGAAAATGATTCCATAATAAGCAAAAAACATTTTTTCTGGAGTATCAATGCTATTATATGGGAAAATGTTCTATATTTCTCTAGTACCACTGTCTTAATTTCTATAGGTTTGTGATTAGGTTTTTAAACCAGGAAGTGTGAGTCCTCCAGAAGGGTTTTTCCCTTCCAAAACTTGTTCTGCAATTTCAAGCCTCTTGCATACAATGTGAATTTTAAGATCAGCCGTATAATATTTACAATATTATATATTGGTGATATAAACATATCACCAACACGTTAATGGACGTTAAAACATAGGTCAGTTTGGGGAACATGATCATCTTATCTAGCAATCCATGAATAATGACATTTTGCCTTTTATTCTGATCTTTTAATTTTTCCCAACAACACTTTGTAGTTTTTAGCATATATGTCTTGCCATTATTCTTTTCAAATATTTTCTAAGTATTTAATTCTTTTGGAAGTGATTATAATTGGAATAGTTATTTAATTTTTAACTGTTCATAGTGTTGGGTTGAGTATATTACTTTTGTATTCTGCAGCTTTACTGAACTTGTTAATTAGTTCGAGCAGTTTTTAGTGGGCTCCTTAGGAAATTTTTACATACAAGGGTCAATACATTTGCAAATGTAAATAAGTTCACCCCTTCCTTTCCAATCTGGATGTCTTTATTTCCTTTGTTGCCAAATTGCACTAGCTAAGAACCCACAGTAAAGTACTGAACAAAAGTGATGAGACAAAATACCTATATTTTATGCCTGATCTTAGGAAAAAAACATTCATACTTCCAACATTAGTGATGATTCTAATTGTGGGTTTTTCTAGGCACCCTTTATCAGAGATAAAATTTTGCTTTCTATGCCTAATTACTGAGTTTGCTTTTTTAATCAGAAAAGAATGTTACATTTTATCAAATATTCTTTTCCCATCTGTTTAGTTGATAAATTGGACCCAGTGGAAGGAACAGAAAATATAGATGTGAGAATAAAGATCACATTTCAATGAGAGATACATATTGAAGACCTGGTACTCCTGCCTATTGCATGTAATTCAGTCAAACACAGTAAGAAACATTTTTGAAGTAGAATAACTAGGTATACATTTGAACAGAATTTTAGACATTGACAACAAAAATTATAAAACTCCCCAAAATAAAATATCTTTGTCATGATTATATAAACCTAAACATTTCATTCTCATTAGGAATTAGTGACTAGCTATATTTACTGTAGCACAATAGCCAACTTTAGAGCTGTAAGCATAAGTAAGTCCCTGTTTATTTCTTCTGTGTCAAAAACTAAATTAAAATATATTAAAACTCCTTACAAAATGATTATATCCAATTTTCTTTGAAAAATAATGTAGGAGGAAGAAAATCAGTTTGAGCTGCTCTAACTAATGAAGATGCTATCCAATTGGAAGAATAGGTGACAGAAACTCTTGACCTTACAGAGTAGAATGACATCATGTGGGTGTTGTAAGGAAGATTTTGAAATACCAAATATATCTTTACCTTCAGCTCTCATATCATGGTATACATCTCATGGAAGAAAATGGTATTTGAACTAAAATTGCCTGGATGGTAACAAATTAGAACACATCTTTCACAAGCTTGAAATTCATGCTGTCATGTTTTCAAGTATTGCCAGGGCTCTGCAGCCTCTCATTTCAAATGGAAGAAACAAATTCTACAGGGATTTCATTTCAGGGCAAGCCAGTGACCCATAGTAAGTAATGTTTTGTTGCAAGGCACTGGTGGCTCATGTCTGTAACTCTAGCTACTCAGAAGGCTGAGATCTGAGGGTCGTGGTTCAAAGCTAGTCAAGGCAGGAAAGTCCAGTTAACTACCAGATAATTGGAAGCGAAGCTATGGCTCAAAGTGGTAGAGCACTAGCCTTGAGCAAAATGAACTCTGGGACAGCACCCAAGCCCTGAGTTTAAGCCCCATGACCAACAAAATGAAAAAAATGCTGTTATAATTATATGTAGGACATCAACTAACTGAACCAGATGGAAAGCCCAAAGACAAGATATCGGCCACAGTACTAGTTAGTGCTTTTAGTGATAAATAAAACAAAACTATAGGGGTCTTCTAGGATAAGAACATTTACCATGTTATATAACAAGAATCTAGACTAAGCGGTTTAACTTACTGGCACAATAACCTTATCTGTAAGTCTAACTCATCGTGGTCACGTGATTGCTGCTATCATTTGGGAAACAATGCCAACAAACAACTGTGTAAACTCAAAGTCTAGAAGAAGAATTATTTCTTACAAGTCTCTATCAGAAAACAAAGCCCGGCGTCACTATGAAGATGTATACTTGAAAACTCCAGAGATGTAGTAACAAAGTCCATAATAAGATGAAGACAAGCCATAACCCCTGAATGTCTTTTAGAAATCTACCAACACAATTCCTCTTTGATTTGGGTTTTGAGTCCTGTGATCATGCTTTGGTTGTATTTTTTTCAGTCTTTTTTATGATATAATCTGGTAGAAAGAAAAAAAGAAAAAAGTTAGGAAGGAAGGAAGGGAAGGAGGGAGGGAGGGAGGGAGGGAGGAAGGGAGGGAGGGAGGGAGGGTATAGGGAAATGGCTTTGGGCCAGTCCATGCACTTGCCTGTAATTTAATCCTAATCTAACTAACTTTTGGAGTAAATAAAATGCCCTCTTTGTATTTCAATTACTCATCAGCTAATTTAGATTAAAAGTATTAAACATTTATTCAGATTCCAAATTTATATAAGCAGTTCACTAAAATGTGGCAAAACCTACAAGAATATTTATACCTCTTGAGCTATAATGTTACTTCAGAAAATAAATCCCAAGAAATATTCCAATATATTTTATCACATCATATATGTGTGTGTATATAAATATGTATATATATCTTCATATGAATGGTGCTTAATTTTTGAGATCTTAATATATTCTTGTTACCCACAGCCAAATAATGGATGGCAAGAATTTGCTACCATTCTGTAGGCCATTTCCACATTCTGATAATTACTTTCTAATTTGATGTAATTCTTGCAATTATTCTGAAATACTAGAGGCATATTCAGAAAGCTACCTATCCTTGTATCTTCAAAATATTTTCTCCATAGAATTTCAGAATTTCAAGTCTTAACATCTTTGATCCATTTTGGATTTATTTTTTTACAGGGAAAGAGATAGGAATTCAGTTTCAATTTTCTACCCCATGATATTCAGTTATCTCAACATCATGTATTGACAAGGCAATCTTTTTCTCCAATGTTTTTTTTTTTTTGGCACCTCTGCCAAAAATAAGACGTCTATAGCTTTGTAGGTTTACTTCTGGGTCTTCCTCTCTGTTCCATTGGTTTATTGTCTATTTTAATGCTTTCTCTGTATCATATTTGAAGTCAGATAGTAGGACGCCTCCAGCACTGCGCTTTTAACTTACTATTGCTATGGTTATTGAATTTGCAATCCTGAATCTTAGCATTGATTTTGTTATTTCTATGAAGAATAACATTGGAATTTTGATGGAGATTGCATTGATAACTTTTAGTAGTATTTAGACATTTTCATACTACTAACCACCAATCTTTGAATATGAGAGGTCCTTCCAACTTACTGTGTCTTCTTCAATTATTGTATGTGCTTTAGTCAATTCCTATGTATTTTTGAAATTGTTACATGTGGGATTATTAGCCTGATTTCTTTCTTAGCCTGATAATTATTGAATACTGAATGGCTACTCATTTTTGTGTGCTGATGTATCCTCCTAATTTGCTGAAAGTATCATCACTGCAGAGTTTGACCTGGGAGGGGAACTATTGTCACTGGGAGTCATACACAGCACTACAAGAGTTATAGATTTGTTTTATCAAAGGAAAACCTTGAGCTAAAATTCAACCAATGGCCTTACTACAGATGGCACTCTAGCTATGGTTAACACACAAAGCAAATTTAATTTGTCCAGAAAAAAAAAACTGAATTCTCGGTCTTAACTCAGTGACTTAATTATATGCCACTGTCTCATAAACCAAGGAAGTCTCTGCACAGTCACTGTGGCTCAACAATATCAGGTCAACACTAGTTCCATGCTTTTTTTAATGCTGATCGTGCCAGTTTGTTACTAAATTGTCTTGACTCTGAATAAAATAATCTAGTTTAGCACCATGGAGTACAGTGGCTAAGTCACACGAATACACTCATGAGGTTTTATGAACTATGGGATGAAGCCAAGTAGTTCATGGAGATGACAGGAAAACCTGTCGAGGAACTCAATGATAGTAACTGGGCTTTGTGATCTGGAGTTCATGACAAAGATCACCAAGTGAGGCGAATGTCAAGCTGCAGGTCCCCAACCAGCTTCTCAGCTTTCAGGTTTTAAATGTGAAATTATTTAAAAACTGAAGGCTTTGGAAAGTGCAACTTAAAAGGAATACCATGGTGCAATTCTGTAGTCTGGAAAGACAAAAATCCTTCTGTGATGCTTGAATATTTTGCCAGTGCAGATGTGCAAATTAATGGTGGTTTTGAATGAAAAAGTCAGAGATGTGAAAAGTAAAAAAAGAAAAAATGGAATTGAACATCTTTGCTACCTCATTGGATGTGGAACTATCTGATAACATGTACCTATGACATATAACACAAAACTACTCTGTCAAAAAGCAATAGGACCTGAGAGGTATAAGAACTTCTACTGCTTGAGTCCCATAAATGTTACATAAACAATGATCATTTTCCCACAACAAGGTGACATACATTGAAATATGCATCTGTGTTTGGAATAACTTACTGCTAGTAGTTCTTTTCAAACTTAGTATTGCAAACTGTTGGCTGAACCCCAGACTGACCAACTTAAGCTGGAAAATTTTCAAAGAACATCATTAACACCAGCAAACCTTGTCTGCATCAACAAAGAGAAGCACTTCAAGCCATCATGTTAAGTGTGAGTTGTGTAAGAAAATATAGCAAGTGAATTTGTAAGTTGATAATTTTATATAGCCCTGAATGATGTTATAAATATTCAAACAGCACTTGGCAAAAAAAAATCATTTCCTAGGCCTTATCCAAATGTTCTAATTTACCTACCTTGTCTTCAAGCCCTGATAGTTTGTCTTAACTGATTCAGACTATTGGCAAGCATTTCAACTGAGCTTGAATTTACTGAGATTTTTATTTCTAGAATTTGTTAACTTTCAGAATTTCTATTTACTTTTTGAATTGCTGTTATACAACTTACATTGTCTTCCTTAGTTTATTAGGAGGTCTAATTGCACTTTGTTGGAGTTTATTAAAGTGTTTATTTATAACCTCTTCAATTTCATTTGATAATCTTTTTCTATTGATTTTTTTTTTTTTTGCCAGTCCTGGGTCTTGGACTCAGGGCCTGAGCACTGTCCCTGGCTTCTTTATGCTCAAGGCTAGCACTCTGCCACTTGAGCTACAGCGCGACTTCTGGCCATTTTCTATATATGTGGTGCTGGGGAATCAAACCCAGGGCTTCATGTATACAAGGCAAGCACTCTTGCCACTAGGCTATATTCCCGGCCCCATTTGATAATTTTTATAATAATTCTTTAACTGAGATTCCATCAACATTACTATCATGGATTCCACTATTATGGAGTCATTGACTTTTGGAGGAGTCAAGTAGCTTTGCTGTTGTTTTTTCATATTTCTATGTATTTGTGTTGGGGTTTCCATATCTAAGGAGAAGCCATTGGTTGGAGGTTTTAATTACCATTAGTCTACCAGCTCAAGTATTTTCAATGTTTCAAGAAGTTCTGAATTGGGCCAGAGTTGAGTTGCAGTTTCTCATCTATGAACTGGAGATAAAACTTCACAGCCCAACATTCACCCATGTTCTGGGGGCACCCAGACAAACCCACTATCCACTCAAAGAGAAGAAATCTAGCTGAAGTCTCTGTAGTACCTAGTTTACATATTGGTGTTGCACGTGGCTAAGGGGTGGCTGATCAAAACTCAATTGTGTGCTTCAGAGCTTCTTTCATTAGGAGCTTTCCATTTTTGTTTACTGGGAGCTTTGAAGTCTGTGGGTTGGCAGGTTCTTCCTTTGTCCACAAGCCCCTCAGTTTATTTCTCAAATAGTAGTAAGCAATCAAACCTAGAGATGCATTCCAGTGTATTTCAGTGTGTGTGGAGAAAACAGAGGATTGAGTTCTGGAAATTATCACAAAAAAAGGCAGTGCCTCAACCCACTGTGTCTGTCCCTGCCTAAATTTCTTGGCAGATCCATGTCTCATCCTTTTATTCCCTTAACTATCTTCCATACAAATGCTGTGGTAATGTCACCTCAGACTCTCTAAGCGAGTTATTCCTTTTCAGAGGGGTGCTCATAGTAATTCAGTCTCAGACAATAGGCCTCTGCTCAAGATATCACCTGGCAATAGTATTCTGAGGTAAGGAGCAAAAAAATTGTTTTTTCTCCAAGCAAGTCTGGTATACAGGAATAGTCACTACCATACCAAGTCTCCACACCAGATGTAAGGTTTGAAGGAAGTATGGGATTACCCTTTAGCTACTCTCTCTTCAAGCTCCAGGAGCCACAAGCTGTTTTCTACTTTTTTCTGCTGCCTTTCTGTTTCTTTGTGAGTTTCAGCTCTCTTATCTTTTTTTTTATTCCCAGTGTGCTTCCCCTCCTCCTTTCAGAATATAATCTCTTCTTTGTTACTTTGACTCTTTCCATTTACAAAGTCAAATGGAGGAAGTTTCTCCATATGTTTTTGTATAGTGCTGCACATTTTACCAATTGTAGTGATATCCATGACTTGTAAGGGAGACATTGTGATACCCACATTATGGAGGAAATGTGCAATTACTGGAAGCTAAGTAACTTACCTCATTTCTACACAACTGGTAAAAATAACAATTTAACTCAAACATACACTACAAGAGAAGTTCAAGCCAGAAACTGTGAAAAAAAAAAATGGGACTTCTTTACATGAACTAGCCATGCAAACCATCTTTCCTTTGTAGCCATTTGTTTTTTATTTCATAAAAATAATTATCACATTTTAAGATTTGTTACTTGCTATGTAACTTCTGACAAGACAAGTAGACATCTAAAATATAATTAAGAATAAAAGGCCATAACAATAGATGCCAAAAGACTTGGAACATGTGGGTGTGCTAAGGAAGGTCTGCTTGTTCCTAATCTTAATTGTGCTTGACACTGTTATTAGGAGATATTTAGAACTATTTTTTTCCTTCCAAAAAGACAGAAACTAGATGTGAGGACTGATATGTCCTGCCTCCTCCTGTATAGCATTTGAAAGAGAAGCAGTTTTAGTCATCTTGAACTGGAGCCAACTGCCTTCCAATCTAGAACCACTCTTTCACAGTCAAACTTATATAAAACTTTGCCACATTCAGAGGAAACCCTGGGAGCTGTCTTCCCTTAACTCGGAGGCTATTTTCTACCACAGGAAAAGTTGAGTGTTTCTGAGCAAATGCTGTCCTCCAAAGGTTTAACCAACCAGTCACTTGGAAGCACCTAGTTTTTAACAGTGAAATAATGGATTTATAGGATGCTTTTAGTACCCCTAAAATCATAACCTAACATCCCCGTAAGCTTTAGAGTGTAGGTTGATTCTCTTCATGTTTGCACAGCTGACTGCAGCTAACCAGCAGCAGGAGGAGAGTATTGTCCTGATCTAGCCAAGGGAAAACATAACTTCTCCACCACACCATGAATGCATATTGCGTTTGTTAAAAATTAAAAGTCAAACTAATAAACACAATTGCAAAACTCCCTAATGAAACACTAGCCAATAGAATTTAACAAGTAATAAAAAAAATTATACACTATGATCAAGTAGGTTTTATCCCAGAAATACAAGGTTGATTTAATATGCATAAATCAATAAACATGTCACATTAACAGACAAGGCAAGAACCACATGATCATCTCAATAGATACAGAAAAAGCCTTCAACAAAATCCAACATCTGTTCGTGTTCAAAGATATGGAGAAGCTAGGAATAGCAAGAACATACCTAAACATAAGGATATATATGATATATGACAAGTTAACAGCCAACATCATAGTAAATGGTGAAAACTAAAAGCATTTCCTCTAAAGTCAGGAACAAGGCAAGGATGTCCAGTGTCTCCACTCCTTTTCAATGTAATTCTGGAATGTATAGCCTGATCGCTAAGGCAAGAGAAAAACATAAAAGAAATTCACATAAAGAAAGAAGTCAAACTATCCTTATTTGAAGATTACATGATCTTATATCTAAAGGACCTAAAGGATAAAGGGAGATACCTTTAAGGGAGAAACCCAAAGGTATAATTTCTCTGACTCTATGAAATATGTTTTATTGAAAAAAATGGAAATGGAAACATGCTGTTGTTGTTGTTGTTGTTGTTGTTGTTAGATGTGGTGAAGTTTTTGCTTTCTTTTGCTTTTTAGAGGAGGAGGGGTTGGAGAAGGGAGGTAGGAAGAGTGAACAAATGCAATCATGTTATTTAGTATACACTATGTGGAAAATGAACTGTGTAAATTGTTGGCAGAAATGGGAGGGGGAAACTGGGGAAATGTGAAGGGTTGACAGATTCCCAGTCAGGGAACCAAAAAAAAAAAAGAAAAGAAAAAGAAATGTGCTCATTACCTGACTTATAAAATGTAACCCCTCTGTACAACACTTGAATAATAACAATAAAATTATATATTTTTAAGCCAGACCATCATAAAACAGGGACTATCTGTACTATATGCTAAAGTAGTTCACCTTTTATATCATAGGTAATTACCTACATCTTTCATAAACAGATATAACATTCTAAATTTCTACAATACAAAATAATTATTTGAGGCTAAATAAACTCTGATACAATGTTAAAGCCTGAGCACAGCTGAATCTTTTTGAAGAGGTAAATACTATGTATGGAAGTTGGAGGTAAAAATGTGTAGTTATTGGTCACTTGAATTTCTACAAACTGGATTTCAGTTCCTCTAGTCTTGCCATTCCAATGCTTATTTTCTTCATATGATGTTGAAAAGTAAGCATACTTTGTCCTATAATTTCTAGTCATTGTGTTTATTCATTACCATAGTCCTGTATAGTATAATATTAGAGATTCTATTTTCCCTACATGCCCTTCTATTATCACCTTTAAATCAAAAGTATTCATAAAGGCTGAGATGTAGCTTAGTGGCAAAGCATTTGCTTCACAAGTGCAATGTCCTGGGTTCGATCCCTAGTACCAACAAAAGAAAAAGAAAGAAAAAAGTATTCATAAATGTCAATTCATAAAAATTTGACGTCATGACATTATTCAGTGTGCTCTTGAAATGATACAGCAGTGGTTTTGTAAGAGAACATACATTTTTCTCATAAAAACTAGTTTAATGTTCTCAGTCACTCATTTTTCAAAGAAAATGTTTTTATTCGTGCTGCTATGTAATTTGAATCACAACCACTCTGAAGTATTCAAATTCAAAGGATGTGCTAAAATGAACTATGTATTAAATAAAGTGCATTATCAACTCTACCCACTCCTCTTCTAGATTATTAAATTTTTGTTACTTGAAAAGACTGAGCTACATGGCTATTGGTGGCTTGTCAAGGACTTAATAAGCTCATAAACTTAGACTAGCATGATAACCACTCTAGCTTCATAAAACATAATTTTTATGACTGTTGTTCAAGTGCATGAGCCCTCAGTATGGCTTATATTTACCAAACAGAGGTTGCTAACACTTGTACTGAAATATATCCAGATATTAATCCAAAAATCCATATCTACTATTATTCTTAGTAGGCATTAATGTTAAGGTTAAATGTATAGTTTCTAGCATAGACATAGTATGGTATACCCAATATTCAAAAGAAAATTAATTTCAAATCAGGGTTTGGATTTTTTTTCATTTTTGTTTATTTGTTTCTTTTAGCCAAGAGAAAGGAATAAATAAGATAAGCCACTGAACGTTTACTAAGACTACTGGTAAGGGTCTCTGGTCCCCAGGTGTCACTAAGAGCTAATTGATAATTTAGGAACACGAAACCAGAGGAGAAAAATGAAGCAAATGAACCCAACCAGCATGTTTGTTCATTTAATATTTCAGGAGAGATTTTTATTTTTTTGCTAAATTTACACTGTAAGGCTGGCATTCTCATTTTTCTTACCACTTGTCCCTATTCTAAGCATGTAATCTATCATTTTTAAAATAATGCTACATTGAAAGAACCTAAGGATGTCTCCAGTATCTTAAAATAACTCTAACTGTGGCAATTGTCTGATTTTTGAAGTCTTACTGTGCATTATTCTGTGTCACATAATAGTCATGTTGCTACATTGATAACAAGCCCTTTGAGAGATTTAATGTTTTATTTCGTTTCTTCACAAACCTTCTCTTTACTTCTCTCTGCTACCTGGAAAGATATAACATTTCCCGAGGCCTTTTCTTCACCCTCCATCAAGAAAGAAATCACTTCTATAAGACCCCCAACCAATTTAGGACTTACCTTTCAATAGGAATGTGAGAGTTACTTGATATCTATCTGAACCCCAGATTTCAGAGGGACTTCTTTATGGTGTGCTCATGTGTGGAACACCAGCAGCAAGTAAAACTTCTTGTAATTAGAACAAGATGAACCACAGATTGTAACCTGCTTTTAACTATGCTTGTTCATGTCTGACTTCGGATCTAAAACCTTCAGTGTCATAATAAATTAATTATTCAGATGTCTACCAACTGAATCTTACTTATCAGCATAAAAATAATTTAAAAAATCAGAGTTAACTTTGTTTTAATTTTGCTACTGGTCGTCCTTTCTATACTGCTAGCCTATGAGAGACAATCACAAACACTAAGAAAAACAAAAAGCTTTATACAATGAATTAATGGTCTATATACAAAGAAAATTAAATATGGCATAGGTTTGGAGTTTTTAGCAGATGCTGGAGTATTTTTAAAGAGAACAAGAGTATCTATTTGTCCTTGATACTGGCAATAAATCATCTGCAGAATTAAGGGATAGTGTTAATTACACTTCTTTTTCGAAGGGCCCAAACACACTACATGGTTTTTCAATTGAATAAAACTAATATAATCATAATACGATTTTTAAAAATCTTGTTAGATGAAAATTTTGTCGTTTGGTATTGGCCCTGAGGCTTGGACTTGGGTCCTGGGCACTGTCTTAACATTTTTACTCAAGGATAATGCTCTACCACTTAAACCACAGCTCCAAATCAAGCTTTTTGACAGATAAGAAAGAATCTCTCAGACTTTCCTGACTGGATTGCCTTAGAACCTTGAACCTCAGAATTCAGCCTCCTGAATAGCTAGGATTATAGGCATGTGCTACAGGTACCTGCTAGATGTAAGTTTTTAAAGTCAACCCATGGGATAAAGCAAAGATACTTTAAGCATAATCACATTCAGACCCCCCCCCCGAAAATGTACCCAGATCTTTAAAGCCATGCACAAAAACAAACTTCAGAAGACAAAAATGACATAAATGAGATTTAAAGGATATGTTTTTAATATTAAAAATACAAGGGAAGGGCTGGGGATATGGCCTAGTGGCAAGAGTGCCTGCCTCATATACATGAGGCCCTGGGTTCGATTCCCCAGCACCACATATACAGAAAATGGCCAGAAGTGGCACTATGGCTCAAGTGGCAGAGTGCTAGCCTTGAGCAAAAAGGAGCCAGGGACAGTGATCAGGCCCTGAGTCCAAGCCCCAGGACTGGCAAAAAAAAAAAAAAAAATACAAGGGAGAAGCAATTAAATAGAAAAGATGAGTTCAGGTTATGGAAAGGCAATACCCAGGTGAAACAATAAGAGAAAAGTCTTCATATTAGAAGACAAATTAAAAGAGCAGTGAGAGGTAATTTCCATCCTATCATGTTGACAAAATTTAAAGTAATAAAAAATATCTATCAGTAAAGAGAGTTATGGGGAGGTAAGCACTCTCCTGAGCCATGGACATTGGCAGCACTGTTCTCAGAGCAACAGAAATTTTCTAACAATTCACAATATTCTCAACCTGGAGCCTTTATTTATATGCATGGTAATATATTTTTAAAATATTATTTAGCCTGGCAACAGAAAATGCACGTAAACACATGTCAGTGAACACTTGGCAACAGTAAAATCGGAAATAACGATCTTTTACTATATGATTCGCTATGCTATGCTACATTCACTTATATACATTGATCTTAAGAAAATTTTGATATATTACCTGAACAAATGAAAAGTGGGTCTAAAGGTATGGATCATCACATGAGTGTCTGCCTAGTAAATACAATACCCAGTAACACAACACACACACACACACACACACACACACACACACACGTAAATGATACTTAAATCATAGATGTAAAAGAAAAATACTCCAACCAAAAGGACACTAGCCAAAACAAATTCCATCATGTGTTAAAGGTGAAAAGATGTATCATTTCCTTGCATTGTTGATCTTGAAGACTTTTAGATATTTTTGTATAATTCTAAAAATAGACTAACTATATACTCTTAGAGTAAACTATGGCATACATCTAATCACAATAATTTACTCTGATTTCTAAAGTTTTAAATACCTGAAGATCTGTGAAGGAATTATAAACAAGTGAGCATACCTGTAATAGTTAATTTTCAAAACAATGCCAACGAACATATCCTAACTGCAAAATGTCTGACAATTGACAAAAACTCATATTTCTCTGGCCTCTGGTAGCTCACACTTGTAATCATAGCTACTTAGATGCTGAGATCTGAGGATCATTGTTGAAAGCCAGCCCAGATAGGAAAGACTCTCATCTTATGTTCAATTAGTCAACAGAAAACCAGACGTGGAGCTGTGGCTCAAAGGAATAGAGCACTAGCCTTGAGCAAAAAGAGCTCAGGGACAGTGCCCAGGCCACAAGATCAAGCCCATGACCAACAAAAATAATAATAATTACATTCCAAGGCCAGGGATGTGGTGGTTTATGCCTGTAATCCTAGCAGGTTCATGCCTATAATCCAGTACTTGGGAGAAAGAGATAGAATGAGGTCCAAGGCTAGCCCAAGTTAAAGCATAAAACCCTATCTGAAAAATAACCAGAACTCTAATACGTGCTACTCAAGAGGCTGAGATCTGAAACAAGTCCAGACAGGGAAGTCTATGAAGCTCTTATCTCCAATAAATTACCAAAAAAAAAAAAAAAAAAAAAAAAAGACTAAGGTGAAACTGTGACTAAGGTGGTAAAGCTCTATCCTTAAGCACAAAGAAGCTCAGGATCAGTGGCCATGCCTGAGTACCAGAACCAGGTAAAAAAAAATTGATAATAATAAAATCATAATAACAAAGTAGAATACAATGGGCTGGAGGCATGGCTCAAGTGTTAAAGTATTTGCCTAACAAGGACAAAGCTCTCAGTTCAAACTCCAGCAGTTGAAAAAAAAAATCACATTCATTGAGTTCAGAATAAAACCAAGCTGTGCATCACTCACAGATATCAGAAGACTCTGATCTCTAAGAAATCATCAGATTTCACTCTAGATAAGACTACTAATGAATTCTGCACTGACTAGGATCAAGAACAAAGGTCTTCATATGCTTGATTTAATTTTAACATAATAAAAAGTGACCATTTATTCAGATTTTGACATGGAGTATATTTTAGAGATGAAAGTTGTTATCCTGAAAATATCCCCAGAGTCAGGCTTCTGAATAAAGAAATGTAGCATTCTATTCCTATTTTACAGATGGAGTAAGTTAAAGATTAAATTACATGGAAGAGGTACAGTGAAAATTTGACCTTTCCAAAGATCATTGTCTTCCATGTTACTGTTATATATTTGCTTACCAAGTTTATTTTATGACCTTAGAGTGCTTTGTCTACACTATTATATTTCCCAAAATGAGTTCCAAATAATGGGATTCATCACTGAAAAGACAGGCTCATAACACAGTCTGTTTGAATTAGTTTACAACAATTAGAATTTTCCCTTTCTAGCCTTTCTTTCTAGTCTTAAATCTCTGGACCTAGAATTCACAGAACTCATTTTGAGCATTTCTCTTGGAATTCCATTTAAGAGAAATCTATAATGATTAAAAGAGACTATTTATTACAAAGACTAACATGAACTTTCCTTTCATCTGGGTGCATGATACATTTCCCCTTCTCCTTCACAATTTTCTATCTTTGGTTGTTAGAAATAATGTGCCAGAATGCATGCTTTGATTTTATGTTACCCTGTGTGAAAGGGCTTGTTTTTGTTCATAAGAGGATATTTACAGAAATCTCCTGAGCATGCTGTGCTATTTTTCATTTCTTTTCCAAGTCATCACATGTTTCAAAAAAAACCCTTTCTGCATAATTCCACACTGTTTAAATTCATAAAACCAACGAAATTCAAAGTAGAAAAACAAATCCTATTTCGTATCAGATCAATAAGAACCCATCTAGCTTTGGGCTATAAAAAAGCACATTGGGTTACCTCTTCTACCCTTTTCTTATAATAGCCTTCCTAACTTTTACTGCCTCATCCTGCTGTATTCCAGAAGTGACTTAATCTATGGCTTTGCTAAAACAAGGTCAGCCAGAAAGAATGACATAAGGCATGAAAGGCTGAAGCTGCTGAAATCATGAGCACATTTATGATGTCCTGAAATAGATGAGCCAAGGCCAGACAAAGCTCAGGAAACACATCAGCCTTCACTTCAGAACTAAGAGAAACTTGCTCTGAAACTCAAATTTGCTATTTGCTTTGACTTTTACAGGACAAACCTGTCGGAAACAAGGTTTCTCCAGAATAATGTTACAGTGATCATTAGCTGGTCATTGGAAATCTTTGATTATACAAAGTATTTATTGAAATGAGACTTACCCTATACATTCCTCAAAGCACTACAAGATAGGGAAAACAGTATCACTAACAAATGAAAAATAAAAATTTTATCTTATATTTACATTTATCACTAATTTTCAAGGGAGATGGATGGATGGATACATAGATGATAGATAATAGATGTTAGAGATGATAGACAGACAGGTACAAGAAAGATTCTTCAAGATTAAATAAAGTAACAGGGAAAAGGGGTTTTATCAACCACAAGTCCCAACTAAATAAGTTGCTTTCCACTTGGAAAAGTTGTCTCTTAAAACAAAGGTATTATTTTAATGAACATGGAAGGTGAGGATTTTTTTAAATTTCTTCTTAAACTTAGGAGCTGAAAATATTTCATGAAGAAGAGCTAGAGGGTCACAAGCCATTCAAACCAAAACACAAGCTATGGGCATTTTAGAAATGGAGATTTACATTGCAATTTTTTCCTGTTTGATTAATATTTAATGGCTTTTGTAAGTAACCATAGCACTCTTCCACCATGTAACATTTGAGAAACGGCCTCATATTATAGTAAGCCTACTAGATTTTAAAAGCTAACTCTCTGGGATCCTGGAATTAATGGGGTTTAGCAGTAGTACTATGAATAAACCTTTATACCTATTCTAATACTTTAATATTTTATTTTAAATCATGCCTTGGCTAATTCCAATCAAGTTAAATTGAACCTCTGAAGATTGGCCATGGCCTTTAAAGACAGGAAATAGCTGTAGCTTTTCAAGTAATACTTCTATTAAATTTACAGCTTATTAAATGTATAGCTCACAACTCTATCTTACAACATTAGTAGGACTCGCTCCAGACTTGTCTGTCTTCCTACACTCTGTTTTCTTCTACTTTTTACACATTCTTTCTGAAATATTTTACTTGCCATTAGTGCAGATAAATAAAATTAATTATAAATAGTATCTTAAATAATAGACTTTGGTGGGGGGAAGCATTTCCTATTTTACCATGAATTTAAAGAAATCTACTTCTGTAACATTTCATATTTCTGGCAGCTCATCTTTAAAATTTAAAGGTAGACATATTCATCTTTAATGAGATAGCATGAAGTATGTCTGTGTAATCAAGAAGAAATTCATTTATAAATTTGGATCTTGTTTGACAGAAAGGTAAAACTTAACAAAGCAGGTCTGAATTGTGAAGAAACATTCAGCTCTTCAGACGCTGTCTAAAAATGCACATAATGCATTCATTGTAGAGCTCAAACATGCCCTGAGCAGAGAAGCTGAGGGCATAAATTTACAACTTAGAGTTTAGGAAAAAAGGTTCACCCATCCTGCTGGAAAATTGACACTGGCAATCAGAGGACCAGATTCTTATCCCTGCCCTGCTTTATCAATCTAGAATGCTGAGTAAAGTCATTTATTGGGTGGCTCAGTTTCCTTACTAAATGAAAAAAGTGGCGGCCGATATTCAATCCTTCTAACATTGTAAGTGTTGGTGAGCATCTGATTATCTTTGGTTATTCTAACAAATCCCTCCAGCACAGAAAATGACATGTTACCAAAAAACAACCCACCCCATGAGATAACCAACATAGCTAATGCTTTGTGTTTCGTTTTGGTTTTGTTCCAAATTGGCCAATTCATTTCTTCAACAAGCATTCCTGCAGGAAATCTACTGAGCACACAAAGTGAATAAATCCAGTTTCTGTTCTTTACAGTTTCACTATATAAATGTAAAGGAAATAGAATAAAAAAATATTTAATGGCAGCAGTATAAAAGCTATAATCGAAGTGCAAACCAGGAACAGAGAGTAAAGTTTTGTTTGCCCAGAGAGATGACAGAGGCTTTTCACATAGCAGTTTTATGTAACAGAAGCATAGACTGTAGGTCAATAGATACATGAAGAAATGTTCAATATCTCTGACCATAAAAAATGCGAATCAAAACAACACTGAGATTCCAACTTCACCCCAATTAGAATGGCCATTATCAAGAAAACTAATAATTACAGATGCTGATGTGGATGTGGCCAAAAGAGAATACTACTACAATGTTGGTGGGAATATATGCTGATTCAATCACTCTGGAAAGCAGTGTAGAGGTTCCTCAAAAGACTAAAAATAGAGCTCCCTATGACCCAGCAATCCTACTTCTGGTTTATCCAAAGGGTCAAAAACAAGGCCATTCTAAAGCTACCAACACAGCCATGTTCATTACTGCATTATTTACGATAGCTAAGATATGGAATCAGCCCAGATGCACCTCGGTAAATGAATGGATCAAGAAAATGTGGGGCTGGGGATATAGCCTAGTGGCAAGAGTGCCTGCCTCGGATACACGAGGCCCTAGGTTCGATTCCCCAGCACCACATATACAGAAAACGGCCAGAAGCGGCGCTGTGGCTCAAGTGGCAGAGTGCTAGCCTTGAGCAGGAAGAAGCCAGGGACAGTGCTCAGGCCCTGAGTCCAAGGCCCAGGACTGGCCAAAAAAAAAAAAAAGAAAAAGAAAATGTGGTATATACATACAATGGGATGCTATGGTACCATCAGAATGATATTGACCCATTCATATGGAAATGGAAAGATGGAAAAAATATTAACCAAAGTAAGCCAGATTCAAAGAAATACAGATTGCATGGTTTTCCTCATTTGTAATAACAAGAGTATGTCTAGAATATTCTTAGGAGAGGATTACAATAGCTGAATAGCAATATTCATATGACCATATAAAATGATGCTTGTCAAAATGAACTCCAAGAAATGGAAATGAGAGGTGTTTTTTTTGTTTTGCTTTGTTTTTGAGTATACTGTTTGTGGTTGTTTCCTTTTTCTTTCTTTTTTTTTCTTTTATCCTTTGGTTTATTGCCTGTCATCATTTTTTTTAATTTCTGTACCCTTTGTCTGGTATATAAGTTTATCTGATTTGGGGAAGGAAAGAGGACTCACAGAAATAGCAGGACCAGGGATGAACCAATGCAACAGTGATACTCACTAGACACTATGTTGGAAATGAACTTTAACAACTTGAGGAGGAGAAGAACAGGGTTGGGGGAGTAAGAGAAAGTGAGAAGGGGATAACACTGTTTAAAAAGAAATATACTCATTACCTTACTTATGTAACTATAACCCATCTGTACATCAAATTTTACAATAAAATTTTTAAAAAAGCTAATATCATTGTACACTAATACTTTAAAGAATAGACATGGCTGGAAAATATTTTTTTGAAAATATTTTTTAAGATGTATAGACTCTAGAGTCAGAATGCCTGATTCAAATCATGTCACTACCACTTACAAGATAAGTGACCTTGGGCAACTCAGTTTCCTTTGGATTAAAATGAGAATAACAACAATCACTATCTCATAGAATAGTTGTATTGGTTACAAGTGATTCTATAATAGCTGGGAATAAAAATAAGGAGCATTTGTCACATTGACAGTGTTAAATATAAACTTATTTTTAACCAACGGAATGCCATACTTTGGAAACTTTAAAGAATTTAACATGGCTAGAATCTTTGAGGGCACAAGGAAGAATGTGGAAGATGGCCCTGGAGGGACAGAGCACTTCGTGAAGCACTTCAAGTAATCACTGGATTTAAGAAGTAGAATCTACTATGAGAGTTCTTATGGGTTCAAGGACCAAAAAGAAAAAAATGGAGGTGTTACATCAATGTTTGAAATATGGACATAGTTAAAGATTTCTATAACTTACACTGACATACACAATTAGACTAGTTAGTCCTAATTTTCTCTAGTTGAAAAGCCCCAACAGTTAGCTTCATATTTTAATATTCATGTATGGCATCAAGTTTTCTGTTTTAATTTCCAAAAGCTGAACAATAAATATGCCTTGTTTATATTTTCATGAATATTTCACTCATTTGTTAATTGTGTTTCCCATTTATTTTCCTGAATTTCTTTCAATGGGAGTATGAACTATAGAAATAGTTTAATATAAGGGGAAATTGTCAAAAATGGCCATAGGGAGAATTTAAACAGTACAGAAGATAAATAATGAACAATATCTAGAACTGTGGCTTTGTAAATAGGATTGTGAGACTCACTCTATATGTGCTAATTATTATATCAGTACTTCAAATTCACTGTGGGACTAGATCACAAACAGTTTTATCAAATTTTGTCTGAGTGAAGAAAAATATCATGGTTAAATGATCTAATATAGTAGTCTAGAAATTGTTGTGAATCATCTAAAAAAATCATCAGGCCATAAACAGTAATTAATTTGAGTTGAAAAGTGGTTGACTCAAAAGGTCAAATTTCTGATCAGATGCTCTAAGTCAACTCCCAGGAAGGATGAAGTGGGTTTTCTGGAATGCACACCTACTTGATGAAAACAAACAAATGAAAAATAAAACCTTCTGAAAGCTGAAAGGAGTCCTCAAAATAGCATTTGCCTGAAAATGGGTGTTAGATGATTGCAAAGACATGTAGTTTATTGAAATGCTTTATTCAGTGACTCTTCTGTCAAAGAGAAATGTTCAGGAAAAAAAGTATTTTATAATAAAATGGAGGGAATAAATGAACTTCACCAAATCTATCATCCTTCATTTTAAAGCTTTTTATAAAGAAAGAAGAAACACTTTGAGGTTGGACTAGCAATTACAGTAATGGTAAGTTACATAATGTGGCTATTACCCTGGCATGTAGCATTATGCCAACTATAAGGCCTTAGACATGTTATTCTCATGATCAAGTAACAGATTATTTGTGAAAGAGAAAGTTTAAATAGATGCCTTCCAAGATCAGTTGCACCTAACTCTGATTCTTAAGTTTAATGAATGAGTGGTAGACCTTGTAACAAACCTGTCTTAAAATCCTTCTTTTCATTTAAAAAATTATAAACAAATCTACTTCTTGAAGAAATTAAAAGACTCAATGGAAGAACCACTGATACCCATGCATATATGTTTGCAAATTTCTTTTTCAATTAGAAAGATTACTGTATCAAAACTGTGCAATGTTCAAAATGTCTCAGGTATGATGGCAGTATTTTTGCAACTTTCTTACTCTATGCCAGGTACTTTACCTATATTATCAATGCCTCAACAGAGATTGTCTTCATTTTAAACATGAGGAGGTTGCAGAACTAGACTTATGAAAGTCCAACTGTCCAAAAGCTAATTTTCCCAGTGGGTATTTAAATATATAAGTACTCCCATATAAGTAAAATAGAAAGAACAAGCTATTTCTGGAGAGTGTATATACTGAATTTACATAATGCACAATATTGCTTTTTTCAATTCTGTATCATGTTTTTGCTTCACAATGCATGCTGAGAAAAATACAAAAACATGAACAAGATAGCTTTTAGCAACTGAATTACTGTCTATTCAGAAATTATCTGCTCAGAATAAGTGAAATTACATTTACCACTGCCCAGACTATATCCAAAATGCCTTGAAGAAGCCAAAATGCTTTTAAGCTGTCACTCTAGATTCATTCATGGGTTGAAATAAGCATCAGAGCCCTGAGAGAAGGATTATGCTGGGATTAAATCAAGAGGCTCCTTAAAATAACAATCCACAAGGCAGTCATGAACACTAACAAATATGGCTTTCCACAGAATTATTTCCAGAAAGGAAAATAAGAATCTAATGCTTTGGTTATTGCTATTGAACAGAAAGGCCAATCATCAAATAAAATAAGACCATTGTAGTGATTAGTCAAAGGGGATGTGCCTTCTTGACTCAGCTGTTACCTTGGGCCCCCCTCCCCCTGCCCCCTTTAGATCTTTCTTTCTGTAAGGAAAGCCTTTTGAAAATGTTTCCTCTGCAAATCTAACACAAAATTCTACATTAAGTGTTTTAGGTTCCTAAAGACCTAAAAGCATTTAACAATCATGACAGATGATGATGGACACAGAACCAAAGCCATAAGACAGGAAATGCATGTAGTGATTCAGACTTTGTGGTTCTCAAGCTTGAGTGTGCAACTGAATCCCCCTCAAAACTTACAGATTCTGTATGACCTAAAGCTCAGATTGTTTCTGATCCAATAGGTCTGGATTTGGGCACAAGAATTTGTATTACTATTGCTTTTCCTGGGGATGCACTCAGAAAGCCATATCTGTTATGGCTTACGTCTGAAATGATTCCCACAAGGATCTTGTATAAAAGGCTTGTTCCCCAGTACATCAGTGTTCAGAGGTGAGGGCCTCTGGGAGGTAAAGGAATCATGAGGGTTCTACACAAGGAATCCATTGACAGAGCCATAACTGAATAAACTTTGGGGAGGTGGGGGAAACGTTAGTAAATGAACAGCAGCTTTTCCATACCCATTCACTCTTAGCCATGATGTTCTTCCTCACACAGACCTGGCAACAAAAGTTGGATGATGATGGACTGAAGCTTAAAAAACTATGAGCTAACATAGATATATCCTTCTTCAAGTTGGTTTTCTCAAGTATGTTCTAGCCATGAACAGCCGGCTGACACAACCCCCATGCTTGACTTTACAAGTGATGTGTCATATGCAACTTAAAGCCAGTAAGGAGACTGACTGGGTGGGAAACTATTTTCCTTCCAAGGACCATTTACATATGTATAACATCAGCCACAGGCCATATAAGATTATCAATACAGGATGTCAGCTGCCCAAAGTAAGTATACAGAAGCATATTTGTCTGGTTTGTCATGTAACAAAGGATTTTTCTAGGCCTTGTATGGCCAGATGTTCCCCACTTTGGGGGGAGCTATATCCCTTAGGTGTGTGAGTGAAATTTCATCAATAGACCAATTTATTAGCTCAATGTTAAGATAACCATATCTTAAGGACTGATAAAATTAAATGAAAATGTTAAACTTACTCAGAATTCTACAGTTGAATTTTATCTGAATATATATATGTGTATACACATATATACATGTATGTGCATATATATGTACACATACATATATATGTATATATGTATAAATACATACATGCTTAAATAATCAGTTTATCACGGGGTACCAGTGGCTCATGCTATAATCCTAAGTACTCAGGAGGCTGAGATTTAAGGATTGTGGATGAAAGCCAGACTGGACAGTAAAGTCCCTGAGACTCTTATCTCTAATTAAGCACAAAAAAAGCCAGAATTGGAGTCATAGCTCAAGTAGTAGAGCACTATCCTTCAGCAACTAAAAATCAGGACAGCGTCCAGGCCCTAATCTCAACAGCCAGAACCAGCGCACGGACACACACACACACACACGTCAGTAGAGTAGAGTAGGAACTATGCTAAATATTTTCATCTCTGCACAATATCTTCTTTACTATTCAATAAAACCTATGAATGCCATGCTGCTTTAATTCCCACTTCATAACCATTAAGCTTACTTAGAAGGATTAATATGCTTGCCCAAGTTCACACTACCAATAAAGGATAGAAGCAAGTTCAACTCCAGGGTCAAAGCTTCATGCTCATACACCACAGTTACCTCAATAAATAGCCTAGAGACTCTCAACAGTGAGAATTATAATCTCATATTTGAAATTCAAAATGTGAACTATTTATGATATGAACAGAGGTTCAGGACCACACAGGGCACCAAAATTTCTGTACCACAAGAAGTCTGACATGGTTAAGCCACAAAAAAGTATAAAAATGGAAAAACTTGGCTAGGGAACATTGGTGCTTACTTAGTCATCTCTGTGTTAAGTTTCATTTACATTAAAACTATATGAGATGAAACAATCATGACAGGAAGATAATTCTCAATCACTGAGAGTATGGGAATGGGCTAAAGGCAGAGAACACTGCTTCCATGATGAGATGCTTTCAACTTTGCCATGTTTCAAAGGAAAGGGGAAGGTCTTGGCAGGAGGAAGCAGCACACAGATGCAGCCTCTGGGGCCCCATAGCATAAGAAGCTAAGGCAGCAGACAGGCACCATCAAGGAGATGTATGTATCCACATACATCATGCTTCATTGTGGCTAGAGAAAAAATAGCAAATGGGGTGAAAATTAGAACTAGAACCCAGAGGGACACAATACACTGTGACTCAGATGCAAGGGATAGAAATATTGCACATCATAACAAGGACTGAACTACAAATTCAATTAGAATTAAACCCATAGAGATCTGCCTGGGAATTTTTTTGGCCAGCCCTAAAAATCCTAACAGGTGTTTGAAAAAAAGGAACATATTAGAATTGAATATTTCCAGTTTAAGAAGACAAAGTAAAGTCAAATAAATGACACACTCATGCTATCAAACTGCAAGGTCAACAGTGAACCTGATCTTTTAGGCTCATTTAAGGGAAAAGCAGAATGTGACAGAATCTGGAGAAATGACAGATTTGCTTACAGTCTAAGTTACCAAGGAAAGCATGTGAAGAGAATCACAAAATGATCCAGAGTCTTCTACAGGCTGTAACATAGAACTATGCTGGGCTAATAAGTATATTTGAAGGTCATAAAGAACTAAATTGAATTCAGCTTCCAAATCTCCAAAATTTGAGAGGAAACCTTCTCCAAATCCCAGTGTGTTAGAGGGAACAATATACCAAAAGAAGGCAATTATAAAAACCAGGCTTGTAAAGATTTTGAATTCTTAGAACTGAACTGCCTTGGCTTTAGAATCAGAATGAAAGGAGGCTACTTTTTCTTTTTCTTAGAAAAATATGGAAAGGTACTTTCAAACATTATTCCAATGATTTCTATCATGTACTCTGAAACTTGAGGTCACTAAGTAACCAGGGTCATGTCAAAATGGTTTAGGCTTCTGAATCTACCTTCTAACCACACCAGGCTTTGTAAATTGAAATAAGCAAAATTACATCTCCAGGGCTATTTTTTTCAATACTTTCACTTTCATACTAGCAGTTAATTTTTGGTAACTATAAGGTAGTTGACTTTTAAAAAAGAAATCACTGCAATCCAATAATCCTTGCAAAGGCTAGGTAGACAGAAATAACTTCCTTTTATTGTGAAAGGAAGTTTGTTGTTGAATGGTAATTCCTATTAAAAGAGTCCTATCAAACTACCGTCATCGCTACATTTTTTGACACCCATAGGTAAGAAGGCCAAACACAGTGGCTCATGCCTATTATCCAACTACTCAGACTATGGTTTAAGGCCAGAAGGACAAGAAAAAAAAAGAACCTATCTTAACCAAAAAGCCATACACGGTGGTTCACATCAGTTAGCTCAGCTTTGCAGATGATAGGTAGGATGATTGCTGCTTGAGGTCAGCACTGGGCAAGAACCTATCCAAAAATTAAAGCAAAAAATGACAGAGCACCTGCTCCAATTTCAAAACCTCAGTGCCACTAAAAGATGGACCTCAAACAGAATAAGGTGAAAGAAATCCACAAGATACATTACAGTACGTATTTTGAAAATCAAAGACAAAGAAGCCTTAAAAGGAGAAATAAATGTATTCTTACATCAAAGTAAAAAACAATTTGATTAATAGTGGATTTAATATCTGCAACTATGGAGACAAGAAGTAAAGGTAAAATTCTCAACTGTTGGGAGAAGAGAAATGTCAGCTCATTCTCTTGCATACAGTGAAAAGTTCCTTCAGAGCAAATATTCTTGAAGGAAAAGCCAGACATTCTTTGATAGCAGAACTATATGAAAGAATGACTAAAAGAACGTTCTCTAAACAGGAAGGAAGCCAGTAAAAATGAACATGGGTATGTGGAAAGATGACTGCCCCCCAAAGAGGATTTAAGAGCCCCACAGGAGTACTGCCGGCCCACACAACCCAGTAGTGTTGTGGTGGATTTCAAGATTGCTTAAGGCTGGTGACTCCTCTCTCTCTATCTCTCTCTCTCTCTCTCTCTCTCTCTCTCTCTCTCTCTCTCTCTCTCTCTCTCCTACCCTATCCTAGCAATTTCCATTTTCTTAATTTTTTAAACAGGATTTTCTGTAATGCATATAATATGCATTCCACATCCTTGTGTTTGGGGTGTAGACAACACATTTTCCAATTTCTCAGAGAAAGGAATTTTGTCCAGAATGGATCAAATTTTGGGCTCTGACATCTGATTAACGATTTAGACCATGAAGGTTGGAAGTTCTTTGTTTTGTTTTGTTTGCCAGTACTGGAGCTTGAACTCAGGGCCTGAACACTGTCCCTGGCTTCTTTTTGCTCAAGGCTAACTAACACTCTACCACTTGAGCCACAGCACCACTTCTGGCCTTTTCTATATATGTGGCGCTGAGGAATTGAACTCAGGGCTTCACGTATAAGAGGCTACCTTAGCCACTAGGTCATATTCCCATCCCAAAGGTTGGAACTTCTTGATTTTATATGGTTTAGAAGACAATTTGAGCTTTGAATGGATGAGTTAATGAAACTGAGATTGGAGGGGCTGTTGGGATGGAATGAATGTACTTTGTATAATGGAATAGACATGAACCATCATGGTGGCCAGAGATATTAAACAGAATAATAATCTCTCCCCCCATGATATCCACATACGAATTCTCCAAGCCAGGAAACATCTCCTTACATTATGAAGACTTTAAAAAATGAGACTTAATTGGAAATTTTGAAATGGGGAAATTATCCTATAGCATCTAGAGGTATAGGGTACAGGATACTCTAAGAGAAAGGTAGCAAGTCCAAGTTATGCAGAGTTTGAGAATTAGAGACAGAGAATGGGTTTAAAGATTCTGTGCCACCAGCTTTCAAGATGAAGGGACTATAAGCCAAGAAATGCAGGTAGCCTCTAAAAGCTGAAGAAAACAAAGAAACAGATTCTCCACAAACCTTAGGAGATACATCCGTGCTTTTAACATTTTAACCAGGTACCTGGTAACTGTGATTGAATGGTGAATATACTCAGTAAGAGGAACAATGGGACAGAAAGCCACACTTAGGAAAGCACTTCCCATCAGGTTGCTTCCCACAAGCTAATTCTGCTCCCACTACCTACAAAACAGCCAACCCATTAAGAATAATAATTTCTATGTCCAGTCTGTGCTCTGTCACAAGCCAGCTATGTTCCAATGCCACACATAAGGCAGAATGATTGTCCACAGAGGCATTTTCTTATCATGGAATTCTGGAACTTTCAGTCATCCTTTAGAAAGCCTTGAGAAAAAAATGTGCATTTGGGGTTATAAAAATGTGAACAGGGAGCTATAGTTTCCTTTGAGACTAAAACTTATCCAGAAAATAATTTAGCTGTAAATGCTGTCTAGGTAACATAACAGAAAATAATGTCACTACTCATATGTCAATGAATCTTCACTTGCTCCCCAAAAAGAAAAATAAAATTATACCTTTCACAACATGAATTTTCCTTTCAGGCATGGGTAATGAGAAGTGAGAACAGTCTGAGCTCCTCAAGCACTTAGGTGTAATTACAGGAAGGCAACTGCATGAAACTGAATGTCAGGCTGATCTAGAGGAATGAGGTCTATGTGCAGCATTACAGAAGACACTAGAAAGGAAAAACTTGAAATTGTCTTTGGATCTGACAAAAAAAATTAGTGACTACTTTGGGTTTTATTTTCATTGGAATTACAAATATCAGAACAATTTTTTGTGATGAAAAATAATTTACTGTAATATTGAGTATTTCCAGGAATCAAATCTCTCTCTCTCTCTCTCCCTCTCTCTGACTGGAGACATCATCTTCAGCACAGTACTAGTTAACAGGAAATAATTACTGATTTATTAGGGGAAGGAAAATGTATTTGATTGAAAAATTAACATAAACTGGTACCTATAGCACATGCCTGTAATCAGGGGTGCTGAGGTCAGAGGGTTGTAGGTCAAATCCAACCCAGGGAGAAAAGCCTTTGAGATTCCATCTCCAATTAACCAGCAAAATGCTACAGTAAGAGAATGTCTAAAGTGGTAGAGCACAGGCTATTAGCCAGAGAGACCAGCACAAGGTCCCGATTCCAAGCTCAAATAGCCGTGAACACACCTTAGTCAATAAAATACACAGTGGGAATTATGCGAAGTAAAATGGAAGTGAATGTTCAGCTTTGAAGTCTCCATAGTTGTAAGTGAAAACAAATCACTAAGTGAACAATTATCAAGATCATAGAAGAAAATGTTTGCATTGTACACTAAAAATACCTGTTACTGTAACCGAAGATGTAGTGAGGTGCTACAATGCTTGGCTAGTCGGTACAAGGTCATAAGTTCAATAAGGAAAAAAGTGAACACTTGTACAATGCCATGAAGTACACCTGAAGACTGAGAGACCATGATACGGAACTGGTTAAAATTCAGTTTTCATTTCCTTGCACATTATTTTCTTAAAAACAAACATTAGAGAAAAGATTAAATACAGAATCTTTACAAAATTTCTAATTAAAATATTCCAACATTTTTAATGAACCAGTTTCAATCATTTTAAAAATTCAATATGGTGAAAAGCTAAAGCCTTTCAAATCAGGACCAAGATAGGGATTTCCACTCTCTCCCCTCCTCTTAAACATAGTACTAGAATTCCTAGCCAGAGCAATTAGGCAAGAAGAAAACATAAAGAGGATCGAAATAGGAAAAGAGGAAGTTAAACTTTTTCTCTTTGCAGATGACATGATCCTATCTATACCTAAAGAACCCCATAGACTCTACCCCCAAGCTACTAGAGCTGATCCAAAACTTTGGCAAAGTTGCAGGATATAAAATAAACCCTCAAAAATCAACGGCCTTTCTATATGCTAATGTCCTGAAGACCTTGGCCGAAATCAGGAAAGCAACTCCTTTTGCAATAGCCCCCCAAAACATAAAATACCTAGGAATAACCTTAAGCAAAGAAGTGAAAGAACTCTATGATGAGAACTTAAAAAAACATGACAAACGAAACTAAGTCAGAACTAAGAAAATGGAAAAACCTCCCATGCTCCCGGATTGGGAGGATTAATATTGTCAAAATGGCAACATTGTGAAAGGCTATCTACAAATTCAATGCAATACCCATTAATATCCCAACACCATTTTTTAATGAAATAGAGGAAGCAATCCAGAAATTCATATGGAACAATAAAAGACCACGAATCGCAAAAATAATCCTAAGCAGAAAGAACAGTGCTGGAGGAATTACAATACCCAACTTCAAGCTGTATTATAAAGCTATAATAATAATAAAAAAAAAAGCTTGGTATTAGACTGGAACAGGCCAGAAGATCAAGGGAACAGAACTGAAGACCCAGAAATCAACCCACAGAACTATGCCTACTTAATCTTTGATAAAGGAGCTAAAAAAATAGGGTTGAAGAAAGATAGCCTCTTTAACAAATGGTGCTGGCAAACCTGGTTCAGCACCTGCAACAAACTAAAACTAGATCCTTATAGATCACCCTGTACCAAAATCAATTCCAAATGTATCAAAGACCTCGAAATAAAGACAGATACCCTGAAAACACTACAAGGAGGAGAAGAAACACTTGGGCTCCTTGGCACAGGACAAAACTTCCTTAACAAAGACCCAGAAATGTGACAAATCAAAGAAAGGATAGACAAATGGGACTCTATCAAACTGCAGAACTTCTGCAGGGCAAAGGACATAGCTCGAAAGAAAAACAGAAAGGGGGAGTTCGGGAGAAGACAGGGGAGGAGCTGCAAAGCACTAGCTGTGCTCCCTCTGACACCATAGTGTTATCACCCCATAGAAACTTTTACACCTAGAAAGACAGCTAGAATAAGTTCTAACAGTACAGGGATTCTGGCCAGGAAGGAAAAATCGACTTTGTTCATCTGAAAACACAGATTTGAGCTCTGGGCAGCGTCCCACTGCCACACCAGTGCCGGCACCAGCACAGCGCCTGGTACAGCAACCCGCAAGCCGCACAGCTAAAGCACACAGCATAGACCAGGGAGAAATACTCCAGATGGCGGCTGAGCACGGATGACCTGAAATCGCAGAGAAAGCATGAGTACCCCACGAAAGACATTCCCACTCGCGCCCACAGAGAAGCTTCTGGAAGGCAGCCCTTTCCGCACTACCAGAGCAAAGCACCATCTTTGCCACTGGCATTGGGTCAGACCAAATTGGAACTAAAGCGGGCCTGGGGAAAGTGAGGTCAAAGTAGCCATCTTTGAAAAGGGCAAGAGGGACTGACCTGTGAGAGTCACCTCCACCCAGGAGAACGACCCCTGCAGAGGCGGGAGGCGTGTCCTGGGCCACAGCTCCGCCAGAGGTGCCCCGTCCTGCCCGCTGGAATTTCTAAATTTACAGAGAATGCAGAGAGCAGCTCCCGGTGGCACGGAAATACCAGACAGGGGAACAAACAGTTCCTGAGAAAGTTAAACAGTCCTGTCACAGAGGAAGCCCAATTCCCAGCCTGAAACGGAGCTGCACTCCATAGCCACCTCCACCAAGGAGGCCGCCCCACCCAGGAGCAAGTAGCCTCCCCCAGGCAAACAACCCTCAGTTGGATAAAACAGGCCGAAGGCGCCCCGCTCTGCTGAGTCCACAGCCTATTCATAGCCAGGCGTTAAAGGCAGCGGCCCCACAGCAGACAGAGGAGCTACGGTTCCTGAGACTCCTCAAGTCCCCATCTACAGAGGACGCAAAGGACTGCCAGCAAGCTGTGCAAACCACAGAGACCCAGGATTGCACCAACAGAGGTGAAGGATCAGAACAGAACCACCACCTGCAAACTGAAATCAAGTCAAACACAGCCAAGCAGCAAAATAGACTGCAGACCATCGCAAGGAAAGCAGAGACTGGGGAAAGACCACCCAAACAAGGAGGACTCTATTATTTTTCTTTTTTTTTTATTCAAATTTTTATTATCAAACTCATGTACAGAGGGGTTACAGTTTCATACGTTAGGCACTGGATACATTTCTTGTACTGTTTGTTACCTTGTCCCTCATACCCACCTCCCCCCCCCCCTTTTCCTTCCCCTCCCCCCCCCCCCGGAGGTGTTCAGTTCACTTACACCAAACAGTTTTGCAAGTTTTGCTTTTGTAGTTGTTTGTCTTTTTTTACCCTGTGTCTCTCAAATTTGGTATTCCCTTTGAATTTCCTACTTCCAATACCAGTAAACACGGTTTCCAATATACTCAGATAAGATTACAAAAATAGTGTAGGTACAACCACAGGAAGGTGATACAAAAACATCATCAATAATAGAAGCTACAGATACACATAGGATGTTGAAAGTAGTTACAACTATGATATAACAATTGTCTCCATAACATGGAGTTCATTTCACTTAGCATCATCTTATGTGTTCATAAGAGTATAGCTATTGGGCCTTGTGATACACTGCTATGACTTGCCTAAACCTGTACTAATTATTCCCAATAAGGGAGGCCATAGAGTCCATGTTTCTTTAGGTCTGGCTCACTTCACTTAGTATAACTTTTTCCAAGTCCTTCCATTTCCTTACAAATGGAACAATGTCATTCTTTCTGATAGAGGCATAAAATTCCACTGTGTATATGTACCACATTTTCCTGATCCATTCGTCTATGGAGGGGCATCTGGGTTGGTTCCAGATTCTCGCTATGACAAATTGTGCTGCGATGAACATTGTTGTGCTGGTGGCTTTACTGTGATTTTGTTTGTGGTCTTTTGGATAGATACCCAAAAGGGGGGCTGCTGGGTCATAGGGGAGTTCTATATTGAGCCTTCTGAGGAATCTCCATACTGCTTGCCAGAGTGGCTGAACCAGTTTACATTCCCACCAACAATGAAGTAGGGTTCCCTTTTGGCCACATCCCCTCCAACAATTGTTATTAGTTTTCTTGATATATGACATTCTTGCTGGGGTGAGATGGAATCTCAATGTTGTTTTGATTCGCATTTCCTTTATGGCCAGTGATGTAGAGCATTTTTTCATATGTCTATTGGCCATTCTCATTTCCTCATCAGAGAAGTTTCTTTGTAAGTCTTTAGCCCACTTGATGAGGGGGCTATTGGTTCTTTGTGGTTTTGTTTTGGAAGAAGGTAATTTTTTTAGTTCTTCATATATTTTAGAGATGAGGCCTTTGTCTGTTGAATGTCCAGTAAAGATCTTCTCCCAGTCTGTGGGCTTTCTGTTTATCTTGCGAGCTATGTCCTTTGCCGTGCAGAAGCTCTGCAGTTTGATGCAGTCCCATTTGTCCAACATTTCTTTGATTTGTAGCCTTTCTGGGTCTTTGTTAAGGAAGTTCCGTCCTGTGCCAAGGAGCCCAAGTGTTTCTGCTACTCCTTCCTTTAGTGTTTTCAGGGTGTCTGTATTGATTTCAAGGTCTTTAATCCATTTGGAATTGATTTTGGTGCAGGGTGATATATAAGGATCTAGTTTTAGTTTGTTCATGTGTTGAGCCAGTTTTGCCAGCACCACTTGTTAAAGAGGCTATTTTTCTTCCATACTATTGTTTTAGCTCCTTTATCAAAGATTAAGTAGGCGTAGTTCTGTGGGTTCAATTCTGGGTCTTCAATTCTTTTCCCTTGGTCTTCAGGCCTGGTCCAGTGCCAATACCAAGCTGTTTTTATTACTATAGCTTTATAATACAGCTTGAAGTTGGGTATTGTAATTCCAGCACTGTTCTTTCTGCTTAGGATTGTTTTTGCTATTCTAGGTCTTTTATTGTTCCATATGAATTTCTGGATTGCTTCCTCTATTTCATTAAAGAATGGTGTTGGGATTTTAATGGGTATTGCATTGAATTTGTAGATAGCCTTTGGCAATATTGCCATTTTGATTATATTAATCCTCCCAATCCAGGAGCATAGGAGGTTTTTCCATTTCCTTAGTTCTGACTTAATTTTGTTTTTCAAGCTTTTAAAGTTCTCATCGTACAGGTCTTTCACTTCTTTGGTTAAGGTTATTCCTAGGTATTTTATGTTTTTGGCGGCTATTGCAAAAGGAGTTGCTTTCCTGATTTCAGCCTCGGTCTTTGGGTTGTTAGCATAGAGAAAGGCCATTGATTTTTGAAGGTTTATTTTATATCCTGCAACTTTGCCAAAGTTTTGGATCAGCTCTAGCTTGGGGGTAGAGTCTATGGGATTCTTTAGGTATAGGATCATGTCATCTGCGAAGAGAGAAAGTTTAACTTCATCTTTTCCTATTTGGATCCCCTTTATATTTTCTTCTTGCCTAATTGCTCTGGCTAGGAATTCTAGTACTATGTTGAAGAGCAGGGGAGAGAGTGGACATCCCTGCCTTGTTCCTGATTTTAATGGGAATGGCTTTAGTTTTACCAACAAATGATCATCTCTCAATCCTAACTCTCAACATTAATGGACTTAATTCTCCAATCGAACAACATAGGCTCATAAGTTGGATCAAAAATCAAAATCTTTCTTTCTGCTGCCGCCAAGAGACACATCTATCCAGCAAAAGTAAACATCTTCTAAAAGTTAAAGGCTGGAATCAAATCTATCAAGCAAATAGCCCCCATAAGCAGGCTCGAGTTGCAATTCTAGTATCAGAAAAAATTGTCTTCAAATTAAAAAAGGTAAGAAGAGACAAAGAAGGTTACTACATACTAGTAAAGGGATCTCTCCTACAGGAAGATATAACCATTCTAAATATCTACACACCAAATGCAGGAGCACCCAACTTCATCAAGCAAACACTACTGCCTCTAAAACACTCATAGACCCAAACACATTGATATTTGGGGACTTTAACTCCCCACTATCACCTCTGGACAGATCAACACGCCAAAAATTGAACAAAGAAACCACAGAATTAAATAATTGCATAGACCAACTAGACTTAACCGACATCTACAGAATATTTCACCCAGCAACAACAGAATACACATTCTTCTCCGCAGCACATGGAACATTCTCCAAAATAGATCACATCTTAGGGCACAAAGAAAATCTGTACAAATTCAGAGGTATCAAAACCATTCCCTGCATTCTCTCAGACCACAATGGAATAAAATTAGAGGTCAACTCAATCAGCCTCCACAGAAAATCATACAATCCATGGAGACTAAACAACACACTGCTGAACCATCAGAGGGTCATTGAAGAAATTAAAACGGAAATTCAAATGTTTATTGGAATTCAACCAAGTTGAGGACACAAAGTACCAGCTCCTTTGGGACACAGCAAAGGCAGTACTCAGAGGAAAATTTATATCTCTGAGTGCATACTTCAACAAACTCGAGAAACAGCAACTCAATAATTTAAAGAAGCACCTTAAATTCCTTGAGAAAAAAACAAGCCAAACCCCAAGCAAATAATTAAAATCAAATCAGAAATAAATCATTTAGAGACACAAAAAAAAAAACATTGAAAGAATCAACAAAACAAAGACTTGGTTCTTTGAAAAAATCAACAAGATAGACAGATCCCTGGCAAACCTGACCAAGAAACGAAGGCAGCAGACTGAAATAAACAAGATAAGAGATGAAACAGGTAACATCACCACAGAAATAACCGAAATTCAGAAAATATTAAGGAACTATTTTGCAAAACTTTATGCCAACAAAATCAAGAACAGGGAAGAAATGGATGATTTCCTAGAAAAAATTCATATCCCCAAACTCAAACATGAAGATTTAAACCTTCTAAACATACCCATATCCAGTATTGAAATAGAAACAGCAATAAATGATCTCCCATCCAAGAAAAGCCCAGTTCCAGACGGATTCACTGCAGAATTCTACAAGGCCTTCAAAACAGAACTCACAACAATATTTCTCAAACTATTCAATGAAATGGAAAGAGAACATTCACTACCAGACTCATTCTATGAAGCCAGTATAACCTTCATCCCAAAACCAGGAAGGGATTCCTGACAGAAAGAGGACTACAGACTGATTTCCCTGATGAACATAGACGCAAAAATTCTCAACAAAATTCTGGCCAATCGATTTCAACAGGTTATCAAAAAAATCATACACCATGATCAAACTGGTTTCATTCCAGGGATGCAAAGTTGGTTTAATATACGCAAGTCAATTAATGTAATCCACCACATCAACTGGAGCAAGGTAAAGAACCACATGGATTTATCTCTGGATGCGGAAAAAGTGTTCGATAAAATCAGCACCCACTTATGCTTAAAGCCCTGGAAAAACTGGGATTCCAGGGAACATTCCTGAATATAATCAAGGCAGTTTATGACAAACCAACAGCAAGCATAACTCTAAATGGGGAAAAACTAAAACCATTCCCTTTAAAATCAGGAACAAGGCAGGGATGTCCACTCTCTCCCCTGCTCTTCAACATAGTACTAGAATTCCTAGCCAGAGCAATTAGGCAAGAAGGAAATATAAAGGGGATCCAAATAGGAAAAGATGAAGTTAAACTTTCTCTCTTCGCAGATGACATGATCCTATACCTAAAGAATCCCATAGACTCTACCCCCAAGCTAGAGCTGATCCAAAACTTTGGCAAAGTTGCAGGATATAAAATAAACCTTCAAAAATCAACAGCCTTTCTCTATGCTAACGACCAGAAGACCGAGGCTGAAATCAGGAAAGCAACTTCTTTTGCAATAGCCCCTAAAACATAAAATACCTAGGAATAACCTTAACCAAAGAAGTGAAAGACCTGTACGATGAGAACTTTAAAAGCTTGAAAAACAAAATTAAGTCAGAACTAAGGAAATGGAAAAACCTCTTATGCTCCTGGATTGGGAGGATTAATATAATCAAAATGGCAATATTGCCAAAGGCTAGCTACAAATTCAATGCAATACCCATTAAAATCCCAACACCATTCTTTAATGAAATAGAGGAAGCAATCCAGAAATTCATATGGAACAATAAAAGACCTAGAATAGCAAAAACAATCCTAAGCAGAAAGAACAGTGCTGGAGGAATTACAATACCCAACTTCAAGCTGTATTATAAAGCTGTAGTAATAAAAACAGCTTGGTATTGGCACCGGAACAGGCCTGAATACCAATGGAACAGAATTGAAGACCCAGAAATGAACCCACAGAACTACGCCTACTTAATCTTTGATAAAGGAGCTAAAACAATAGTATGGAAGAAAGATAGCCTCTTTTTTTCCCCAAATTTATTATCAAACTGATGTACAGAGAGGTTATAGTTTTATATGTTAGGCATTGGATACATTTCTTGTACTGTTTGTTACCTTGTCCTTCATACCCTTACCCCCCTTACCCTTTCCCCCCCCCGAGGTGTTCAGTTCAGTTACACCAAACAGTTTTCCAAGTATATATTTTGTAGTTGTTTGTCTTTTTTTTTCCCCTGTGTCTCTCAATTTTGGTATTCCTTTTCAATTTCCTAGTTGAAAGATAGCCTCTTTAACAAATGGTGCTGGCAAAACTGGCTCAACACATGCAACAAACTAAAACTAGATCCTTATATATCACCCTGCACCAAAATCAATTCCAAATGGATTAAAGACCTCGAAATCAAAACAGACACCCTGAAAACACTAAAGGAAGGAGTAGGAGAAACACTTAGGCTCCTTGGCACAGGACGGAACTTCCTTAACAAAGACTCAGAAAGGCTACAAATCAAAGAAATGTTGGACAAATGGGACTGCATCAAACTGCAGAGCTTCTGCACGGCAAAGGACATAGCTCGCAAGATAAACAGAAAGCCCACAGACTGGGAGAAGATCTTTACTGGCCATTCAACGGACAAAGGCCTCATATATGCAGAAATAAAACAATTACCCTCTTCCAAAACAAAACCGCAAAGATCCAATAGCCTCCTTATCAAGTGGGCTAAAGACTTACAAAGAGACTTCTCTGATGAGGAAATGAGAATGGCCAGGAGACATATGAAAAAATGCTCTACATCACTGGCCATAAAAGAAATGCAAATCAAAACAACATTGAGATTCCATCTCACCCCAGTAAGAATGTCATATATCAAGAAAACTAACAATAACAATTGTTGGAGGGGATGTGGCCGAAAGGGAACCCTACTTCATTGTTGGTGGGAATGTAATCTGGTTCAGCCACTCTGGCAAGCAGTATGCAGATTCCTCAGAATGCTAAATATAGAACACCCATGTGACCCAGCAGCCCCACTTTTGGGTATCTATCCAAAAGACCACAAACAAAATCACAGTAATGCCACCAGCACAACAATGTTCATCGCAGCACAATCTGGCATAGCGAAAATCTGGAACCAACCCAGATGCCCCTCAGTAGACGAATGGATCAGGAAAATGTGGTACATATACACAATGGAATTTTATGCCTCTATCAGAAAGATTGACATTGTCCCATTTGTAAGGAAATGGAAGGACTTGGAAAAAGTTATACTAAGTGAAGTGAGCCAGACCCAAAGAAACATGGACTCTATGGTCTCCGTTATTGGGAATAATTAGTACAGGTTTAGGCAAGTCATAGCAGAGCATCACAAGGCCCAATAGCTATACCCTTATGAACACCTAAGATGATGCTAAGTGAAATGAACTCCATGTTATGGAAACAATTGTTATACCACAGTTGTATCTACTTTCAACGTCCCATGTGTATCTGTAGCTTCTATTATTCATGATGTTCTTGTATCACCTTCCTGTTGTTATACCTACACTATCTTTGTAATCTTATCTGAGTATATTGGAAACCGTGTATACTGGTATTGGAACTAGGAAATTGAAAGGGAATACCAAAATTGAGAGACACAGGGTAAAAAAAAAGACAAACAACTACAAAAGCAAAACTTGCAAAACTGTTTGGTGTAAGTGAACTGAACACCTCAGGGGGAAAAGGGTAAGGGGTAGGGGGAGAGGGGAATGAGGGACAAGGTAACAAAAAGTACAAGAAATGTATCCAATGCCTAACGTATGAAACTGTAACCTCTCTGTACATGAGTTTGATAATAAAAATTTGAAAAAAAAAAAAAAAGATAAACAGAAAGCCCACAGATTGGGAAAAGATCTTTACCGGCCTTACAATGGACAAAGTCCTCATATCTAAAATATATGCAGAATTATAAAAATTAAATTCCTCCAAAACAAAACCTCAAAGAACCAATAGCCCCCTCATCTAGTGGGCTAAAGGCTTAAAGAAAGACTTCTCTGATGAGGAAATGAGAATGGCCAAGAGACATATTACAAAGTGCTCTACATCACTGGCCATAAAAGAAATGCAAATCCAAACAACATTGAGATTCCATATCACCCCAGTAAGAATGTAATTTAACAAGAAAACTAACAATAACAAATGTTGGAGGGGATGTGGCAAAAAGGGACCCCTACTTCATTGTTGGTGTGGATGTAAACTGGTTCAGCCACTGTGGAAAGCAGTGTGGAGATTCCTCAGTAGGCTAAACATAGAGTTCCCCTATGACCCAGCAGTCCCACTTTTGGGCATCTATCCAAAAGACCACAAACAAGAACACACTAAAGCCACCAGCACAACAATGTTCATCGCAGCACAATTTGTCATAGCTAAAATATGGAACCAACCCAGATGCCCCTCAGTAGACAAATAGATCAGGAAATGTGGTACATATACACAATGGAATTTTATGCCTCTATCAGAAAGAATGGCATTGTCCTATTTGTAAGGAAATGGAAGGACTTGGAAAAAATTATACTAAGTGAGCCAGACCCAAAGAAACATGGACTCTATGGTTTCCCTCATAGGAATAATTAGCACAGGTTTAGGGCTAGTCACAGCAGAGTATCACAAGAGCCTAATAGCTATGCCCTTATGAACACCTAAGATGATGCTAAGTGAAATGAGCTCCATGTTATGGAAGTGACTGTTATATCACTGTTGTAGTTACTTTCAACATGGCATGTAAAACCTTAGCTTCGATTGTTTATGATCCTCTTGTGTCCCCTTGCTGTGGTTGTCCCCGCTCTATCACTGTATCTCATCTGAGGACATTGGATACTGTATATCTTGGTATTAGAACTAGGAAAGTGAAAGGGAATATCAAAATCAAGGGACAAAGGATAAAAAGACAAATGACTCCAAAAGCAATACTTGCAAAACCATTTGGTATAAACCAACTGAACAACTCATGGGGCAAAAGGGAAAGGGGGAGGTGGGAGAGAGGAATGAGGGAGGAGGTAACAAACAGTACAAGAAATGTACCCAAAGCCTGACCTTCTGCACATCACTTTGACAATAAATAAGAAAAAAAAAATTCCTCAAGTGGGAGGCAAACTGACCATCTAATGGAACTGCCACAGAGGAGAGCAAAATAAATCTTTGAAACACATAAAATAATTTTTTCAGGTTATTTATGACAGTATAGAAACCTATTAATAAAATGTAATTTATTTTTATGATAACATTCTAAATCAACATTTAGAAATATATTTAAGATTTTTTGAGGCTTGAATTCAGGGTCTGGGCAATATCTTTGGACTTCTTTTGTTGAAAGTTAGTACTCTACCACTTGAACCACAGACTCACTCGAGCTTTTTGGTAGATATTTGATATAAATGCCTTTCAGGTTTTTCTACTTTAAACTGACCTATAATATTAGATCTGAGAATGTTACCACCTGAGTAGACAGGATTAAAACCAAGAGCCACTAGTGGAAAAAAAAATTGATACAAAAACTTCAGTAGCACAAAATTAAAAGTTAAATGCCTTGTTAGAATTAAAATGGTTTTATTCAGTTCTTGCTCAAGACATTTTAATGATGACCTCTACAAATTTTTGATAGATAACATCCATGAAAAGCTTTGTTCTTACTAGTAGGTAAGAAGAAATTAAACCCTTTTATGCCACCATTCAAAAATTTACAACAGCTGAAATTATATTTAAGCAATTTGAGATCTCTTCCACTGACAAATTGTCACTGTGCAATTTCTTACAATAACTTGAAGAGATTTTAAATACAACTGAACTTTTCATATAAAGTATTGCAACGTAATATGGAATTCTGATTTGCACAACATATATTTAAAACTACATTATATCATATATTATTTTATTATTAAAACAAAACCTTTCAGCCATTTTTAGTATAAGTAAAAAGGGCAATATACAGAGAACGGACAGTATTTATTTCCTGACAAGAAAGGATTTCTTGATTCCTATTTGGTGGTGGCGTCACAGGGACCTCCATCTGTGGTCTGGTAGCACCCAGTCCTCACTGGCATCTCCTTAAACTGCACCTTGGCCAATCTTCTCAAGATACATGAGAATGATGCCTAGACTGCCTATGCCCAATAGGAAGCAGAACACTCTGCTAGAGGAGATGGTGAGGAGGTAGACCTATCACAGTATCAGAACTCCTACTAACCCTGGTACCATGGGCAATGTGGTACTAGGCACCTTCTGAGAAGTCCCAAGGGAGACTGCTCCCTACATGGACAGCGGCCTGGGTGTTCCCAGTTACCCCAGTCTTCAGGGCTTAGAGGATTAATATCTAGTCATCATGAATAAGTATGACATACTTCCAGGAGATGTTCACAGATGGAGACAGTTGCGGCTTATAGATAAGCATCTCCATCTTGCCTCTCCTGTCTGAAATGCATTCAATTCTAATGGCTCTGAACATGTTGTGAATGTAAAATGAACTTCTCAATCTGATTTAGAAACACAGAAAGCTTTCTAAGTAAAATAATATAACATTCACTCACTCATTCTCACAAGCATTACTGCCTAGGTACTTTTTGTGTACCAGAAATAATTTTAAGGAACAAAATCAATTTTTAAAAATATATTCCTATGTAGATTTTAATTTCCCAAGAGGTAGAAAGAGATTTGTTCTTAAATAATGCAAATAAAAGAAATAACATAGTATTAAAGCATATGGATTGGGGCCTCAGCAGGAGTACTTTCAAAAACACCTATTAATTTGAGAAAAGTTTCCTTTGTAAGTAATTTTAAGAAGACTGAGGATATGTCTCAGTGGTTGAGTGCTTGTCTAGCATGCAAAACACACTTGGTTCAGGCCCCAGGACAACAAATAATAATTACTTAAGAGAAATTGTTTGCAGGTATTGTAAAGTTTATGAACAGATTGGAGAAAATACTCAGTAGACGAAGGCCTAGAAAGGAAACTCAGATATCTTTTTCTGTGTGCTATATAATATGAATTTTACATAGCTGGGCATTTTGCTTGTGAATGACATACAGGAAATATAAATTACACAGCAGATACAATATAATTTTTCAGGGATTTCTACTCTGCATACCAACATTGTTTCTTTGCTTCTTAACAAATGCAACTTGTTACAAGATTAAAATTTATTAAAAATACATTTCAACATTAAAAATAGATGAGGTACAATATGCGTTATAGAGGAAACAATAAAACAAAGAGTAGCAAAGGTGCTGGACTGGAAGATTGTTGTAAGAGTTCTTTTTTTTTTTTTTTTTGCCTTTTTATGCACATGATTGGGCTTGAACTCAGGAACTGGGCACTGTCTCTTACATTTTCTGCTCAAGTCTGGCACTGTACGATTTGAGCTCAGCTCCAATTAATTGAAGGTAAGAGTCCCTTGGGCTTTTCCACCCAGGCTGGCTTTCAAATACAGCCCTCTCATCTCAGCCTCCTGAGCAGCTAGGATTACAAGTATGAGCCACCAACATCCTTCTGAGAGTTCAATTTCAAATACAGTGGTCAGGAAAGGCCTTACTAAGTAGGTGATACTTGAGCTAAGACTTGAAGAAGATAAGGAAAACAGACATATGAGCAACTGGGAGAGGATAATTACAGAGCAAAACTTTAGGACTCTGGGACAATAGTATGCCTGACATTTTCTAGGACCAGGTAAACGCCAGCATGACTGAGCTGAGCTGAGCTGAGCTGAGTGAACCAAGGGCAAGGCAGTGGAGGATAAAGCTGCATCTTCAAATCTGACAGAATGCCTGCTTGACCTTGACACAAAAGGGGGAACCACAGAGGGATTAAGCAAAAGAGGGGCCATGAGTTACATGTTAACAGGATTGTTCTGTTTGTCATGTTGTAAATAACCATGAGGAAGGGTAGGTAGAGTCATAGAATTTGCTAACTGAGAGATGGGCACAGTAATGTAGGTAAGACGTGATGGCAAGGTGTGGCAGTGTAGATGCAATGGCAGGAAGTGGTCACATTCTTGGATTTGTTTTCCATTCCATATTTCTCCTTGGATTACATACAGATTGAGACCCAAAATAGGAAGTGAGGGCAACTCCAAGGTGTATGAGTTGAAAAAGTTGTCTTCTATTGAGATACAGAACAGATTTAAAGTAAGAGAATGTTTAGAGGTAAGACTTAAAATGATAAATGCGATACTTGTTAGCACCAAAGTGCAGAAACTGAGTAGGCGTAGAGATGTATGTGGCTAGAGGCCAAGGAAGAGAAGGCAAAAGGAGAGACCTGCAAGAGCACTAATAGGGAAAGGGAAGAGAATGGTGCCACTGAAAGTCCATGCTTATGAAAAGAAATAATCAGAATAAAACCAAACATCTAAATCCCAAAGGCCCAAAAGTGAGTCTTGAAAAGAGAGATGTGGCATTTTAGAGCTTTCCAATATTTACTCTTATAGTCTAAGACAGTTATTTTTATAAAATACAAACCTAATTATGATACCCCTCTGCTCAAACCCCTTGTAATACTCCCAGCCACTAAAGTGCTCTCCAAGAGCTACTGGTGCCACACAATAGACACAAAAATTAAGGATTTTCTCAGCAAAGCAAATTTACTTCTGCAGAAGGATGTGCTGTCAACCAGAAATTTGGCAGGCAACCACACAGAACAGGCAGGCTGCTCTGCTATTAATCCATAATATAGCAGGCCCTGCCCCTCCGCTCAGATTGGTTGAGCTCAGGTTCACAGCACTCTGCTGACTGGCTAGTTTGAATTGGGTTAAGAGGCATTTACATAAGGTGACCATTAAAAGACTTTGAAATAAGATCACACAAATCATCTCAAAACATGCCCATACCCTTTTGGTGTTTCTTGAACAACCTGAGGTGTGTTTTAATTCCATTTTGGAAAAACTAGTTAAGACAAAATCTTAAATTTCAAAATTTCTTCATTATCTCAAAGCAGCTCTTCCTTTCTGTATTTGTTGACATGATCTTAGCAGAGTCAATCCACCAGGCCAAAGAAGGAACTTTTAAACAATCTACTTTGATTGTTTTTCTCACACTAAGAAAGGTTCACCTCCTTATCATGACTTGTGCCTGTAGCACCTGCTCAGGGCTCATCTATCTTGTCACTTGTTACAACATCCTGTAAGCATCATTTTATATTTCATTCGAATTGCCTTTTAACCACTGGATTATGAACTACATAATAACTAATACACTTATCTCCCTGCTGTAACAACTCACCACAAATATAGTGGCTTTCACCAACAGAAATTTATTTTCTCATTACTCTGGAGGCCAGAAGTGGACCATCATTCCACTGGGCTGAAACCAAAACCAAGGTGGGATTGTGCCCTGCCTCCATTCTCAGAGGGCTCTTGGAGAGAGTCCTTTTCATTGCTTTATGGCTAGCATGTCTTTTATGCTTGGCTCTATGTGTATCTTCTCTCCTCCAGTTCCTCTTCTCTCTGCCCACCTTTTGCTCTCTCTCTTAGGACATGTGAGTACAGTTAGAACAGTCACTGATAATCTAAAATAATTTCCCAAACTCAAGATCTAAGCTCCATGACATTTGCAAACTCCTTTTTACCATACAAAGCAAAAAAAAATCATAGGTTCCACGGATCCAAATTTGGATGTCTTTTTAAGTCATTATTCAGCCTATCATAGTCAAGACAGTAGTGTGGCCTTAACAATATCCTCAACAGCTACTGCTGTATGTCACATGCTAGATACTAAGTCAACGTTTTGAAAGAATGAATGGATGAATTTAATGAGCTTTTATCATTTGCATTCCTTATTAATCTTTCTCTCAGAGGCAATGAGACAAGTCTTGAGCTCTTCACAATTTGTTTTTGAAAACAAGTTTTCATTTGAAGTAACAGAACTTACTCTTCTAGAATAAGGTTTGATCAAGTTTGTTAAACTGGGGATGAGAGCATAATCCTTTGGTCAAATTTTTGAGATGACATGCACTGGGGTTCTTGTCAAATTTAAGTCTTACTATAAACTTCTAATTGCCTCCCCAAAATGTAAAATAATGAATCCTGGTGGGAGGATCAGTACTGGCTGTGAGAGTGGGTTAATAAGAACTGGTGTGGGGAATTGAGCTACCAGGGATAATTGAGGTCCTGAGAGTACAGATCCCAAGGCCAATGCAAGGCAGGGTTTCCTCAGAGTTTTCTCCCCAGAAGCCTTTTTTCTGATTAAGTCCCAGGAATGCTTCCTTCACAAAACACCATTCATTTAAGAGTTTAAATTCATGAGCAAAGTATATCAAAATACAAAGTATAACTAAATGATTTTAAGTAGGATGAAAATAATGGCCCCTCTGGGCACAGGGCCACCGAAAATAAAGCTGTTTCCAATGTCCTCCAAGTATAGTTCATCAAGGTAACTTAACTGCTGGAAAATGGGACATAAATGGAAGTGATATGTAGAACTTCTAATCACATCCTTAAAAGCAATTGGCACATACTTCTGTACTTTTCTTTTACTTAATACTGGCTAATAATAACTAGAGTTCAAGCTGCTGCCTTCTGAGCAACAAAATCAAAGGAACTAAATAATGAAAAAATCCTGGATTACCTTTTCCAGAGACTTCATGTTACATTAGATAGACAGAGAGATAGATATAGATAACCGATAGAGATGGTAGACAGACATAGATGATTGATAGATACTAGATGACAGATAGGGATTACATAGAGAAAGACAAATATAAATATATCTATAGATATAGATAGACTTCTAACTTGTATAAAACATGGAGATTTTAACTTATCTGTTAATAATAGCTGAATCCAATCCAAAGCAATATTGAAGATATTTAGAAGTGTATACTGCAAATGATAGTACTTTCAAAGACAATACCAATGATTTATTGATGTATGGTAAGTAGGTGAGCATTAGTTACTTAGTTATTGCATGGTAGAGATCCATTAACCCCCATTTCATAATGGCGTAGATTTGATCAATCAAAATTCTTGAACAGAAACCTGTTCATCTTTCTAGCAATTAGTTTCCTGTACTAACTAAACTGGAACATCCTCATGTGCCCAAGAAGATGATAACATTAAGGGAAAGGGCAGAAAATGGTTACAATGCAGGTGGTTGTTGGTTTCTTCTTGCCAGTTTCAGCACTGTCCTACAAGAGAAGCTTAAACCCAAACTACTCAGTTTTCATTTTTCAGGTATTAAATATCTCTGTCAAAGTTCTCTCTTACAGTAGCTCATCATGTCACATAACATTGTATGATTATTTGATAACATATCTGTTCTCTCACAGAATCATCTCTATTTGTTTCTGTGAATATCTGACAAATACCGGTTTTCCTCTACTAGACTAAGTTCTACAAGCCAGAAAATACATTGGTTATAGTTTATCAATGTATCCTCAGAGCAGAGCATTACATCTAGCATATTGTGGATTCTTGATAAATAACTGTTGGATAAATCATTTAAAACTTCTTATGGCTGAGACCAATAGAATGGGGAAAATGTAGATTGGTAGAAATAAAAGATTTTTAGAAGACATCAGAGATTATATAGGTCAAGAGAATGATAATAAGGCACAGAGTATAGATAAACAGACCATAGAAGAAAGTTAAGATGAACAGCTCAGTCTGGCCATAGCTAGAGGGTCCATATAGTAATAGATGCCATAGATATGGACCAGTAAAGACAGAATTTGGGTCAGACTATTAAGTCACTAGTAGCTAAGGTATGTTTGACTTTTACCATATAGAAGGTGGAATTTACTAGGGGATTTTTAAATTGGCAAATGACAAAATGCAAATGGTAGTCCTATCAGAGGAGATAAAGACAAGAAAGAAACTGATGCATGTAGGAAAAATAACAAAGAATGTTATGACTTGAATGTAAAGCTAACTTAAAAGCAGTCCTCATTTATAGATGAGAAAATTGCATCCCAAACAATGTAAAGGACTTATTTTATTGTCTTTAATAAGCTGTATAGAGGGGTTTCAATTTATAAATGTCAGTTTATAAATGCAATGCATCTTGGTCGATGTCCCACCTACTTCATCATTTTGCCCATCTCTCCCAAATTTCTCCATCCCTTCAATCTTCCTAGTTCAATTTTCACATATAAACATCTAATATTACAGTGAATTGGTAGCACTGTAATTTAGATTTTCGACTACTCATTTCACTTTGACACATATATAAAAAAAGGTGAAAAACATAAGACAAACAAAAAAGATTGAATCAAAAACAGCACCCAACTTATAAGCAAGAATTACTTTTTCTTAGTGGTATTGACATCAGACAAAATGTACTCAAAACATCCTTCTGAAAACAGACTCTATAATGGCCCCAGTGATCATAATCTCCTGAGATTGTACCTTTCTATACTCCCTTTCCATTGAGGAAAGGCTGCTTTCGAATTCGTAATAGAATGCAGCCACACTTTCACAATACATCACAAGAGACAGCAACCTCTAACTTACAAACAGAAGCTTCTTACTTGTTCTCGAAGCAAGCTGTTGCCTTTTGAGTGGACACTAGAGAGGCCCTCACTGGCAATTATCTGAAAGTGACCTTTCACTGACAGCTAAGGAGCTGTGAGGTTCTTGCTAAGAAGTCTAAATTAGGTGAATCTTGCCAGTAACCATGTGAACTGAAAAGCAAATCCTACTCAACAAAGTTCCCATCCCTAGAAGATGATTTCATTGCAGGCTTTGTGAGAGACTCTGAAGAAAGGACCCCTGCTTAGTGGGACCCACATTTGTGACTTGCAGAAATAGTATGACAGAAATTTGTGAATTGTTTTAAGCCACTAAGTGTGTGGTCACTTATTTCACAGCAATAGACAACTAGTATAATGCTATCTGAGAGAAGAGGCTAAATCTGTTTTGAGGTAATGGAGGAATCACGTGTTGTTTCTGTAGAGCACCCAAGGGTGGATATGTATTTGTGAAAAGAGTAAGTTGGTGGGTAAAAATGAACTGGGAAAAAAAAAAACATGTATAAGATTTTTACCATGACATATGGCGGTAAAAAATAAAAATGGAATTATGCATCTAGAAATAAAGGCCAAGAAAGCTTTGAAGGAAGTTTGAGTAATGCAAATAAGACATGCTTTCAAAAAGGAGTTTCCCAAATCATACTAAGTGAAGTGAGCCAGACCCAAAGAAACATGGACGCTATGGTTTCCCTCCTAGGGAATAATAGCAGAAGATCACAATAGCCCAATACCTATGGCCGTATGAACACATAAGATGATGCTAAGTGAAACGTATTTCCACGTTATGGAAACAAGTATTATATCATTGTTGTAATTATTTTCAACATGCCATGTAAAACAGTACTTTTTTTTTCTTTTGTCTTCTTTTTTTTTTTCTCTCATATTCCCTTCCCGTGGCTCTACCCCTGCTATCACTGTATCTGATCTTAGTATCCTGGATACTGTATATACATGTATTGGAACTAGGAAAAGGAAAGGAATACCAAAATTGAGAAACAAAGGATAAAAAGACAAACCATTCCAAAAGCAACCATTACAAAACCATTTGGTGTAAACAACTGTACAACTCATGGGGGGAGGAGGAAAATGAAGAAGGGAGAAGCGGGGGGCAGGGGGAGGAATGAGGGAGGAGGTAACAAGTTGGGTAAGAAATAAGAAATATATTCACTGTCTTACATATGAAACTGTAACCCCTCTGTACTTCACTTTGACAATAAAAAAATCCATAAAAAGGAGTTTCTCTAAAGAAACAAAATTCATAAAAGCACCAAGTAGATATTAACTGTAAAGTGGGAAGAAAGAGAATAAAGAATTAAAACTATTATGCATAGACTTGGAAACAAGAGTGAAATCCAGCAGCTCTTAGATTTTTGTCCTTTGTTCCTCACATTCTTTCTGTTACAGCACTATCTAACTCCTAAGTGGCACATCTCCAGTGGTCAAAGTATACTTTAAGAATAAGAAGACCATGACGGTATTATTTTAGAATGTTAACACCATCAATTTGGAATAACATAGCTAGAAACATTTTCCAAAGCCACTCCTCAGTTTTACCTTCAAATTTTGAACTCGTGCTTCTAAGAAGTTCAGTAGCATTCTTATGCAAATATTACTTTTTTAATATGAACAAAAATCAATATTTTAGGGCTGGGGATATAGCCTAGCGGCAAGAGTGCCTGCCTCGGATACATGAGGCCCTAGGTTCAATTCCCCAGCACCACATATACAGAAAACGGCCAGAAGCGGCACTGTGGCTCAAGTGGCAGAGTGCTAGCCTTGAGCGGGAAGAAGCCAGGGACAGTGCTCAGGCCCTGAGTCCAAGGCCCAGGACTGGCAAAAAAAAAAAAAAAAAAAAAATCAATATTTTAGAAGTCACACATAGAATTTTATTTTCCTTAAAAGAAAATTTCAATAGCTAGTCTACTTTCAACCTCTTTGGTCATTTGAATTTCATCACAGAAGGAAATGACAAAATATAATTGATATCCCAGGGCATATTTCTGAAAGCCATCTTTATTTCAGCAAAGGGGTTCATGAAATTTCTGGAGAGTCCAATTACTAAGAGTATTTTAGATCAGAGAAAAACAGGTTCACTCTACACAGGCAGGCATGAAATAGTTAAAATATGAACAAACACATATCTTACACCCACTGTTTTAGATTTATTTTTTTCCAATTTTATTGAGGCACAGTCAACAAATAAAATTTGTACATTTTAAAGTATTCAACATGATGCATTTATATATGTATATATGCATATGCATGTGTACATAATTATGTGTGCATGCATTTAAATGTGTATATGGGATGATAATCACAATCATATTAACACAGTCATCACACCATTGTGTATGTGTGTGTGCGTGAGCATGTGTGTGTGTGTTTGTGTGTAGAGGGATCCTTAAGATCTACTCTCTTAGAAAACTGTACATTAGATCCCCAGAACTCACTCACTTAAAAATTACATACTTTGCTCAGCAAATTGAACTTTATTTCTGCCTATTCTTATTCTGTTTTAACCATCATATTACCTTCTTCTATGAATTCAACTTTTTTTTTTTTGGCCAGTCCTGGGCCTTGGACTCAGGGCCTGAGCACAGTTCCCTGGCTTCTTTCAGCTCAAGGCTAGCACTCTGCCACCTGAGCCACAGTGCCCCTTCTGGCCGTTTTCCATGTATGTGGTGCTGGGGAATCAAACCGAGAGCTTCATGTGTAGGAGGCAAGCACTCTTGCCACTAGGCCATATTCCCAGCCCAACTTTTTTTAATTCCTTATATAAATGAAGTCACAGACATTATGGAAAATAATGTGGAGGATCCTCCAGAAATTTGAAAATAGAACAACTGTCTTCTTCAGATATATGGGCATATATCTAAGGATATATGGATATATATCCTTGGGCTCCCCTGTTCACTGCAGCATTTTCCCCAATAGTAATGATATGGAAATAACCTAATATCTACTGATTGATAACCTGATTAACAATATGTTCTTTAGACACACAGTGGAAAGTCATTCAGTAATGAAAAGGATGTCCTACCATTTGCAATGACATGAATGACCCTGGAGGATATTGTACAAAGCAATATTTGTCAGAGAAAGACAAATGTGTCCTTGCCTCTCTACCTTTACCATGGCTTCCTTGACAATGGGATCGGTCACCCAGTTTGCTTTGCACAAATGGCACTTGCCAATCCCATGCTGAATCATTACCACTTCTAGTATTCACCATGAGAAGGAGACACTGGTTCCCCAATACAGACACTTTTAGACCACACTTAAACCAAGCCTGCAACCTAGAACAAAGATCAGCCAGTCCCAGATAAACTCAACCAAGCAGTCCTAAAGCAAAATCTTGGAAAAGCAAAATTTCATGGCTGAAGATCCTCTCTGAATATGGGTCAAGTGGAACCCAGATTCTGAGAAGAAAAATGATTTTCCAACAATAACATCAAAACTATTGCAAGTGGTAGTGCTAGGTGATCATTTGATAACTTTTGAATTAACGTGTACTACTCCAAATCCTACATTCATCCACCTGAAGCTTCCTGCCTTTTTTTAATTCTACAAAAATAATATTTAAGTTAAACTGATCTCCCATGCATTGGCACATATCTTTAATTTTTTTCATTTTAGTTATATTTTTCTATTTTTGGTGATATTATTCTTTTCTTCTCTCCTAACACTAAACTCAAACTTTCTAAACCTAAAATTTTCAATTATTTTTGTTTTCTCAACTCAGGTAATTTTTAAAATCTGATCCTCTAATCTAAAGAGGCATTTCTTCAACATATTTTAAGAAGCCCAGCTTGACCTACCCATTATAACCATCTTAAGTATACAAGAGAGATCACCAGGCCCAGCTGCACCAAGTCATGGGCTGCCTGGCTTTCAGACATTCTACCGCCCTTCCAAGCCAGCTCCCTCATCATCAATCTCCACCTGCACAAACACTGCGAGAGCATCCTTCATTTTCTTGACTAACTTATCAGCAGCTCCATTAATATTCTAAATTATCCTCTCTGGAAGACAAATTGCCTTACCATTTGTCTTCCTTAAACATTTTCTAGTCACAAAACATGGCCTCAAGTTCCCTGTTATCAATTTTAAGCAGGTCTTCCTGCAATTTCTAGTCTAATAATCAAATAAAATCTCTGCCTCCATGAGCCTATTCCTTTGCTCCTACTGTGTGCCAGGCAATCTCAAAGATTCCTATGTAGCTTATAATTCTGGCAAATGGAAACAGACCTGAAACAAATCTAGAAATTAAACCTAGAGAATATTAGATGGTGCTGGGTGCGTCATAAAAAAAAATAATAATACTAAAGCAGAGAATGGAGAAAGAGAATGCTGATATGGGAAAGACTGTAGTTGTCATAGGCAACCACTGAAGACTCCATTGAAAAGATGACCATTCAGCCGAGTTCTGAAAAGGGTGATGCAATGATCCAGTCACACAGCTTCATGGAGAAAGAATTATTTCTATAGAGAGCAGGATTTATGCTAAAGCCTTGAAGTTGGAACACAAAATTGTGTTGACCAGGAATATGCACCAGTTTATTTTTTAGTGCCAACTTTCTCCTCTTAATTTTGTATTGGTCTCTGTTTAAAACCAACTCTCAAAAGAATCTCATTGCAGGGCTGGGAATATGGCCTGGTGGTAAAGTGCTTGCCTCACATACATGAAGCCATGGGTTCGATTCCTCAGCACCACATATATAGAAAAGGCCAGAAGTGGCACTGTGGCCCACGTGGTAGAATGCTAGCCTTGAGCAAAAAGAAGCCAGAGATAATGCTCAGGTCCTGAGTTCAAGCCCCAGGACTGGCGAAAAAAAGAAAAAAGAAAAACATTTTCATTGTATATCCAATGTCCATCTCTTCTCATGAGTGTCCCCATCCGCACAGAGCTAATTACTCATACCTCCACATATCAAGTACATATACCCACCTTGTGTATGTATGTGTCCATCTATAGTTCCAAGAGTCTAGGGCCATCTCTAGTTAGAGAGTTCACAACCACCTCACAAACAATATAATTCAAACTGAAAAATCATCTATCTTACTAAACTTGCTTCTCTTCCTAGCCCCACCATCATGAAGCCCGGTAATACAGCTAAGGCCCCTTTTGTGGTACGCAAGATAGGCCTAGGGCCAGAAAAAGGAGACACACTGATAGTCAGACATTATGTGACCACCCAAACAATAAAAAAAGAAAGACCACCCCAAATCAGCTGAGTTCATTTGGACAGTGGAGACAACTGCTCACTGTCCTTGGCTTGGTTATCATTGCCCCTCATTATAGTTATCCTTGTGAAACTGACTGTTCCTAACATGCATCCAACATCATGACACATGAAATTTTTTAAAAACCTGTGTAAGTACAGGAACGGAGAATACGCCTTACTCTAGGAAAATCCTGACCCATTCCTGGAATTTTCCACCATTTCCCCAGCTTTAATTCATACATAATCCTCCCCTCCATTATGTTTGCTGATGAGATAAGCTATCCAAATCCCAGGTGATGACTCTGTTTTGCTATAGACTGATACAATTTTAATCTAAATCCTCCTCCAATTGCTTATTTTGCCTCATCTCCAAATTTGTTCTGTGATGATAAGAATCTAGAAATAGGAAGAAGAGGTCTCAATTCAGGGACCTCCTAGGACTTCATCATTATCAAGGCTTTCCCTTTCTCATAATTTTTATCCCATCTGTAAGACAGCATCAAAACATCCATCCTTTTATGGGCACAGAAAGATCCTGAGCACAGGCATGACTAACACACAGGGTCTTAGCAGTGTCATTGACCTTATTATACCTGTCACTTCCATAAGAGAATGTTACACTCTGCTGTCAGTCTGACCCCAGAAAAGATGGTACCACAGAAATGTTATCAGTCCAATACCTGTATCATTACATCTATCTATCTCCAGTCAAACACAAACAAACATACCTCCATCACCACTATCTTATAACTCATAGTCCACTATATTTTGTTTTTAATTATCAAGTTAATTTCTATAATCTTCTAGAGATTTTATGGGATATATTGCTAATAGCTTAGACTACAAAATTTAAGGACAATTCAGAGGTTTTAGACTTTTGATACTGTTGATATTAAATCAATATTCCAGATACATAGAAGAAAGAGAAAGAGAGAGAGAGAGAGAGAGAGAGAGAGAGAGAGAGAGAGGAGCTATAAATCAAATGACACCTCCTCAAAAGCAATACTTCACTGAGACCACCTCTCCATTTATGTTACAGACACCACAGTGACACAGAAGGAAGGAGGTATAGACTTTTCTCTGTTGTTGGAAAGAAGCCAAAAGGAAAGAGAAAAAGAAGTCAAACTCTTTACAATGTCATCACTCCCCAGCCTCCAGCTTGAATAGTGGGCATTCTCATAACTTACACAGGACAGTATGTTAATGGTCATTATTAGTAGGAATCCCAACCAGAGTGAACTCAATCCAAACTCTATCTCCATTGCTTACTTACTGTGCAGTAACAGAATCTCCCCTAGGACTTCAAATTAGATGTATGGTTTATGGATATTCTGACTGAAAGTTGCAATCTGTTTGAATTAACAATTAAAGTCCTATCCTTGTTTCCAGATATTCCTTTTCTACCTTTTAAAGCAATTACTTACATATGACTTTATTCAATCATAAACACCCAATGAAAATGAAAGACAAATTGTAGGTAGGGCCAGAATATGAAAATGCAAAGGTAATTGGGGATTATTTTACACACATATAGACACACATACAAATGAAGTTCTTTTACTTAGATATTCTCTAGAGCCACTGAAGACTCTTTTTTTCCCAAATCCTGAGATCTAGAGGTTAACACACTGTGCTACTATAATCCTGTTTACCAAATGAAGAAGTTGAGGCAAGAAGTAAACAGTAATGTCAGAGGCAGACATCGAGTCCTCAAGTCTTGAACTTCATCTATTTTCACTGAACTGTGTGGTTGTTATTTTTTTTCCATTTCTACATGTTGCATTTAGGTCCAAGTTGAAACTGCACTTTTGATCATGACCAGAGGGACCTAAGACTTTTCTAGCCTATCATGACACTTGATTTCCTCTTACAAAATAGTACTTAGGAAAATCGTATTTAAAAACATCACCCAGTTATCTATAAGTGCAAACCTTCCCAACAGGGACAAGGTGCAACATCTGCCTTCCTTTTGCCTAATAGAACACTGCAGAGCTGCTGACTGGTTGGATAAATGCTATTTAGGTTTTCTTGATTTCTGAATGAGTTCTTAGCATCGCTCTCTTGAGCTCATACCCCTGTGTTCTCTCTCCCTCTCCGTATTGTCATTGTCTTTTGCCCAGAATTTCATGTGTAATCGTCTGTTCCATGATTGGCTTTTCTGAAACCAATCTTCCTTGTCTTTTGTAATTATGTAAAGCTATTCGCTTTGCAGGCCACACACTGTAGATATCCAAAACCTGGAGAGAAAACACCCTAATTGTAATTATAATGTATTTCAAATTCCTATTATTCATATTGGAGAGAAAACATGCAGTGAGATTTCATTACCCATTTTCTCTGAAACTCAAAGAGGAAAAAAATAGTACTTGAACTTACTTTATTACAGTAAGCCTTTGTTACTCTTGTGTATTCAGAATATTTTAAACAGTCCTATTTGTATGTCTACCCATCAGCATCCAAGTAAGCTAAAGTTTTTCAGTTGAGCCATGCAAATATAAGTAAAACTAACCATAGCACTACCCCCAAATTAACCAAATGACCTCATTTTTCTGGGACAGCCCAAACTTCCAAACCAGCAATCATTTTGAAATCCTGAACCTTGGTAGTAACCAGACTACTAACTGTTGATTATTATTCAGGTCTTGCACTAATCTAATTAAGTGAAATGGAAATCCAATTTCAAGCATTGTTGTACACATTTGCATATGACACAAGTAGTCAAAAATCTGTCTGATGTTAAATGAAACCCATGTACAATCAGTCCCCTTAGCAATTTGAGTTTGACTTGTCTACTCATTTCTATTTTGAAATACTGCATTCTCAACATCTACAAACCACATCTGCAAACCACTCTACCAACTCTGCAACAAGAACTTCTTGTAAGCTTGTATTTCTCAGAAAAGGATATTCTGAAAATGTCATCCAAAAAAGAGGAGGAGCAAATAATGATGCCATACTTATAACCAAGTCAGTAATCCCTTAGACTTTAAAAGGAATGGAAAGGAGATATTTCTTTTTAAATATTCAAAAATTATATACCATGGCATCTTGAAAATAACAACAATGATAAACCACTTGCTTCCATAACTTGGAGTTCATTTTGCTTAGCATCATCTGTGTGTTCATATGTAATAGCTATTGAGCTATTGTGATCTTCTGCTAGGACTATCTTAGACATATGCTAATTATTCCTGATGAGGGAAACCATAAAGTCTATGTTTCTTTGAGTCTGGCTCACTTCACTTACGTGAAATTATGCCTTTTTTTTTGTCTTTCTTCCCCATGGTTTTACCCCTGATATCACTGTAACTGATTTTGGTACCCTGGATATTGTACATATATGTATTGGAACTAGGGAAGAGAAGGAGAGTATCAAAATGGAGAGACAAAGGATAAAAGACAAGCCAATGCAACAGCCAACACTTACAAAACTATATGGTGTAAACCAACTGTACAACTCAGGGCCAGGAGAGGAAAATGGGGAGGGGGGAAGGTGGGGAAAAATGAGGGAGGAAATAACAAGTTTGGCTTAAAAAAATGTATGCACTGCCTTATTTATAAAACTGTATCCCCTCTGTACATCACTTTGACAATAAGAAATAAATTTTTTAAAAATTATACACCAAAAAATAATCTTTCCTGAACTGAACTCATCCAAAACACAGGGCACCTTTGATCTTTGAAAATAATGGGATGTACTAACATGAACAATAAGAAACATGACAGAGTCAGCACTCATTCCCTCCACCCTGAAAATTCCCACAGGATTGTCAACCAGACCAGTCCAATGGAAGAATCAGTGCAGCCAGCTCCCTGATTCCTGCATCCAAAAGTATCACCAAATGTGAACTAGATAACATCACTTGACTCCTTCATCTGAATGTGAACCTAGAGCCCAGTGCGAATCTAGAAGAGACCTACATAGAGAAGGACAGAAACTCTGCCCTATCACCAGCTTTTCTTGGGGTCCTGTAGATAGACTCAGTGTCACATTTAAAGTATTTTGGTTGAAGAGCATATGTCTAAAACAAAAGGAAAATGTTCTACTTGCATTCTGCCTATACTTTGTGATTTACCAATAGAAGCTAACAAAAGGAAAATAAAATATAAGAGTGAATTAAATGTGTAAGGAGAGAGAATAATGGAAGCAGACGCAATAAACTTCAAGCTTTTATAAAGAGCCATCATGCCAGGAAAAAAATTGATTGCTTTTGTACTAGGAGAGAATTCCAAATGAAGGTATAGGAATACATATTAGCATTTGAGGTTAGGCATTCGACATAGTATCTCAAAAGATAATGAATTATGCTGCGGGTGTAGATCAGTGGTAGAGTGCGTGCTTAGCATGCATGAGGCCTGAGTTCTATTCTCACCACTCTCCCCACACAAATTACAGATAGAATAGATAGACATACACACACACACACACACACACACACACACACACACACACACACACACACCACTTAGATACCCAAATAATTCAGAGGAACTTTCGTACAAGAGTCACTAGGGTAGCTTAGTGGATAATTTGACCATATTCTTGGCATGTTGCACATGACTTACAAATAAGAACACAGTCTCCTTACCTTGAAAAATTCACATTTAATGAACCACAGTACCCCTGGAAACTAGAGAAACTAAGATAATCCCTTTACCATAGGGTCAAAATCTATGTTGCAAAAAATTATGAATTCTCCTGAAAAGTATCTTTTTGAACCTCTTCTCCCACTTACACATCATGTCAAACTGCCCAAGCAGTCAATGAAAGGGCTGCCTGCAGACAAATCTGCTTGCCAGGTCACCCATTACCAGCATATACACTACAAAATTCAGAAAAGTAGGGGAAGGGTGGGTCAGAGGCAGGTGAGAATGTTGAAAGGAATGGCACTGATGAAAATGCATTTTGTTCATAAACTACTTTGTTAAATGGAAAAATCTTTGTACAACTATTTAAAGATTTTAAAAGATAACACTGAAAAAATACAAACTGATTCTATTCTTCATTTGTAAACCTTGTGTCTGCATAAATACCTAGAAATTAGGTGGCTAGATCATATATTACTGTTTTTAGTTTTTTGAGGAGCCTCTATACTATTCTTTGTCAAAACAGTTGCCTTGTTGGCCATTTTCTTGTCTCTGTCAACTGAAGTTAAATGGTTAACTGCTTGTCTTACTTACCTCCCAAGGTTTTGAGGAGCAGAAATAATTACAATTTGTGAAAGATAATTATAAATAGTAAAGTACCTTGTTAACATTAGTAGCCATTATTATATTCAGGAAAGCCAAGATTTCAAAGCTAATGCATGCAATTCTCATTTAGAGACCTGCAGGGAAGATGTACATGAGAAAGGTTTGCAGAAAGCTCAAGTGAAAGGCCCTCAGTTAATCACTGACCTGAAAGACCACCACACAAGCCACAGTGGAGAGCTCAGTGGGCCAGAATCAGCACAACTGGAATGCTGTCCTACCTCCATAATTGAGAACACTATTTGAGGAGAACCAAAGGATTCATGGTTCATGCCTCATTAATCATTTGTTTCAAGCTCTTCCCATGATAAGTCAGCTATTTGTAAAAAGATACAATTTCTCTAAAACTGCATTGAAAAAGTCAAATAGTCCATGATATTCAGACCTAGAATATGGATTTATGCCACCAAATGAAAAGCACTCACAGGAGACTTAATTCAAATAAATACATTGTTCACTGTTACATTGGAATCTTGAGTAAATAATTTTAGATCCCATTAAAAGGAAAAGATTCTGCTACCAATAAATTTTTCAGATTATTTTAGTTTGAAATTTTAGAATCTATAGGACCCTTTTTGTTGTCATTGTTACTAAACAGTGGAAGAAGTTTGAGCTTATTTTAAAGAGGTTAGAGATTCACTGTACCATCAAAATGATTAAAAGAATACTATATACACAATTCGTTAGCAGCATTAAAGCCTTTGTAAGTCTGGTAAAATTAGAAATATGGAAACAAGCAGAAGGTTGAGTGTGGTAAGTCATACCTATAATCCTACCTTCTTGGGAGGTGGAGGTAGGAAGATTACAGTCTAAGGTTAGCTTGAGTAAAAGTTTGAGATTATATCTGAAAAGCAAGTTGGAAACAAGTACTGAATGTGTGGCTTAAGTGGCAAGGCCCTAGGTTCAACAATCAGCACTAAGAAAAAACAACAAAAAAAGTAAGAATGGCCATTATAAAGAAAACTAGTAACAACAGATACTGGCAGGGATATGGCCAAAAGGGAACCCTGCTACACTGTTGGTAGGAATGTAAACTTGTTCAACCACTCTGGAAAGCAGTATGGAGGTTCCTCAAAAGGCTAAACATAGAACTCCCCTGAGACGCAGCAACCCCACTTTGGGCATTTACCCAAAGGATCACAAGAAAGACCATACTAAATCTACCAGCACAATCATGGTCACTGCAGCACAATTTACCATAGCTGAAGTATGGAACCAACCCAGATGCCCCTCTGTAGATGAAGGATCCAGAAATTGTGGTACATATACACAATTGAATGTGACACTTCTATCCTCAGATCTCAGTCTTCTGAATAGCTAAAATTACAAATGTGAGCCACCAGTATGCAGCACAATAAGGAAATTTTGTGGTTTATAAAAATACCTTTGTCACCATTTCTAAAAGGAAATTTCCAAAATTCTTTTCAGTCCAGCAGCAGCACCCCATGGGAGAGCTGGTTCCCAGGCTGACCATGTTGGAGGACAGCATGTGCCGCATGTGGATGTGCCAGAGCTGTGAAACTTAGCACACAAGTTTCCACACAGCCTTTGTAGTCATTCTCACCTTCATCCCCTCCTACCTAATATGAACATTTCAAGACAACTTACAGAAGAATAGCACATTATTTTTACTTGAAACTGGCTTCCTTTTTTACACATGTTCGCAAGAGAAAAACAAACAAACAACAACAAAACAAAAAATCCTACCATATGGCTTACAGATGAAATAACTAAATTCTAGGCCAGGTGCCAGTGACTCATGTCTGTATGCCTAGCTATTCAGGAGGATGAGAGATGAGGATTGTGATTCGAAGCCAGTTCAGGCAGAAAAGTCTACCAGACTCTTATCTCCAATTAACCACCAGAAAACCAGAAGTAGAGCTGTAGTTCAAGTGGTAGAGCACTAGCCTTGAGCAGAAAAGCAGGGACATTTCCCAGGCCCTACATTCAAGCCCCACAACTGACCAAAAAAAAAAAGGAGAAAAGTAAGAGAAAGGTACAGCTTGTGTTAAAAGAATGGATTAACATATTTAGTTACCTATTTTCTTTTAATTTAGTTTTATGGTCAAGGTAATGTACAGAGGGGTTACAGTAACCTACATAAGATAGTAAATACATTTCTTGTCACACTTGTTGCCCCCTCCCTCATTTTTCTCCCACCTTCCCGTCTTTCATACAGTTAATTTCCAACATATTGTCTTGTGAGTATCACTATTGTATTGGTTACCTATCTTGTTTAACACTAGTTAATCAAAGTACTTTTTTTTTGCTCTTAATGACCTATTTTTTCACATACAGACTAGACATAACAAAATTTTACATGTCTTTTTGGTTTTTTCCTGCCGATGCTTATGTTTCAAAGTAGTTTTAATATGAACTACCTTTCAAACACAAGCAAAAATTAGACTTGGGACTACAGAAAGTCACCAAAAATAAATTCAAGAATTTGATGTCCCAAGGAAGAGCTTTTGTCTGGATCCAGGATGGAAACTGATCTTTCACAAATTAAAATACTGCAGTGAAGGGCTTCTCTACCTTAGAGCAAGCTTTTATTTAGTCTTGTATTTTTTTAACAAGATAAACTTAATAAAAACTATACCTGCAAACTTATTAGTACTGCTGGCTACATTGTGAGACACCTTTCCATGAATATTGGTTTCAAGGTTAGAGAAGGTTTTAGGCTTGGTTGAACATTCTGGAATTGTTTTGAGTTAATAATACTCTGATGCTTAGACCACATTTTAGAAACCATTCTCTCAGGTCCTCATTTGGCCCCTTGAATTGTTAATGTAGCCTCCATACAAAATGCCCAAACTACTGGTGAGGGTCTGAAGTATGCAAATTGCTAGAGCATTTTATGGCTAAGGATTAACAAAATCTCCTTCTATGCTCCAGAGTAATTAAAATATGCAGTTATGGGCCGAGCTGAGAATTGGGAATACACCTGAAATTTCATGAAGACTCATTAAATCATCAAAGATAATCCTAAGCAAAACATACTTCTGTGTTTACGCCCTTGGTTTTTTCCATGAAAACAAGTTTGTCCACTTGCTTCATGCAAAAGTAAATATACTGGGCTTTAGAACTCTTTTTTTTCTAGATATTGTCTTCAAATTTAAGCTCCATGCTTGCACACAACACTTGGCCTACTTAGTTATTAAAATCTGTTATCAGAACTCATAGAAGTAGAAAAGATGTGGCCTTTCTTGTTTTGTTTTATGCAGAGTCCAAATGGTAACTGATGTCTTTTGTGGGAGAAAGCATCATATAACCTTTATCCTCAAGCCTCTTGTATTGCATCCCATCATACATTGCTAAGTAGGCTAATGCACTCTCTACAATCCTCAGGTTATTCTATTTGCTAACCACAATTTTACACTTAACTCATAAGATAGCAGACCTGTTGAAATAGCAGACCCACCACTCTCAATTTTTCTTAACCCTGATGCTGTGGCATCTTTCCAGCTCTTCTCACCAATTCTGTATTCGACAAGTGAAAGTAAAGAAAACGCACAGCGAAAAATGCAACGAAATAGAAATAGATAGATGCTATTGGTGCACAAAATAACTGGGAGAATACTCTGTAGAAATGTTAACAACTCCTGAATTTCAAGTATTTTAGGGAGAGAGGCATTACCTTTGGATAAGTCAAATAAGGAATGAGCTTTTTCTTTCTTTTCTTTCTCCCCCACATACATGTTATGGACACATCTCAGTGGCCATGCAGCACATTCATGAACCTTTCTCATACTTAAGGTATAATCCTTTTAAAAGAGAAAGTGTATTAATCATTTAGCATATTTCTTTCTGGTCCATCTATGTTATTGCATTTTATAGCATCTCTGATATAATATTCCATTGTATTTAAGTACTACATATTCTCTGTTGGTGTCAATGAACATTTTGTTTAGCGCCTCATTTTTGTTTACTGAAAATAGAACTATTAAAGAGTAGGAGGGCTACCATCTTCCCTAGGTGCTAATCTCAATCTTTTGGATAAATAACCCAAAAAGTAGGAATTCTGGATCACCTGGTAATTTTCACTTTTTGAGGAGCCTTTCTACTGCATTTCCGTAGCTGCTGAACCATTCTGCATTCCCACCAACAGCATAAAATTATTTCCTTTGTCCCACATCCTCACACTTATTGTTTGTTTGTTTTTCATTTTTATAACAGCCACATGAGCAGGCAGGAAGGTTATATATATATATATATATATATATATATATATATATATATTGTCTTTAATTGGTATTCCCTTCCTGTTGTCCTGGTGACTAATATTGGGAGAAATATTGACTCAAGCTCTTAGCCCACTTTGAATGGTTGTTAATTTGGATTTTCCTAAGTAAAATAATCCAGTAAAGTTCTGCACACTTGCACTTATGCAAGGGGACTAACGTAGTCAGCTCACTCACAGAGGCAAGGCATAGAATACTTGTTTCTGGGGAATATGAGGGTGCGGGGAGTAGAGAATTGGTCATCAGTGATTACAAAAGTTTAACTATAAAAGATAAGTTCTAGAAATCTGGATAACATTGCATTATAAGCAACAATATTGTATTTTACACTTGAAAATCTATTAATAAGGTAGATATACCGAGTGGCCTTACCAAATAAAAACTATATATAAGCATGGTTTTAATTTGGGAAGGAGGAAGGATAGATGAGGAGGAGAAGGGAGGAGTGGGGAGAGAATGGGAGAGAAAGAGAGAGAGAGAGAGACTATAATGTGCTGTCTCCTGACCAATGAAAAAGGTGTTTGACTGAGAATAGAGTAAGTAGAAATGGGCAAAGCCCATGTCAATTCTGCAGATTGAGTCTCTTTTTCAAGTCTCATTTAAATAATTTGTAAGACTGAGGTGGTGGTTTCCAATGCTTATAATTAAACCTTAAGTAACTGCATTAAAAATGAGTATTTAGCTGAGTTGTTATCTGAGGGAGTGATCGATAGCCCAGAGAAAATGAGAAAAGGAGACTTGCCTCACAAGGATAGATTTCTCTAAGAGGTCAGCTACAGTGGTACATGCAGAACTTGTTTCTCATATCCATTATGTGGACCAAGGAGTGTGACTTTGGCCACATCTGTATGATTAAGGGGCTAATGAACACCCTGCAGTCACTGACCTCTGAGTTAGCACTGCTGGAGAGATCCTATTAAAATAAGTAGTTTGCAAAAGGCAGCTGCTTATCTGAGTCAAGGCAGTTGGCTACATTTACTAGGAGCCTGGATCAGAGTACATTTTTAAAAAATGAAACATAGTTGTCTATGAAACACTTGTAATATTTGTAGTTTATTCATATGTAAAGATAATACCCTGTAGCTGAGGTATTATCTGTCTATTTGGTGCCATCTAGTCTGTTGTCTCATAATAAAGACCTCTGTGCAGATTGCTATGAAGTTTGTTACTATTGTCACACTCCTTTGTAGCATAAATCTAGGTTATATTACTTCTGTGATGGTGTGGTCTTAAAAAATCTGTGTCTTTCAGCATACATAACTGATTTGGCAATTGAAGTTAGGTTCCTTTCATGTAGGATTCATGTTCAAAACAGTTCATCCCCAGAACAGCACAGGGCGGCACCCTGCTGGGTATTAATACCAGGACCTGAGCTGGGATGGGGAGCAGGTGCTGTTGGTTAGCTCTGGGAAGGTAGGCAGAGAGGAGGAGGTCCTGGCAGGGTGCTAGTTAAGATCATGGTAGGAAGCTTACCAGTAAGCAGTGGGCAGTGGCAAGACAAAAGCTATTTGACAACAAGCTTAGATGTATTTTGAATGCTTGATCAGTAAAGCCAAACTAATGATACCTTCCAAAGTTGTACCCTAAATATATAAAAAATCAGAACGATACCAGATTTCTGTTTTAAAATTCCTGCTTTAAATTCACATTGTAAAAAGACAGCCATAAAAACAAAACCATGGGAGTCTTGAAATCTCTAAGTAAAAGCAAACTTCTTGGGAAACAAACTACAGACTGAAGCCCATGCACACTGCAGAAAGCAAGGCACAGCCGTGGAAACCATAAAGAAATCAGAAGGAAGTTTGTAGTTCTGGGGAAAGTGGAGAAGGTAATGATTTCTGTTAGGCCTAGAGTCCTTAGAAACAAAGAGAATATATTTGAAGTCACTCAGCTGACTTGCATACTTCTTGTTAAACAGATTGTGTAAGGTTATACACTCAAAACCCAACCACAATCCACAAGCTGACGCCATCTCTGGTTTGAGTTCTTCCCCTCCCCTGTTTTTCTTACTAAGAAAATGAATTCAATGTTGTCTAACCTTCTTTAAAAGACATATTGATCAACAGTTATTTAAAGATAGGAGTTTTAATAGGAGTTTTCTCTTACAGAAATTTACATTTCCTCAACCCATCTCACCATTTGTTTTAAAGAAGTTTAAGGAAGTGGCGTAACCATAACCACAGATGGGGTGCAGGGCAGGGGGGAGAGGCAAAGAAGAAAATGAATGGCCAAGATCCCGCCTTTCTGAAGTGAATCAGAAGTGAATCACTGCTAACAAAAAGTGAATTTGAGGTTGGACTAGGTACATCATTCCTATAATCCTAGGTATGCTGGGGTTGGTACAGGAAAATAACAATCTGAGCCTAGCTCTAGGCAGAAGCATAAAACCTTATCTAAAAAATTATAAATATATCTTGGTATCTGTGGCTCAAGCCTGTAATCCTAGCTATACAGGAGGCTGAGATCTGAGGACCTTACTTCAAAGGTAGCCAGGCAGGAAAGTCTGTGAGACTCTTATCTCCAATGAAGTACCAAAGAAAGCCAAAAGTGGATCTGTGTTTCAGTGGTAGAATGCTAGGCTTGAGCAAACAAAGCTCAAGGACAGTGCCCAGGCCCTGAATTCAAGACCGGGATACACACACACACACACACACACACACACACACACACACACACACACATGCCCATGCAAAAGGGAGCCAGGTACTGGTGGCTCACACCTGTAATCCTAGCTATTCAGGAAGCAGTGATCTGAGGATGGTGTTTCGAAGCCAGCCTGGGCAGGAAAGTCCATGAGACCCCTTATCTCTAATAAACTACACAGTAAAAGCCAAAAGTGGCACTGTGTCTCAAGTGGTAGAACATTAAGCCTTGAGCCAAATAAGTTCAGGGGCAGCACCCAAGCCCAGAGTGCAAACCCTAGGACCAGAAAAAAAAAAAAAAAAAAAAAAAAAAAAGCAAAAGGTCTGGAGGTGTGGCTTAACTGGTAGACCACTAGCCTAGCAACCACAAGACGTCAAGTTGAAATTCCAGTGCCATAACAAAGAGTAGAATTTTACAGTTTCATAACCCAAATCTAATGAGAAGTAACTGCACATTTGCATAGGTAATAGAAGATTAGAGACATCTGTAATTTAACAAAGAGAACACAGAAATCTGTGCAAATATATATCGGATAACAAAAATTATTTTATTGTAGAATTGCCATGTAAACAAGTTTTCTCATGCCAGCAGGAAAGCTTACATGCTAATTAAATACTGTTCTATTGAAAATGTTTTTCTTCCTTGCTTTTCAATGCATTTGATGTTAACATCATATTACAAATTCTTTAATATTGATTCTTTTTAATGGGAGCATTGATTCTATCTTGTAGATGGCATCATTTTCACCAACTGAAAAATGCAAAATCTCACAGCTGCACATCCTCTAGCATCCAACGTACATGCAGACAGAAATGCAATATAATATCTCTCTTTAGAAAGGAGAGAGAGAGGGAACTGTGATGTGATTGGTAGAGGATGTCTCAGAATGACTATCTGGAAAAACTCACAGATTAAAAATAAAATAATATTTTAATAGAGTTTTAATAAAAATCCATTTCTATTTTAACTCATGCCAATGACTTGTGAAAAAAGACTTGATTGCTGATGAATTCAAAAGGGGCAGAAAAGCCTAAGAATAGTCAAGGGGAAGAAAAACACAGCCAGGCCAGCAGAATCACCTGAAAATTATGGATAGCATGTACATCAACACTAAACACTGCAGGGATGTTTGAGATTATTTTATTATTAGAGATTTACCTGGAAGGCTAGATACTGAGGTAAGAGCATGCATATGAAGAGACATGAAGAAGAATCTGGTTCCTTCCACACTTGTACTCTATTATTATTATTATTATTATTGTTATTATTATTTAAATAGTGCAAAGGAGTTACATTTTAAAAAGCAGTTTCTGAATACAATGCATCTTGACCAGTGTCATCTCTTTCAACAGTTTAAACCCCCCTCCTTCAACACTGACCTTCCCTTATTTTTCTTAATTTTGTAGTATACACAATGGATTCTTGCATTTTTCCTCCATTTCCCCCTCTCCCATTGACCTCAACCTACCGTCTTGCAGGTACCCATTTCCTGGTACTTACTTTGTTGGGTTTTGACTTTGTCTTTCTAACGAATTACAGTGTTTAAGATATCCATAAAGTCTACTATATTTCAGTTAATACCTTTGTAACCATTTGCAGGGACTAAAGGTGAAAAAATGCAGCACTGGCACTCACTGGACACTATGCTGAAAATGAACTATACAAATTGTGTTTCCCCTTCCTTAGTTAGTTCTTCTTTCTTTTTATTCTCCTCTGGTTTATTCCCTGCTGACACTGTTTCTGATTTTAGTATCCTTTGTCTTATATATAAGTTCATCTGATTTGGGAAAGGGAAGGGGTATCACAGAAACAGAAGGACAAAGGATGAACCAATGCAACAATGATACTCACTAGGCACTATGTTGGAAATGAACTTTACAACTTGGGGAGGAGGGCAGTATGGCAGGGTTGGGGGGGAAGCAGAAGAAAATGAGGGAGGGATAACACTGTTCAAAAAGAAATATACTATTACCTGACTTATATAACTATAACCCCTCTGTATATCACCTTTACAATAAATTTTAATTTTAAGAAAATGAAATACTAAATTAAAAAAAAAATCCTTAGGAATTAGCTAAAGATGTGAAGAGCCTCTATAGTGAAACTTTAAAAATATGAAGAAGTAAATTGAAGAAGATTTAAGGAAATTAGAAAGGTCTTTCATGCTCCTGGATTAGAAGAATTAATATCATGAAAATGGTAATACTGTCGAAAGCAATTCACAGTAGCACTCTTAATGCTAATGAAAGAAACTTTTGATAAACCAAACTCTGAAATCTGACATTTAGGGTCCAACCCAGCCAGACACAGCTTACTTATCCTTCTCCTAGGTAAAACAAGATGATTGAGATCCACTTTTAAGATTGTTTTGTAAGTTTAAAAAACTAAATATCCATGAGTGCTTAGAGCATTTTTGACAAATACAGTGCTCTGAAATTTTCTTCTCTTTCCTTCTTGGGCCACCACCCAACCCTGCCCCCAGTACTGGGAATTTGAACACAAGGCCATACACTTGCTTGGCTGGTACTGTGCCCCTAAGCAATGCCTCCATCCCTGTTTTTCACTTGCTTTAGAATAGTGTCTCGCTTCTACCAGACACTTGTCTGAGCTGTGACCCACCTAGGCTTCTTATCATTGTTGGGATTCTAGTCATGGACTACCATGCCTAGCTTCCCTTCTGGGGATACAGAGTCTTGCAGACTTTTTTGCTCAGGCTAGCCTAGCACCACAGCCCTCCTAATCTCAGCCTCCCTTGAAGCTTAGGATGAGGACAGACATAGGACTCTGTAACCAACTATAGCTAAGAAGTGGGTCTCACAAATTTTCTACCCAGGTTAGTTTCCAATCCATCCTCCTGTTCTTAGCATCTCAAGTAGAAGCTCTATAATTTTTTTATTAACTAATAAGATAAAGGTACTGTGAGTGTAGAACTTGTTTACCATGGTTAAGGCCCTGTTTTCCCATCCTCAGCACTGGAAAAAATTGTCAGTATGCTAGGTGCCAGTGGCTCATGCCTGTGATGGTAGTTACTCAAGAGGCTGAGACCTGAGGATCAAGGTTAAAAGCCACCCCAAAAGCCAAAACTGGAACTGTGGCTCAAGTGGGAGGGCACTCACTGTGAATAAAAAAGCTGAGCAGACCCAGTAGTGAAACAGACACAAAGTAATTACAATTGTAAAAATAACAATACAATGAAATTAAAAAGTTATGAGCTACATATGTAAATAGGGATCCTTAACTTCATATGGCTATTCACATGAATAACTCAAGACATTCCATAAGCTAGATGCCTTTTCTGGCAGTTCAAAAGACCAAAGGTCACAATCTTTTGAATCCACATGGATAACCCTGTCCACATGTCCATCAGTGGGGGAAGGGCTCATCCTAACCCCCAAATTATCAAGGAAGCACCAAGAACAGTTAATCAGCAAATGTGATTAAATCAAGGTCCTGCCAGTACTGCCACATGCTTATTTTCAAAATGGTTTAATTAAACTTGCTGACATGAAGACAGCTATTTCTGTTCATCTATTCAGAGCTGGTATGGAGAGGGAGAAAAAAAATGAAATAGGCTGTTTCAGTCAATTTGTAACAATATAGTTGTACAATTAAGCTGAAAGAGAACAAAGAAACTTAGTCTATATAATTTTCCCTTTATATAGGTATTCATTAGAGAACAAATTGAGGTCTCTGGTGGAACAATGTTCAGACAAACCAATCAGAGGAGAGCACAGTGGCTTCATTGTGTCCAGCTCTATATAGAGCCAGTGTCCAAATTTTTAATTTTATCCCTGTTTTATTAATGATTCATTCTAAAAAAAAAAAAAAGAGCATGCAAAGTGGTCAGTCTAACATACTTCCTGTAGTACTAATTAATTACTAGATATTATATGAATAGCATTTAGGCATTCCTATGGACTATAAACAAATGCATTTTAATAACTACAAGGACAAACTAAATGACTATTTGCAAAAGATTTAGATGCTCTGATTAACTTCTATATTTATACTGGGAAATGGATGCTGTAAATTAGGAAAAAAATGTCTGAGGAGCCATTCAATCTTTCTGAAAGAAGCTAGAAGGAATGTGGATATGAATCCTAAACAGTATTTCTCTCCAGCCTCAAAGGATCCCGTCAGGTCACCAAGCTTGTGCTTCTCTTCCCCCAGCCTGAAGCCAGAGATGGCAGTATCGTAGAGCTATTTATTCAGGTTGCAATGTGCCAGCTCCACTTGTCAGCTGGCCTGAGCAGGTGAACTATGGCAGGACTTGTCGGTCACCTAGAGGGTAGCAGCTGCTCAGAGTTCTGAAGAGGCCCAAGGAGGGAAGGGCAGCCTCATGTTGTGTGCCAAAAGCAGCATTTTCCCACCCACGTGGATCTGCACACAGCCTACACACACCTGGGCCAGGATGTTCGGCACCTTTCATTATGCCAGAGATGGCACAAGTATCCAACTTCCTGGGGAGCTGAGGTGAGGAATGCTTAATTGCATTGCAAAAGAGCTTTTGCAAGAGCAGATGTAGCCTTTCACATACAAGTGATTTGGGGGAGGAATGGGAACCAGAGAAAAGAGAAGGGACTGAAAAGGAGAGAAGGAAAGACAGGGTTGTTGGAGAACAAATCTGGAGCAAAGATATAAATCCTATTATTTGTGTCTCACTTTTCTTTCATCTGTCTCTATTACCCATCTAGAGGTGCCCTGAGAAGAAAAGATCTGGCTTGCACATAGGGAAGTAGTATCATTTAAACAAAATTTCCTTGCCAGAACCCTCCCAAAATGAAGATACCTCTTTTGTTTGTTACAGCTTTGGTGACATACAGCTGACACTCTATAAAAAATGCACAACTTGATGAGTTTTGAAATATGTATACATCCTGAAACCATCAATACAAGAAGAACCTATCAGCTCCCAAGATGCCCTCAGGCTTCACTATAATGCTCTTTTCTCTTCTTGTCCCCTTTCCTTGTAAATTTGACCTGTTTCTGGTTAACAGATTAATTTACATTTTTATATGAATGGAATTATATTATAACTATTTGATTTTGTCAGGCTGTCAGGTGCCACATAATGGTGTTTTGATCAACAGTAGACAACATATACAACAGTGGGCCCTACAATTGTATCACTTAGTGACATTGTAGCTATCTTAGTTTACATAAGTCCACTGTGTTCACACATGCTAAACTGCCAAAGGACTCATTTTTCACAGTATACTCCGTTGTTAAGCAGTGCATGACTTGGCTTCTTAAATCAACTTCTCATGTTGATTCTCACTTGCCCCATCTTCCCATCTGTCTCTTCTTTTTTTTTTTTTACCTTTAAATAATTTCAAATTATAATATCCACCAGCCAACATTAAAGGTATTTTAACACATTCACATACACCAAAATCTTACACAGACCGCGTATTATAGTAGTTGAGGATGTCCAGTAAAGACAAAGCTAAGTATCTTACCTGTTCCCACTTCTGAAGTCCCCTCCTCACACAGGGATCACAGTCTCAGTCCCTGATCATATTAACAGAGTAGGTGTGGTCACAGGAGATAACTAATAGGGATAGACCATAGATACTAGAAAACATTTACTTAACACATGGAATCCATCTTGAAAAATGTTTAAACAAGGTGCCTTAAACAACATGCCTGACTTTTTTGTTGTTGTTGGTCATGGGGCTTGAATTCAGGGTGCTATCCCTGAGATTTTCATTCAAGGCTAAAGCTCTACCACTTTGAGCCACAGCACCACTTCCAGTGCCTGACTTTTTTTTTTTTTTGCTCAAGGCTAGCGCTCTGCCACTTGAGCCACAGCGCCACTTCTGGCCGATTTCTATATATGTGGTGCTGAGGAATCAAACCCAGGGCTTCATATATAGGAGGCAAGCACTCTTGCCACTAGGCTATATTCCCAGCCCTAGTGCCTGACTTTTTACCATTTGTGTTCATGCTTTGGGGTATTAGAAGAGCTCATCACCATGAGTACAATTAGATTCTGAAAACACTCTGTGCTGAAACTTTCCACCAGTCAGCTGGAATTGAATGAGGCAATCATGGAAAGACAATTGGAAGAGAACACAGGTAAGAGACAAAAGGACTCAGCTAAAGAGAGTTCAAGAATTGCTGCCAACACAAGTTCCAGCGCTGGGTCTAGAAGCTATCTTTGAAAGCCAGTGCTGGCATTCAAAGCTGTTAACTGAAAATGCTCTACAACTTGCTGGGCAAGGGCGCTAGTACCTCCACAAAATGCCACTGAGTGTCCATAAATATGTTAGGGTTATCAGTTCTCCATCAGTAAACTCACCTCTCTCATATTGATTATAACTTTTGAGAAGGAAAGTAACGCAACTCTGAAGAAAATGTTAATTATGAAACCTAAACCTAAATCACAATGAACATCAAAACTACCAGAGAGAAGCAGTAATGCAAGTCTGTGGAGAAGGGGGTCTGTGCTCTAACAGGACCCTCCTCCCACCCTATTACTGCTCAGAGTGGCAATAGGATGGAGGGGAACATGGGTTCCATTCCTGGTACAGAAGGAATAGAGAGTACAAGAGGGGGCTAGAACCCTTCCTGAGAGAGAGATTATTCTCCTAGACACCCCAGATATCTGTTTCCCTTTTAATTTTCCCTTTCCTTACCTCTAGGTCCCCTTTCAGAGGGGTGCAGTGCTCGAAAGGCCTCTTGGGTCACTTACTTTTTCTTACAAAAGAGATACAATTGCAAGATGGTATGAAAATGTAGGCTCTCATTTTCTGGACCACTTTTCTGCATCCCCAGATGATATTGAGGCCAGTTTACAAATAAATTAGGAGTAGCCAGGCACTGGCATCTCACACCTATAATCCTAGCTACTCAGGAAACTGAGATCTAAGAATCACGGTTTAAAACCAGCCCTGGCAGGAAAGTCCATGAGACAGTTATCTCCAATTCACCACCAAAAGATGGAAAGTGGCACTGTGGCTCAAAGTGAAAGAGTGCTAGCTTTGAGCAAAAGAGTTCAGTAAGAAATCAGGAAAGCAACTCCTTTTGCAATAGCCTTAAAAAAAAACATAAAATACATTGGAATAACCTTAACGAAAGAAGTGAAAAACCTCTATGATGAGAACTTTAAAAACATGAAAAACAAAGTTAAGGCAGAACTAAGGAAATGGAAGTCCCCCGCCATGCTCCTGGATTGGGAGGATTAATATAATCAAAATGGCAATATTGCCAAAGGCTATCTACAAATTCAATGCAATACCTATTAATATCCCAACACCATTTTTTAATGAAATAGAGGAAGCAATCCAGAAACTTATATGGAACAATACAAGACTACAAATCGCAAAAACAATCCTAAGCAGAAAGAACAGTGCTGGAGGAATTACAATACCCAACTTCAAGCTGTATTATAAAGCTATAGTAATAAAAACAGCTTGGTATTGGCACCAGAACAGGCCTGAAGACCAAGGGAACAGAATTGAAGACCCATAAATGAACCCACAGAACTATGCCTACTCAATCTTTGATAAAGGAGCTAAAAAAATAGGATGGAAGAAAGATAGCCTCTTTAACAAATAGTGCTGGCAAAACTGGTTCAACACATGCAACAAACTAAAACTAGATCCTTATAAATCACCCTGCACCAAAATCAATTCCAAATGGATCAGAGACCTTGAAATAAAGACAGATACCCTGAAAACACTAAAGGAAGGAGTGGGAGAAACACTCGGGCTCCTTGGCACAGGACGAAACTTCCTTAACAAAGACCCAGAAATGTGACAAATCAAAGAAAGTATGGACAAATGGGACTACATCAAACTGCAGAGCTTCTGCAGGGCAAAGGACATAGCTCGCAAGATAAACAGAAAGCCCACAGATTGGGGGCCTTACAACGGACAAAGGCCTCATATCTAAAATATATGCAGAAGTATAAAAATTAAATTCCTCCAAAACAAAACCGCAAAGAACCATTAGCCCCCTCAACATGTGGGCTAAAGGCTTAAAAAGAGATTTCTCTGATGAGGAAATGAGAATGGCCAAGAGACATATTACAAAGTGCTCTACATCACTGGCCATAAAAGAAATGCAAATCAAAACAACATTGAGATTCCATCTCATCCTAGTAAGAATGTCATATATCAAGAAAACTAACAATAATAAGTGTTGGAGGGCATGTAGCCAAAAGGGAACCCTACTTCATTGTTGGTGGGAATGTAAACTGGTTTAGCCACTCTGGCAAGCGGTATGGAGATTCCTTAGAAGGCTAAACATGACCCAGCAGTCCCACTTTTGGGCATCTACCCAAAAGACCACAAACAAGAACACACTAAAGCCACCAGCACAACAATGTTCATTGCAGCACAATTTGTCATAGCTAGAATATGGAACCAACCCAGATGCCCTTCAGTAGATGAATGGATCAGGAAAATGTGATACATATACACAATGGAATTTTATGCCTCTATCAGAAAGAATGGAATTGCCCCATTTGTAAGGAAATGGAAGGACTTGGAAAAAATTATACCAAGTGAAGTGACCCAGACCCAAAGAAACATAGACTCTATGGTCTTCCTCATAGGGAATAATTAGCACAGGTTTAGGCAAGTCACAACAGAGGATCACAAGAGCCCAATAGCTATACCCTTATGAACACAAAAGATGATGCTAAGTGAAATGAGCTCCATGTTATGGAAACGACTGTTATATCACTGTTGTAATTACTTTCAACATGCCATGTGAAACTATAGCTTCTATTATTGATGATCCTCTTGTATCCTCTTCCTCTGGTCGTACCTTCACTATCTCTGTATCCTATCTGAGTACATTGGAAACCGTGTATACAGGTATTAGAACTAGGAAATAGAAAGGGAATACCAAAATCAAGAGACACCGGGTAAAAAAGACAAACGATTACAAAAGCAATACTTGCAAAACTGTTTAGTGTAAATCTACTGAACAACTCATGGGGGTAAAGGAAAAGGGGGTGGTGGAGGGGGGAATGAGGGAGGAGGTAACAAGCAGTACAAGAAATGTATCCAATGCCTAACGTATGAAACTGTAACCTCTCTGTACATCAGTTTGATAATAAAAATTTGGAAAAAAAAAAAAGAATAGAACAATAGAAAACAAAAATTCCATTTTTCCATTCTCTCATAATAAAGGTTTTCCTCAATATGTTTTATAATTTAGCACAAATAAAAATACTGGAAGTCAAAAAAAAAAAAAAGAAATGTATCCAATGCTTAAAGTATGAAACTGTAACCACTCTGTATATCAGTTTGACAATTAAAAAAAAAAGAAAAGAGAGAGCTCAGCGACACCAGCCAGGCCAAGTTCAAGCCCCAGGACCAATAAAAACAAAGAAAGTGGCTTCCTCCCAGTGGGCTCAGTGCCTTAGAATTCTACCAAAAGGAGGTTCTGCAGGAATGAAACTGGATCTATCACCCCATGTCATCCCCTGGCTGGTGGGTCCCCCAAGTACATTACCAGTCTCTAGTGAAGAACTGAATGAAGATGGCCAAACAAAATAAAGGGGCAAAGTAGAGTTTAATAGAGACAGAAAGTACACCAGTAAGGGAAACAGCAGGCTCCAGCTAGGTAGCTCAAGAGCCCAAAGCTGTTTTTCAAACCAACACCTCCATTTAAACAGCATAAAAGATTCCATCTCACTGTTCTTTGTCGTGAGAAGATATAGTTTTAACCTGCCATCACCTTGTCACTGCAGGCATTTAGACTGCAAGGTCCTTGGCCTGTTAAATACATCCACATCCTGTAGTCCCATGTAAACAAGGCAACCCACAGGGGTCAGAGCCCAGTGGAAGTACCTGGGGTCAGGTCCTGGGGTCACATACTCTGTGAAACACTGCCACTTTCCTGATGCCAGTAGAAGATGACAATGTGAAATACTTGGAGATTTTCTTTGCCTTATTCTTACTTTTTAAGGAAGTTAAATTGTCTCTCTTAGGAATTTTATTAGGATGAAAAGACTAAGCATTTTTAAATGGGTAAATGATGCAGTGGTTGTCAGTCTTTGGTGCCTCAAAATCACCTGCGGCTTTTTAAAACACAAGTTGCTGAATCCCGCCTCCAATAGCACTGGGGCGAAGGGGGTGGGGAGATCAAAAATTTCTATAGTAGTCAAGTACTAGTGGCTCACACCTGTCATCTTAGATATTCAGATGGCTGAGATCTGGAATAGTGAGATTTAAAGGCAGCCTAGGCAGATGAATGTATAAGACTCAGTTTCAAAAATAATCAGAAAGCTATCTGAAGATATTGCTCATCAGTAGAACAGCAACTGAGCAAGTATGAGGCCCTGAGTTCAAACCCTGGCATCAAGAAAAACAAAAGGCAGGAAAGGCAAGGTGAGGCAAGGCAAGAATGATTTACTCATATAAATCCCAATTTAATCCTCACACCAATCTTTTGAGGTGAGGCTCATTATTATTCATAATATGTAAATTAAGACTTAAAAAGAATTATGAGGAGTCTAGCCAACCAGACTGCTAAATCCTACATCTCTGAGCAAACTGGGGGTGGAGATAGGTAATGTATGACTATGTGCGGGGGATCTGAAAATCAGAGCTGAACAAGTGGAAGATGAAAGAGATCATGGAAAAGAATCCATGTGGAAAATGCTTGGGTTTTCACAGGCAAGGAGATCATTAACTGCAGTGCCACAACATGGCCACCTCAAAAAGTCATAATGGTCTCTAACTGCTCCTACTATCCAAGATGGAGTCTCAAACTCTATGGTCTGCAGAGGGCCAACAGGTGGCATTATTGTCACTACCACTGCTATTGCTGTCGTTAGTTTTAATAGCTTAATGATCAGTCTCCTATTATCTGTCTCCTGATAATACCATTCGTTTGCAACCTTCCTATGATTTGATTTAGATGTGGTATCTTCTCATTTTCTTTTTCTCACACAAGTACCACAGTGAGAGCCTACAATTAGGTACGTGCATTAGAGAAAGTAAAGCTAGTGACTTCACACTAAAGAAAAGTCTTCCTTGCTCACATGAAATCCAAGAGCAGCAGATATTCAGAGTCTCCTGATCTTTCTGGGAACTCAGCCACTCATTAGTTAACAAATGGTCTGTAGTTCCTTTCATGATTGAACAGCAGAGATGAGTAGTGGTGACAGAGACTGCACTTCCCACAAGCTATGAAAGTATTGCCTGGCTCTTGGTTTTTCAAAAAGGAACTGTTCAGACTACCATGATCAGTTGCCACCTGAGTTTTAATGGCCGTGAAAATATCTTTGCATTCTAAAAGGCTTTTTCTTAGAGGATGGTCACTTTTAAAGGCTGGCTTTAAAGGTTTCATCATTTTATACTCAATAACCTATAAAAATAATTGGTAGATTATGCAAATAAATTGTGTTCCTTGTTGCCACAATAAAATGAGGCTACAAAGGTGCAAATAATTTGCTTCTTCCAAAATTCGTATGTTGAATCCCTAATTCTCCATGGTATCAGGAGTTAGTGGGGAGGGGAGGGCTGTCTTTGAGAGCTGGTTAGCCAAAAGAACTTATACGTGAGATTAAAACTCACATATGAGATTAGCTCCCTTATTTAAAAACAAAATCCAGAGAGTTTCCATACCACTTCTGCATGCGATACAACAGTGAGAAGACAGCCAGCTTCAAGGAGACAGGCTCTTGCCATACAGGCAACCTACAGAAAACTTTGGTCTTAGACTTCCCAGCCACCATAACTGTGAGGAATGAATTTCTGTTGTTCGTATGCTACCCAAGCTGGCATTTTTGTTATTTTTATTATTGCATCCCCAAAAGACCTGGACTTCAATATAGTTAGGCTAATTCCTTTCTTTTGCAGTATTTTAAAATCATTATCCCATTGGAACTTATAGTAGGAGGGGGGCTTGATTTTAGTAAGAGAAGAGAACTGAGGCATGAAGATTAAATGAAACTTTTCAAGTAATGCAGCTAGACTGCTCACTAAACCCTATTTCTTACTCTAGAATGCTGATGCTGTCTCATCTGGCTTTGCTGCCTCTCCCAGGTAGTGTCTAGCCCCTATGGAAATATGGATGCCTTGTCCCATCAACACTCCCACTAAAAGACAGGATACCTTGAGCTATAAGCAGAGACAAGCCTGTGGATTTCTGATACAGTGCCCAGGGACTGGTAAAGGTGGCAAATGAGATACATAAAATGTCAGGTTGGAGATATTAAGACACCTAGATTCAGCATCATCTTCCTTTATAGGAAAGCAAAACTTAATTGTCAGGGAAATAAAGATCATTGCTTCCTCAGCATAGCACTATGAAAATGATGGCAAATTGTTTTGTCAATTTTCTTGGCTCTGAATCCCCATCACACATTCTCGTGTATAGCTTCTAAAAGAGGGAGAAAGGCAACATTCTGGAGCATTTATGGGTTATCTAGTGTAACTTCGGTAAAGACCCCTAATTGCTTTGAAAGTGAGCAGCAGGACTGGAATTGTGTGGCTATTTTTAACAGACATAGATCTCCTGTTGGTTGATGAGGCAGGGCGGGGAAGTGACTGTGGTGTATGACTTCTATGGAAGGTCATTTAGCCACAGCTAAATCTGGCTTCAGAGCCAGTCAGATTTGTGAACACACACCCGGCCTCCTATCTTCTGGAATAAATAGCACTCATGTTTTCTTTTTATTTGATTTTTGGTTTTGCTATTGTTTGAAGGTGTTTCCCACCCCCACACACACCTTCTACCCCTCTTCACCCCACAGTAAACAAGGACTTAACGGGTCAGGTGTGATATCTGCATCTTTCAGTTCACTGATCAAAATTCAGCATTCAGGCATGTCTCATGCATTTGTGACACTCCAGGGAGACTCTCTGTAAACCAATACACATGTCTCAATCCTATGTCACCTTTCTATGATGGCAGGTACACAATCTAAGTATAGCTCCCACAAGCCAACCACACATCTACCAAATGGTCTCCCTCCAACTTTACCTACACATCTTCTTCTCCCTATAGTTTTCATTGCTTTGTATAGCAGAGCTATACACTTACCCATAGAATGGACTCCCCCAGGCCTGTGCTACTTCATCCCTTCTATATGTTTCTAAAACAACTAGAAGAGGAACTACTATAATTATAAACTCAATGTTTCCCAGCCTTTGAGATTCATATGCTTAAACCTAATCCCCAATGAGACAGCATCTGGAGATAGAGACTTTAGAAAGTAATCAGATCATAAGGGGAGAGCCTTCCTGAATGGAACTAGTGCCTTTAAAATAAGACTAGAAAGACATTCCTCTCCCTGAAGGGGATCACAAAATGGTAAGACAAAGGACAATGGGTAAACCAAAGCAACAGCAATAGTCACAAGACACTAAGTTGGAAATTAATTTTACAACTTGGTGGGGGGGCAGGAGTAGGGAGGGGAAAGTTGGAGAAAACAAGGAAGAGGGTAACAATGCTCAAAAAGAAATATATTCATTACCTTACTTAGATAATTGTAACTCCTCTGTATATCACCTTTTTAAACAAAGATTTGTATAATTTTATATTTAAAAACCTTTGATTTAATTATTATTTTTTTCATTTCTTTATTGTTAAAGTGATTACAGAGGGGTTACAGTTTCATAGCAAAGCAGCGAGTACATTTCTTATTCAACTTGTTACCTTCTCCCTCATTCCTCTGCCCCCCCACCCCCCTCCCCAGTTCTCCTCCCTGCCATGAGTTGTACAGTTGGTTTACACCATATAGTTTTGTAAGTATTGCTATTGCATTGGTTTGTCTTTTTATTCTTTACATCTCCATTTTGGTATTACCTTTCCTTCCCTAGTTCCAATACACATATATACAATATCCAGGGTACTAAAATCAGTTACAGTGATATCAGGGGTAAAACCATGGGAAAGAAAGACAAAAGAAAAAGGGCATAATTGTACATGATATGTTGAAAATAACAACAACAATAAACCACTTGCTTTTGTACATCATCTTTATAATAAAATTTACTTTTTTTTTTTAAAGAAAGAAATATCTGGGGCTAGGAATATGGCCTAGTGGCAAGAGTGCTTGCCTCGTATACATGAGGCCCTGGGTTCAATTCCTCAGCACCACATATACAGAAAATGGCCAGAAGTGGCGCTGTGGCTCAAGTGGCAGAGTGCTAGCCTTGAGCAAAAAAGAAGCCAGGGACAGTGCTCAGGCCCTGAGTTCACGGCCTAGGACTGGCCAAGAAAAAAAAAAGAAAGAAAGAAATATGTTTCTCCTTCTACCAGGTAAGATTTTAGAAAGAAGACCAACTATGAAGGAGACTGAATCTGCCAGCCTCTGGAACTTATACTCCCTAACCCACTATAAGAAATAAATTACTGGCTGGGAATATGGCCTAGTGGCAAGAGTGCTTGTGTCATATACATGAAGCCCTGGGTTTGATTCCCCAGTACCACATATATAGAAAATGGCCAGAAGTGGCGCTGTGGCTCATGTGGTAGAGTGCTAGCCTGGAGCAAAAAAAGAAGCCAGGGACAGTGCTCAGGCCCTGAGTCCAAGCCCAGGACTGGCAAAAATAAATAAATAAATAAATAAATAAATAAATAAATAACTGATTAGCCTATAGGCTGCTCCATTTATGATATCTTGTTATGACAGCCTAAATGAAGTGGGAAATGGAACTATATATTCATTTCCTAGAAGTTCTATTACAAAGTAGAATCTATTTGTAGTAAGCCTTCACTCCAAACCAAAATCAAAATAGGCTAACAGTATGAGCACTACAGTTTCATTGCTACTTTTATCTGTGTCCTTCCATCTATTAAGTTTCCAAGATCTAAAGTCCCAAACACAAGGACTATGTTTTATCTTTAGTAGTATTGCCAGCATCTAGCTAGAGCATTAACACTTAAGAGGTCTCACTACTAGCTAAATGGATATTGTTAAATTTGCAGAGTCTGGATTTTGTATTCTGCAGTGAAGATGAAATGTTGTATGATGAAAATACAATGATGCTAGCCATCGTACAGTTTGCCTAGATCAGTCATTCTAGCCAAATTTTCAGTTTATGCCAATATTTTCATTCCAACTCAAAAGCCACAGCAAACTTAACATTATTCCACCAAGATATACATTAAGTACTTTCTGCAGTGTATAATATTTGAATACAGGAGATAGTTCTGAAACAGAGCCTTTTTTATACTACAGAGCTGGATTTTCATTGGCCTAGACTGGCTTTCCACAGCCACATATCAGGCAATTCTAGTGTTTATTCTTACATGGAACCTGTATGGAAAAGAGACATCTTGATATTGAGTGGCCAGATAGGATTGAAAAAAAAAAAAAAAAAGCAGCTCCATGGCCAGTTTGGAAATGGAAGTGAGAATTTCTATTGGTCCTGTATATGCTTTCTACTGTGAAAGGCAGTCAATTTCTGAGCAACTCTTTATAGTAGCATTACTGGGACACTACCTTTGTCCTTGAAACTATGAGCTGTTCCAGGAGCAATTTAACAGTGCTGAGCTACACAAAAAGCCTAAGGTGTCAGATTCACTAATATACATCTTATCAATGGGCATCTTATAAATGAACACCACAATTCAAGCCAGAGATTAAACATTAATAGCAATGCATAGATGAGACCCAGAGGACATGTTAGCTAGTTCTGCCCCTTATAAAAGGAAGGCACACATTTATATGTCTATGTATTCATTCTTTTCTTTTTTAATAACATTGCAGATCCTCCTAAGCATAGACATTTTATAGCAAATCAAAAGAGAGAGAGAGAGAGAGAGAAGAAAGGGAGGAAAGAAAGAAGGGAGGAAGGGAGGGAGGGAGGGAGGGAGGGAGGGAGGGAGGGAGGGAGGGAGGGAGGGAGGGAGGGAGGGAGGGAGGGAGAAAGAAAACATATCTTCATAATTTACACATCTTCCCTAAGATACACAGCAGTATTTCTGACCTTCTTTTTACTACTGCAATTTCTAGTCTACTTTAATAAGATTACATTCTGATCTAATTTCAAAACTACATCGCACCTGTTCTTCTTCATGTTTAATGACTAGGAGTCAGAAAACATACCAGAAAAGGGACCTTTAAATAATCATAGTGTTCCTTGTTATTTTAAGTAGTTCACAGGTATTTTTCACTCTATTGACACTTTTAGAAAACTATCATCTAGAGCAAAATGTCACCTATTTAATCATAAACACTAAATATTTCTGTGATACTGTAGTGAAGGACAAATGTTAGTATCAATATCATTCTGGAATAATTTGGGTCTTCGGTATGCATATGCTCCATATATCATAAATAAAATACCTTCTGAGTCGTGTCTCTGGTGACAACTTAGTAGCTGTTGCATATCAGCGTATACATTGAAATCATGCTGGCAAAATGACCTCCATGGACCACTTAATAAAATTTCAGCACACCACAGACCCATAAGTGATCTTATTTCTCCTCCAGGATGAGAATTTCTGTTTCAATTAGCACCTCCATTTTAGAAAGCGCAGCAGAAAATCACATTCAAAACCTGGAAATCAAGATTTAGGGGGGAAAAAAGAATGCAAAATAAATTAGCTTTGCTAATTCAAAAAAAAAAGGAAAAAGGTATTTAAAGATTAAGAATACCCTGAAATCCTAACATGGCAGCCTACATACACATGCCTGAAGATACCATAGCAACGTTCTCTCTCTTTTTTTTAATGAAATTGATTAATTAGCCTCTGAGCTTGCAAAATGTCAGAAAAGGCTGGAGACTGCTGCTTTCCTCTGCGAATGCCTAATGTCTCCTCTTTCTTCCTGAGCTTGTCAGTCAGAAGCACTAGAGGTCATCTATGGAAGAAACCTCACACTACAGCTTTGTTGTAAATGCACGTGGAAGCTGGGACAGCTTGCATTCCAAATCAGCCTGGAAGAGTCAGATGCGAGTGTCTCAGATACACAAAACTCAAACTAAACACAACAACCCTGTTTAACTGTGATGAGCATGGAAGGAGGGAATAGGAGTTGTTTTGGACCTTGAACCAGCTAAAAGCCAGTTTGTGGAAAGGAAGGCAGGGAAGAGAGAGAGCTAGCTATGAAGAAACCCTTTTCACAACACTTAAAACATTTTTATGTAGTTGTTATCATATGCATACTTAAAGATAAATAGATGCACATATATTGGCATATTTTTACATATGCTGTAAATGTCTAAGAGTTACTAGGCAGAGACATAAAGAAAACTGCAAGGCTTTGCTGTTGGGTCTGAACAAGAAAAAGATAGACTGTAAGCTGTCTCTGTCTACTCCTACCTTGTTTTGGGATTTCTATTCTAACCAAATAAAAATAACCCCCAGTACGCAAAACACACACACCTCTCCACTACAAAGAGGACAGAAATTCCTATCACTAGGAAAAGGCTGTTCAACACCAGCAATAGCAGTATTTTAGTCCAGATAGTTGTTTTTGATGGAGACCTTACTGTACATTTTAGGATATTTTGACAGCAAGCCTCGACTGTACTCAGTAGATGTCAGTAGCATCTCCTACCTTAACAACTAAAATGGTCTCTAGATTTTGCCAAATATCAAGGTATTACAATAATCAGTAAGAAAAAAAGAAGGGAAATGGAGACTACTATATCTTGTGGAAATAAACACGTTACTCAAGTGAGAACAGAAGCTATTTATTTAGCACTTGCTAAAATAGCAATGGAGTAAGCCATTACTTGTGAGTGGCAGAGATTCAAAAGCAGGTAGGGGAGTATAAACTGGTTGATGAATGTATATACAGTACCCAGGGTACCAAAATATCTTACAGTGACATCAGGGGGAAGAAAAACAAAAGAAAAAGGCATATTTTCACATGGTACGTTAAAACTAACAACAATGATATACCACTTGTTTCCATAACTTGGAGTTCATTTTGATTAGCATCATCTTATGTGTTCATATGGAGATAGCTATTAAACTATTGTGATCTTCTGATAGGACTATCCTAGACATATACTAATTATTAGCAATGAGGGAAACCACAGATTTTATGTTTCTTTGGGTGTGGCTCACTTCACTTAATATGATTTTTTCCAAGTCCTTCCACTTCCTTAGGAATGCTGCAATGTCATTCTTTCTGATAGAAGGATAGAATTCCATTGTGTATATGTATCACAATTTCTGGATCCATTCATCTACTGAGGGGCATCTGGGTTGGTTCCATATTTTAGCTATGGTAAATTGTGCTGCAATGAACATGATTGTACTGGTAGATTTAGTATGGTCTTGCTTGTGATCTTTTGAGTAAACGCCCCAAAATGGGGTTGCTGGGTCTTAGGGGAGCTCTATATTTAGCCTTTTGAGGAACCTCCATACTGCTTTTCAGAGTGGCTGAACAAGTTTACAATCCCACCAACAGTGTAGTAGGGTTCCCTTTTGGCCACATCCCTGCCAGCATCTGTTGTTATTAGTTTTCTTGATAATGGCCATTCTTACTGGGGTGATGATCTCAATGTTGTTTTGATTTTGCATTTCTTTTATGGCCAGTGATGTAGAACACTTTTTCATGTGTCTCTTGGCCATTCTCATTTCTTCTTCAGAGAAGTCTCTCTGAGAGAGAAGTCTTTAGCCCATTTATTAAGGGGGCAGGTGTTTCTTTAAGGATTTGTTTTGGGGAAACTTAATTTTTGAGTTCTACATATATTTTAGATATGAGGACCTTGTCTGATGTATGGCCAGTGATGACCTTCTCCCAATCTGTAGGCTTTCTATTTCTCTTGCAAGCTATGCCCTTTGCCATTCAGTTTGATGAAATCCCATTTGTCCAACCATTCTCTGGTTTGGGTACCCTGGGTATTGTATATACATTTACTGGAACTAGGGAAGAGAAGGGGAACATCAAAATGGAGAAACAAAGGGTAAAAGGCAAACTAATACAACAGGAATATGTACAAGACAATATTCTGTGAGCCAGCTATACAACTGGGGGAATGAGGGAACTGGGGAGAGGAGAAGGTTGGAGAAAAATGAGGGAGGAGGTAACAAGTTTGATAAGAACTGTACTTACTGTCTTTTGTTTTGTTTTGTTTTTTTTGGCCAGTCCTGGGCCTTGGACTCAGGGCCTGAGCACTGTCCCTGGCTTCCTTTTGCTCAAGGCTAGCACTCTGCCACTTGAGCCACAGCGCCACTTCTGGCCGTTTTCTGTATATGTGGTGCTGGGGAATCGAACCCAGGGCCTCATGTATACAAGGCAAGCTCTCTTGCCACTAGGCCATATCCCCAGCCCTGTACTTACTGTCTTATGTATGAAACTGTAACCCCTCTGTACATCACTTTGACAACAAATAAACTAATTTTCAAAAAGAACCTTTAAAAATGGTTGATTTGAGAGTTGTGGTCATGGCTGGTTTAGGGAGAATATTTGGCTTTCTCTGGTTGATCCTTGACTGAAAGCAGATCCAAAATAATATGAAAGCTTGCCATCATTAATCAAGTTCATTTTCACCTCTTTGCTCCAGCACCTACTATACTACCTGGAGGTATTTGAATCTGTTTTCTTTTGGTGCTATAACAAATTAAGGCATTATCTTACAAGTCTACTAGGATTCTAATAGTTGTCCAATTAGCTACAAATGGCCAGGAGTCTTGTGTTCCTATCCCCAGAAGAGAAGCCATGTTCTTTCTTTTTCCAGCTTTTGGAATCTGCTTGTATGCAGAGTTCCCAGTCTCCTCTCTCCATCTTCCACACCAGTAATTTTGTATTATTCTGCCACCTCCCTCTTCTAATTTTAAGATTGTTTTGATTACCTCAAACCTATGTGGATAATCCAGGAGGAAAAAACTCTCTATTTTCATCTCTTTAACTTCCTTAGTTTTGTGTTACTAATGAATAATTATAAAATAATTCCATCTGAAACTTTAATTCATTTGATCAGCTAGATAACTTGCTCACAGGCTCCAGGAACTAGACCATGGATGTCCCTGAGGGTCATTGTTCATTCTATGACAACTATCAATAAGCAAAGCACAGTCTCTAGACCAACACTATCATCTAGGATTATCTTAGAAATGCAAATTCTGAGGACCCATCCCACTCATATTGATCCACAAACTCTGTAGTTGTCCTCCAAGTAATTTTGATATACTCAAGTTTCAGACATGATCTACACTCCACATCCAATTTTCCAACTCTAAAAGTAGTTAATATGTGCACAGAACTTTAAGAGCCACAACACCTAAATTCTTTTATTAGTGTAATGCTAAAATCACACTATTTTATAGACTCAACTATAGGGCAATCTTTCCAAAATGTAAATTCTTTTTATTATTATTTTAGATGTAATTTTATTGTTATTATTAAGGTGTTGCAAATAGGTGTTAGTCAGGAAATGAGTACATTTCTTTCCTGAACAATATCAAACTGCCCTTTGCTTTCCCTCATTTTCTCCCTCCCAGCCCTGCTCACAATTACATTGTTCATTTTCCACTTAGTATATATTGAATATACTGAATAGCATAATTGCATTTGTTTGCTCTTCCTCCTTCCCTTCCCCACCTTTTTGCCCTCCCTAAAAACAAAGAAAAGCAAAAGCAAATACCACCACCACCACTACTTTAAAAAAAAATTAATATACCATGTTACCCAGGCACTAGTGGCTCACACCTATGATCTTAACTAATCAGGAGAGTGAGATCTGAAGATCAAGGTTCAAAGCCAGCCTAGGCAGTAAAGTCTATAAAACTCTCATCTCCAATAAATTACTCAGAAAAAGCTGGAAGTGGTGCTGTGCCTCAAGTGGTAGAACACTAGCCTTGAGCATCAGGAACAGCTCCCAGGCCTAGAATTCAAGCCCCAGGAACAGAAAAAAAGAAGAAAGAAAGAAAGAAAGAAAGAAAGAAAGAAAGAAAGAAAGAAAGAAAGAAAGAAAGAAAGAAAGAAAGAAAGAAAGAAAGAAAGATGGAAGGAAGGAAGGAAGGAAGGAAGGAAGGAAGGAAGGAAGGAAGGAAGGAAGGAAGGAAGGAAGGAAGGAAGGAAGGAAGGAAGGAAAGAAGGAAGAAGAAAAGAAAAAGAAAAATGTATTTCCTTTTCCTGGAAGTCATTTTGCTAAATTGTATTTTAAGTGTTCAGAGGAGTTACACTTTTGGGTTTCTCCCCTAAAGATATCTTCCTTTAGTCTGTTTGTGTGTGAATGCCTAGAGGCCTGTGTGGCTTATTGGGTCCAGTTGTATTTTAGATCTAGCTTCCACATAGGAGGGGAAAACATGCATCATTTGTCTCTGTGAGCTTGGCTTACCTCCATTAACATGATTTGTTCTAAGTCCACCCATTTTCCTGCAAATGACATAATCTTATTCTTTCTAATGGATAAGTAAAGTTCCATTGTGTAAATGTACCTCACAACATGTACATTCTAATCATATCACTTTCTACTAAGGATCTAAACACAAGTGGTGGATCCTTTTGTATGTAAACAAACTGGGCTAAGGGATGTGGTAAGGCATTATTTCTGAATGCATCTGTAAAGGTGATTGGATCAATACACTGAGGAAAGAAAATTGCCTTCATCCATCAGGGTGGGCACCATCCAAGTCACTGAATGCTCAAATAGAACAAAAAGGCAAGACTCAGGGCATAGTTCAGGTGGTACATTACTTGCTTTACCTTTCACAAGGCCCTGGATTCAATTCCCAGTACTAGAAAGAAAAAAAAGGCAAAGCAATAATGAACTCTCTCACATGATATCCAAGCTTGAGCTGGATGCCCATCAACCCTTGCCTTCAGACACTAACGTTCCCTTCCAATTCTTGGTCTTTAGTCTTCAGGCTTGGACTGTAGCCATAATATCACCTTTCCTGGGGCTCCAGCTTGCAGGTGGCAGATCATGAGTCTCCCCAGCCATCATAATCATATGAGCAAAGTCTCTATGTACCTATGTTGTTATTGGTTCTATGTCTCTGTATCTCTTTCTAATAAAATACATTGACTCCATATTCGCCATGGATAAATCCCAAATGCCTCAGCAAAGCATGAAAATTCCTTAACCATCTTACTCTGTACATTTCTCCATCCTCATCCCTCTTCTCTTTCCCTAAGCTTCTTGCACCTCCTTGAATTGGGCAAGATACTTCTGTATTTCTGGTATTTTACCTGTCCTGTCCTCTCCTAATGGAAAGTTCAACCTGTTTGCCTGGTATTATGGCATTTCACCTACAAAGCACTGTCCTCGTTTGCACAGGAAGCTGGGGCTGCATCTGTGAGGGCCCTCCCTCCTTTATAAACTCCTCAGACCACTTCTCTGGAATGCTTGTATATTTTCATCTTCTACCAAATACTCTGAAGATTTTAAGCATCAAGACATAAAATCCCAGAATAAAATCCCAGAACAAAGCAGAAGGCCTGGAATGTAGGAGATCCTCTGTGAATGTGTAAGTGAATGAACAAATGATAACATTTAAGGAAGCATTCTCCTAGCAAATTACCTGGTATTAGCCTAAAGAGAAGATACCATCACATAAATGATCCAGAAAAAATAAAAGGTTCCTGAAGATATATTAAAATTCAAGTGTCTCTTAGAATATTCACTTTAATCTTCTATGAGATAAAGAAGTGGTCCCTCAAGGGTATGGAAATATTAAAATTCTGTATCCCAAACCCCTCTCTACATATATCCTTCTACTTCCCTGTGAATCACAGTGCAACCTGATGCAAATTCCAGAAACTATGGATAGAAGGACACTTAGCAAAGGGCCCCACCCTTTTCTTATATACTACACACAGGCACCAACCATCATGGCCTGCTGGGGAGAGAAATGGAAAAAGTCTTCAATTTGCCATAGAAAGACTACTGTACTACACAGATGTCAAGTGTTACCCATGGATATTCCTCTGTAGAGGTAATGATGATTTCATGAACTGCTGGATGTAGGAGGCTATGGAGAGGAGAACAGAAAGGACTGGCAGAATTTTCAGCCAGGTAAGAGTTTTTCACGTTGTGTGTATACGTGACGGTTCATTTATATGCTATCTTGACTGGGCCAGATGTTACCAGCTACATGGGAAAACATTATTTCTGGGTGTATGCAACCCTGCATTGGCAAGAAGAACCATGAGGATGTTTCAGATTGGCAAAAGAGTGAATGAGGCAAATGGTCCTGCCCCATATGGATGGGATTCATGCAATCCACTGCAGGTCTGAGCAGAATAAAACACCAAGTGAGAAAAAAAAAATTCTCTGCCTATTAGCAAGCTAGGACATTAATCTTCTTCCAATATGTGTGTATATAACATATGTATACTATATATAGGATACATGTGCATATGTGTATACACATATTTATGCATTCGTGCATACATATACACACTCCTATTGGTTTTGTTTCTCTGGAGAACACAAACTAGTACAGGTTGTTAACCCATTTAAAAGCCCACTGAGTTCACAATTAGCATGACTCTTAATGAGTATTTTTTAATAAATGGAATAGTCCAAAGTATGCAACACAGAGAAAGGTTAAGTATGATTTTTATAAAGCTTTAGTTCCATTGATCCGCATCAATATTAGTCTATAGTTGGGAAATAAACTACTTTTCATATTTATAATCCAGGGTCAGCACATTTAAAAAAAAAATACAGCTCAAAGAAACATTGGAATGGTGCTGGATATATGTCCTGGACATCCTTTTATCTCCTCAGCTAGAAGCAACTCCATCCCAAAATCATTTCCTCTTTGACATAGTACAACGGGTACTTAGCACACACAGCTATGGTGGCTCACTGTGATTCTTTTCATGTGTCCTAATTTCTCAGTTGGACTATTAGGTTCTCTGTAGATCAGGACAGACTTCATACTGTTTCACAACTTCCTTCCACCTTGACTCAGGGTCTAGCACACAACGAATATTCTTTAAAAATATTGTTTGGTTGGCTAACTCTTAACTTTATTGAGACTCAGATCAAATGTTCAAGGGGAAAAAAATCAATGGCCACTCAAGAACAGTCCAAATACCAGATGTCCCTTTGAAATGACAATTGAACGGCAGTCCAAATAAATGCAATATGTCACCACTAGCAAGAAACAATGAAGCCACAAGCCTGCATTGGCAAGAAGAAATCAAGACAACCTGTTTTTCCTCTGCTGGGAAATCTATGTTCTTCTTCAACCATCAAAACTGACTGAGGAACTACAATGGATGCCATCAGCTCTTATTTATTATCAACATTTCACAGGCGCAAGCATTAATAATACATCTTATGTTTATAAAGCTTTTGTTTTCCTGCTTTCCCTGATATTGAGCCAGAAAGATCAGAGAATACCTATGGGATGTGGCCTTTGTTAGTAAAAGAAGCATTTCAAAGACAAGAGAAAATCAAAACATAAAGCTATTTAAATATTCAACATTCACATGCAATTGTTCAATTTTCTAGTACTCCATGCTACATCTGACATGAAGCATTACAATTAAAACAGAACCAAATGTCACACATAAAACAAGAATCACCAAAATAAAATCTTTGTATGGACAGAGCTTCCTGCCTCAATGCATAATTTATACTGTCTATAAAGCCAACACCTGGGATCTGCTAATTTAATTATTTTGTATTGAACACTTAATTGTAGTAAGCCACAGTTTCAGATTGATTTGACAGCTGTTTTCATTACATCTAATTAAATCTAGGACATCCGGTTCTCTTTCCCACTGTATTGGTCAGCTTGGGCTGCCATAACAAAGTATCAATGGCTTAAATCACAGAAATGAGGGACTTCCAGGAACAGTGAGTTTCTGAGGACTTTCTCCTGGTGTCAAATGGCCACTACATCCTCACATGGTGTTTGGATACACAGAGAATGAAAAAAGCATGATACAGAAGGAAATGTGGGGACAGAGAGGAACAGGCAGAAAAGGGACTTCAAGGGGCTAAGATGGAGCTCATATATGCAGGTCTGGGGAGATTAAACTATAGTATCTAAGGCCACCAATCTTACCCGATTAGAACCCTACCATTATGCTGTCACTTAACCATAATACTTTCCTTAGAGAACCTATCTCAAAATGTAGACATGCTGGGGATTAGGACTTCAACATATGGCTTTTAGGGCAGTACAAACATGTAGTCAATAACACCCATTTTGTACAGACTATGAAGATTACTTGGTTTACTTTGGTCTGAGGAATCGATTCTATAGCTGTGTGATACCCTCTTGATTTTTTTTTCCTAATTCCAATCATTTATGTGGCAGTAGTAAAGAATATTGCCGAATCAAAAGACACTATCCTCTCCCTTTGCCCAAGAAACCACCATGTGGGCCAATATGACCCACATAGTATTTTTCTTGACAGCTCCAATGAATGCACCTATTCAATTATTAACCATTCAGCATTTACTAAGTCACTTATGCCAAGCACTGCATAAGACATTGAGTCATAGGTTAAATATGATCCAGACCTTGCCTCTAGAGAATACCCATCCCAGCAGAAAGAAACCCAAACACAGGAAGAAAAACCAACATTAAGAACTCAGTACTTTAACATAGGTTGCATGGTTTCCCTTATTTGTGGTAACTAGAATGTGCCTGTAAATCTACAGGTAGGCACATTGGATAGTAAAAGACAAAAAAAATACACTTGGACATGATAAATTATACAGAACTCTATAAACATTCACATAGTGAGACCGAAGGAGGATATTCTTAGGAGCAAATCACAAAGGCACAATAGCTATATACATATGGTCATATAAAATGATACTTATCAAAATGAACTCCAAGAAATGGAAATAAGAGTTTTTTCCTTTGTTGATGTGTTTGCTTTCTTTTTTTTTTTTTTTTTTTTTTTTGCTAGTACAGGGCTTGGACTCAGGGCCTGAGCACTGTCCCTGGCTTCTTTTTGCTCAAGGGTAGCACTCTGCCAATTTGAGCCACAGCGCCACTTCTGGCTTACTTTTTCTATATATGTGGTGCTGAGGAATCGAACCTAGGGCTTCATGATTACGAGGCAAGCACTCTTGCCACTAGGCCATATTCCCAGCCTGATGTGTTTGCTTTCTTTACCTTTTGTCTTACTTGTTAATTTACCTATCTTTGGGAGAGTAAGTGGGGCCACAGAAAGCGTGGGTCAAAGGGTGAACAAATGCAGCAGTGATACTAGACACTAGATTGAAAATGAACCATACAACTTGTGGGGGGTGGGGGAGAAACTGGTAGAAAGTGAAGAAAGGGAAACACTGTTCAAAAAGAAACATTCTCATTACCTGACTTATGTAACTGTAACCCCTCTGTACATCACCTTAACAATAACAATTTTAAATTTTTAAATTTAAAAAAAGAATTCAGGACCAACTATCTTAACATTGGTAGAACTTGGTTAAGGATATAAGAATCTATATACCATATATTTGAATATGTACATCCTAGAAAGCAAGATATATTAGTTAACTCTGTTCTTGCCTGCAGTCTCAATAAATATAACTTCAAAAGTACTGGAAGGCAGGTTCATATTTAGAAATAGCAAGACAGGAGAAAGCAGGCTTCACTCCATAGATCACTGCCTTTTTCTTTCCTTCCTCAGCTATATGCTGCCTAGCCAAAGGCTTGCCATACATACGGTGTAGATGGACTTGCATATTCGAGCTCTGTCTACAGCCCCTTTAAGCAGCTGGTCCTTGATGAAGTTGAGAGACCCATTAAGATTCAGGAAAATCCCAAAAGAAGAGTTTTAGAGTCTGGTTTTGAAGCATGTCTAAGGCTTCTCTGGGAACCTCCAAAAATCAGGGTTCTGTCAATGCACACCAGACAGTGAGCAGCAAGTCTAAAGTCCCAATCAAGTCTGTCCATGTCACTGATTTAGGTAGATATGTACTGTCCCTGCCCCCAATTTCTGCACACCTCACAGGAAAGGGCAGCTCCAGCTTTAGCATTGATATGGATAGGAAAGAGAGAAGGTAAAGAGGCATGGGCATGGAAGAACTGTTAAGAATGCATCAGCCTCTGAGCAACAAAGGTCAAAAGAATGACAAAAGAGTGGCAGGGAGAAACTGGAGGTCTGTTTTTCTATATATATTCTTCCCACCCTCTCACTGCCTGCAGTAATTAATGTCTGCAGAGTTCGTTTTGTGATTACTCACATACCTCAAGATGAAATCTGTGTTGGTATTTTGAAATTTTACTTATGCCATTTATCATTTTACTGTGCTTGTATCTGTATCTTGGCTCCTCACCAGCCCACATCATTTGCAAGCAAGAAGTGTGTGGGTGGGTTTCACCAAGCAAGTTCTTGTTATTTGTTGATTTGATTCAAAACATAATGACTGAAGTGGCAATATATCCTGCAAGGGAGATATTAACAATGGAAATGTCAAGTTACTTCTCACTAGTGATGAACAGAACAAACAACTTACCATGTCCCTTATAAAGGTGCTCCGGAACATTCATGATAAAACCTGACTTGATAAGCAGAGAAATAACACAGCAAGATCCTAACTGGGCAGAGGTTTCTTTACTGCATTTTGATCTAAACAGAATTAATGATTCTGGTCATAATTCCTCAAAGGGATCTAAAGATATCTATCTATATGGAATTTTTTAAAGCATCTCAAAAATCTAGCAACTGAATAAATTCCACTAGCTTCCTGACAGGTTCCTATAACCATTGAATAAAAGAACAAATAAGACATATATTTTATGCTCATATATAATAAAAATTTGTTGCAAAGTCACTTCTAAGGAGATATATTTAGTTTGTGTTACTGACCTAGAGGTGTAGGGGAAACGATGGTACCCATTTATTTACAAAGTTTCAATTGATACCCACAGAGTAATCACTAAAATGAAAAATATAGCCTATCAAACTTGCAGTCTGATATCCCATAAAAAGATGTCAGTTCTTTTTCTTTATTGTCAAAGTGTAGTACAGAAGGGTCACAGATTCATATGTAAGGCAGTGAGTACATTTTTTGTTCAACTTGTTACCTCCTCCCTCATTTTTCCCCACCTCCCCCTTTCCCCTTCCCCTCTCCCCCATGAGTTGTACAGTTGGTTTACAACAAATAGTTTTGTAATTATTGCTTTTGGAATGGTTTGTCTTTTTATCCTTTGTCTCTCAAATTTGATATTCCCTTTCCCTTCCCTAGTTCTAATACCCGTATAAACAGTATCCAAGGTACGTAGATAAGATACAGTGATAGCAGGGGTACAACTACAGGAAAGGAACACAAGAGAAATAAAACAATCAATCAAACATACAGGAAAAAAAAACCCAAAAGGTATGGTTTCACATGGCATGTTGCAAATAATTACAACAGTGATATAACACTAGTTTCCGTAACATGGAGTTCATTTCACTTAGCATCATCTTATGTAATCATATGGGTGTAGCTATTGGGCTATTTTGATCTTTTGCTATAACCAGCCTAGTCATGTACTAGTTACTCCCTATGAGGGACACAATAGGGTTTATGTTTCTTTGGGTCTGGGTCACTTCACTTAGTATGATTATTTCCAAGTCTTTACATTTCCTTATGAATGAGGCGTTATCATTCCTTCCAATAGAGGCATAGAATTCCATTGTGTATATGTACCACATTTTCCTGATCCACTTGTCTACTAAGGGGCATCTGCATTGGTTCCATGTTTTAGCAATGACAAATTGTACTGCAATGAACATAATTGTGCTGGTGGCCTTAATGTGGCCTTGCTTGTAATCTTTTGGGTAGATGCCCAAAAGTGGGGCTGCTGGGTCACAGAGGAGCTCTATGTTTAGCCTTCTGAGGAACCACCACACTGCTTTTCAGAGGGGCTGAACAAGTTTGCATTCCCACCAGCAATGTAGTAGGGTTCCCTTTTGGCCACATTCCCTCCAGCATTTGTTATTATTAGTTTTCCTGATAATGGACATTCTTATTGGGGTGATGTGGAATCTCAATGTTGTTTTGGTTTGCATTTCTTTTATGGCCAGTGATGTTGAACACTTTTTCATGTGTCTCTTGGCCATTCTCATTTCCTCTTCAGAGAAATCTCTTTTTAGGTCTTTAGCCCATTTGTTGAGGGGGCTGTTGGTTCTTTGATTTTTTGTTTTGGAGGAATTTAACTTTTTGAGTTCTGTGTATATTTTAGATATCAGGCTTCTGTCCATTGCATGGCTGGTAAAGATCTTCTCCCAATCTGTGGGCTTTCTGTTTATCTTGCAAGCTATATCCTTTGCCCGGAAGAAGCTCTGCAGTTTGATACAGTCCCACTTGTCCAGCCTTTCTTTGATTTGTTGTGTTTCTGGACATTTCTTGACGTTTTTTCCAGTGCCAAGGAGTCCAAGAGTGTCTCCTATTCCTTCTTGCAGTGTTTTCAGGTTATCTGATTTTATTTACAGATCTTTGATCCATTTGGAATTGATTTTGGCGCAGAGTGATAAATAGGGATCTAGTTTTAGTTTGTCACAGGTGTTGACACAGTGCTGCCAACACCATTTGTTGAAGAGGCTGCCTTTGTTCCAACCTATATTTTTAGCTTCTTTGTCAAAGATTAGGTAACTGTAGGTCTGCAGGTTCATTTCTGGGTCTTCAGTTCTGTTCCATTGGTCCTCAGGCCTGTTCTTATGCCAGTACCAAGCTGTTTTTATTACAATAGCTTTGTAATACAGCTTAAAATTCGGTATTGATATTCCTCCTGCACTGTTCTTTCTTTCTTTTCTTTTCTTTTTTTTTTTTGCCAGTCCTGGGCCTTGAACTCAGGGCCTGAGCACTGTCCCTGGCTTCTTTTTGCTCAAGGCTAGCACTCTGCCACTTGAGCCACAGCACCACTTCTGGCTGCTTTCTATATATGTGGTGCTGGGGAATCGAACCCAGGGCTTCATGTATACGAGGCAAGCACTCTTGCCACTAGGCCATATTCCAAGCCCTGCACTGTTCTTTCTACTTAGGATTGTTTTTGCTATCTGGGGTCTTTTATTGTTCCAAATGAATTTCTGGATTGCTTCCTCTACTTCTTTGAAGAATGGTGTTGGGATATTGATGGGTTTTGCATTGAATTTGTAGATAGCTTTTGGTGATATTGCCATTTTCACAATGTTAATCCTCCCAATCTAGGAGCATGGTAGGTTTGTCCATTTCTTGAAAGATGTCATTTCTTAACTTTTGGTCCCTAAGCATTGTATGAAGTATACACTTCCCATAAAGAAGATTGATACCAAGTTTGAGAAAGTGCTTTATGCCATGGCTTATTACATTGCAAAAATTTGCCACCAGAAAGATGTCTGTTGGCCATTGACTATTCAGACCAAAGAAATATGAATCAACATATGAGAGATTTCTCCACACCCATATTTATTTCAATACTATTCACAGATGCAAATCTATGGAATAAGGCTAGGTACTAAACAATCTCTGAAGGATAAAGCATGGTATATAAACACAATGGGTGGTTATTTAGCCACAAAGAATGAAATTTACAGTAAATTTACAGAACTGAAGATCACATGTTAAACAAGATGACCTAAGCTCATAAAGCCAAATTTCACATGGCTTTGCTTATATGAAGACCAGTAGTTCAAAAATAATAATAAACCAGGTGCTGGCAGCTCATACCTGTATTCCTAGCAACTCAGGAGGCTGAGATCTGAAGGTCACAGTTCAAAGCCATCCTGGGTAGAAAAGTCCTCAGGAGATTCTTATCTCCAAAAAACTCAAAAAAGCTGGAAGTGGTGCTATAGCTCAAGTGGTTGAGTGCTAGCCTTGAGCACAAAGAGGCTCAGGTACAGTGCCCATGCCCTGAGTTCAAGCCCCAGGACCAGCAAATAATAAAAAAGAATAATACTAATAGGACATAAGCATAAAAGAAAGACTATGAAGGGGTAGAGAGAAAGGAGAGTTATTGCAGGTTGAACATGATTGAAGTATATTTCATGTTTATAAAGGTGGCATACAAAGTTGAGTGCTGGTGGCTCACACCTGGTGCTATTCAGGCAACTGAGGTCTGAAGATCATGGTTGCAAGTCAGCCAGGGTAGGAAAGTCCATGAGACTCTTATCTCCAATTAAACACCAAGATAAGCCAGAAGTAGAGTTGTGACTCAAATGGTAGAGCAATACAAAAGCTCTGGGACAATGCCCAGGCCCTGAGTTCAAGCCCCAGGACCAGCACACCCCCCTCTCAAAAAAAAAAAACCATAATGAACCAATGCGACAGCAATATTTACAAAACTATATGGTATAAACCACTGTACAACTCATGGGGGGAGAGGGAAATGAGGCAGGGGGAGGCAGTGGGAAAATGAGGGAAGAGGTAACAAGTTAGATAAGAAATATACTCACTGCCTTATGTATGAAACTGTAATGCCTCTGTACATCACTTTGACAATAAAGAAGTGAAAAAAAGAAGAAAAAAGCATAATGAAACCTACCACATACTGTTTTGAAAAAGGGATAAGGAAGTAGGGGTGCTAGGGATTATACCAGGGGAGAATTTGATCAAAGTACATTGTATGCATCTATAGAGATAGCATAATGAAATTCCTCTGTACATTACTAATTTTTAAAAATCCATTCACAAGAGGTGACATTGCTCAAAAAGGAATGTACTCATTGATCAAAGGATACTCTTAGTGGAGGAACACAAAGTCACAATACCTATGTCCCTCTGACCACACAAAATGTTTATGAAGATGAACTCTAGGAAATGGAAGCCAGGTGTTTTTTTTCTTGTTGCTTTTTTTTTTTTTTGGTATTGTGTGTCTGTCTTAGGAGGAGGTAAGGAAGTGCACAGAAATGGAGAGACAACGGGTGAACAAATGTAGTAGTGGTACTCACTAGACACTGTTGAAAATGAACACCATACAACTTGTGGGTCAGGATGGGAGCGGGGGGCTAGGGGAGAGTGAGGAAGTGATATTACCAAAAGATAAATGTACACATTACCTGACTGTGTAACTGTAAACCCTTGGTATATCACCTTGATAATCACAATGAAAAATAAAAAAATAAAATAGTCTGTACTGTGAAAAAAAAGAAATGTACTCATTACATGATTTATATAACTGTAATCCCCCATGAATCACCTTTATAATAAAGGTCATTTTTTTAAAAATTCATTTACAGTTGTGCAGCTGTGGGGAAAGACACCCCATTAGGATGTGGCTGAGGAGAGAAGACTCAGAACCTTCTGTGACAGTAACAGGTGGCCTTGCTTTCCCTCTGCCTCAGGAAATATTAGACAGATCCCTTCCTAACCACAGGTGCCTATCTTCCTTTGTCTTAGAGATTATTGTTTCCAATTATTTGCAATTGTAAATTTCTCCCCATTCCTCCAACCCTAACCCTTGCAGTACTGGGGCTTGAACTCAGGATCCAGCACTTGCTAGGAAGTCAATCTCCTGCTGAGCCTCCTGACCTTTACAGGTCTGTATATTTTGAGATAGGGGTTGTATTTTTTCCCCAGAGCTCACAGGTAGACCATGCTATAAAATCAAATTTCTTCCATTGCAATGGAGTCTTGAAGACTTTTTGCCTGGATTGACCTAGAACCACAATCCTCCTCAGCTTCACAGAACTGTATAACAAGTGAGAGCCACTGGTCAATTGTAAATTCTTTACAATTTGAGATATAAACCTTTTATAAACTATACTGAGTAACAGTATCTCATGCCTGTAATCATTGCTACTCAGGTAGCAGAGATCTAAAGACCATGGTTCAAAGCTAACCCAGGCAGGACAATCCATGAGACTCTTTATCTCCAATTAATCACCAAAAAGCTAGAAGTGGAGCAGTGGCACAAGTGGTAGAGCACTAGCCTTGAGCACAAAAGCTAAGCAACAGCCTCTGCCCCAAGACCCAGTAATACTCATTACATTTTTTATTCCATACTTTGGTCTGTTACAGTATAGAATCTGTAGAATGGATGAGGTATTCAGTTAGGAAATTGGTTTGTATATATCCCTCATGTCTATATACACGCACACACATATGTGCACATCTATATTAAATACATGAAGATATGGTGATAGACATCTGTTATTTACACTGTATGGCATTTAGTTAAATGCTCCTACTTTCTAAAATTACCCAAAAAATGGCATACTAATAAAACTTGAAGCTAGGAGATGCCATAGATACATAAACAGGAATCTGTTGCCTTTCTAAGATCACAGTCATTATTAATATGCATCAATATAAATCTTTAGAACAACAAACAAAGTACAGCCCACAGGCCAAACCCAGTCTGTGACTTGACTCTGTAAAATCAGAGAACTAAAATAATAAAGAAAAGCAAAAGGTATGTATCAACAAAGACCATTTGTAGTCCACAAATAATTGTTTCCTGACCTTTCTCAGAGACAGTTTGCCAAGCCCTCTTGTAGATCAGCAGATATGAAAACAGCGACGAGTATTTCCTTGTGTGAGTCTTTATGTGAGATGTTGTATGGTGAGACAACAACGGCATTGGACAAGTGTGAAGCTCAATGTCCTCAGGGACAAATAATACTCAAGTTGATTTGGCATGGGTTTCTGTATGTTCCCACAAAAGGGAAATACCTTTAATTGATCCCACCTCTTTTTACCTCATTGTAGAAGTTTCTAATCCTTTTATCCTCATTCTTTGGATCTAGCCCTTTTTCAATGTTTACACTCCTAGTGACCTGCAGATAATCTTAGCTCTCACAAAAATATATTCGAAGAAACAATCTCCCCTTAAGACCCTGCCTGGCTTATCTCTTTAGCCTTTGACAGGAGCAGCAAAAGACAGGTGCCACTCAGTCCTGGACAACAACTGTGGTGATGAAGACGAGCTGCATCTCTGCCCAAAGCCCAGATGGCTTTGCCTCTTCATTCATTGCTACGTTTTGCTATCACAATACTATTTGAATTCTGAATTCTTCACAATTCCCCCAAACTGAAGCCATTGCATAAAGAAAACAGCCCAGAGGTTAGTCACTGGTAGTAGTAAATTGTATTTGTACAGCAGGAACGAGTTCCTATTTGTAAGTCATATATGTAAAGAAAATACAAAATTTTTATGTGGTACTGGATCTGAATTCGGGGTTTCACACTTGCTAGGAGGTGTGCTCCCACCTCAGTCATGCCTCGTCCTTTTTTTTTTTTTTTTTTTTTTTTTTTTTTTTTTTTTTTTTTTGCTCCAGTTATTTTCAGAAAGGGCTTCCCACTCAAATCATGTTCTTCCAACCCTCAGCCTCATATAATTGGGACAAAAGGCATATACCACCACACTCAGCTGATTGATTGAGATAGATCTTACTAACTTGGTGCCTGAGTTAACATTAAACTATGATCCTCCTTATCTCCATTTCCCAATAAATTTTCTTTACTGAAAATTTAATATTATTACTTTAATCTCCTATTGAGGGAAACATAGAAATATAATCCTATCCTCTTTCCCAAGTGACTCAGGAGATTTCAGGAAAATGAGATGCGTATATCTTTGCAGAGACCCAGAGAGAGACCCTCAGAAGTAGTTGGTTAGAGCAAGTGACAGGAGTAGAGGCAAAGAGCAGACATGTTTAGCCACCTGCCCAGGTTTGCTTCACGGCTTTACCAGACACAACCTGTGATGTCACAGCCCAGTTTCTTAACCCTTTCTGTACTTTACTCTCATCTATGAACTGGGGACAATAGCACCAATGCCATAAGCCTGTCACAGAAAATGAGTTAATACTTGCTAAGCACTTGAGCAGCCTTTATTGTTAAGCATATAATTATTTAATAATCAATAAACATCTTCTAGTCATGTGGCATTGGTCAAGGCCCTATTTGATCTTGACTAGTCAATCATTCAGTTCAATGTGCCTTGTTCCTCTTCAAATCCTCCGCCACTGCCAGCAGATTTCTCAGCTAATAGCCAGTTTTGAGAGCAAGGAAATCACCTACCCACTTCTATCTGGACAGAAATAGAGGATGTTATTCACACCCAAAATACAACAGCAAGTGTTGTAATTATCTAAATGTATCCAACATGAAACAGTTACTCTAGCTCTACTTCTCCTGTTCTTCAAAGGATACCAATTCTTTTTTCTGTTTCACAGAGAAAAACTATAAGGCAAGTGTGAAATTAAAACTCATTTTTTACTGTCTCTAATGTCAAACAGAAAGGAAAATAAACAAGTGTTCAAATACTTATGATTCTCATCTTCCATAAAGGAATAATACTATTTTAGTTAGCAAATAGTTTTAGATCAGATCTCTAAAAGTCCTCAAGATAAAATACTGAAACACTGATGGTCCTAAAGGCAAACTGCAAAGAGATTTGGGGGGGGGGGGGGAAGTCAAAGTATGTTTTCAAATCAGAGAAAAATACAAAAAATACATCATTCTGTTTTGTGAGTAATATAAACTACTTCACTCTTCTAAATCTGAGTGGTCCACTACAAGTAGCCAATAGCCACCTCTGGGTATTCATTTCATTATACATGGAGAGTGCAAGCTCAACCTGTGATATGCTGTACATATAAAATGTGTATCAGCTTCAAAGACTTTCTACAGAAAAAAAAGAATGCAATATAACTCAATGTTTTCATACTTACTGCATGTTACAAATGATAATGTTGGAATATATGGGAATAAATAAATAATGTAGCTGATATTAATTTTGCCTGTTTTTTTAATAAATCAGGCTAGTAGAAAAGTTTAAATTGTTCCTGTAAATCGCCTTGTAGTTTTCTGAATAGCACTGGTCTAGATAATATAAGACTGAATATCTTATGTTAATTCAGAGTAATTGGATATTTCTAGATGATAAAAACCTGTCAATATTTGTTTTGTCTTAGAAAGGAAAGGAAAAAGTATGTATCCCTTACTATTTGGCCCCTTTCCTCTTAAATCTTGCATCTTTGAGTGGACTAAGAAATACTAAAGCTTTAGTCTATTCTGGTTTTGTTTTGCTGTTTGCTTCTCCGATTTCATTGTTTGACTCACTTGTGTTTATGTAGCCATTTACTCTAACAATTTGTGATTTCTAAAATGAATGAAATGCATACAATGCTTCTTCATCTCCATTTTTTGGTTATTCTAACAGGCTTGGGATTCACAGTAGATTTAAAATGTAAAAATTAGATGACTCAGATTAGTAGCTTCAGTTTGGCAATACCTAACAATCTTGATAATTATATTTCATATGTCTGTCCATGGAGTATCATGAATGATAGTTATATTGTATTTCCAGCTCTCTAAAACTAAAGTGTTGTAAGCAAGTGAAGCCCACATCCAGGCTGACAACTATGTGATCTGCCAGTTCCAGCCAACAGATTCCAGGGTGACGGATAAAGAGATGCCCATGCAGTAATATCTCAGAATATTTTTATTAAATAATTAATAATACCACCATGGGGCAAGGCATGAGAGATATGTTAAAACTGAAGATGTCTCCCCCAAACTCCACTTTCATAGGTTCATACTGGCCCAAGGCTATCTTAAGGGAACTATGAGGAAATAAGTAAAAGAGCATATTTCAAGAAATAGACACCAAGAAACCAGAAAGCACCAAGATAAGCAGTTTCAGTACAAAATGCCGTGCCTATGGAGACTCCTCCTGTCTTTTGGCCAGCTTACAGCAGGAAGGCCAGACACTCAGAATCCCAGGTCTTCAATTTAGGATTAAACAACCATATAACCAGGGTTCATATTCCAAGCACACCACTCAAATCTCCTGCAACCAGTCACAGCTCCCACAGGACTCTGGGTTTCACACAGTAGTCAACGTCAGCATCTGTTGAGCACCTTCTCCCTATCTTTGGGCCTCATAGGACCAAATATCTCCGTCAGTGATTCCAGCCCTATTAGCCTATTGAAAACCTTCTTGGAAGTTTTCCTCCACAAGACCCACCAGTTTCCACACATACACTAGATTCATCTCTCATTGCTCCTTTAATGGTCAGACCAATGATTCAACAGTGAAGTACTTTCTTTGTTTAGGCTTTCCCTTATTCATAGAAACCCTAAGTATAAAAGCTTCTGGGACCATTCATGCACTTAAGTATAGGAAATAAAAGGAGGCTTCAAGCTCTCCCTTGAATCTACTGTTATCTGAATTTACTGTTTTCTGCTGAATTGTATCCCCCCACTCGTAAAATAAATTCATATGGTACAGCCAGCCCAGCCCTCAATATAGCAGACTTACTGTAAAGAGAGAGCTTTTAGGGGCTGGGGATATGGCCTAGTGGCAAGAGTGCTTGCCCTCGTATACATGAGGCCCTAGGTTCGATTCCCCAGCACCACATATACAGAAAATGGCCAGAAGTGGCGCTGTGGCTCAAGTGGCAGAGTGCTAGCCTTGAGCAAGAAGAAGCCAGGGACAGTGCTCAAGCCCTGAGTCCAAGTCCCAGGACTGGCCAAAAAAAAAAAAAAAAAAAAGAGAGCTTTTGGAGACATTCAATTACAGTGTGGCCATTAGGGTAGATTGCAACCAATCCAACTGAGATTCTTAGAAAAACACTGAGACCAAGGTTTGAACAGAGACTTTTTAAAATTTAATTTTATTGTCAAGGTGAGGTACAGAGGGGTTACAGTTTACAGTAAGGGGTTACAGTAAGATAGTGAGTACATTTCTTGCCAAACTTGTTACTCCTCCCTCATTTTTCTCCTACCTTCCCTCCTCTCCAATCCAACCCCCCAAGTTGTACATTTGGTATAGAATGATTATAAGACACAGAAAGAAGGCTACCCTCAGCACACCAAGTAGAAAGGTCTCAGAAGAAATCAGACTAGCTAACACCTCGGTCTTGACCTTCTAGCTCCAGGACTATGAGAAAAACAAACTGCTGTTTAAGGCACACAGTCTGTGGTATTTTGTTCTGGCAGTCTAGCAAGCTAACACAATTACCTTCTCCCAGTTGCCTAATTAGCTTGTTTTCTCATCTGTAAACAAACAAAAACAACTGACTCTCCCTACATAGCACTGGTGAAGGAAACTATATTTGAAAGTTACAGAGGGTTATACAAATTAATAGCTGGTAGCCCATTGCAAGTAATTTTACTTGTGTCTTAAGTCAGATATGACATGAGGGGGCACTGACAAATCCCCTAAATGCCATGTGATTAAGAGTCTGGCTGTTAGAAGTTGTGGATTTCAGTGACCCTGATTCATTTGCATTTGTTGGTTGTTTTTGACACCTGAAGATGAAGAAAGATAAATACTATGTATCAAAAGAGATGTTCTCTATGCCACCCCATTTCCATTATTCTAAAAATAATGACATGTATTCTAAGTTGGAAAAGGGAAAAAATACTCTCAATATTTATTCTTGTTATTAGTTAAAAATAAGGTAAGAAAATCTGAAAACACTGACATTTAGAAAAATGAGTTGAGAGGAAACAAGAGTAAGCAGGAATTTTAATTAGACTTGTATAATGTATTGAGGACATAACTGAAAAATGAAAAGTATTCAAAAAAGTTGACACAGAAATAATTGAAATGTATTTAAATTCAAGTTAAGGTGCCTCTGAGGGCAACAGAGTTAAATAGGGTATAAAGGAAAATAAAAGTGATTCTAAAAATATAGGCAGTCTTTTAAGAAATACTGAAATGTTTGCCCAAAAATATGCAGACATCACAAAATAAATAGTAAATGTGTGAAGTTAAATATTAGATCTCAAATTAAAATGCCCTTTCCATTCCCAGATGTCTTAGAAATAAACTCATAGGAACTAGAACTCTGAAACACTGAGCTTTTTTTCCTGAAATGCAGAAGAAAAAGAAATAGCAGACCATCAGAACATGTAATTGATGATTTAGGCAGATATCTTGATTTTTAGAAATTTGTCACTTTCTTCTGTGATGGCAGTCTCAGGTTTTATTGGTTTGGTTTTGGGATTTTGCAATACTGGGTTTTGAACTCGGGGCCTAACCCTTGTTAAGCAGACATCTTGTCACTTAAGCTTTGTGCCTAAACCAATCATTTTCAGGTTTTAATGTGCTTCGGAACCCCTTAGAAGGCCATTAATACCACATGGCAGGGTCCCAGCCCCAGATTTTCTGATGCGGGAGACCTGGTATGAAGTTTAATGCCTTTTCATTTCTAATAAGTTTTGAACTGATGATCTTTGCTGCTTTGAGAGGCAACTAGGCTATGATAGAGCTTATACTGAGGTCAAGTTAAAACATGACTGAATATATTTATTTGCACAAAAGACGTGTACAGTCTCAGTCATCTTTATACTCAGTTTCCATACTCAAGGATGAAAATTATTGAGAAAATACATATGTAGACATTTTCCTTGCCAATATTCCCTCAATAGTGTAGTATGCCAGCTATTTACATATCACTGACATTGTACTAGATCTAAGTAATCTACAGATGATTTGAAGTATATTAGAAGCTGTGTGGAGGTGACATTTGATACCGTGTCATTTTCTATGACTATTACTTGAGCATAGGATTTGGGTGCATGCAGGGAGCCCTGGAGCCAGTCCCCAGGACAAATATATATACATATATATACACATATATGTATATATATATATATATATTCATCATAACTCTCCATTAAAAGGACAGGTTTTAGGAAAACAAGCTGAGAAAAGGTAATTGGTCTAGAAGACCACAAAAAACTGAAATCTATATGCTTTCTGGAAACAGGGGTGTCAAACAGCAGTATGAGTTGCCAGCCTTAGCATTTGGTGTTAGAGGAACCAAACAAACCTTGGGAAGTACTACACTAGAAAGACAGGAACCTAAGGGAAAACCTACAGACAGGAAAAAAAGAGGACCAACACCTAAATCTCCAAACCTTTCCTGTTCCCTTGAACCCAAAATGCTAAATGCATGCAGGAAATTGAAAGATGCCTCCCTAGTGACAGTAATCAAGAGGAAAAAAAGGCACAGACACTGGTATTAGGTATTCCCCAGTGAAATGGTGTGCTCATCAACTAACCTACATGGAAGACCACCAAAAATAGCCCATGCACATGGAAAAAGGTTTCAATAGTGTTTTAAAGTACTATTTTTTTTTTTTTTACTATTGACACCTTGCTTAAATGTGAATTGTTGAGCAAAGGAAGTCAGACGTTTTAAGAGCATGCCTGACATGAAGACAAGAACAAACCAAACCAGTGGGGTTAAAAAAAAAAAAAAGTAGAGGGGCCTTAATTATTTGTACTTTTCTAAGCTTCAGTGTCCTCGTGTGTTATGGAGATTAAAATACCTACTCATAAGTTGTTCAAATCGTTTGTAAGGGAGAAAACAAAGTACTTAACACAGTACCTAGCTGTGGCAAAGTATTCTTTCAATGGAATCTTAGAGAGAAAAGGTAATTTCTGTGCTCTTTGGCTACTTGCAGCAGAGAGTAAGCCATCAATATTACTCTTCTTGAGATCTGTGCATGGGTTCCCAAAAGGCCAGATTTAAGGGACAGGCCAGATAGCTGTACAAAGGCAAAGAAAAAGCCTAGCATGCTCTTGCAGAGCTGGTAAACACTGTGATTTTGCTTCTCCCTGTAAGAGTTTGAGTTCTCAGGAGCCAATCACAGGGATTGATAAAATACAGTTTCTAATTCTGTAGGTTTGAGTGGAGTCACAGAATTTGGATCCCAGTAAGTTCCCAGGTGGCATTACTGCTTTGGGTCCTAGGAATGTGAGAAGTATTGCGCTAGAGAATGAGAGTCGTCTTTTAAAAGACATGGTATTCTTCACAGCAACCAATGGCTGCACAAGATTAAAATGATCTTAAGGAAGTACAGAGGATTCAACATTTTTTACATAATCATCTTTATCAACTGGCAGAAATAGAAGACAATAGCAACTCTGTTGACTTGAGAACCAAGCTTAACACAGCTGCTTTGTAAATGCAATTCTCAACATCCTTTCTTCCCCAACAATTTAGAGTCTCATCTTTGAAAAACCTGCAAAACCTTTAACCATTTTATTAGTACTGGCGGTTATGAAACATTACTGTAAATCATGCCTCAGTTTTTGCAGAGTGGTTCGATAAAGTGGGAGATAACATAAGTTTGATACAAATGCTTACTCTCATTGCCCAAGAGGATAAACAAAATAAATTACAGTCAAGAAGTTCGACCTTAGCAACAGGAATTTTGAAGTCATTCAATATCTACCAAAGCTAATCAACTACAGCCTTCTGGGGGTAAAAATGGGCACTTCTATTTCTTCCCCCAGGTTCTCTGTGAGATGAATATAAAGTAAAAGACTTTTTAAGAACAATATAAATTTTTATAATTCCTTTGTTTCCATCCATAAACAGAATAAAATGTTTGTGATTTTTTAATATTTTAAGAGTCTATTAAGTATACTAATAAAAAACTGTATTTTGAATGCTCAATATTCAAAAATGAAATACACAAAAGGTAGAAAGAACTACTCCTAGGGAATATTAAAATGTCCATCTGAGTGCATGTCTGCATCTATCTGTAACATATCACCTGCAGGGAGGAGCTTGTTTCCACACTAGTGTATAAGGGATGGGTCCCTGGTCTCTTATCGTGACCATCAGGCCTGTGACTACACACAGGTGCTGAATCCCTTCAGCCCATTTGCCTCTAACCTACATTTCTGAAGGAGTCCCTCCTACTGACTTCACCAAAAGCATTCCACTCAGCCAACGTCCTCCATCCGCCTAACAAGACAAATATGGAAAGGGACAAGTCAATGATCACCTTCTTGTTTCTAAATCCACTTTTCATTTTCTTCCTCATCAGAGTTGATGCTTTCATGGCAGTCACCAATGTGGCATTTGTTCTCTAGAAATCTCTTCCTTTGTTTTCCATGCCCCATGTGACCAATCCTTTCTTCTCTGGCTAGTCTCTCAAGCTCCTCTGCAGGCACAGCCTCCTCTGCCTGGGCCACCTCAAGGCTTGGCTTAGCTCTCATTTTCTTTTGTCTTCATTGACTAAGATGTACAATATATGCCCAAGCAATCACTGTCAATCATTCTGAATCATATCTCAGTCCAGAACCTTCGTCTTAGTTTCAACCATTGGACCTACACTAATTGCATAATTCTCTAAAATTGGATCCAATATTCTCTACATGGACTGCAACACAGCCTATGAAGATTACTTATGATTACACATAATCTAGGAGACTTTGTCTATCTCCTAATACATATACAATGTATCATAGGTCCAGAAAGTTTACTTTCTAAATAGCTCCTTATTTGTCTCTGCCTCCACTGCTACCACCGACTCCAAGACACCATCATCTCCAGTGGAGATTCCCAAAATATTCAGGTGCACATACCCACATCTATAAGTACTCACTTCAGTAACTTTCCCACAATATGAGCAGAATAATGTTTTCAACATACAAATCTGGTATGTAACCTCTTATCAAAAACATTCCTTTGACTTGCCAAATGCTCTTAGAACAAAAGCAAATTCCTTCATGCATCTATATGATTCTGTCGAGGCTGGCACCTCAACTCCCAAGTCTCTATTGCTCCACTCCTTAGCTTTAGGGTCTCAGTTCCTTAAATACATCATGTTACCCCTGCAGCCCATTTTACAGTGCTTTCCTTTGACACCTGGCTAATTCCTATTCATTCTTCGGTGTTGTCCCATAGCCCACCGTGCTAAGTTAATCTCTCCTAACCCTCAAGACTGTGATCCTAACATCATGTACTTTCTCAACATGACACTTATCACAATTGTGATAAGTGTTGTATGTTTATTAGTTTGATTAGATGAGTAATGTCAGTCACACACTAGTCTGTCAGGCAGACTGTAATTGTTACATTATGTATTGTCTCCTCAACACCTGGCCCTGCCAGCAGCTCAAATAAATGCTTGTAGGACAGATGGGTGAACAAACAATGATTCACTGAGAATACATTAATGAACACAGTAAAAGGTGGACACAATGAGCACACAAATAATTCCAAGTGTGTAAAGGGGCACACACTACACTCACTAATATAGACTACCCAAAACAGCCTGACCATGTGCCTCTGTCCTAATTGCTGATTTCTCCATGCTAGTTTGTTGGTAAAGTCTAACACACTAACAAGTTGAGGGGAGAACTTTACCCAGGCATTATCTTCTTTTACTGTTCTGGTTTTAAGTCAGCCTCTTAAAAGAATCCAGTTTCTGCTCCTTAGCTATCCACACATGCCAGGATAGTCCCCAACAGAGTGCTTGCCTTTTAGCACTCATCTTACAATAATCACAGAGTTAAAAAATTGATCTTTAACATGGTCAAGGAACTTCATGATCCTGCCACATCCTGATCAGCATCTTCTCTCTCTGGTTTGGGCCCACTTAGTTTTCTAAGCATACTGTACTTACTGTCCTCTCAGGAATTATACAGGACCATTCCCTCTGACCAAGGCACTCTTTCCAAACCCCCTCACCCTTCTCAGCACCACTTGGCTGTCACTTCCATTTGACAAACTTGGTTCTATTCAACAGGGCTTACTTGGGTACTTCTCCTTGGTGATTTCCCCCAATACTCAGTCTTTCCTGACCACAGCATGCCTCACAGTGGAGTTTTATGAGCCATGTGCTTTTGTCTTCCTCTCTATTCCTTCCAAGTACAGGCAATGTCTCTTTCAGAGGTACATCCTCAGAGCTCAGCATGGTGTGGAAAACTAGTAGGGAGATTTTATTTTTTTTAATGTAAAGTGAATAAACAGAAAATTGAAGTTCTACATATGCAGCTGCTCGGGCATCTACTGTACTATTATTCTGCAGCTCAACATAATTCTTGCTCTACATCCTTCTACACAGACTCATTACAACTTCAGAATGCCTAAAATGCATTTCTTCCCAAATGCTCATTCTGCAAAATCATCTCTACAATAAATTCTCACCTTTTATGTGTTACTAGGTACAGGGCATTTTGTAGGTTTGTTTAGGCTTTAATGGGAGGGGGGAGGACAATTTTAAGATAGTCAGCAATTTAAAATTATTCTCTCTTCACTAGCCTAAAAAAGCTTGTATTTTACTATAGCAATCCCAAGCATTATCCAGTGTATTATTGTATAAAGGGGGTAAATTTATCCCAATCTAATGTATGTTTTTGAGACATGGGGCTGAAGGAAGCTAAATAAGTATCTTTACTGCAAGATTTCTCAGAGCCTTTATCAAGTTTTTCCACATTGGGAATTTGTAAGAGGAGGGATTTCAAACCATTAACCCACAGAGTTCCAACCTTCCCCACACACACACACCATATTGCCAATCTAGTTTTCTGTGGAACTCACGTGGAAAAGTGCTGCTTTGTAAATGCTTTCTATAACACAATATGCCTTCCTCTGACTCTGTGAAGGAGATCTTCTGTCTAGCAGAGCTACATTTTCCATCAGTGTTACACTCATCCCATAGGGGCAGAATACAGTGATTATTTTAGAGGACTCTGCTTGTGCAAGAATGTACTTAGCTGATATGTTAGTCAACTAAACTACCTGAGATAAACCATTTAAAAGAGGAAGGATTTATTTTAGCTCACAGCTTGTGAGGTTTTTTTCTGGGAACATTGGTTGGCCCTATTGGTGAGCCCTTGTTGAAGTAGAACATCATGGTGAGGATTCATTGTAGAGCGAAGCCAGGAATCAAGGCCAGACAGGAAGGGTCCATGGAGGATATGGACTCTCAGAGGCATACCCCCACTGACCTACTTCCTTCAAGTAGACCACACCTCCAAATACCCTTTCAGTGTGAATTTACCAGACTAGTACCCTCATGATCCTACCACCTCTCAAGAGTAGCACCAGCTTGGGCTTGGAGTGTGGCCTAGTGGTAGAATGTTTGCCCTGGGTTCAATTCATCAGTACCACATACACAGAAAAAAAAAAAAAAACAGAAGTGGCACTGTGGCTCAAGTGGTAGAGTGCTAGCCTTGAGCAAAAGAACCCAGGGACAGTGCTCAGACCCTGAGTTCAAGCCCCAGGAATGGCAAAATAAATAAATAAATAAAAGAGTAGCACCAGCTCATTCAATGTTTGAGCCTCTCAGGAGTGGAAGAAATATTCCCTATGCAAATCAGAAATGCTAATAATGTACTGTTTCCACCCATCTCTACCTCTAAGGGATTGTTTCCGTAAGGTAGAGTATGTGAACAGCTACTGATAGGCATGACATGCCCCAAAAGAGAAGACCGTGTCCATCTACCCTCCAAAAAGAGCCAAAAGTATGAAATGCGGGCTTCCCACATGCCTTATCCAGGATATGGGGGTAAATTGCTCTTTCTTCATCTTGAACTTTAAACTGGCCTAGCTGGTTTCTAAACTGCTCCATTAGAGACATAGAGAAAAGAAAAAGAAGAGGAGGGAGACAGGGAGGGAGGGAGGGAGGGAGGATGGGAGGGAGGAAGGGAGGGAAAGAAATACCAGTTACCAGTCCATATTTTGATTTTATAAAACTTCCAACATAACACCAAGTCCTCTGCAACCAACAATCTAAAATATGTCATTTCTAAAGTATAACCAGTCTCAACCCTTCAAAATTCCATTTTCAGAAACCCAGTGTGAAAAAAATTGATTTAAAAATGCAGGACATGGTCTGGGAATATGGTCTAGTGGCAAGAGTGCTTGCCTTGTATACATGAAGCCCTGGGTTCGATTCCTCAGCACCACATATATAGAAAATGGCCAGAAGTGGTGCTGTGGCTCATTAGTGGCAAAGTGCTAGCCTTGAGCAAAAAAGAAGCCAAGGACAGTGCTCAGGCTCTGAGTCCAAGGCCCAAGACTGGCAAAAAAAAAAAATGCAGGACATATGCAGCAACAGCAGATATGGAGTCCATCCCCACTAAGCAGCACAACCTCCAGCCACCTAGTCCAATCTCCCATTGACTGCGCTGGTGTTACCTGCACACAGCATCATGCCACTGAGTCTCTTTTTTCAGGACCACTATTCTATTGAATTTCTGATAATAGCCCTATGTTTTCAATTACAGATCAATAAGGCTTCGAAACAGAACTGGGAAAATTTTTAAATCCACTGTGAGAATAAAAACCATTTATTATCCATTATCCATTTATTTACTATTACTAATAGCATGTGAGCTGATCTAGCCCACCAGAAATGTATTCAAATGTATGATCCTCAAAGGATACAAGTCTGAGTCTGGCTTTATGTGGGGATAAAAAGGAAGAGCAGAAGAGAGGGAGGTAAAAACTAAATTCACACACCATGCCTTTAGTAGTTACATTGTCTTGATCATTGTGGGATACGGAAGGGGTGGAGGGTATAAATTATTAGGATGAGTGGCCCTTCCTGTGAGTGACTCATTCCCTTAGGGTGGGGACTAGCATCAGAGGGGAGGAAAAATGGGAGGGAAGCAATGACAAGGCCATGCAAAACAAGAAAGGTCCAGTCAGGACAGCACAAGACTAGGATAACAAATGAGCCACTCACTATCTGTAAAGAAATGACCTTATCCTTGATGTTGCAAATTTTATATTCACCTACTCTTTCTAAGCAGACAATACACAGTCTAAATAATAACAACCTCCAATGCCTCTTTTGACCCTCAACTTTTCAAACTTACTACTATCATCAGAAAGGAGCTATCTATGACTCCTTGTGTGTCTTGTCTACACCAGGAAGCCATTATCCACTCTGCCCTTATTGACTTATGACCAAAACAAATCTCCCATGGAAGGAGTTTCGTCCTCATTCTCCTGAGTAGTGATAATCACCAGCAATGCTTCATGCTTTCTAAGGGTAAAGAGGGGTAACACTCCTAACAGCTCTGAAGGCTCATTCATCCAACAACATTCATGTGAGAAGAAAAAGAGGGTGAAGACATCCTCAAAGGGCTCATAATCTATCAAGGGGAAGACAAACAAACAGATCCTCATAGGAGAGTAAGAATGGCCATCCTAGAGCACCACTGGAGCACCCACCATGTAAGGTAGGTACCAGTGGTCTGCATAGGTAGCTAATCTTGTCATCTCATGTTCATCAGTCCTACTTTATGGGTGAGGAAACTGGGAGGCAGATAGGGAACAAGAATTCAAGCCCACAATCACTTTTCAACCTCAGTCACTACCTTGTACTTCAATGTCACATCCTTAACTCCTCTGCCCTCTTTTTTTCTTTTTTTTTTTTGGACAGTCCTGGGGCTTGGACTCAGGGCCTGAGCACTGTCCCTAGCTTCTTCTTGTTCAAGGCTAGCACTCTGCCACTTGAGCCACAGCGCCACTTCTGGCCATTTTCTGTATATGTGGTGCTGGGGAATCGAACCCAGGGCATCATGTATACGAGGCAAGCACTCTTGCCACTAGGCCATATCCCCAGCCCTGCCCTCTTTTCTCATCAAGTCTCCCAAAATCTCATGTAACCTTTCTCTTTTATTTCCCCTTAACTCTTAGAAACAGATGGCTGAAAGGGAAAAGAGGAGGAGACTTGTGCATGTAGTTGCATTTGGCACTATGGTACATCATACCTACTTGTCTTAATGGGGCTTGAACTCCAGGAGTGGATGATGGCCTGAGCTCTTTTGCTCAAGGCTAGCATTCTACTACTTGGAGCCACAGTGACACTTCTGGTTTTCTGGTGCTTATTTGGAGATAAGAATCTCTGGGACTTTCCCATGTAGGCTGTCTCTGAACAGCAATCTTCGGTCTCAGCCTGCTGAGTAGCTAGGATTACAGGCATGAGCCACTAGCACCCAGATTCTTGGATTTGTTTTTTTTTTAACTCATACTTTGGACTGGGATGAGCACAAATCCAAGAAATTCAAAACAAATAGAGTGAGAACATTTAGATGTAATCGTGAGTTATTTATCAAGGTAAAGGAGGAACATCAAGATGCAGAATTTACTTCCCCAGGACTCATGAAATACCCCCAAAAAAATACAATGGAGAAGTCTTAGCTACAACTTTTGAAATAATGGATTCTATTTCTATCTTAATGTTTATCTGGGGAAATTGGTAGTGTAATTAAAAACTGCTGTCTAGATGGGTCTAGACAATAGACTTACTTTCCCAAAACTCACACATATTTGATTCTTACAACAATCTTAGAGAATGGATCTGATGACATGTCACAGTTAAGGATGTTAGCTAAAAAAAATTTTAAAGGCATCCCTTCAGCACACACATACACACTAAAGAAACAAAGTTGAATTTAAATATATTTTTTCCTTCAGAAAAAAATAAGCCATTGAAGTTACAAACCATCATTAAGAGGAGGGGTCAATCTAGTTAAAATACTATACGTGCATTTGTAAATACCATCATTAAACTCTTTTGAACAATTAACACACTATAAAAGATGAACAAGGGATAGGGGTACTAGTACGAGAAGAAAGAGTGAACACTCAGAGTGAAGGAGATACTTGGGTATGTGTGTGAGAATGGAACAATGAGGCTAGTTGAGGTTGGTTTGGGAAGGGGGAAAGGAGGGAGGAGGGAGAGGTGGAAAAAGTGAGTCTGATCAAGGTACTTTGTATGGACATGTCAAAATGAACTAATTGATGCTAATAAAAAGATTTAAAAACAAAAGAAAATGAAGTGAAAAGTTCAAAATACAGATACTATCTTCTCAATGTAAACAGCTTTTAACACTGCTTACTCTCACTCTAGTGAGCCTCTGAACCTCACATTTTAACCCCATTCACAGTGGGCTTCCTGGTAGTGAAAAGAAACACTGCCTCTTAACTTCTGTACAACCATGACCCTACACTTGACTGATGATATGATTTCTGGTTGCAGCAGTGGGTGTTTGGGTTCAAAGAGAAACAAAGCCACTTGATACACTGAAGTGTTTAAATTCTCCAACTGCTAAAGCTGAGGGCTTATCTACCTATACCTGCAACCTCTGAATCCTCACAACTGAAAACACTTGAGGAAAAAAACACTCTCTTTGAAAAGGAAAAAGAAAAAAATTACATGGTTCAACTGTAAAGAAAACTGAGCTGTCACAAAACACTCTGAAGCCTTCAATGAGCAGCTTCATAAGAAAACAGCGTAGGGCAGAGGGGAGAGAGTGGTCTGTTTAACATGTAACTCTTCCTCCGACCAGAAACAGTCCACCCAGCAAAGATACTGGACTTTGAAATACAACACAAAGCTTCCCAAACTGCCCAATAAGAGAAATAATACCTACTGGAGAAGGTAGTGGAATCTAGTCATAAGCTAGGGCTGTGTAACAAAGCTCACAATCGGGATGGCTTGAACAAGAGTGTACTGTCTCAGCCCTCCATACCAGAAGCCTGCAATCCCAGTCTTGGGCATGTTGGTTCCTGTGAGAACTGGGAGGGAAAGATTTTCCCTTGTGCTTTCTCCTTGATTCTACATAGCTATTTATATGGCTACATGGTGTTCTCTCTGTGTGCATGCGTGTGTCCATCATTTAGAATACCGGTCATTTAGTATTAGAGTCTGCCTAAAGACCGACTTCTCTTCAGCTTGGTTACCTTGCAAAGACCCTAGAGCCAAATCAAGGCACTGAGCAACTGAGGGCGAGGATAGCAACATAGACACTAGAGTGCCAAGGGGACTGGAGAGGGACACAATTCAACCCATCATATTAGGAAATAACATTTTTGTAAGCCACCTAATATAATAAGCATTTTTTAAGTGATTCTGCTTCTTAGTGTTGGAACTTTCATTGCCTACTGTATAAACTTTTGTTGAGTTATTTAATCTTTCTGAAGTACAAGGTCCAGGCCTTTGAGAGAAGCTAAACTCAAGGATTTTAAATTCCTAATTCTGGGTCTTCTAGGTGCCTTTGATTCTAACACATAGATTTTGCATATTGTAGCTTCTGTTAGAACACTCTGATTTTCTTTTCCCCTCTTTCAATCTTTCTTTTTCTTTTCTTTTAGGTCTGAGACAGAGATTCCAACTCAGTACCTGACATTTTGGCTCATTGGCTGGCACTCTACCAACTGAGCCATGCCTCCAACCCCAACCTTTCAATCTTTTCATTTTTTTTAATGCAAGCCTCTCTCCGAAACAATTTGAAAGCATTTGATTAACATTTTTATTAGCACATACTAATTTTACAGTGAGGTTTCATTGTGATGTTTTCATACATGCATATAAGGTACTTGGTCATATTCATCCTTTCTGGGATGACTAAAGAGTTGAAAAGAGAAACAGAATTTCCTTTCCACAACAAAACTGTAGGGCATTCACAATGTATAAAGGGAAAAATGGAGCTCGTAAGTGGAGTTGGATTGTGAAGCCCCACTTACTCTACCTCCAGGTTCTTGGGATAGGAGAATGCAACCTTCCAAGTTTACAAAAATCACAAATGCTCAAGCCATTCCCAGGAAACTAGTTGACATGTCCTTTGCCTGCCCTAGAAACCGGGTAAGGAAACGTGCATAGGAAATGACTACAGGAGCAGATGGTTTTCAGACACGGACAAAACTTGGAAGTTTTTTTGGTCATCCTAATTTTTCAAAAGAGAATTTTTAAGCACCAGAAAGATAAAGTGTCTTTACCTGATTTTTTGTTTGTTTGTTTACCAGTCCTAGGGCTTGGGACTTAGGGCCTGAGCACTGTCCCTGGCTTCTTTTTGCTCAAAGCTAGCACTCTACTTCTTGAGCCACAGTACCACTTCCGGCTTTTTCTGTGTATGTGATGCTGAAGAATTGAACCCAAGGCTTCATGCATGCTAGGCAAGCACTCTATCACTAAGCCACATCCCAAACCCTCTTTACCTGACTTAAAAAAACTTAGAAGACTCAGAAATTATACCCAGTAACACAATAATTTGGCCTGTATTTTAAAGAGATGTTTTTACCTTGAGCTGTTTTTGTTTTCCTTGCAACAGAAAGCTGTTGAATGTGATGTGTAAGACTGTAACTGTGTTCCTGTGATTGCAGGATAACAGGTGACATTGAACACATTGCTGAATTCTTTGTGTCTCATTTTCTATATACCCTAAGAGGCAATAATAATTCTGGCCTCCTCTTGGGACTAGTGGAAGGATCAAAAATATAATAAAGTGTGTCAAAGAACTTTCAAAGCATAAAATTCCTTTATAAATATGAGAGTCTTTCATTATTAGCTATGCACATACATACCTTTTGCCAGCTAAATGAGGTCAGGCTGGCTCCCCACAGGCTCACTCTCCACTTTAAATGGAAATTAAAAAGTACCCTGCCCGTGGGTTCACATTTCAATCACCTATACTAGCTCCTTTTGAACATCATTAAGGAGAAACCCTGAAATGTATCACTTATTTCTTTTCTTCCTTCCTTCCTTCCTTTTAAAACTTCCTGCTCATCACCTGACTATTCAGAATAGCACCTCAGGAAAGATGAATAAACTCTTGCAAAACCCAAGGTAATTTTAACAGAAGCCAGGGAGTGTTTGAGATACTGATACACATTCGTATGTGCTCATCTGAAAGAATGCCAGAACATGCCATGACTGGCAAGTACTTATACCTGGCTCAGAGGAGAGCTTTGTATGTTCCCTAGGGGAAAGGCTTCGTCATTGCTTCAAGCCCACCTCAAGATCAGGAATGACAGTAAGATTGCCTTATTCATGGATTTCTTGCATGCAATTTTAACCAGGTGTGGTGGTAAAACAAAAATAACAAATTTTAAAATGACACATGAAATTTCAAACACAGACATTGTAAACATCCACAAACCCATGCATTAATTACCCAGCTCAGTTCATATGGAGAAGGTCTCAGTCTGTCCCATATGGTCATAAGTTGTGTCTAAATCCTGTGTGATTGGCTATCTCCCTGTCCTAAATTTCCTGAACATATGCCTCCCAAAAAGTAAATGGTGCCTAATATAGTAATTCTCCCAAGCCATAAAGGGCATGTAATGTGCATAATTTAAGTAATAATGTGAAATTTATGGATTTGTTGAAAGGCAGCATGTCTTTAGCATAAAAAAATGAATTAAGCATCTGTAGTAGAGTAGTGAATTCTCTGTATCCTGAGCATTCACCACTTTTCCTCAACAGCTATCTCCTTGGAACCATTTACCCACTGACACCAGGGAGCAACTGCATACCTTTACTCTGCACTTTAGGGCAGCTGGCACAGAGAGATACATATGAAAGTTGCTTAATAAATACTTGCTCAACCAGATGCAGTAATCATGCCTACAATCCTGGCCACTTGATCAGGAGAATCATGGTTCAAGACCAAACCAGGCAGTTAGCAAGACTCCCATCTCAGCAAATGAACTGGGTGCGGTGATTCACTCAGGCCTGCAATCCCACCTACACAAAAGGTACAGACAGGAAGAGCTCAGTTTGAGAGTGGTCCCAGGCAAACAGTGTGAGATACTATCTGAAAAAATCACCTAAAGTAAAAAAGGCTGGAGGTTTGGCTCAAATGGTACAGTGTTTGTTTAACATCATGGAAGACTCTGAGTTCAAAACCCCATCACCACCAAAACGAGACAAACAACTCAACAAATTGCAAATACTAAACTAGATATTAAAACTTGAGACTGTCACTTCAATTGAAGGAAAGCTTGAAAATGGAGAGAATAAAAGCAAAATCAGAAATATCATCCCCATTTATAGTCAGCAATCTATTATCTCAATTAACGGTTTCCAGAGTTTATCTACAATGAGGATTTTCTCACTTTAAAAACATAGAATTATCCAGGTGCTGGTGGCTTATACCTGTAATCCTAGCTACTAAGAAGACTGAAATCTGAGAATCATGGTTCACAGCCTTCCTGGGCAGGAAAGTCCATGAGACTCTTACCTCCATTTAACCATCCCCAAACCAGAAGTTGAGCTGTGGTTTAAGTGCTAGAGCACTAGCCTTGGGCAAAATAGCTCAGGGACAGATAGCACCCAGACCCTGAGTTCAAACCTAGGACTGACAAAAAAAATTAGAATTGCATCTCCAAATTATACTGATTAAAATAAGTAATATGAACAGGAAGTAAATTTTATACAAAGTAAACAAATCTGTTCCATTTTCCTCTTCCAAGTAACCTGATATGTACCTTTACTGTTCAGTTGTTAAATTTATGATTGATTATCTCTAAAATCAATATAATAAATTTTCACAATTTTTGATCTATAGGTCTACCTAATTCTCATGCTTGCACGGCTAAATGCTAAGCACATCAGGATCACAGGATAGCCTCCTTTGAACTAAATTGTCAAACAACAACAACAACAATCATCCCATTCCCTGATCCACATGGAGCAAGCAGTTAATTCACAATCTACATTGAGAGGACCTACTGTGTACCACAGAGTCATGTATCACTACCACAGTGGGGCCAACATCAAAGAGAAACATCCTGAACTTGACCAAAGTACTCAAGACCATAGACTAGACCAATGTGGTACATAAACCATGAAGTTGGCAGGAAAGTGAAATCACCCACATGTTTTAGACCCACAAAGTTTAAATTCCTTCTTTTGAAGAATTAGTAAGTAGTTACATCACTATACAATCTGCTCTATATGTTTCCCAAGATTCCAACACTGAAGGTGGTTCAGCATGGCTTTCATTCATGCTTGTAATTCTAACTATGTGGGAGGATTTGGTGGGAAGAATCATGTTAGAGAACAGCCCAGGTAGACATGTAAGATCCCTTCTCAACCAATAGTTAGGTACCCAGATACATGGGAAGAAAAAAATCAAGAAGATTTCCATTCCTAGTGGAAAAGTCTGAAGGAGATAAGCATATTACCAGCAATGACAATAATAATAATAATGTAACAATATATAAAAGTAGAGAAGAGAAAGAAAAGGAAAGGAAAAGAAAGGCAGTTAAGACATTGAAGCATGGGCTGCTTGCCTCATATACATGAAGCCCTGGTTCCTCAGCACCATATATATAGAAAATGGCCAGAAGTGGCGCTGTGGCTCAAGTGGCAGAGTGCTAGCCTTGAGCAAAAAGAAGCCAGGGACAGTGCTCAGACCCTGAGTCCAAGCCCCAGGACTGGCAAAAAAAAAAAAAAAAAAAAAGACAATAAACCATGTGTCATGTGACTAGAAAATATTAACTCTCTAGTCCCTCATAGGAAAAGTCAGCCAAATTCTTGGACTACAAAGCATCAGGCCACAAGGCCTCCACATAGGTCAAGTCTAGAGAGCCTGTTCAATTTTATACTTTCCTGTGAAAGAATCTCTCTATTTTTCCCTGATCCATACTGCCTAAATAATACTAATTTCATAAAACTCTGCCCTTTCCATAGTGTGCTATACTAATGAATTTCACCTGCTAAATCCCATTCCTAGCAGAGAGGTTGCTGACCAGTAAAGTCTCTGGAGCTTACAAAAATAAAGATGCTCCCAGTAGCCCTGCCTGCAGTGTGGCCTTTTCTGATTAATTGCTAACTGCATACTTCTATAGCAACTGACAATGGGCAAGTGACTTCCCCTAAAATGGGGCTCAAACTAACTCACATTCTGAATGTTATTCAATCTATGCTGAAGCATTTAAAGTGAATTACAGACATTGTAACACACTGACATCAACAGTTACAGTAAAACATGAGGTAATACTCCTAAGTCATAGCAGTTGGTTCTAGCCACATTTATAATGCCTCTGCACACACAAGCATTTTACTGACTCACAGCTTGTGATAGATGTAACCAATTCTGCAACATTCAGTCCAACTTGTTAAAAAGGTAACTGATGCCTAGCCTTTTTTGTATATATTTCAATTCCCCATAAATGATGAAGAAATGTTCTTCATAAATTAAGTCCTGAGCCACCAACAGGAGTGTTCCTCCTTAGAACTTAAGGACCTATGGGTATTTAGAGCAAATGCTGGTACTTTTCTTACATTGCTTTGCAGCCAGGTTTTCCCAATGCGCAGAGAAAAAGAACTATTCTAATGAAGAAATTTACCTCATAAATTAAATCCTGAGCCATAAACAGGAACATTCTTCCTTATAACTTAAGGACTTATGTGTATTTAGAGCAAATGTCAGTAACTTTTCTTACTTTTCATTGCATACAGGTTTCCCCAATGCACACAGAGAAAAAGATCTATTCTGCACTAATAAAAGTGAAATTGAGGGGTTGGGGATATGGCCTAGTGGCAAGAGAGCTTGCCTCGTATACATGAGGCCCTGGGTTCGATTCCCCAGCACCACATATACAGAAAACGGCCAGAAGTGGTGCTGTGGCTCAAGTGGCAGAGTGCTAGCCTTGAGCAAAAGGAAGCCAGGGACAGTGCTCAGGCCCTGAGTCCAAGGCCCAGGACTGGCCAAAAAAAAAAAAAAAAAGTGAAATTGAAAATCCTTTAATGCCATTGTTAAGAACCACTTACAAAGCTAAGGTCTCACTTTCTTAAAGATTTTTGTTGATTTTTGTTTTTCCCTCATTTGCTATGAACTAAGTAAGAGTTGCAGAAAGGGCTAGAAATGAGGGACTTGGGCTCTTGCTTGGCTTTCATACTTATGGCTGATGCTGTATACCACCTGATCATGCCTCCTATCCATCTTGCTACTGGTTAATTGGAGAGGAAATCTAGTAGACTCTGATCCTAAGGCTGGCTCTAGCTATAATATTCCCAGCCTCCTCAATAACACAAGAAGAATGAGAAAGTCACATCCTCATTTTAGCAAACTACTGCCTGCTGAGACTTCAATGCATCTCAGAGGAGAGAGTGGATGGTTCACTGTGACTCTAGTTTGTGAAGCTCTGGAGATCATCCCCTTTCCCAGGAAACCACACTCACACCCTGGATCCCAGCAAACACATTCACTTCTTTAACTGGGATTCATTTCTTATGATACAGTGCTTCTGACTGAAAATACTGAGGAGATCATCTTTAACTACCTTTTTTTCATGTTCCCAGCCAGCCAGTAAGGAAGAGGTGCATCAGTTGAGCATTTATTTTAAACCATATCAATAGCTGCTCGTAAAATAAAGAGAAGTAACAGAGCCAAATCATATCCCTTTTCCCAGCACTAAACTTGCACTCAAAACTACCCTGCCCCTTTTTGCCAACACTGAAAATAAAATCCAGAAACCAGACCCAGTGTCCCAAGTATTCTATTGGAAGCCATGTCTCAGCAGACAAACAAGAGATGCTTTCCAAAGGTACTTAAATGTCAGGTAACAGAGAGGTAAGATTTTTATATTATTTTCTCAGGCTTCACCACTGTCTCATATGTGCACCAAAAGGTCTCTTAAGGAATCATTAGGAACCTAGTTGAAATTCTTGTAGCACTTTTGTCAATTAGTCATTAATTGGACTTGCCACTTCAGCCTCATTCTTAATTACTCTTCTTGAGAGAGGACCTCCGTGGGAAGGTGGTTTCCTGCCATGGGTCACTCAGCAGAAAACATGGCTCCTTCCTCTCCCACCCCACAGGTGGCTAGTCAGCCAGGGGCATAGCACCCCAAGCCAGACTGCTTGTGCGTAGACCAGATATTTGGCTCAATGAACGTTTCTGAGTCTGACCCACGATTGTTTTAATTCCAATAACATTGTCAACTATTCTAGGATTTAAAGATAACTATATATATGAAGTTAATTTTTATCTTTTATAACAAGTACTTATTGTCAAAATGATGTACAGAGGGGTTACAGTTTCATACATTAGGCCATGGGTACATTTCTTGTACTATTTGTTACCTCCTTCCTCATTCCCCCCTCACCCTCCCCCTTTCATTCACCCCATATGAGTTGCTCAGTTGGTTTACACCAAATGGTTTTGCAAGTATTGCTTTTGGAGTTGTTTGTCTTTTTATCCTTTGTCTCTTGATTTTGATATTCCCTTTCACTTTCCTAGTTCTAATACCAGTATTTACAGAATTGGGTACTCAGATGAGATTCAGTAATAGTGCAGGGACAACCACAGGAAGGGGATACAAGATGATCATCAACAATAGAAGCTACGGTTTCACATGCCATGTTGAAAGTAATTACAACAGTGATATAACACTCATTTCCATAACATGGAGTTCATTTCACTTAGCATCATCTTAAGTGTTCAGAAGGACATAGCTATTGGGTTCTTGTGATCCTCTGCTGTGACTAGCCTAAACATGTACTATGAGGGAAACCATACAGTCCATGTTTCTTTGGGTCTGGCTCACTTCACTTAGTATAATTTTTTCCAAGTCCTTCCATTTCCTTACGAATGGAGCAATGTCATACTTTCTGACAAAGGCATAAAATACCATTGTGTTTATGTACCCCATTTTCCTGATCCATTCGTCTACGGAGGGGCATCTGCGTTGGTTCCATATTTTAGCTATGACATATTGTGCTGTGATGAACACTGTTGTGCTGGTAGCTTTAATGTGTTCTAGTTTGTAATCTTTTGGGTAGATGCCCAAAGGTGGGGCTCCTGGGTCATAGGGGAACTCTATGTTTAGCCTTCTGAGGAATCTCCATATCATTTTCCAGAGTGGCTGGACCAGTTTATATTCCCACCAACAATGAAGTAGGGTTCCCTTTTGGCCACATCTCCTCCAGCATTTATTATTGTTAGTTTCCTTGATAAAGGACATTCTAACTGGGGTGAGGTGGAATTTCAATGATGTTTTGATTTGCATTTCTTTTATGGCCAGTGATGTAGAGCACTTGCTAATATGTCTCTTGGCCATTCTCATTTCCTCATCAGAGAAGTCTCTTTTTAAGTATTTAGCCCACTTGGTGAGGGGCCTGTTGCTTCTTTGCGGGTTTTTTTTTTTAGAGGAATTTAATTTTTTTAGTTCTCCATATATGTTAGATATGAGGCCTATGTCTGTTGGATGGCCAATAAATATCTTTTCCCAATCTATGGGCTTTCTGTTTATCTTGAAAGCTATGTCCTCTGCCCTGCAGAAACTCTGCAGTTTGATGCAGTCCCATTTGTCCAACCTTTCTATGATTTATAGCATTTCTGGATCTTTGTTAAGGAAGTTTCGTCCTGTGCCAAGGAGCCCAAGTGTTTCTCCTACTCCTTCCTTTAGTGTTTTCAGGGTGTCTGTTTTGATTTCGAGGTCTTTAATCCATTTGGAATTGATTTTGGTGCAGGGTGACGTATAAGGATCTAGTTTTAGTTTGTTGAAGGTGTTGAACCAGTTTTGCCAGCACCATTTGTTAAAGAGGCTATCTTCCTTCCATCCTATTTTTTAGCTCCTTTATCAAAGATTGAGTAGGCATAGTTCTGTGGGTTAATTTCTGGGTCTTCAGTTCTGTTCCATTGGTCCTCAGGCCTGTTCTTGTGCCAATACCAAGCTGTTTTTATTACTATAGCTTTGTAATACAGCTTGAAGTTGGGTATTGTAATTCCTCCAGCACTCTTCTTTCTGCTTAGGATTGTTTTTGCTATTCTAGGTCTTTTATTGTTCCATATGAATTTCAGGATTGCTTCTTCTATTTCATTAAAAAAATGGTGTCGGGATATTAATGGGTATTGCACTGAATTTGTAGATAACCTTTGGCAATATTGTCATTTTGACTATATTAATCCTCCCAATACAGGAGCATGGAAGGTTTTTCCATTTCCTTAGTTCTGCCTTGATTTTGTTTTTCATGTTTTTAAAATTCTTGTCATAGAGGTCTTTCACTTCTTTGGTTAAGGTTATTCCTAGGTATTTTACATTTTTTGAGGCTATTGCAAAAGGAATTGCTTTCCTGATTTCGACCCCGGTCTTCTGGTCATTAGCATATAGAAAGGCCGTTGATTTTTAAGGGTTTATTTTATAGCCTGCTACTTTGCCAAAGTTTTGGATCAGCTCTAGTAGCTTGGGAGTAGAGTCTATGGGGTTCTTTAGGTATAGGATCATGTCATCTGCCAAGAGAGAAAGTTTAACTTCATCCTTTCCTATTTGGATCCCCTTTATGTTTTCTTCTTGCTTTATTGCTCTGGCTAGGAATTCCAGTACTATGTTGAAAAGCAAGGGAGAGAGCAGACATCCCTGTCTTGCTCCTGTTTTTAAAGGGAATGGCTTGAGCTTTTCACCATTTAGAATTATGCTTGCTGTTGGTCTGTCATAGACTGCCTTTATTATATCCAGGAGTGTTCCCTGGAATCCCAATTTTTCCAGGGCTTTTATCATACATGGGTGCTGGATTTTATTGAACGCCCTTTCCACATCTAGAGATATAACCATGTGATTCTTTACCTTGATCCAGTTGATGTGGTGGATTACATTAATTGACTTGCATATATTGAACCAACTTTGCAACCCTGGGATGACTCCAATTTGATCACGGTGTATGAATTTATTGATGACCTGTTGAAGTCAATTGGCCAGAATTTGGTTGAAAATTTTGCATCAATGTTCATCAGGAAAATCGATCTATAGCCCTCTTTCCATGATGAGTCCCTTCCTGGTTTTGGGATGAGGGTTATACTGGCTTCATAGAATGTGTATGGTATTGAACTTTCTCTTTCAATTTCATTGAAGAGTTTGAGAAATATTGGTGTGAGTTCTGTATTGAAAGCCTTGTAGAATTCTACTGTGAATCCATCTGGACATGGGCTTTTCTTGGATGGGATATCTCTTATTGCCGTTTCTATTTCAATACTGGATATGGGTCTGTTTAGAAGGTTTAAATCTTCATGGTTGAGTTTGGGGATATCAATTTTTTCTAGGAAACTGTCCATTTCTTCCAGGTTCTCGAATTTGTTGGCATAAATGTTTGCAAAATAGTCCCTTATTGTGTTCTGAATTTTGGTTGTTTCTGTGGTGATGTTACCTGTTTCATTTCCGATCTTGTTTATTTGGGTATGCTGCCTTTGTTTTTTGGTCAGGTTTGCTAGGGGTCTGTCTATCTTGTTAATTTTTTAAAAGAACCAACTCTTCATTTTGTTGATTCATTCGATGGTGTTTTTTTCTGTAATTCATTTAATTATGATATGATTTTAATTATTTGCTTCCATCTATTGACTTGTGGTTTGGTTTGTTGTTCTCTTTCGAGGAGCTTAAAGTGCTTCCTTAAGTTGTTGAGTTACTGTTTCTCCAGTCTGTTAGTGTAGGCACTCAGAGATATAAATTTTCCTCTGAGTACTGCCTTTGCTATGTCCCAAAGGAGCTGGTACTTGGTGTGCTGATCTTGGTTTATTTCCATAAACATTTAAATTTCTGTTCTAATATCTTCAATTACCCACTGATGAATCAGCAGTGTGTTGTTCAGTCTCCATGCATTGTAGGATTTTCCGTGGTGGCTATTTGAGTTGAGCTCGAATTTTATTCCATTGTGGTCTGAGAGAATGCAGGGAATGGTTTTGATACTTCTGAATTTGTACAGATTTTCTTTGTGCCTTAAGATGTGATCTATTTTGGAGAATGTTCCATGTGCTGCTGAAAAGAATGTGTATTCTGTTGTTGCTGGGTGGAATATTCTGTAGATGTTGGTTAAGTATAGTTGGACTATGCAATTATTTAGTTCTGTGGTTTCTTTGTTCAGTTTTTGGAGTGTTGATCTGTCCCGAGGTGATAGTGGAGTGTTAAAGTCTCCAACTACCAATGTGCTTGGATCTATGAGTGTTTTTAGAGTCAGTAGTGTTTGTTTGATGAAGTTGGGTGCTCCTGTATTTGGTGTGTAGATATTTAGAATGGTTATATCTTCCTGTAGGAGAGATCCCTTTACTAGTATGTAGTAACCTTCTTTGTCTCTTCTTACCATTTTTAATTTCATGTCAATTTTATCTGACACTTGGATTGCAACTCCAGCCTGCTTAGGGGGGCCATTTGCTTGATAGATTTTATTCCGGCCTTTCACTTTTAGAAGATGTTTGCCTTTGCTGGATAGATGTGTCTCTTGGAGGCAGCAGAAAAATAGATCTTGATTTTTTTTTTTTTTTTTTTTTTTTTGGCCAGTCCTGGGCCTTGGACTCAGGGCCTGAGCACTGTCCCTGGCTTCTTCCCGCTCAAGGCTAGCACTCTGCCACTTGAGCCACAGCGCCGCTTCTGGCCGTTTTCTGTATATGTGGTGCTGGGGAATCGAACCTAGGGCCTCGTGTATCCGAGGCAGGCACTCTTGCCACTAGGCTATATCCCCAGCCCTAGATCTTGATTTTTGATCCAACTTATGAGCCTATGTCATTTGATTGGAGAATTAAGTCCATTAATGTTGAGAGTTAGGATTGAGAGATGATTGTTTGTTCCTTTCATTATCACTATCTTGTTAAGAGCTGTATCTTCCCAATTCTTGATCTAATATTCTAGTTTTCTATTTAGGGTTCATTTCTCTGTCTGTATTGTGATCTTGATTATTTTCCCTGTGTAGTACATCTTTGAGGATTTTCTGTAAGGCTGGTTTGGTGGAGTTATATTGTTTTAGGTTTTCCTTACTGTGTAAAACTATTATTTGACCTTCATCCATGAATAAGAATTTAGCTGGGTACAGTATTTTTGGTTGATACTTATTTTTATTTAGTGTTTGGTATACCTCATTCCAGGCTCTTCTTGCTTTCATGGTCTCGGCTGAGAAGTCTGGGGTAATTCTGATTGCTTTTCCTTTATATGTGATTGTTTTCTTCTCCCTAACAGCTTTAAGGATTCTTTCCTTGGACTCTATTGATCCTGTTTTGATCACAATTTGTCGGTGTGATGTCCTATTCTGGTCTGGCCAGTTTGGGGTTCTAAATGCTTCTTGTATCTGAATAGGTCTATCCTTCTGGATATTTGGGAAGGTCCCAGCTAATATTCTGTTCAATAGGTTGCCTATTCCATTAATTCTTTCTCTATGTTTTCCTCAATACCTATTAAACTTAAATTGGGGTTCCTGATTGTGTCTTGGAGATCCTGGAGTGAACTGTTTTGCCGATTGGATTGGTTTTATATTGTTTTTTGATCTTTCTTCATAGATTCTAGGGAATCTTCAGTTCCTGAGATTCGATCCTCTGCTTCATCTAGTCTGGACTGTAGGCTAGCTACCTGATTTCGATTCTCTTTTCCTTCTGACAGGTCTTTCTTGATGATTTCCATGTCTTTGCTATAGTTTTCTCTCAGGTCTTTCTCCTGCATGGACTTCTTTACTTCATTAATTTGGTTCTGAGTGCTGTCTCCAAAATCTTTTAGCTTGGTAGCTATCTTTTCATTTGACTCTTGAAGTTTATTTTTCTTTCTATTTGTGGAGGCCATGGAATTCTCTATTAATTTTTGTTTCGTCTCCTCACACTCTAGAATAGTTGACTGAAGAGATTCAAACTTTTCATTTAACATTTTTATCATTATACTTTGTAGAGCATTTTGAGGGTTCTCTTCTAGGTCTTTGACTGCTCTGCTTTCTGCTTGTTTTGAGTGGGAGATGAGGCTCCATTGTTTGCCATCTTTCTTGTGCTTCTTCTGCCCATGTGGATTTGGAATGCCAATCTATCAGCACCTGTGAGCACTGTTTAAGACCCAAAGCAGACCTTACCAAACCCTGTTGTATAAATCTTAGAAGTTCACAATTATATACAGATATCTTCCCTCTATATTTTTATATATAAAATCAGATTTGGTGTCCCTAAAAAATACAATTTCAATTTAACAACCAACCCTAAGCCCTGTATTCAGCAGTTACCATTACAACCCTATGAGAAATTTTTCTTCTTATATTAAGTTCTTTTTGGACTGGTGGGCTTTCTCTATGAACCCCTTTGATTCACTCGGATTGAACAGGAATACTCTCTATCTGATAAATGGAGTCTGGACATCCTGGAAGTAAATCAGGAGGGTAAGTTAGGGGTAGTGAAGAGAATAGAGTAAAATGTATGGGGAGGGGTGATGATTTCAATTTAGTTTCAGTGAAGAGGAAATGTGGAGAAGAGCAGAATCGGTAGAAAGAACGAAGTTAAAATGATAGACAATGGAGAGTCGGCAGAAAAGAGTGAAGGTGTTAGTCATAGGAAAGTAATTTTAAAGAAAGAGAATGTGAAGAGAGAAAGAAAAAATACTGGAAAACAAACACACAAAACAAAAAAAATTACCAGGGCTGGGGATATGGCCTAGTGGCAAGAGTGCTTGCCTCGTATACATGAGGCCCTGGATTCAATTCCCCAGAACCACATATACAGAAAATGGCCAGAAGTGGCACTGTGGCTCGTGGCAGAGTGCTAGCTTTGAGCAAAGAGAAGCCAGGGACAGTGCTCAGGCCCTGAGTCCAAGCCCCAGGACTGGAAAAAAAATTACCAAAAAACAACAACAAAAAAAAAACTAATGAATAAAAATGGAAAACAAAAAACAAACAACATCTCAAAAATGAAAAATAGAAAATAAAAAAGTTTTTAAAATGTTAAAGAGAAAAAAATGGAGTCTTCCTTGTTTCGGTGGGCTTTCTCCAGTCTGTGGTTTCCTTGCAATGGTCTGTAGTAGCAGGTTTGTCTTGCTTTCAGTTTGCAGGGGATGGATCTGCTTTGACCCTCCTCCCCTGTTAGTGAAATCTTGGGGTTCTGTGGTTCACACAGTTTGCAGGTAGGACTTGGGTGTCCTCTGTAGATGGGGGGTCACTGAACAGTCGCAGGAACCATGGCTCCTCCCGTCTGTTGTGGAGCTGCTGCTTTTAATGCCTAGCCCTGAATAGGCTGCAGACTCAGCAGGGCGGGGAACCTCTGGCCTGGGTTACCAGGCTGAGAGTCGCTTCCGGGGGGAGGTTCCTCCTAAAACACCTAGGAATAACCTTAACCAAAGAAGTGAAAGACCTCTATGATAAGACCTTTAAAGACATGAAAAACAAAATAAAGGTAGAACTAAGGAAATGGAAAAACCTCCCATGCTCCTAGATTGGGAGGATTAATATTGTCAAAATGGCAATATTGCCAAAGGCTATCTACAAATTCAATGCAATACCTATTAATATCCCAACACCATTTTTTAATGAAATAGAGAAAGCAATCCAGAAATTCATATGGAACAATAAAAGACCACGAATAACAAAAGCAATCCTAAGCAGAAAGAAGAGTGCTGGAAGAATTACAATACAAAACTTCAAGCTGTATTATAAAGATATAGTAATAAAAACAGCTTGGTATTAGCACAGGAACAGGCCTGAAGACCAATGGAACAGAATTGAAGACCCAGAAATGAACCCACAGAACTATGCCTACTTAATCTTTCGTGAAGGAGTTAAAAAAAAATAGGATGGAAGAAAGATAGCCTCTTTAACAAATGGTGCTGGCAAAACTTGTTCAACATCTGCAACAAACTAGATCCTTATATATCACCCTGCACCAAAATCAATTCCAAATGGATTAAAGACCTCGAAATCAAAACAGACACCCTGAAAACACTAAAGGAAGGAGTAGGAGAAACACTTGGGCTCATTGGCGCAGGACGGAACTTCCTTAACAAAGACCCAGAAAGGCTACAAATCAAAGAAAGGTTGGACAAATGGGAATGCATCAAACTGCAGAGCTTCTGCAAGGCAAAGGACATAACTTTGTATATTTTTAACTCACGTAATATCAACATGATTTTACAGATGAGTAAATGGAGACTGGTGCAAGTTCACACAGCCTTTAGCATGCATCCAGTCACATCCATAACTCCAGAGTAAGCAGCTTCCAGGGCAGTGCCCTGCCCATCCCACCACACCACTTTTCAAAAGAAAGTTTCCTTCAGATTATGGCCCGATGCCTCCAGAATTTGATTGACTATAGGGACACAGTCTAAATTTATTGATCAGCTACTTCCCTGTAGATTCCAGTCTATAATTAGAAGACTTCACCTGCAATCCTCTTGGACGGAACAAAGGTTTTACTTAACTGAGAATCTTGATGACCCCTTAAGAGAGCCTCTGAGAGGCTTGGGAGGCTTTGAGCTGAAAGAAAATGGGAGAAGAGGGATGCTGGAGGAGGTAGTAATCACAACTCTATAGATAATAAGAAATGACCCCACAGTGAGCATTGCTAAGAGCATAATGGCCCAGCCTCTATACAGAAGATGATCAATAGCTGTTCTAAAATGAGAATGGCTTGGAGACTTAAAGACCAGAAATGGTTTATTATTCAATTTTCAGTGGTTTACATTTCTGTGATGGGAGGTCATGCTCAGAGCTAGAGTGAGGTAAGAGGGGCATCTAGGTGTGCATGCTCAGGGTTTATCCTGGCAACCCCTGCAGGGCACTAAGCCTTAGCTTAAACCTGACCTACAAAAGACCTGGAAGGGGCAATATTTTGAGACAGTAAAAGAATTGGAGCAGTAGCAGCACCAAGCAATATAACTGGTGATAAGATTACATGGTGTTTGATATATGCCTATTCACTTTGGTGAAGCAAATCACAAACTAAAATCATTAAGCAAAGAGAAAAAGAGACATCACTAAAACACTTATATCATTATATGTTATTATAATTATATTGATATAATATCAATATACATATATATGCATATATAGATATCAAATTTAATCAACAGGTTGACCTTGGCCACTTGCAGGATCACAGGACCAGTAGTTGGGCCTCAATAGTTGTGTTGTACTGCCATAGTCATTCTTTATTCACAGTTTTAAAAAATCTCCTTTCTCTTTTATCAAGAGAAATTCTCCATTCCAGTCTTCCTACTTCATGTTGACAGTGTTCGAAGCTCTGAAGCTTATTCTGGGCCTCAGATTATGGACTCTAACCCATCTGAAAAGATAGGCCTTGGCCCCAGAACTTACCAAAGCAGCCATGTTTGCTTTGGTCTGAGAGCCTTGTGATCCTGTGAAACGAGCTCTGGAGGCTCTGCCATGACTCCCACATCGTCTGGTCCCACAGAAGCAGTTCCTAGATTCAAATCATTCCAGTTCGGCTACTCACTAATTTTATGGCCTGAGTCAAGCCACACAGCCACTCCAACATCTTTCCTCATCTGCCAACAAATAGCCACATCAGAACACAGTAAGAAACAAAGACAAATTTTTATAATTATGGAAAGAAAACTTTTTGAAAGTAAAATAATGCTGTGCAATAATGAGATTTTTTTTTACCTTGCAGTTTCTGATAACAAGAATGTTGTAAACTGAGGCAAGGTGGCATGATTAGGTGACATAAGGTGCCTCCATTAATTGAATATCATCAAAAGCATAGGGAAAGCTAAGTACTTACCTTTCTCAATATTCAGGCAGCTGGGGTAACTTCCTTTCTTTCTATTGGACAGTTCTGTCCAATAAGAGCTAAGAAGAGATCTTCTACAGCATTTCTGTGTAGGTCAATGATTCCTTGACTGGAAAATAAATCCACATGAATGGCAACTTCCTTTTTTTTCTGCACTAAAGGCAGGATAATGCTTGGAAAACAGAAGTTATCTAATAGCCATGAGGAAAATGTCAAGAGTTAGAAGCTCAATTGAACTCCTGATCCAACAAACTCAGTTCCCTCTCTCCACATTCTCTTCTTTTTCAGACATTAAAAAAAAATCTTGCCTGTTAAACTTATTAGCCACCCACAGCTAAAAGCATTTCTGACTGATGTAATGCATATCTATCCACTTGATGATCTTTTAGCCAAGAAGTGGGGTTATCTGATTCTGGCAAGAATGTGGGAGAGAACATGATAATGGGCTCAGGGTTTTTTTTCCCCTCCAAAGATTCACAAACTATAGAGAAATAATCAAGAAAAAGAGAAAATTTCCTCCACAAAGTAAGTGCCAGGCCATTGGATCATCCTAACTTGGCAAGACTTGCAAACTGTATTTACTGCCTACCTCCCATGCTCTCACCCCCAGGTTCTAATGTGGTGGAGGCATAATGGACATTAAACCTCCCTCAGACTAAAATTACTATATAGAGGCTAGGCTAACCCAGTACCCCACACTGGGTGCTACTCTCCTCCTGTATGGTCTGCTTCTAATTTACATCTCTAGTCTCTGACTTGCTCTCCAAAGGGTTCTTCATCTTTGTTTCCCTGAGCATCTTCACCTGGATGCTCTACAAAATCAGCATATCCAAACTAAATTCACTCATTTTTCCACGAAGGCCTTGTCCTTGGCTTCTAGGAATGAAACTTTCCACAGGTAGGAAACCGACTCATCTTCACTTCCTTTGAGTTCTTCTCAAAAAAGAAAGAAAGAAAGAAAGATTTTCTGTGGTAGCTTTTTGAGTTGAGCTCTAATTTTATTCCATTGTGGTCTGAGAGAATGCAGGGAATGGTTTTGATACTTCTGAATTTGTACAGATTTTCTTTGTGCCCTAAGATGTGATCTTTTTTGGAGAATGTTCCATGTGCTGCGGAGAAGAATGTGTATTCTGTTGTTGCTGGGTGGAATATTCTGTAGATGTTGGTTAAGTATAGTTGGTCTATGCAATTATTTAGTTCTGTGGTTTGTTCAGTTTTTGGCGTGTTGATCTGTCCAGAGGTGATAGTGGAGTGTTAAAGTCTCCAACTATCAATATGTTTGGGTCTATGAGTGTTTTTAGAGTCAGTAGTGTTTGCTTGATGAAGTTGGGTGTGCCTGTATTTGGTGTGTAGATATTTAGAATGGTTATATCTTCCTGTAGGAGAGATCCCTTTACTAGTATGTAGTAACCTTCTTTGTCTCTTCTTACCTTTTTTAATTTGAAGTCAATTTTGTCTGACACTAGGGTTGCAACTCTAGCCTGCTTATGGGGGCCATTTGCTTGATAGATTTTATTCCGGCCTTTCACTTTTAGATGTTTGCTTTTGCTGGATAGATGTGTCTCTTGGAGGTAGCAGAAAGATGGATCTTGATTTTTGATCCAACTTATGAGCCTATGTCATTTGATTGGAGAATTAAGTCCATTAATGTTGAGAGTTAGGATTGAGAGATGATCGTTTGTTCCTTTCATTGTCACTATCTTGTTAAAAGCTGTGTCTTCCCATTTCTTGATCTGATGTTTACTATTTAGGGTTCATTTCTCTGTCTGTATTGTGATCTTGATTATTTTCCCTGTATAGTACATCTTTAAGGATTTTTTGCAAAGCTGGTTTGGTGGAGTTATATTGTTTCAGGTTTTCCTTACTGTGATTTGACCTTCAGCCATGATAAGAATTTAGCTGGGTACAGTATTCTTGGTTGGTAGTTATTTTTATTTAGTGTTTGGTATACCTCGTTCCAGGCTCTCCTTGCTTTCATGGTCTCTGCTGAGAAGTCTGGGGTAATTCTGATTGCTTTTCCTTTATATGTGATTGTTTTCTTCTCCCTAACAGCTTTAAGGATTCTTTCCTTGACTCTACTGATCGGGTTTTGATCACAATGTGTTGTTGGGATGTCCTATTCTGGTCTGGTCGATTTGGGGTTCTAAATGCTTCTTGTATCTGTATAGGCCTTTCCTTCTGGATATTTGGGAAATTCTCAGCTAGTATTCTGTTAAATAGGTTGACTATCCCATTAACTTCTTTCTCCAAGTTTTCCTCAATACCTATTATTCTTAATTGGGCTTCCTGATCGTGTCTTGAATATTCTGTAGTGATCTGTTTCGTTGATTGGACTGGATTTGTATTGCTTTTTGATCTTTCTCCATAGATTCTAGGGAATCTTCAGCTCCTGAGATTCGATCCTCTGCTTCAGTTAGTCGGGACTGTAAGCTAGCTATTTGATTTCGAATCTCTTTTCCTTCTGACTGGTCTTTCCAGATGATTTCCATGTTATTTCTTAGGTCCTGTATGGACTTCTTTACTTCATTAACTTCATTAATTTGGTTTTGAGTGTTGTCTCTCAAATCTTTAAGCTGGGTAGCTATCTTTTCATTTGACTCTTGAAGTTCATTTATCTTTCTATTTGTGGAGACCATGAAATTCTCCATTAATTTTTGCTTTGCCTCCTCACACTCTAGAATAATTGACTGAGGAGATTCAAACTTTTCTTTTATCATGTTTATCAGTAGACTTTGTAGAGGATTTTGGGGGTTCTCTTCTATGTCTTTGATTGACTGCTCTGTTTCCTGCTTGTTTTGAGTGGGGGATAAAACTTCATTGTTTGCCATCTTTCCTGTGTTCCTTCTGCCCACTTGGATTGGGAATGCCAGTCTACCAGCACCTGTGAGCACCATTTAAGACCCAAAGCAGACCTTACCAAACACTGTTGTGTAAATCTTAGAAGTTCACAATTAAATTCACATACCTTTTATACCTGTGTATAAAATTGGATTTGGTGTTCCTAAAGAATACAATTTCAATATAATCTTAATCTTTGATAAAGGAGCTAAAACAATACTTTGGAAGAAAGATAGCCTCTTTAACAAATGGTGCTGACAAAGCTGGATCAACACATGCAACAAACTAAAACTAGATCCTTATAGGTCACCCTGCACCAAAATCAATTCCAAATGGATTAAAGACCTCGAAATCAAAACAGACACCCTGAAAACACTCAAGGAAGGAGTAGGAGAAACACTTGGGCTCATTGGCACAGGACGGAACTTCCTTAACAAAGACCCAGAAAGGCTACAAATCAAAGAAAGGTTGGACAAATGGGAATGCATCAAGCTGCAGAGCTTCTGAAAGGACATAGCTCGCAAGATAAACAGAAAGCCCACAGACTGGGAGAAGATCTTTACCGGCCATTCAATGGACAAAGGCCTCATCTCTAAAATATATGCAGAACTAAAAAAATTACCTTCCTCCAAAACAAAACTGCAAAGAACCAATAGCCCCCTCATCTAGTGGGCTAAAGACTTACAAAGAGACTTCTCTGATGAGGAAATGAGAAGGCCAAGAGACATATGAAAAAGTGCTCTACATCACTGGCCATAAAAGAAATGTGAATCAAAACAACATTGAGATTCCATCTCACCCCAGTAAGAATGTCCTATATCAAAAAAAACTAACAATAACAATTGTTGGAGGGGATGTGGCCAAAAGGGAACCCTACTTCATTGTTGGTGGGAATGTAAACTGGTTCAGCCACTCTGGCAAGCAGTATGGAGATTCCTCAGAAGGCTAAATATAGAACTCCCCTATGACCCAGCAGCCCCCCTTTTGGGTATCTATCCAAAAGAACATAAACAAAATCACAGTAAAGCCACCAGCACAACAATGTTCCTCACAGCGCAATTTGTCATAGCTAGAATCTGGAACCAACGCAGATACCCCTCAGTAGATGAATGGATCAGGAAAATGTGGTACATATACACAGTGGAATTTTATGCCTCTATCAGAAAGAATGACTTTGACTCATTCATAAAGAAATGGAAGGACTTGGAAAAAATTATACTAAGTGAAGTGAGCCAGACCCAAAGATACATGGACTCTATGGTCTCCCATATTGGGAATAATTAGTACAGGTTTAGGCAAGCCACAGCAGAGGATCACAAGAACCCAATAGCTATACCCTTATGATCACATAAGATGATGCTAAGTGAAATGAACTCCATGTTATGGAAACGATTGTTATATCACAGTTGTAACTACTTTCAACTTCCCATGTGTATCTGTAGCTTCTATTATTGACAATGTTCCTGTATCACCTTCCTGTGGTTGTACCTACACTATCTCTGTAATCTTATCTGAGTATATTGGAAACCATGTATACTGGTATTAGAACTAGGAAATTGAAAGAGAATACCAAAATTGAGAGATATAGGATAAAAAAAGAAAAACAACCACAAAAGCAATACTTGCAAAACTGTTTGGTGTAAGTGAACTGAACACCGCATGGGGGGAAAGGGAAAGTTGGAGGAGAGGGGGGGGTATGAGGGACAAGGTAACAAACAGTACAAGTAATGTATCCAATGCCTAACGTATAAAGTTGTAACCTCTCTGTACATCAGTTTGATAATAAAAATTTGGAAAAGAAAGAAAGAAAGAAAGAAAGAAAGAAAGAAAGAAAGAAAGAAAGAAAGAAAGAAAGAAAGAAAGAAACAACACCTCTATGTGTCTTGGTTCCATCCCATCTTTGTTTTTAATCTAAACTATAAATGCCAGCATTTTCTGACCACTCTTCCACCAATTTTTCTAACTCCAGCCTAGACAAAGAACCTTCTAACAGACAACTTAGATCACATCATTGTCTCTTGTAGAAGCACCACGGATAACATGTATTTACCTAATAAAGCCAGATACCTTAAGATGGCCACACAGCCCCTCTGAGCCTGGCTCTCCCTTATTTCTTAGGTTTGTTCTCGTCCCTACCCTTCCACTTCCTGATCTCAACCTGCTTCTCCAGCTGTATACTATATATGCAGCACCTGATTTTTCTCTTTCCTTTCACTCCTTGCCCACACCATCTTCCCAGGCCTGCCTTTAGTTTTTCACACCTGCATTGTTCCAAGAGCTTCCTAACAGGGAACACCATTGTTTCTTTACAAACAAATTAAGCTATTTAAAAGAGTGCTACATACAGTTCCCATTTCTCTTCCTAGCTTCTGTAATCCAGTTAGTCACCTACCTTCCTGGCATTCTTTTTTCACTGTCTACAATATGTACCCACCTCACTTCAAAAACCCAGTTGTTCTTTACACCTAGAACACCTCCTGCCCTTTCCGTTCCATTCTCTCTCATTAGTGCCACAGCCTGCACCTAAAGGCTACCCAGACTTTAGCCTTCCTTAACTTTCTCATCACCTGTTTCCCCAAGTGGCTTTTCACTAACCTCAAGCCAGAAATGAACTCTTATTCCCCTAAAGTCTCATAGCTCTCCATTTAAATTACACTCTGGGGATTTTTTTTCCTCACTTGCCTTACCTTGTAGAGATTCAGATCCCAAAGCCATTGCTAGGGATGGGGCACTCCTGAAAACACTAATAAGTGGAGAGAAGGATTTCAAGTTTGAGACCAGCCTGAGCATAGCCTAAGACCTATCTGGACTACAGAAGGGAGACCCTATATAAATAGATAGATGAACAGCGCAACTCTGTTCATCACAGCATAATTTGCCATTGCTAAAATATGGAACCAACCCAGATGCCCCTCAGTAGATGAGTGAATCAGGAAAATGTGATACATATACACAGTGGAATTCCATGCCTCTGTCAGAAAGAATGACATTGCCCCACTCACAAGGAAATGGAAGGACTTGGAAAAAATCATACTAAGTGAAGTGAACCAGACCCAAAGAAACATGGACTCTATGGTTTCCCTCATAGGGAATAATTAGTACATGTTTAGGCCAGTCATAGCAGATCACAATAGCCCAATAGCTATGCCCATATGTGTTGGGGCTGACTCCATCTTGATTAGGGAAACATGGTAACAATTGTTAAAATGAAGTTAAATATTAGGTCAACCTGACTACAAACTTCTGCTTCTGTAAATGGCTTGCTTAACTTGTTTGTTACTTGCTCTACCCTCTGCATCAACCTCCTACATCTGTGCTATGCTTTTACCTTAATAAACCCCAGCTCAAGGACTTTTAAAGGTCACAATTTCAGTTCCCGAGTCTGTGCTGCATTCCTGGCTGGTCAGTTCACTTTTTGCTTCCCCAATAAATCCATCTTTTTACTTGAGACTGTCTCTGAGTGGTGGACTCTTGGAGGGACATGGAATCCCCTCCTTCAAACCCCGTAACAATCTGAACACATAAGATGATGCTAAGCAAAATGGAAACAAGTGGTATATCATTGTTGTAATTATTTTCAACATGCCATGTGAAACTGTACCCTTTTTTTTCTCTCATATTCTCTTCCTATGATTTTACTGCTATCACTGTATCTGATCTTAGTAGCCTGGATACTGTATGTACATTTATTGGAACTAGGGAAGGGAAAGGGAATACCAAAATCGAGAGACAAGGGATAAAAAGACAAACCATTCCAAAAGCAATACTTACAAAAAAACATTTGGTGTAAACAACTGTACAACTCATGGTGGGGGGGGGAGCGGGAAATGGGGAGGGGGGAGCCAGGGGAAAAATGAGGGAGAAGGTAACAAGTTGGATAAGAAATGTACTCACTGCCTTACATATAAAATTGTAACCCCTCTGTCCTTCCCTTTGACAATAAAGAAGAAAAAAATTAAAAATAGATGAGGGTTGGGAGTATGGCCTAGTGGTAGAGTGCTTGCCTCGTATATATGGAAACCATGGGTTTGAGTCCTCAGCACCACATACATAGAAAAAGCCAGAAGTGGCACTGTGGCTCAAGTGGTAGAGTGCTAGCCTTGAGCGAAAAGAAGCCAGGGACAGTGCTCAGGCCCTGAGTTCAAGCCTCAGGACTGGCAAAAAGAACAAATAAATAAAATAAATAGATGATAGATGGATGGATAGATAATTCTATAAATAAACATAAAATAAAACAACAAAACCCCATGCTCCAAGTTTATACATTTTTACATGTAACAGTGTCAAATACAACACCATCAAGTTGGTGAACAAATACTCATCAGGTGAAATACACTTTTCAATTGGCAAGCACTTTCACAACTACATTCCACAGTAGCACCTCCCCCTGAGAGGAGCAGCTCAAAATACCACTGTCCTAGTGAGAACACTGAAACCAGGAAAGGTAAGGAGCCTTCTCAGATCACCTTGCAAGGCTATATGGCAGGGGTATCAAACCCACTTCTGCTTTCACACCTAAGTGAGGCTTTCCTTGGCTCAGTTTGGTTGTCCTTGTTCTAGTCTTCCCTAGTCCCAAATCAACTGACATCACCACCACCACCCGGCCCTGCAGCCCCCCTGCCAATCTGTCCTCACCTTGTCCTTGTGACAGCTGTTTCAGTGACAGGCACAGAGCTAGTGCTGCCCCCCTGTGGTGAAAGGTGTGCCCTTCGTTTCTCCCTGAGCAGGAGCACCCAGGGTCTGCAGTAAAGCAGATACTTGGCCTTGTGCAGCTGCGAAGATACTATTATGCCAGCCCACTGCACTTGACACATTTGACACTGACTTAAATATACTGCTTTCTTGTTTTCATTAATAATCCTTCTTTAACATCTGATCAGCCTCGCTGTCTGCTCTAGTTAAAGCCTATTACGGCATTAGAGGTTGACATTTGGGATGCAATGAGGCATTCATGCACAGGTAGTGCTAATGGGGACAGTGGCTTGAGTCAGGCCATTTGGGAGACGTGAGGGGTTGCTGTTTCTGTGCCAGCCACAGGGTGTCAGATCCAAGATAAGCCATAGCCCTAGTGATGAGCTCAGAACACAGATGTGACCTTTTCTGCCACCCAGGTATATTTACCAAGCAGGCTCATCTCATAGACGATGTATTTAGAAAGAATCTGCAGCAGACTCAAGGAAATGAAGCAGCAAGCTAAAGAAATGTAATTAAATGTGTCTTCCTTTTTGACTCCAACTCTCCAGAGTTCAGAACAGCCATTGCTATGAGGACCTCAGAGGGCATCTGCTGGCCTCCTGTATTGTCCATGTCCTGGTTCTTTGTCAAGTCAGTGAGTTAAGACACATCCCCAGGACTTGAGCAGTAACAGAAATAGAGAATGACATCATCTCAGAGCAGCCTGTGTAAGTGCCAGTTTTCCCTCCCGAGCATCCCAGCACTAATAACAGAGTATCGGTGGCCTATTTACATATCAAGACACATTTAACAAATACTTTTGAAACCTGGATGGTGCCATTGCTGGATATATCCTCACCCTGATGGAACTTACAAGTTCCCCTTTTCCCTCTGAGAGAGGGTCTCACTACGTACCCAAGGCGGTCTGCAACTCATGATTCTCTTGCCTCAGCCTCCCAAGAAGCTGGGAATTACACGCATGTAACAGCATCCCTGATCTTAGGTGTTACATCATCTTCATGATTACTAGAACTCCTCCATGTAAGAAGGGGAAATGTCATCTTTAATTTTGAGAAGAAAAGAATACATTCTCAGTGGGTATGAACAGTTGAGCTTGCAGCATGTACACATTTCTCTAATTTGACACAATCCATCTAACTGCGACTCCAAATATCCATCTTGCCAGATGAGAGAGAATGTCAGCAGAATATCCCTGGCACCACCTCGCCTCCTAAAGATGCATCAGAATCAAGATGCCTGAGGTGGCACCAAGAGATGGAAGGCCTGACATCTGCCTAGAGCAACTGTCATTGGCTAAGCTCACTGTGGTTCCCAGAGCTACAGTAGTCCAAGAATCTTCTCTGGGGCTGGGACTCCTGGTGCCCAAGACCCACCTCCCCAGCCTTAGCACATGGCCATTCTCTTGGATCTTCTGCTGCATTCTAGGGTATGGCAGTGGAGCTATGGGGAGAGGGGGTCATGATGAAGGTGATGCACTGCCATTTCTGAAAACTCCTTTCTTTGCTCTCCCTTCCAGACAGGAGGACACCAAAGCAATACTTATTACCTTCCAATTGCAGGCCTGCTGCACAGACCCCAAATCCAAGAGAAAACCTTGGACTGTTTCCACTATGCATGGCTGCCCCCCTCTCCTTGCTGTGGGATACCTCTAACTTGGCCCCACAGATGGGAAACACACAGTCCTCAATAGCTTCTCCCGCCCCACTGTGGCCACCAATGTAAGTTCACTCTTATTACTGCTGAGACAAGCCTCCAGACTCGATTTTTGCTCATTATTTTTGTGATGGGGTTTGTCATCCTGCTCATACACATTCCTGGGTGTACTGCCTATGTTAATCTTGTGTAGCCAGAAAAGCAGGCTTGTGCCACCCTGTCCAGGTTTTCCTTGGAAGAGGATCATGAGAACTTTTCTGCCACATGTGGCCTCAAGCCATAATCCTTCTCATTTCAGCCTCTCATATAGCAAGGATTATAAGCCTGACCCCCCATCCCTACTGCTCAGCCATTCTTTGGTTTCTTTAATCTCAAAAAATTCCAGAAGGCTTACAGATTACTTAAATAATCAGAAATTAATGGGTATTTTAAAGAGTTTATAAAAGGGAGATCTGGAACACAACATCAGAAAAGGAAACCCTGATCTAATTGTGTTCACTCTCCCACGCAATTGGGGGGGGGAGGGCACTAATGTTCACAGAACATGTGGCCCAGAAGCTGTTCTACCCAGTCAATAGTGGCCATGGCTACTGTCATGGACACCAGTGCTGGTGTTATTGTCATGTACTTCAGCATTACTGAGCATATTTGCATTCCCACATCAAGTAAGAGGAGACTTGGAGGGGGAGCAGATGGCTCAGGCCTTGGCAGGTTCATTGGAAACCTCCATGAATACTCCGCTGTTGGAGCTGGTGATATTTCCCTGTCATAGACTCTGTCGGAAGCTCTCATTTCCCCAGACCTGTGGGATAAGTAATGCTGAGCACTTCCAGACTATTAGTGTATAAAACTACAATGCGAAAACTTTTTACTAAAATTAACGATGCCAGGCCAGCCATAAAGAAATTCATCTCCCAAGTGACATGCTCAGTGGAGCCATACCAACTTCTAGAACAGATGTCTAGACAATCTGACTTTGAAATACATACTCCAAACCTGAACAGCCTGAAGTTTCCCAGCCAGTGCCCAGCCAAAGTTCAAAACAAGAGCTCAGGCAGGGATAGAGGATTTGAAGATTATAAATAAACGCATTCATAAGGAAAGCGAAGCAAGTTTAGCAAGGTAAAAATTGATTGCCCAGAGAGGATGACTCATCAATGAGACCATAAAAGACAATCTTGCAGTGATCACACAGCAAGACAGTTCATTGTCCTTAAACATTAACTGCCTGTCACACCAGGCTTCCCATCAACAGACTGCAAAGCCCAGAGCTGGCCTCGTTAAGCTCTCTAGACATTCCCACCCAGCAAAGAAGCAATCTATTTCTCCTCCATCTCTTTGAAGCCCCGCATGGCAGTGAACACCTCTGAAATCAGTATCCTGCTTTCCTAACGGGCCAGCCTGACAATCTGGTCTGTCTGATCACTTTAAGACATTGCATTTTTTGATCAGATATTTTAAGGCTAACCATCATTAACAGCTGGACAAAGTCAGGCCCAGAGGACCTGAGACAGTTTCCAGCTGCTGAGGCAGGGAGAAGGCCACTTTCACTTCCATCACATCTTTTGAAGGGTCAAACAACACAAGGCCTGACCATTTATACACTTCTGCCTTCCTGTGTGGTTTAGTTTGGTGTATTTTCCAACACAAAGTATACCTCTGGACCCTTGAGATGTTACTACAATGAAAAACTTCTAAATGCTACTGAGATTCAAGGGTATCAGGACCAGGAAAATCAACAGGAATGTTGTTTCTCCAATAAATGTCTCCTAAGTCCTGGCTGTAGAAAAACACTAGGTTGGGAGATGCTGGGAATGAATCAGACAGCAATCCTGGTACTAAAGAACTCATGACTGCCTGGGCATGGATGGCTCATGCCTATAATCCTAGCTGAGGATCTGAGAGGAGAGGATCTGAGGAGACTGATATCTGAGGATCATGGTTGGAAGCCAGCCCGGGCAGGAAATGTCCAAGAGACTCTTATCTCTAGTTAACAACAAGGACAACAACAAAGCTGGTAGTAGAGCTGTGGCTCAAGTGGTAGAGTGCTAGCCTTGAGCAAAAGAATTAGGAACAGTGCCCAGACTCTAGGTTCAAGCCCCAATACCAACACAAAAGAGAAAGAAAGAGGGAGGGAGAGAAGGAACTCATGAATTCCTGACTACTGAGGGTAGGCTATGAACCTAATTAGACAGATTATAAATGGAAAGGTGACACAGGCTGGTCTTTTAGGACAAAGAAGAGATGAGTTCCATTTGGTAGAGTGGGCAAGTAGGGCAGAGGAGGCTTTGAGCAGCTGATGGAATTTGGCTTTGAGTGAGGAACAGAATGGAAGCAAGCATGGATGTTGATCATGCCCACCATAGGCCTTTTGAGAGGACTATCACAGACAGAGCAAAGCCCAAAGGAGTCCAAGAGAATTCCTACTGCAGGCTGCTCAAGGATCTTGTATAAGTCACCAAATTAAGCTGAATGCCACTAGACCTATGAATTTTGGAGAGATGCAAACATTCAATCCATAGCAGGCAAATAATTTTATCCTCCTTCCACAAGTAAAGAATCAGAAGGTCAGAGGCTAAGTGGTTAGCCCAGGGCCCAGGCTACCAACCCCCATGCTCAGTGCTACTTCTGTGTTCACTGTCTCTTCCATTGCTATGATACCATTTAGCAAAGTTCTCATTACTTTTAGGTACGACTTCTTTCCTCCAGTCTCTAATTTGGTCTGTCACCCTCTGGGCTATGATGAGTTAGAAGTCTAATTAATGAGCTAGTGACAATGCAGGTTTACAAAGTGCAGATCTTTATTTTCTTCCTAGTGTGAAACAAGTCAGAGGGGCTCAGAGTGCAGGAGTTCTCCATATCGCCTGGATTCTTGAAGACATTTTGATCATATTATCTGGATGGTAATAATAAGAACTAATATCTATGGGGCATTTATATTTTAAGCATTTAAACCTTATTAAATCACTTAAGTGTCTAATGAGGTAGATGTTATTGTCCTCATTCTACAAATGAAGTGAGAAATCCATGATATAAAAAGGTTAAGGTCACTCTTTCAAATAAAAACCAGTTAGTAAATATTGAAACTTGCATTTGAACCCAAGCAGAATGACTCTGGAGCCTGAAGATAGGTAGGATAGTTAACCATTCTTGACAGAGACAGACAGACGGACAGACAAACAGACAGCAATGCAGATAAGGAATGAAATAGCAGAGGAATGTATTATTTCAAAGGGCACCATGTCTGAACCTATTGCCCCTCAACAATTCTACCCTACCTGGCCTTACGACTGTTCTCAGGGGTTCTGCTTCTCTGCAAAGGTATGACGCCAGAATCCCTTCCCCTCCCCAGACGCAATGCTCATGAAGCACCCCCCCCCCATTTCAGTCCCATTAATAGATGCACACAGCAGGGTCTGACTACCTGGAAATCCATAAACCATTAGCTGGAACTATTTTATAGCTTTAGGGGAGCAATCCCAACAGTAGGACCTGACCAACACACTGGAGAAGGAAAGGAGGTATATTTAAGAGCTCAGTAGGGAAAAATACTTCTGAATCATTCAGGCCAAGAGGAAAAACACCAAATAGGATGAACAGGATGCCAGAACTTCTTCATTTAGTCAATCAACAGCCCCAACAGAAGCCCTGAAACTTTGGCCTGGAGTTGGAGACATGTGTTGAACAATGTGTTGGTGCAGAGAGAAATGTAAGAGAAATAATAGAGAAATAGTCTCCTCCCTGAACTAATGATGCAACTACTAGAGTTGTTAGTGACCAAGACACATTATATTCTGGTCAATAAAATATGTTAGGAAGATGAGCATGGCAATGTAGACCACACAAGCACTGAGAAGATCCTAAAACAGAACAAAAGAGATTTTTCTAAAGAATCTAGAAGTGAATCGTGTCAGCACATGGAGAATTTGTGTTCTGCTCCTGATAGCCCCAGACTTGCTTCCTGGGTGTACTGTCCTCCCTTCATCCCCTTCAGCACACCAGTTACCACAGTCAACAAATAGACATGAGCCTCATGTTCTCTCCATTTCCCAAGCCTGCCAAACCTACTGACAGGAAAGATTCAGAAAGTCTAGGTGTGAATACAGACTATGTGTTTTTACATTTTAATAGGGCCCAGACCTTTACAGGGAAGACATGAATATGAATGGTGAGTTTCCGTCCATTGTTAACTGATCAAGAAAGGTGTTTGGGGCCAGGCAGTACTAAGTTTTTCTTTATATGCTTCTACATTGTTTTAAAAGACAAAAACGAAAGGAGTACAATAACATTTTCTGTGCATTTAAGATTAGATCAAAATAAACATACAAATAATGAAAAATTAATTCTTAGCCATTTAAGTTTCAACTTCCTCAATATAAATAATGGAGCTGGGCTGAGTAGAGATAATGTCCTATTTTTATAAACCCTGGGCCTAACACAATAACCACTAACATTTAAGATATGCTTACTGAACTGGACCAAAGATGATAATTGGCAAAGTCGTTCTATTTCCTGTCTTTTTGAAAAAAAAATGAAAAGTTTTTTGGTTTTCTTTGTCATGACTGGAGATCAAATCCAGTTTCATGTACATGCTAGGCCAACACCCCACCACTGGACTATATTCCCAGCCCTTAGTGTTTTGTTCTGTTTTATTTTCCTTTTATTGTCAAAGTGAAATACAGAGGGGTTACAGTTTTATATTTAAGGCAGTGAGTACATTTCTTGTCCAACTTGTTACCTCCTCCCTCATTTTGCCCTTAGTGTTTTTGATGTGTAGCTCAGGTTCACTTTGACTTGCTGCCTCTACTTCCCCTAATGCTGGAACTGTAGGTTTATACTACAATGTTCACTGAAGAAAACCTTTTAATAAGGAAGAAAAGGTGCAGAAATAACCACTACCAAAAGGAAATAAAAATTAAGTAATTAATCAATACTAAAGTTGGACAATCAGTCCCTGAGAAACAGGATTGGCTCTCACTTACATTTTTACTATTATAGATTTAGAAAGCTAACAATCACTATTTTGTAAGAGAAAGGACAGAATATCAGTCAAGTGTTGTTGGCTGAAGGCTGACATCTGAGGATTGCTGTTCAAAGCCAGCTCAAACAAGAAAGTTCCTGAAACTCTTATTTCCAATTAAACTGCAAAAAGCCAGAAATGGAGGTATGATTCAAGTGGTAAAGTACCAGTCTTGCGTAGACAGGCCAAACAAGAGCAGAATGCCGAGTTCAAGCCCTAGTATCCCAATATTGTCACAAAAAAGTGTAAAATTTATTTGAACTTACACTCAAGTCTCAACATTCATATAGTAAATATATTATTGATGTTGATAACTGACATATTATATCAAAGTATTTCAAAAGTCATTTTCATATGAAAATATAAGTAAAGTAAGATGGAGAAGATACAAAAACAACTTGGAATTGTGTTAAATGTTCTCTGTATAACACAAGACTCAGGTTCAAAGAATGCCTTCACTTTCAGCTAATATGATAGAGTAGATAGATAGATAGATAGATAGATAGATAGATAGATAGATAGATAGAGATAGATAGATAGATAGATCTATAGAGCATTCAACTCTCTTCTTTCCTTAGACTCTAAAATTACAATAAAAGATAATTTTAGGTTACAAACTAAAAAAGGAGAGAGAGTTTCTTTTTTAAAAAATATAAATTGGGAGTCACAAATGCAAGTAAATAAGAGTTACCTGGCATAGAAGTCTCTAAGTAAGCTGAATTTAAGCCAGTAGGGAAGAACAAAAAGCAAACCCAATTTATACCACAAACTCCCAAAAGTCTCAGAAGATAGTAATGGCATACACCTTTGGTAACTAGGGTACAAGTAAAAAATAAAAGATGATTGGTTGAAAACTTGCTTGATAACAAGGGAGATGGCCCCCAAGATCTCTCTCATTTACTGTTTACAACTGACCCCCTTTCCATTTGAGAGAACTAAAGTTTCTTTTCTTAACAATGAGTAAAGTTTAATTTTAGAAATCAGAGAGCCTTCACCCTTGGAGGCTCAACAGAAGGAGAGGGTACTGTGCTAAAAATAAGAGAAATTAAGTGAAGGTATGTGGGCACAGCAACAATGAAACTCCAACTCACACATAAGGCCTTCTTCCTTTGCTTGGTTGCCAGAATCCAGGCATACATGCAAATGTAAATACAGAGAGAGAGAGAGAGAGAGAGAGAGAGAGAGAGAGACTGTAACAAGATCCTTCTTTATAAATCTGACCTGTCCAAGACAACAGATCTAATAACACTGATAACCAACACCGAGAGGCTTCCCCAGCTAGATCTCCCAACCATGAACATCAAAACAGACAAGATCTATTCACTCAAAATAAGTATCCATCTGTTCTGGTGCCTCACACTTAAACATGAGTCCAGGATATCTCCACAATATAACTTCATGAACTACAGAGACCAGAATTGTTTTTAATGTCAGCTTGGACATGATGAGAAAGAAGAAAACTATGAATATGTCAAAACAAAACAAGGAAGGTATCTTCCCCCCCTTTTCCAGTAGTAGTGGGATTTAAACTCTGATGTGCACTCTACCATTTGAGCCACTCCTCCTGCTCTTTTTGGCTTTGTTTTTTTAGATAGGGTCTTATTTTTTTTTTTGTCTTGAGCCAGCCTCCATGTGCTATCCTCTTAGTTATGCCTCCCACGTAATTACATAACTATAATTACAGGCATGTTCCACCACAACCAACCCAAATATTTTATTTTTTTTACCTGTCCTGGGACTTGAACTCTGGGCCAAGGCACTGTCACTGAGCTTCTTTTGCTCATGGTGAGTACTCTACTACTTGAGACACAGTACCACTTCCAGCTTTTTTGAGGAGTGGGAATAAGAGTCTCACAGACTTTCCTTCCTTGGCTGGTTTCAAACTATGCTCCTCAGGTCTCAGCTACGTTTACAGTCATGAGCTACTGGGGCCCAGCTCCAAGTTTTTTGTTTTTATTTTTGTTTTTGTTTTTGGTCAGTCCTGGGGCTTGAACTCAGGGCCTGAGCACTGCACCTGGATTCTTTTTGCTCAAGGATAGCACTCTACCACTTGAGCCACAGTGCCACTTCTGGCTTTTTCTATATATGTGGTGCTGAGGAATCGAACCCAGGGCTTCATGTATGCGAGGCAAGCACTCTACAACAAAGCCATATTCCCATCCCCAGCTCCAAGTATTTTATTTTTTTGAAGAAATATTCAAAGAATAAGGCTGCAAGAAATCAAAAGTATGATAACAGAAGTGAACATTTCAAATTATAGGATAGGGCTATATAGAAGATAATTTTGAAGAAATTTTACCTAAAGAGAAAAATAAAATGGAAAATGAGAAATAACTGAAAAATTGTGCATGTATTCAGGATGTTTAATATCAAAATAGTAAGAATTCCAGAAATCAAAGAATAATAAAGGACAGTAGAAATAAAATATATAATTCAAGAAAATTCCTCATGACCAAAAGATATAATCTTCCACATTGAAGAAAACCAATGTAAGAATAAAAGTAATCACATATTCAGACATATATCATCATGAAATTTCTTAGGACACCCAAAAAGTACTATAAGCTTCTAAAAAGGGGGGAAAATAGCTGTCTACATATGGGACCAAGAAACATTGTGGCAGTGACTTCTTAACAGCATCTCTTAGGTCTAAAAAGTAAAAAATTGTTTTGAGAAGAAAGTAAGGAGGGAAAGGAGAGTGATAGAGATGATGAGATTGATTTAAATATATTACTAACATGTGTTAATAACGTGCTATTAATATATTAACACATATGAATCTTCCATGTATAACTAATATAAGCTAATAATAACGCTATAAAAATTTAGAATTAATTCCCTTCAAATACTGAGGAATCAATTATTCCCAACCCAAAGTTTTATACCTAGCCCAACTAACAATGTGAGGCTAGAAAAAAAAATAAAATATTTAAAAATTCTTTTATTCTACAAACCTTTTCTCAGAACTATTAGAATACATCTTCCACCAAGGGCTGGGGATATAGCCTAGTGGCAAGAGTGCCTGCCTCGGATACACGAGGCCCTAGGTTCGATTCCCCAGCACCACATATACAGAAAACAGCCAGAAGCGGCGCTGTGGCTCAAGTGGCAGAGTGCTAGCCTTGAGCAGGAAGAAGCCAGGGACAGTGCTCAGGCCCTGAGTCCAAGGCCCAGGACTGGCCAAAAAAAAAAAAAAAAAAAAAAAAAAAACCAAAAAAAGAATACATCTTCCACCAAAATGAATGAGCAAAATACAAGTTAGTTTTTTAAAAACAATAATTAAGAAAAAAGGAAATCCAGAAACTGGAGAAGCAAGGGGTACCCAGGATGAGAGTGAAGGGAGATGCAAGATAGCAGCTGTATAGGATGGAGGTATGGCTTAGTGGTAAAGTTCCTGTTTAGCCAAGTGTGAGGACTTGAGTTCAATCCCCACTATTGTCACAAAAAGAAGAAAAACAAAAGCCTGTTGCTGGTGGCTCACATCTATAATCCTCGTTACTTAGAAGGCCAAGATATGAGGATCCAGATTTGAAGCCAGCTCAAGCAAGAAAGTGTGTGAGATTCTTATCGCCAACTAATAACCAAAAAAATCATAAGTGGAGCTGTGGCACAAATAGAGCACCTTAAGCAAAACAGCTCAGGGACAGTACCCAAGCCCGAGATAAGGCAATACCAACAAAAAAAGCCAGGTGCTGGTGGCTCATGCCTGTAACCCTAGCTACTCAGGAGGCTGAGATCTGAGGACCATGGTTCAAAGCCAGGCCAGGCAGAAAAATCTCTGTGAGAGTCATCTCCAATTACCCCCCCACCCCCTAAAGAAGTGGAGCTGTGGCTCAATTGGTCAGGTGCTAGCAATGAGCATAAATAGGCTCAGGGCCCAGACCCTGAATTCAAGCTCCACAACCAACAACAACAACAAAAATCATGTGTCAGGCCTAAAAAACAAGCTATATAAATCAGTGAAAACCCAAAACAAATCCTAGAAGTTTTTGTGGGTTTTGTTGTTGTTGTTGTTTTTGCTTTCTCCAAAAAAAAGGATGGTACATAGTTCAAGGTGTTTACATGTATTGAGGTGAGATACCACAACGGAGGTAAAGACAGGTAAAATCAGTGACGTGTACAATCAAAAATTAAGTAAAAGGTGTGAAGAGAAATGAATATGAAAATTAAGTAAATATATAACCAAAAAAAGATACTTATTAACTTAAAATATATATTGTGGAAAGGAGCAAAATTTACCATAGTATGCTGCCTAACTCACGGTAGTCACATTCATAGAGCTACAAAACTGTAAGCATAGTAGGAAGAAGGTTCTATCAAATGTCTCTTACTCTTGTCTCTCCACTCATGTTTAAGTGGCAGACACAAGGGTAGACTGAAGAATTCATTCTAGGAATAACTAGATAATTACAATCTCTAAAATATTTGCATAAGCGTTAAATCCTTACCTTACACAGAAGAAAGTCTAACCTCTACAAGTGAAAATTCAAGAAGTAGTTAAGACCACATGTCATTGAGAAACTGAGGGACAAAAACCATTGCTTCTGGGAATGCAAAATGAAAACAGTAGGTTAGCTGTTTCACTGCGCTGTTTGCTATTTCATAGACTTCTGACCTTTCAACCATGTGCATTTCTTTACTTCAATAAAATTTTAAACTTCATACACACACACACACACACACACACACACACACACACACACACACACACACAAATTCCTGACCCTAAAAACTGTAAGGCTTGAGAATGTTGTCTCCTGATTAAAAAAAAAATTATTGGGAATAGTCGACATTAATTAGCTCCTTTAATTCAAAGCAGCCTTATGAGGTATTCTTATCTTTAACTATTTTTTTTAATCTCCTGAGGAAGAGGGGAAGATAAGTAGTCATGATGGCTTAGTAAATACAAGAACTAGAATTTCACAGAGCAAGGAGCCCCCAAGCCTGTGGGTGGCTAGATTTGTCTTATATTTTATCTCCTCAGCCAGAATTAGCTCCATAAGAACAGGAATCACATGCAAGTTTGCTTAACACAGTACTTAGAAAACAAAGAGATACATAAGCAAATAAATGCTAAGTTCCTCATATATGGTTTAATATATTCTCTCAGGGCAACCAGATTGCCACTGTGGTCCTTGTCATTCTTAAAATCTAATATTCTAGCTTCCCCACGGTTGAGTGAAGCAACCCTTATACATACAAACACACTTCAAAGACAGACTCTCTTATCAGGACAAAAAACCGGGGCTGGGGATATGGCCTAGTGGCAAGAGTGCTTGCCTCGTATACATGAGGTCCTGGGTTCAATTCCCCAGCACCACATATACAGAAAATGGCCAGAAGTGGCACTGAGGCTCAAGTGGCAGAGTGCTAGCCTTGAGCAAAAAGAAGCCAGGGACAGTGCTCAGGCCCTGAGTCCAAGCCCCAGGGCTGGCAAAAAAAAAAAAAAAAAAAAAAGAAAAGAAAAACCATCAATAGCTGATCTGATGGCTGTTTTGTTTTTTAATGAGGCCAGGTGGTTAAGGTTTATATTGAGTAGGTAAAGAGGCACAGTATTCCCTGAGTCAGAATTTGCTCTCACTTTCCTTCCTAGATCTCAGCCTCTGAAAAAAGGGAGGTGCTAATTACAGAAAGAACAGGGGTGTATAAGGCAGCCTTGTGCATGCTGATGTCCTTTCTCAGAAGGTGGGAAATGGGGAAGGATTGTGCCTTTCACACCTGAACAGATAAATGCTTTGATATCCTGCATGGAGAAATAGTCAAACTCATCTGAACTGATAACATCAAGGGACAGAAGTAGTTGACTGGCTAAAACCTTTACTTAAGTAATAGCACTAATAATATCTCTCCATTTTATGAGAGCCTGATCTAATCAGCCTGTATGACATCCACATCTGCCACAAGGAATAGCAGCAGTTACACATCTGGAAAGAGGCCGAGGTATCCAGACACGTGTAAGCCAGCCCTGAGTTCACCAGATATGGAGACATTCTAACTGCAGTGTCATTTTGTTACAGGCAAGTGTTTTTTTTCCTCCCTTGGACTGAACCAAAGCAATACACCTCAGTATTTTTTTTCAGCTGGTCAGGTATATATCTTTGCCTCTAACAGAAGTACTCTCTTCCACACAACTTAAGAAACACTAAAAGATGATGACATCTCACTCATCCAGGTCTTCAAAGAGTTTGCATAGGGCTGCAGGTCTTTTGTCTTCTGTCACGTCACCATTAGTGGAACTCAGAAAACAGACCTTTCGATGGGTGTTTTTCATTTCTTTAGGTCTGCTTTATACTGTACCTAAGCTGATGTGAAGATGATTCATCAAAGATGCCATGATTCCACATTTCTCTGCCCTGACTGTGCCCTGTCTTGCCTGCTCTCCTCGCAGAGATCTAAGGGCCTGTGTGCCTGGCTGTGCTCCTGTACTCATTATCTGCCATCCCATTCCCATCACTGCTGACTGGGGCTGCTCTTTGTTCTTCGGATCTTTGCCTTTCATTCTCAGAGCCAAATATCAATACTGCTCACACTGTTCCAAATGTTCAGAATCAAAAGTCACATTAACAATTCTTTCTGAATAGGCTGCCTGTTTTTAAAGGGGTTTTTTTATTTACATTGACTCTTTTTCACATTTAAAAAATACACACACATTGGCTGTCAGAGGCGGGTAGCCTTTGATTCGTCAAGAGATTGAAACAAATGCCTTTGGGTACTGCAGGCTCATATTTAATGGCATATACAGATTTGACTTTTTCCTCATCCATCTTCCTTCAATCATTCATATGTAATGTCACACACACTCAACTCCCTGACTTTCGTTTAATCTCGCATGCCAAGTGGTGCACAAATTAGCCCCGTATTCTACCATGCAACAACCTGTCGTTATTTATCAGCACCAAATGAGCTGTCATTGTCATCTATTCATTAGCTTCCAAAAGATTTAGGCCTCTCCTCACATATAATCTGAGTTTCTTATCATATTCCAACAGTAACTCCTCTTTTCGATGGAATCTACATCTGGATAGAACTTCTCCTGAGCTCTCCTGAGCTGCTACTCTGGCTACCAAGGTAAACCTGAATGGCCTTGCTTCTTGGATAGACCAAATGGTTTTCCTAATAACCCAGTGTCATCTCATCACGAAACAGTCTTGTGACAATTATTTAGTCTATGCAATTTTTTTTTCAAATTTTCATTATCAAACTGATGTACAGAGAGGTTACAGTTTCATATGTTAGGCATTGGATACATTTCTTGTACTGTTTGTTACCTTGTCCCTCATATCCCCCTCCCCCTCCCCCTTACCCTTTCCCCCCCTGAGGTGTTCAGTGCAATTTCCACTAGAGTGAACTACTAACATTCTAAGAGAGCAGAACCAGTCCTTTATGATAAAAAAAAAAAAAAAAAAAAGATTCAGTCTCACTGGGAAAATCCTCTGCCCATGCTTTTGGCAGGATAGAAAGAAGCTGGCCAGAAACCCATCCCCATTTCATGGTGATTCAAGGTTTCTGATACAGAAGGTAACCTGAAACCATAGCTGCATTGTGCTCTTCTTTGTGCTGATTTTTAAATCTCCTCAAACATCAGACTTCTAGGATGACTGACTAGGGTTGGCTCCTGAGCTGAAAGCACATACTAATCATCTACAGTCACCAAGACTTCTTAATGGCATTTCACTCAAAGCAAATCTGAATTGTGAATGGCTGATTCACCCCAGGACTGAGCATGGGTTAGATAAAATCAGAGAATGCTCCATGGATTTGGTGTCCTCAGATAAAGAGCCGTAATGGGTTTTCTCCAATTTAGCTATCTACTGGCATATTTCTAAATGAGTATCCAATTATACCATGGGAGAAGGAGATGAAATAGAGCCAATGAACAATGTAACCTCAGAGTTTAAATGTTCGCATATTATTTAGCACAATTTATACAATTGAAACGAATAGGTTTCCCTATTTGACCAAAGAAGAAATACAAATTAAGCAAGAGAGAAAAGCAAATGTAGATTTTAAAAAGTAACCAAGGTTCTAAATACAGAATAGAAAGAACCAAGTCTAAGTCTTTCCATGTAGTCAACCAGCATTCAACCATCATTTATTGAGTGCGAGTCTTTCTTGAATGCTGTTCATAGCCGAAGTTCAGCTTAATGAGTAGGAAAATGTTGTTCATAATTGATCAGCAGAGATAGCTCACTGAGGAAAGAAAAACACACTTTGTATTCTCTCAGTGCTGTGTAAGAAATAAATGACTGTCAAGCACATGAACACCCAAATCCTCCAGTGCCCTGAGACCTCCAGCAATGTTTGAACTAAAGCACATGCATTCCCACAAGGCAACACTCCATTTTGATAGTAGAAAAGCTGGATATTTCTTCCACTAATTTAACTTGTATGTTTTAAAGTTGAGAGTATTTTTACCTGGATTATAGCATGTCCTCTGGCCTCTTTCTTCCTTACATAAACATCTGAGGTTGTATTTACCAACTACAACATAATAGACACAGGTGTTGCTACAAATTTCCTGTTGCACTGCACTGCAGGACTTACAGCATGTTTTATCATGGAACCACATTTAAGTCTTAATAAAACACAGCACAGCACAGCATGACATTCACTATAATCTAATTAAATACAACGCCAAGGGAAATATGTCACTGGGAAGGTGAAACACACATACTATTTCCTTCTCCTTTCTATGCAAGGGGCAGCTAAGGCATAGTTCAGGAAGAAGATACTTAATACAGTGAGTTTCTCTGTGGCTTGCCAACAAGACAAAGAAAATGCAAAGTGAGAGGGTACACACCAGAAATGGAAGGAGGAAGAGCACAAAGAAGTAAACGATGAGTAGTATTTCAGCTATATTTTCTGCCTAAACCAAAATCTCAGGGAAATTCTGAATTTAAAGATTCTAGAGTAGGCAAAAAATATGAGTAAAAGACAAGAATAAAAATATAAGATCTCGGGCTGGGGATATAACCTAGTGGCAAGAGTGCCTGCCTCGGATACACGAGGCCCTAGGTTCGATTCCCCAGCACCACATATACAGAAAACGGCCAGAAGCGGCGCTGTGGCTCAAGTGGCAGAGTGCTAGCCTTGAGCGGGAAGAAGCCAGGGACAGTGCTCAGGCCCTGAGTCCAAGGCCCAGGACTGGCCAAAAAAAAAAAAAAAAAATATATATATATATATATATATATATATATATATATATATATATATATATATATATATATATATAAGATCTCACTCTTAGCTCTATGGCCCATGACCAGCCAGCTGCTAAAGGACTAACTTGAGCCCAGTACCAGTGGCTCCAACTATAATCCTAGCTAGTCGGGAAACTAAGATCTCAGGATCATGGTTCAAAGCCAGCCCAGACAAGAAAGTCTAGGAAATTCTTTTCTCCAATTAACTGTGAAAAAGCCAGAATCTGTAACTCAAGTGGTAGAGTGCCAATCTTGAGCAAAACAGCTGAGGGACATCACCCAGGCCCTGAGTTCAAGCTCCCCTACTAGCACAAAATAATAAATCAATAAGTAAATACATACATAAATAAATAAGAATTTGTTTGAATAACTCTCAAATAATAAAAAATTTTTGTTCCTTCTGTTCTTGTGGGGCATCAGATAATTAAATTAAGAACCATCATCAAGAGGCAAGACTTCTGAGTTACAGACATGGCCAGATCTTCAATTGATCATAACCTAATGCAGACAATTGGTATTTGGGGCCCTCAGGTTTTCTAAAAGTGGAATACATTAGTTTCATAAGACTCCAACATCGAACTTTCCCTGCTGTGTTTGATAAATGTTGTACAGGCTCCACTGCCAAGAACATGTTGTCCAAAATGCCCATTTAGTTTTTAAAGACGGAACTCCACCCTGTGCTTGGATTTAAATATTATGGAATGTTATGATGGGCCACAGTAGAAGTGATGGTCAGATGTGGAAATGGTGGGGATACAAAATATACATGTGAAATAAACTCAGTATTTTAAAAAAAGAAGACTCCAACATCAATTTTCCGTCTTACCCATTTAATCAGAATACCCTGTTGGGATAAGTAGGAGCTTTACTCACCATGCAGGTGTACAAAGACCTAGGGTAATAAGTACAACCCACAACAAACACAAACAACACTCTTGTCACCTTCCCAGCCCAGAGACTGTTTGCTAAATTCATTTACTGGGGTCTAAGAAACAAGCTAGTGTCTGTTTCCTGCTGGCCAGCATCACCAGTTGCTATAAGGTTCTCTTGAGGCCTCTTGCTCGTGTTGTAGGATAGAAAATGCATGCCTCAGACTGGGCATGGCAGTTTATGCTTGTAATCCCGGCTACCAGAGGGATAATTAGGATCTCTGTCCAAGGCTGTCCCTGAGCAAAATCTTATCTGGAAAATAACTAAAGCCAAAAAAAAAAAAAGGGTATTGGTGGTGTGACCCATGTGGAAAAGCAAGAGTGAGGTCCCAAATTTAAATCCCAGACACACAGAAAAGAAGGAGGGGCAGGGGGATGAGAAGAAGGAGGGGGGAAAGAGGAAGAGGAGAAAGAAGAAAACAGAAGAAAAGAAAGTGTACCTCTCTTCTCCTGAATAGAAGAGAAATGCCATGATATTATACAGCATGGACAACTTGAAGGATTATTTTCCCACTCAGATAGGAAAGCCATGTTGCAGGCCCAATATTGGCCACCTCTTACCATGTTGGGTAAAAGTAGGTCAAACAATTTTTTTAAAGGTAAAGGAGGTAGTCAACTGATGCCCTCAGCTATGGACCTCAGCTAAATCCCCAAGAACATCTTGCAAGACACATGTTATATTTTACACAGCCTGAAGAGAGTTGTTAGCTTTCTTTTAAAACCAGCAGCTTTCCCACTCCAAAAGAAAAAAAAAAGTCTAGTCTTCTAATATTTTCCATCTTACATGATCTTACTATTCGACCTACCAGCTACACAGCCTCTCTAGAGTCTAGTCTCAAGTTCCCAATAATTCTTTACTTCCAGTCCATCAACAACTGTTGTTTGCTCCAGGCTTCCCATTGGAAACAGCCAAGATCCAAGCCATCATTTTTTTTCTAATTTTTTTTTCAAATTTTTATTATCAAACTGATGTACAAAGAGGTTACAGTTTCATACGTTAGGCATTGAATACATTACTTGTACTCTTTGTTACCTCGTCCCTCATACCCCCCCCACCCTCCTCCCCCTTTGAAAGGGAATACCAAAATTGAGAGACACGGGGTAAAAAAGAAAAACAACTACAAAAGCAATACTTGCAAAACTGTTTGGTGTAAGTGAACAAACCATCATTCTTTCTCATCCAGATTCTGGTAACAGTCCCCCAGCTTCTCAGCTACCACTCCTTCTGCACTGTAGACCCCAGCAGTCAGGGAGGCTTTTAAAGGTACAAATCACACTAAGCCACACTCCACTGACAGCTCCCAGAGCTTTCTAATCTTCATACAACAAAATCTGACAACTCCCCATGTGGTCAGGTTCATTTGTTCTACACCTTAACTTCTTTTTTTATTTATTTATTATTATTTTTTTTGCCAGTTCTGTCTCTGGCTTCCTTCTGCTCACGGCTAATACTCTACCACTGAGCCACAGTACCACTTCTGGCTTTTTCTCTTTATGTGGTGCTGAAGAATCAAACCCAGGGCTTCATGCATGCTAGGCAAGCACTCTACTGCTAAGCCACATTCTCACACCCTACAGATATTTCTGGTGCTGGTGCCTCAGGTCTATAATCCTAGCTACTATGGAGGCTGAGATCTGGAGAATTGAAATTTAAAGCAAACCCAGGGAGAAAAGTTTTCAGAACTCCATGTTTAATTAACCAGCAAAAAGCCAACTAGAGGTGTGTACACCCTAACTTCTTGACTGTTCTCCATCAATTTGGGTCTTTCTGTTGTTCTTAAGTAAAAAAGTTCATCTCCACCTGAGTCTCTGCTCCTACCTTCCCTCTCGGGCTGGAATAGTTGACAGTTGGATCTTTATCACTTATATGACAATTTACATACCTCCTCACTGAAGCCACCAATTCCACCAGCCATCATCACTGCATTCGGGGCCAGAAATAAGTGGTTTACTAGGGCTGATTTTTTATTCAGTTTTGATGATGAGGATATTAGGGATAGATTTCTCTAAAACAAATGTGAATGAATGAAAAAGGAATGAAAGAGAAATAGAAGACGATTGTTTTTTAAGAATAGAGTACAAAGCCGAGTGCCAGTGGCTCACACCTGTAATCTTAGCTACTCAGGAGGCTGAGATCCAGCCTGGACGGGAAAATCTGTGAGACTCTTATCTCCAATTAACCACCAGAAAACAGGAAGTGGCACTGTGGCTCAAGTGGTAGAGTGCTAGCCTTGAGCTGAAGATCTCAGGGACAGCATCCAGGTCCAGAGTTCAAGCCCAACAAGTGACCAAAGAAAAAGACAAAACAAAACAGAGTACAATAACTACTACCTCAAAATAAAATAAATTTATTTTATTAATATAATACTTAAAATAACATTTAAAGTAACTTAAAATAATTTAAAAATAATATTCTATTAATATATTTTAATAAATTTATTTATGCTTATAATATAAAAGGGAAGGAACATGACATATACACACACAGAGAGAGTAAATAGACAAGAGAATGAAAGTGAGGAGAGTGGGTGGTAGAGAGAAGAAAGTCAGAGAGGTGTAGAGTGGCTGAAAAGCAGGGTTGTGTCATCACAGATGAAGAGGCTATTAGAGGTTGGGTTTCCCAGGCAGAAGCCATGAAAGAGTGACTAGCATGCAGGATATTTATGAATACACAAAAGACAGTGTGGCACACTTCCTGGCTGATGTGAGAAGATCACCTCCTCCATCAGTTGTTCCCATATTGTTAAGCAATAGGCTCAGCAAACTTGGACTGAAACCTCTGAAATCCTGAACAAATATAAACCTTTCCTCCTTTTAAGCTACTTTACCTCAGGAATTTGTCACAGCAGCAGAAAGCTAACACAGGCTTTCCCAAATGTGAACTACAAACTAGTTAATTGCTACCAAGCTTTTTTGCTTTTTGCATATTAAAGAATTTAGAAGTTCACTTCTATTCTTTTTCATAAGTACCAGGCTCAGGAAAGGCCACTAGGAACTGATATAATCATTCTGTGCCAAGGTGCTCCAAGTGTGTCTTTCTGTAGATAATTATAAAATCCGTTGGCAGTCATTTCTCTGATCTCTTCTTACTTTACCATGCTGTAAAATACTAAAAATGCATACATCATCCAGTGAATCCATGGCAACATGCTTTAAGATATCAGTACTTTCCCTTCATTGCCCCTTCCCCTCCCACCCCCAATGCTAGGGAGGAGAATCCCTGGGGTTTGAACTTGCTAGGTGCCTTGCACTTGCTAGACAGAAGCTGTACCACTTGATACATGTTCTCAATCATTTTTGCTTTAGTTATTTTTTGGATATGGTCCTTAGATCTTCCTACCCATGCCTCCTTTGCAGCTGGGATTCCAGAATTCCCAGTCACATCTGGCTTATTAGTTAAGATGGTGTCTCACTTCCTTTTTCCATAAGCTGGCCTCAACCCACAATCTTCTTGATCTTTGCCTCCTGAATAGCATCTTGATTATTTTTTTCCATTTCTTTATTGTTAAAGTGATGTCTTTAACATTGACTGTTACATTTTTGATGCTTGTCACAGGCTTGTGAACAATGATAATAAGATCATGCAAAGTTTTGAACCATCTAGCCACTTACTTCTCATATGAATTACCTATTATCTTACTAAGTTAACTTATGACTGAAATTTTGCTGAAAAGCTAAAAGAAATCAGTTATTTGTGAATCACTGAAAAGTGGGAAAGTTTGAGAAAAGTCTAAACTGAAGAGCAACCAACTAGGCATCTATTGACCTGACTGGTTTTCTATTATTAACTAGAAATTGACTTCTGTTGCCAGTCTACATTAATAACGGATTAAAACAAGTGGCAAAAGTTGGAATATGACAGCATTGACCTAACAATTTGAGACTATACGCTGTTTCTACAAATGCAATATTAAGTGTAGCATTAAAGTAATTATCTGGATAATTTAAAAAATTCATGATATGCCATCAAGAGGAAAGAATGGGAAGTAGGGAATGAGACACAAATTATTCATTAAAAAACCATTACCTCTATTTTAACCACTATTAGTTTCCAAATAAAATGCCTCATTTAGATGACAACTTTAAAAGACAAAAAAAATTACTTCAGTGTAATTACGTCTAATTGTTTTTCAAAGCATTTGATAAACAATTACATCAATAAAAAGAGAAGAATCTGTCAACAGGATCTGCAAATAAAACTTCCCAATGTATTTAGGTTTTTCCAAAGTGTCAGTCTTGGCCAAATGGCAGCAAAATGAGGACCAATAAAATAATGTCTAAGAGAACTTGAAATTCCACTAGAGTAGCTTTATCCTCCTTATTCCATCTAATGAAATCATGGCAATTGTACAAGACCCACAAAAAAAATCAGCAAGACGATCCCAAATTGGCTTGAACATGGATATACAGTTCAAACCATTAATACAGAAATTATCAGCATCATCTGAGCACTTATTTGAGGTACACTTTAGACTTTCTAAATCTTTTCTCCTACATGAAGCCTGATCAGACATAAGCTAGACCTGCAAGTTCAGATTTTTCTTTAACAGTATGGCATTTCAAGACAAAAAAATAGTGAAGCCAGCTCTGGACAGGTGACTAGTCTACTTCCCAGATCATCCTTTTACATGTATATAAATTGTTCTCTTTCAAGAAGCTACACATCAAGCTTTCTTTTGACAAGTTAACATGAAAAGTTGTATTGCACTGATCTGTCCCTGAGTTCACACTCTTTGAACAGGTTGAATGAAGTAAAATAAGCCCACCATCTGTTCCTGACACTTGTTTAATTTTGGAGGGAATCTAAAATTTGACTGACTCGGTAAGAGGAGTTGAGAAAACGTAAACAAAACCTCTTAATTTAAAATTGACTAAAGGCATTTTTTTTTCCTAGTAGCAGACAATCTGCTGTCTTCCAGCTGTGCTTGCTCAATTTGGCGTCATTCTGGGAGCCCTAGTGTCACTGCAGAGACTAGTCAGGGTTGGTAGAGAGGAGACTGTGCCAATCTGGCCTCCCCACAGCATACAAATGAGTGCCCTTCTGAAGGCATTAATAATGCAGAGCACACAAGGTAGACGACTTGGCACAGCCCGGTGTGCACATCAACAGAGGCATCCGGGACTCGCCAGCTCCAATGTCTCTGCACAATCTAACTGTCTGAGAGTGCCCGGTCTCCTAATCGCCAGTCTCCTTACCCATCACCCTCAAGGGCTTCATGAATAAAGATGAAGGACAAACACATTCTGCTTCCCTTTAGTACCTCAGCAGGTGCACACTTAATAAACTTTCTTATCTCTTTGGGTACAAATGACCTTAGAGATTCTGCAAACCCAAAACTGTCATTTTTTTCTCCTTTCATCCACAAAAAAAAGCCCAAGTTACTGACAAAAAGAAGAAAATTCATGGATGACAATAGTAAAAGAAAAACAGATCTCAAAGAGATGCAGCATGTACATAGCTGACCATAGTCACAAATGTGCCTTACTTCTTGGAAGAAGTAAGCTCTACTCCAAAGAAAAAAGGACCAAATTCAATATTTTTAATATGATAAGAAGTTTCATGAGGCATAAAAACACCATTTGGAAGAGAAATGTGGATTAATTTGACCATTGTCAGACAGGAAAGTCGTCCCCAGCTCTGGGATGCTGGATAAAACCCAGCCATAGTTGACATGCTGCTACCTCAAAAACCATCGGGAGGTGACCTAGCAAAGTATTCTCACATGGTGATCTACAATCTGGTTCGGACCTTTTAATGGCCCACAATAATTTTAGAACATACAAATGCAAATGTGTAGGTAATCCAAGCAGCAACTAAATACACTTTAAGTTGCAATGATCTATAAGTAGGTTTGTTTGTTTGTTTTTATACACAGTAGCTTCTTTCAACCTACTGAGGTTGACAATTCATTCATTTTTGGAATGAATGGGTGATATAACACTGACAAATGGGGATAACCTTATTGGCCAGTCTCTCCTGCTTTCCTGAGTATTTCCTAGCCCTTTCTATATCAAGTAATTGTAGCCTCCTACAATACACACACACACACACACACACACACACACACACACACACACACACACACTCAGAGAGAGAGAGAGAGAACAAACATAAAATCTTAAAGAAACACAAACTAAAGAAGACAGACAAGCGCCATCTTTGATGGCTCATGTCATCTAATCCTAGAGACTCAGGAGGCTAAGATCTGACGACTGTGGTTCAAAGCCAGCTGTGAGACTCTTATCTCCAATTAACTATCAAAAATCTGTGGTACTGTGGCTCAAGTGGTAGAGTGCTACCTTGAGCACAAAAGCTCAGGGTAGCACCCATGCCCTGAATTTAAGCCCCAGGACCAGCACCAAAAAACAAAGAAAGAAAGAGAGATAATGTATGAAACTGTAACCTCTCTGTACAACAGTTTGATAATAAAAATTTGAAAAAAAAAAAAAAAAGAAAGAGGGAGACAGAGACAAAGAGAGAGAGAGAAGAAAAAAAGGAAGACAAAGACAGAAAAAAATGGGGAAATAGTTTCCCATGGGACTAACTCTGCTAGACAAGATAATTTGGCTTTATTATATGGCTATCAAGTGATGGGGCTTGATTTAAGGCCAGTCTTAAAACCTTTAGTGTGGTCCTTGATCATGCCTGGTCACATACTCCTTTGAGACTCAAGAAAGATTTAAATCTTTTTACAAAGTTGTTATAGTCTCCCTTGCTTTATTTTTGAAAGATAGTTTTGATGATCATAGGATTGTTGGCTGGTAAGCTTTCCTTTAGCATATGGACGTCATTCCACTGTCTTTTGGCTTCTGTTGTTTTCGATGAGGCTACATGAAGAAGAATCATTTCTCTCTTGGTATATGAAAGACCTCTTTCTTTGGCTTTCGATAATTTGTGTATAACCTGTATGGGTATAGGCATTTTTATTTATTCAATTTGAAATTTGTTTAGGTTCTTTGATGTGAAGACTCATATTTAAGAAAAGAAAATGAGGGGCTGGGAATATGGCCTAGTGGTAGAGTGCTTGCCCCACATACATGAAGCTCTGGGTTCAATTCCTCAGCAACACACACACACACACACACACACACACATATATATATATATATATATATATATATATATATATATATATCCTTGGCAAGGGAGAAGTAGGGGGAAGGGAAAGTGGAAAAAAATGAGGGAAGGGGTAATAAGTTTGACAAGAAAGGTATTCACTACCATATGTATGTAATTGTAACTCCTCTGTACATTACTTTGACAATAAAATTAAATTTAAAAAAAATGAAGACAAAACTTAAAAGCACAAGGCACACTATTATTCATAAACTGCTTTGTTGAATGGCAACACCTTTGTATAACTAAAGATAATTAAAAAATAATTTAAACACAGTCTCATAAAACAAGAACTGGGACAGTTCAGTGGTGCTGTGGCTCAAGTGGTAAAGTGGTAGCCTTGAGCTGAAGAGCTCAGGCACAGTGCCCAAGGCCCAAAGATCAAGCCCCACGACCAACAAAAACAAAACAAACTAAAAGAACTGGGACAGTTCATTGGAAGGAAGCCTGCCTTGCCAAAAACTATAACATTGCTTATCCCCAAAAGAAATTACAGCAAATAGTAACTTATATGCATGAGAAGAAATGAAGAACACTGGATATAGTAAGTGTGTGAGCTAATGGGAAGACTATAAATATATTTTAATCATGTCTATACTCCTTAAAAGACATATTTTAAATAAAGAAAGGATTTTCAATAGTACTATTGGATTAGCAACATATAGAAATATAGATGATTGATTATATATATTTCTAATTAGAGTGATATGTATCAGATATCCCACTAAATATGTAGATATACATAGGTATATGTTTATATGATGATACATATATAGAATGGCCATAGTCAAGAATATGAACAATAACAAATGCTGGTGAGGATGTAGACAAGAAGGTACTTTAACACATGATCAGTGGAAATGTCTAGTATCTCCTTATTCCCATGATACATGGAGATTCCCCAAAGAGCTAAACATAGATCATCTAATGATGACAGCTACAACAAAGGCACCCGCACACACATGTTCATTTTAGCACTGTTTGCAATAGCCAAATTTACCCAGTCTATGTACTCCTCTCCAAAAGTATTCTGATTCTGCTACTCAGAGCACAAAGCAGCACAACAGTGCGAGAGGCAAAAATGGGTCCCACACTGGCCATGGGGCAACAGATGTTGACAGGAAAAGAACGCACACTGTCATCATTTCTGGGACTAGTTCCAGAAACAAAATAACATTGTCCCCTGTGTCACAGCACAGGTGCACATTGTTCCCTAAGTAGATGCTTCCTGTGGGCTTCCTTTCAAAGGAGCTGAGAGCATCCAAAATGAGCAACTAGTATAATCCTGGGAGGAGTACAAGTGAATGACCCAGTGACACCTGAACTAAATTAGGGTCTAACTATAAATACACATGCCCTACATAAATGCAAGGCTGAAAGTATTCATGAGCACACAGACAGGCCTCATGAGAGTACCCCAAAGGGAGATGGCAAGTGGCTCTCCTCCACCTTGACATTGGCAGCTCTGTGTCTGTGTTAGGCCTTTCTTCTTCATTTTGGTTTAACCTCAGAAAATGCATAACTATTTGACAAAGAGAAAATTTAATGAGATGAAAAAGGTGCGCCAGCATTTCAACATTTTCCTTTCTAGTCTCAAGCTTCTAAACTTATGGAGAAGGCCTTCATGCCTGACCCTCCCAAAACACACCACCAAACACTCCTGCCAGAAGCACCTCCCAGGAACACCTCTTCCATTCTGATGTTAGCTTCTCAATTATCACTAGCATTCACTGTGAATTCTCCAGTCTCCCCGTGGTCCAGTCTCTCTCCTTATCAGCTCTCATTCTCAGTGCTCCCAAGCAGAGATCTCTCTCTACTTTGAGATGATGAATCTCCAGGCTCATCCCCCCCCCCGCCATGCCCACCCACCTATGCCTCATGCTCCCCTTGTGCCTCCTTTCTCTTTCCATCTAAAGGGCTCCACCTAATTGAAGCTAACTAACCTTCCCGACACTGACCTCTTTCCTGAGAACTTGCAGCATCACACCAGAAGCACATAATTTGCACTTCATTATATTGCAGAGAGCATCTGTATAACATTTTAAAATATGGCTAGTAGAGAGCCCAGGGTTATCTCCAAGGAAACCAGCAGGCTGTCTCCTAAGCAACTCTACAGGGTGACATATTTATGAGTTTAAAAAGTATTTCTTAGTCCAGGAATTGTCTCTTGGACTTGCTGTTTCAGACACCAAGTGTTATATCACTCCTTTGTGCCCTAGCAAAGACTTCCATTAACCATTCTTACCAGATCCTCTTGTTTGGAGCCAAAGCAGGAGAAATGGGTATGGATATGCTGTGGCCAGACTTCTGGATTCAGATACTAACATTAGCATTTTCTGTTGTGCAATCTTGAACCAAGCATAAAACCTTGTTGGAGTATATTTCCCATTTGCAAAAGGTAGTAATATCATAAAAATATTTCCATAGATAGTAAGTAACATCATCAAAAGATTGTTGTGATATTAAATAGGTCAATACATGTAAAGGGCTGGGACAAAGCCCAGTACTGGTAGACACTCATAAAAGTTAGTTGTCAGTTATAATTAAATCAGAAGAGTAATTTATTCATGTACAACAAATATAAGTGTTCCAAGGAATTCATGCCCATAAAGTCAGGCTAGTATAGCTTCTGCATAGGTAAACACAGACTAGGATCAAGTAGTTTTATTGCAGGTTCAAATAATTGAAGTATTAGAACATGATGATTAAGAAGTTGACTTGTTTAATCCTCCAGCTCACTGCGTACTTAGGCAATATATTTAAGCTTTAGTTTCCTCATCTAGAAAACAGGGTAGATGACAGGATATTTGTCCCACAGCTGTTGTTAAGATTTCAGGGGAGAGCCCACATAGGGATTCTCACCATGCATAGTACGCAAAAATCACTCAATATACAGTTCATCCTCTATTATCTGTGATTATTTAATATCACTCAGCTTCATTTTTCTCATCATGAAGGGTCAACAGACAATATGAAAGTAGTTTAAAACATCTACCCTTAACCACCACGAGTAATAACAATGGGCAATTTTCTATCTTAATTTGAGAAGGAATGCACAGTGAGTGGACCCTAGCATACAATTATTCTTAGGTCTTGCAATTAAAATATAGCCTTTGCTACGCTGTGGCTGAAGACGTAAAAGGAGAGAGTCATAGCTTTTGAAGGGGCAGATTCTGCCAACAAAGTGCAGTCCTGGTATGGAAGAGATACTGAATTGCCTCACATCTGGTGACAGAGAATCAAAATAGACAATGGAATCACAAAATGAAACCAGAATTTTTTTCTACACATACCACTGTGTTCTCTCTCCATCCGTTACAACTCCCAACCAGGGACTGAGAAATGAAACCCAACTCTGGCAAAAATTCACTGGGGTTTTTTTCTCATTAATCTGTACTTGGATCCATGAGATACCTAAGAATACGTTTTCTTCTGTTACTAAATTAGTGAGGCTTTCAGAAGGAGGTCTCCAAAAGGAAGAGGCTATGGTACCAAGTTCATGATGTTGTCTCATCATGGAGGGGCTAGACACTGGTAGCTCACACCTATAATCCTAGCTCTGCAAAAGGCTGAGATCTGAGGATCGTGGTCTGAGGTCAGCCCTGTTAGAAAAGTCTACTCTTATCTCCAATTAGCCAGCAAAAAGCCAGAAGTGGAGGTGTGACCCAAATGATAATAATTAAGTACCAGTCTTTAGCATAAAAAGCTAAGAGAGAATGTCCAAGCCCTAAATTCAGGGCTGGGAATATGGCCTAGTGGTAAAGTACTCACCTCGTATACAGGAAGCCCTGAGTTCGATTCCTCAGCACCACATATATAGAAAAAGCCAGAAGTAGCGCTGTGGCTCAAATGGTAGAGTGCTAGCCTTGAGAAAAAAGAAGCCAGGGACAATGCTCTCAGGCCCTGAGTTCAAGCCCCAAGACTGGCAAAAAAAAAAAAAAAGCCCTAAATTCAAGCCAGAGTACAAGCACTAATAATAATTAATAATAATACCTTTCATCATTCTTGCTGTTACACTATTTTGCCAACTGAGCCCAGAAATCTCAAGGGTGGTCTGCTCGCTGATCATGGGTCATATATATCTGAACATCCCTTTAAACAAAGGATAGATTGTGCTGCAGATTCCCTTCAAGACTGGGCTCCATCCTTGAGATACGGACTTTTAAACAGGTTTTCTGCCAAGAGGAGTCATTTTCCCTCTTGCTTTGTTTTTTGTTGTTGTTGTTTTGCTTTTTGCCTTTTCCAGCATATACCCTTGCTTAGTTCCCAGAGCACACTACTTATTTTGGAAGGCAGGCAAGGTCAGAGGAAGGTCAGTGCTCTATCCTCTTCTTTTTCTTTTTACTAAATGTTATTGCTTATATAAGAGCAAACATCTTAAAGCAAAGAAAATAGTGCTTCTGTGCTTTTAATCAAGCTATTCATTAATAGAGTGTTGATCTCTGAATTCCCAGCTGCTATTTCCCATGCCTCATTTTCCCTGATCTATACTGTCTCACTTCCCTGCCAGGAAAAGTATTTCATCTGCCAGTCATCTGCAAGATCTGAGCCTTGAACTTCAAGGAAAACAATGACTCTCCAAGGGCACTAAAAGCATGTCCAGGCATCTGTGAAATTCAGACCACCTGGGATGTCCTTCTGGGATCCCTGCTAAGCAGGCTGCCTCAGAAGACCTCATTGCTCGATCTTTGGTGCTATGCACCTTGGGACATGGCACTCCATTATCCTAAGAATTTGTCTTTTGGAAAGGATGGAAGGTAAAATGTAAATGCTCTAACAAGACTGTATGTTAACATTCTCCTTCATTTGCAGCTTAATGTTAATAAATGTCAGATCTTCTGAACATAAATGAGCCTTTCAAGAAGGAAAAACACACAGTGGATCAAAAAGCAGTGGACACCAGTCACTCGGCCAATTTTAGCCCAAGTCAGGCCTCAAGCTGCAGCTGCTAAGTGAACTGATTGAAGAAGACTGCTGTGTATTATGGACATATTTCACCTAGTAAGAATTGCCATCTCCGCACCAGAGAAATGACTCTGAAGACCTGACTGTGACCATCTGGGCTGGAAGACATGAAACATGTCAACTTATTCAAAATATCATACTTAGTAGGAAAACAATCTGAAGAGAAATTCAATTTCTTATCAAAATAAAAAGTACTACAATCCTTCTGAATAGTGAGTAAAATTATGAAGTCCTAGAAATATGTGTTTATTTCCTTAGTTGTGGCAGGTGAACTGATTTCAATAACCAGCAAAGTGAGTGAAAATGGTGGCATGATGGGGTACACTAGCAGGGAAAACAAACCCACAGCTGTTAAATCAGGTGTGGTGGTGTATACCTGTAATCTGAGAACTCAGGAGCAGAGGTAGGAAGCTCAGGAGTACCAGGCTAGCCTGAGCTAAACAGTGAGACTGTCTCAGAAAGCATAGCTGTTTCCAGAGTTGGGTTTTTATCAAAGGTGAAGGAAATTGGAAAGCATCTGTGTGTGGATGGTCACACTGAGTGTTGGTGGGAGAATGGAGAGCAAAGGAAATATAGTAAAGGCTGCTCAGTGAGTTCTAAGTCACAGTGAAGTTCTGGTGGGATGTTGCATAGTATGCTTCAAAAGGCTACAAGAAAGGATTGCTCATGATTTCCACATTGACATGAAAAGGTAAGCCAGCACCCATGGCTCATGCTGTAATCCTAGCTACTCAGGAAGCTGAGATCTGGGAATCACTGTTCGTAGCCAGCCCAGGAAGGATAGTCCATGAGACTCTTATATCCAATTAAACACCAAAAAGCCAGAAATAGAGCTATAGCTCACATGGTAGAATGTTAACCCTGAGCAAAAAAGCTCAAGGACAGTGCCCAAGCCCTGAGTTCAAACCCTGAGACCAGCTCTCCAAAACTAAATAAATAAAACCTGAAAAGGAAATAGATGTTTTAAGATAGCCACATCCATCTATGCTGATTTAAGTATCACATGTTGTATACTTGTATGGAAACACTGCATGGATACTAGAGGTCAATAAACACATCATAAGTCTGTACCATTTTGTGATTTTGTGAGAGATAAAGTAGAAGGTTCAATCCTGAGTAATGAGGGCCCTCAGCTGGATTTCAGAATGAGGCTTGATTTGAGTGCTGCAAACTCTGCTGAGCTTTGGGCCAGCTGAGGCCTTGCAGAAATCTTAGTGATAGATTAGAAAATGCCCTGGAAATGCTCCAGAGATAAGACCCAATGTCTTACACACATGACAGATGGAAGACGGGCCTTGAGAACTCCACTCTTGCAAGGCTATTTCTTGAAAAAAACAATATGAGCCAGAACTGTTAGCAGACTCAAACAAAAGCTTCCCAAGTGTGCATGGGGCCACCAAGGTGAGGAGTTTCCATGGCTCATGACAGAATCCTTAGATTCTGCATGAGAAAAAGGCCAAAATTAGATGAGGTTTTAAGGAGAGAAGGGACTGGAGTATTCTTTTAATGTGTACAGAGCAAATCAGATATGTTTTATGGAGCACTTCCATTCCCAGAAGGGCAAGTCTTTCCCCTTGCCCCTTCACCATGTCAGATTGCATTTTCAGAATCTATGGGAAGACTTCACAACAAAAAAAAACAAAAAGGAGAGGAGAAAGATGGCGCCGAAAGAATAGGGAGGCACCCCGGCTCGCACCAACTGAATAGCGAGCTGGGAACTCCAACACCCAACACCCCATCAAGAACCCAGCAAAACCAGCAGCCAGAAGCAGTGGAGAAACACAGGAAAACAAAAAGGAGCAAAAAAGAAGAACCGAAAACCTACACGGAGCAGGAGATTCTCCGGGGCACCCTCCCCCCACCAGCCGACCCTGGCCCAAACAGGGCCAGGCTGGGAAAGGGGAACCCGGCAATCGGCAGACAGGCTGCCAGGAGCGCAAAATTCAGATAGCGGGAGACCCCACGGACACAAGGCAGGGTGCGGACCAAGACACACACCGGCAGCGACGAGAAGTTTGGGTCCACACCGGGTTCGGACAAGGGAACCCAGCGCGGCAGAAAGAGGGAACGGGGGAAGCCACCACGACAGCTCGCCAACCCCTGAAGGGCCAATGGCTGCGCGGGACACACACACAAAGCAGCAAAAGTGAGTCCCCCATAATCCCTTCCCCCAACGGGAGACCCAAACCCGAAAAGAAGCTAGATCTCCCTCCCTCCCCCTCCCCACTCCCGAGGGAACAAAGAACCCCCAAATCAGGGGGGAAGCTCCCATCAGGCGCTGGGAAGCCAGTTTAGCAGGGGAAGGGCGCAGCAGCACCAACACCCCACAGGTTCCTGAACTGGCAGAACCGGCCCCGTCCCCTTCCCAACAGGGGCCCGGGGACGGCCAGCAGGGCAAGCCCCACCCGAGGCGCCTGGACCTTGCGGACTCTTACAACTAAAATCACAGGCGCTGGTGGGCAATACCAGCCCAGCAGGGTCACCTGAGCCTGATCACGTCCCCCCCCTCGCAGCGGAGGCGAGGTCTGAGGGTGCCAAGCCACACCCAGACAGTCGATCCCACTGGGCCCCCACACATACCGTCCCCCCCCAACGGACTCGCCGGAGGACGCAAGCACAACCCAACAACCCAGGACTCGCTCTGGGAGGCATATCCGGCTAAAGTGCATGTTGCAGTGGACAACAGCGCACAGGAGGGCGGGGCCCCCGGCGACAGCGCCTGCTCTGGTAGGCGTGTACCCTGCACTGGTGGGCGGGGCCACAGCGGCAGCACCTGCTGCCGTAGATACGCCTACACAGGAGGGAGGAAAGAGCTACAAACCAAACCTGAGAAGCCACCCAGATTTCCAGCTGCGCAAATCACAAAGAAACATAACTCAGTTTATCAAAGGACAAGCCAACTCGCCAGCTCCAAAAAGCAGCACGACTGAAGAGGAGATGGAGAATAAAAAAGCAAATGAGGCCATGTTAACAGGAATGATCGAAAGCATCAGAAATGAAATCAGAAAACAATTCCAGGAGTTTAGAGCGGGAATCTGGAAGGACACCCAGGAAGCCAAGAAAGAAATGGAACCAAAAATGGATACAATGCAAGCCTCGTTTAAAGAAATGGAAGCAAAAATGGATACAATGCAAGCCGCCTTTAAAGAAAATATCCACATCCTGAGAATTTAAATGCATGAGAAAATAGATTTAAAATACAACTCTTTAAAGGAAGAAATTTCCACGATCAGAGCTAATATGACAACCATGAATAGCTCTCTGACATCCATAAACTCCGCAATTGAAACCATAACACAAAGAGTGGACCATATAGAATGCAGAATCTCTCGCCTGGACGATGAAGCAGCTGACAACAACCAGAAAATGACCACAGTCCAAGAAAAGGTGAAGCTTCAGGGAAGGCTAATCCAGGAACTAATGGACAAAGACAAGAGATATAATCTGCACATAATTGGAATAGAAGAAGGAGCCGAATATCAGAACAGAGGGCTTAATCATGTTCTCAATAAAGTTATTGCAGAAAACTTCCCCAATCTCACAGGGGACCCCATCCAGGTAACCGAAGCCTATAGGACACCTGGCAGGCCAGACCCCAGGAAAACCACCCCAAGGCACATAATATTCAAGACTACAGACCTCAAGATTAAAGAGCAAATTCTGAATTCAGCCAAAGCGAAGAAGGAAACTTTTTCAATGGGAAGAGGATTCGAATAACATCCGACTTATCCACACAAACTTACCAAGCTCGAAGTGAGTGGAAGAACACCATCCAAATACTCCAGAATAACAATTTACAACCTCGGATCAAATATCCAGCAAAATTGGAGTTCACATTCGAAGGGAGAACCAGATCTTTCCAAACCAAAGAGGAGCTAAAGGAGTATGTGAATAAAAAACCAGCCCTACAGCGAATATTAAGAGGGGAACCCCAGCCAACAGAGATCGTAAAAGACACACAGACAGAATCAGAAAGAAACTTCAATAGCCAAAGTCCAGCAGAAAGACCAGCTCACTAAAGACAAGAAGAAAAAAAAAAAGAGGAAAAAACAGCCCAACAAGAAAATGGAAGGAGAAAAAACACCCTTATCCTTGATCTCTTTAAATATAAATGGCTTAAACTCCCCCATTAAGAGGAGCAGACCCGGGCTGGGGATATAGCCTAGTGGCAAGAGTGCCTGCCTCGGATACACGAGGCCCTAGGTTCGATTCCCCAGCACCACATATACAGAAAACGGCCAGAAGCGGCGCCACTGTGGCTCAAGTGGCGGAGTGCTAGCCTTGAGCGGGAAGAAGCCAGGGACAGTGCTCAGGCCCTGAGTCCAAGGCCCAGGACTGGCCAAAAAAAAAAAAAAAAGAGGAGCAGACTGGAAGAATGGATTCGCAAACAAAAAGTTGACATCTGCTGTCTACAAGAGACCCACCTTACAGCAAGGGACAAAAACAGGCTTCGAATGAAAGGATGGAGCAAGATCTACCAAGCAAATGTACCCACCAAAACGGCAGGTGTAGCCATTCTGATCTCAGACAAGATGGACTTCTCTTCAAAGTCCACTCAAAAAGACAAAGAAGGACACTACATATTAATACAAGGAAAAATCCAGAATCAAGACATCACGGTGATAAATGTATACTCACCGAACAAAAGAGGCCCTTCATATGTCAAGCAAATTCTCACAGAATTACAGAGCAAAATAGATGCAAACACAATCATAGTGGGTGACTTTAATACTCCTCTCTCTCCAAGAGACAGATCCAACACCCAGAGGATTAGTAAGGGAGCTGAGGACCTAAATAACACCATTTCCCAAATGGATCTAACAGACCTATATAGAACCTTTCACCCTACAGAGACCCAATACACCTTCTTTTCAGCAGCCCATGGATCATATTCCAAAATAGACCACGTCATAGCCCACACAAAGAACCTCAGCAAATACAAAAGTATTGACGTCATCCCATGTATTATGTCTGATCACAGTGGATTAAAGGTATCCCTCAACAACAAAGGAAACCACAGACACTATACACACTCTTGGAGGCTAAACCCCATGCTGCTATCCAACACTTGGGCCACAGACCAAATTAAAGATGAAATCAACGAATTCATAAGCCACAATGACAAAGAAAACACATCACAAAGAAACCTATGGGACACAGCTAAGGCAGTACTGAGGGGCAAGATCATTGCACTCAGCACCCACATTAAAAGAATGGAAGCAGCGCAGGTGAATACCCTCACGATGAAACTAAAACAACTGGAGAAACAAGAAATGACAGAATCTAAAACGACTAGGAGGGGAGAGATCACAAAGATTAAAGAAGAGATAAATCTGATTGAAAATAGAAAGACCATTCAACAAATAAATAAGACTAAAAGCTGGTTCTTTGAGAAAATAAACAAAATTGACAGACCCCTTGCAAGACTCACAAAAAAAAGAAGAGAAGAGACTCATACACGTAAAATCAGGGACTCCACCGGAAAAATTACAACAAGTACACACGATATTCAAACAATCATAAGGAGCTATTTCCAAAACCTCTACTCAGCAAAAAACAATAATTTTACAGAAATGGATCAATTCTTAGAGAAGTACAAACTGCCCAAACTGAACCAAGAAGAAATAAATCAACTAAATAAACCAATAACTTACGGTGAGATACAGGAGGTAATCAAGAATCTCCCTACTAAGAAAAGCCCAGGCCCAGATGGATTCACCAACGAATTCTACAAAACCTTTAGTGAGGAGCTAATACCAATACTCCTCAAACTCTTCCGCGAAATAGAAACAGAGAGAGAAATCCCAAACTCATTCTACGAAGCTAATATCATACTCATTCCCAAACCAGGCAAAGACCCAACAAAAAAAGAGAACTACAGACCAATATCACTAATGAACACAGACACAAAGCTCCTCAATAAAATATTAGCTAACAGGATCCAGAAACTGATCAAGAAAATCATACATCATGACCAAGTAGGCTTAATCCCTCAGTCACAAGGATGGTTCAACATCCGTAAATCAATCAACGTAATTCACCACATAAACAGATCTAAAATTAAGAATTACATTGTTATCTCAGTCGATGTCCAAAAAGCCTTTGACAAAATACAACATTCATACCTATTAAAAGCTTTGGAGAGAACAGGAATAGATGGAACATTCCTCAAAACAATAAAAGCCATATACAACAGACCAACTGCTAATATCATATTAAATGGAGAGAAACTTAAATCATTCCCCCTAAACTCAGGAACAAGACAAGGATGCCCACTCTCCCCACTTCTGTTCAACATAGTGCTGGAATCCCTAGCCATAGCAATAAGGCAAGAGGAGGACATCAAAGGGATCCACATCGGCAAGGAAGAAATCAAGTTATCCCTATTCGCAGACGACATGATCTTATATCTGAAGGACCCAAAAAACTCAGTACCCAAACTCCTACACCTAATAAACCAATTTGGCAAAGTAGCAGGATACAAAATCAATCCACAAAAGTCAGCAGCTTTTCTGTACACCAGCAATAGACAAACATAAAAGGAAATTATGGAAACAATTCCATTTACAGTAGCCAAAAAAAGAATAAAGTACCTAGGGATCAACTTAACCAAGGACGTGACGGACCTATTCAATGAAAACTACAAAAATCTAATAAGGGAAATCAAAGAAGACACAAGGAGATGGAAAGACCTCCCATGCTCATGGGTAGGCAGAATCAATATAGTGAAAATGGCCATATTGCCCAAATTGTTATACAAATTCAATGCAATACCTATCAAAATCCCAGCCACATTCTTCACTGAAATAGAGAAACCAATCCATAAATTCATATGGAACAGCAAAAAACCTAGAATAGCCAAAGCAATTCTAGGCAAAAAAAGCAGTGCAGGAGGTATCACCATACCAGACTTCAAGCTCTACTACAAGGCCATCATAACAAAAACAGCATGGTATTGGTATAAAAACAGATCGGAAGACCAATGGATTAGAATTGAAGACCCAGACATAAAACCGCACTCTTACAGCCAACTGATATTCGACAAAGGAGCTAAAGACATACAATGGAATAAACATAGCCTCTTCAACTACTGGTGCTGGGAGAACTGGGCAGCCATATGCAGAAAACTCAAAGTAGACCCAAGCCTATCACCATGCACCAAGATCAACTCAAAATGGATCAAGGACCTCAATATCAGTCCTGAATCCTTGAAACTACTGAAGGACAGAGTAGGAAAGACACTAGAACTTATAGGCACAGGAAGGAACTTCCTGAATAGAGTCCCAGGGGCACAACAAATAGGGGAAAGACTCAACAAATGGGACTACTACAAATTAAAAAGTTTCTGCACAGCTAAGGTCATAGCCACCAAAATAGAAAGACAGCCAACGATATGGGAAAGGATATTTACCAGCACAGCAACAGACAAAGGCCTGATATCTGTCATCTACAGAGAACTCAAAAAACTAAGCCCCTCCAAGCCCAATAAACCTATTAGGAAATGGGCAAAAGAGCTAAAGAGAGACTTCACAAGAGAAGATATAAAAATGGCAAAGAAACACATGAGGAAATGCTCAACATCCCTGCTAGTAAAGGAAATGCAAATAAAAACAACCCTGAGATACCACCTCACCCCAGTTAGAATGGCCTATACTCTGAACTCAGGAAACAACAAATGCTGGAGGGGCTGTGGGGAAAGAGGAACCCTTCTCCATTGTTGGTGGGAGTGCAAATTAGTACAACCACTTTGGAGAACCGTATGGAGGTTTCTCAAAAAGCTCAATATAGACCTACCCTATGACCCAGCCATACCACTCCTAGGCATCTATCCTAAACAGCAAAACCCAAGATATCAAAAAGACATTTGTACTTCCATGTTTATCGCGGCACAATTCACAATAGCCAAAATATGGAAACAACCCAGATGCCCCTCCACAGACGAATGGATCCAAAAAATATGGTACTTATACACAATGGAATACTACATAGCGATTAGGAATGGTGAAATATTGTTATTCGCAGGGAAATGGTCAGAACTCGAACAAATAATGTTGAGTGAGACAAGCCTAGAACACAGAAAACAAAGGGGCATGATCTCCCTGATATATGACTGTTAACAAAGGGAGACGGAGAGACAGTAGAGACCAAGTCTGTGAACACTGTATATGTGCTTGATACATTGTATATTGCATATGGGTCTACCTGACCTAGACAAGGGATGGAAAAACAGGTTGTAAGATATGACAAGAAATGTACACACTGCCCTACTATGTAACTGCACCCTCTTTGCACAACACCTTGTAAAAAAATTTATGTTCAATTAATAATAAAAAAAAATATAAAAAAGGAGGGAAATTGAATTCCACCTCTACTATCACTTGACAAACAGTATCCATGAGTTGTCATTAAGACAAGATGAAACTTCTCAACTTTCAAAATCAAACAAAGACAAAAGATTAATTTTTTCATAGTTGATATTGTGATTTGATTTGCTGAATCTTAGTCTAAGTTTGGCACATGATGTCTTGGATGAAGGGCCCAAATCTGACCAAGAATAAGGAGGTAGAAGGTATAATAAGTGTAGAAACAAGACCAAAGAATCACTGAGTCACCACCCCCTGGGCAGGACTTCAGTGGAGTGCTTTGTGCCCCTAAAATATGTGACTACTATGCTCACTCATCTCTATTCCTCATATCCCTGACCTGAAACATATCTCACTTTCCAACAACAGGCAGGTGAGTAGATTAACCAACTGTGATAGAATGGAGTCACTTACATCACACAAAGACTAATGCATCAATATCTGCCAAAAACATGGATACATTTCAAAAGCATCGTAGTATACTCAACTCAGACTTAAAAGAGTGTAAAAAGAACAATCCCATTCTTGTGAAGTTCAAGTAAAGGCAAAATTAATCTCTGGTGATAGAAATGACTGTAAAGAGAGCTGGGGGAATTTAGTGGGACATGGACATACTGTGCATGTAAGAATTCACACTTACAGCCTGGCACCAGTGGCTCACATCTGTAATCCTAGCTACATAGGAGGCTGAGATCTAAGAGTTGTGGTTTGAAGCTAGCCTGAGCAGGAAAGTCTGTGAGACTATTATCTACAATTACAATTAACTACCAAAGAAGCTGTTAATGGAACTGTGGCTCAACTGGTAGAGTGTCAGCCTTAAGCAAAGAAGCTCAGGGACAGCACCCAAGCCCTGAGTTCAAGCTCCAAGATTAGCACGCATGTGCACACATGCACACACACACACACGCACACACACACATATCCATGCTTGTAATCCTAGGTGCGAAGCTAATCTGGGCTACATAATGAAACTCTACCTGTAAAAGTAAATAAATGAATAGGTTTAAGACAAATACACACTTATTATTCCCCTACCGTCCTACTTGTAATACTGAATGCTGAATTCACCTTGGATAACTTATACCTTGATAAAATTGAAATCAGTTGAGTTCACTAAATTGTATTATTTGCACTGCTTTTGCCATGTTAACATTCTTAACAGGTATTTCATTATTTCATACCAGGCCTTGTAATAAAAACAAGTGTCAGTGTGTAACTAAATGTAGGCTGGTTCCAATCAGGAAAATCATAACCTCTCTTTGAACTCTATTGTAAGTTATTGTATATATGTAGGGTTTTCAATTGCATTTAAGTTTTACAAGTTACTTATACAAATGTTACTTATACAAAGATATGGCTTTTCTAGGCCTGTAAAGGCCTCCGTTGCTCTGTGTGAGTGGGGAAAGCCATGTCTGGCGCGCCTCATTTCTCCCTAGGACAATTACTGAAAGAAAAGCTTCCATTTGGGAAAAGATGTTCCGTACGCAACTATGACAAAGAACTTACAAACCAGGGCTGAGGGTATGGCTCAGTAGTAATGCACTTACCTAGCATGCAAGAGGTCCTAGGTTCAATCCCCATCAATATAAAAGCAGTCCTCCCCCCAAAATATATAAGAACAACAAAAATACCAACCAGTGATCAGTAAGGAAAGGTAAAACAACACAGCATAAAATGGACAAAGGACTTGAACCAACATTTCACAGGAAAGGGAAACCAAATACACAATGTATGTGTGAAAATATGTTCAAAAGAAGACTTTAGGGAATTCAAATGCCACCTGATGTGGGGCTCCCCCAATCTCCAGAATGGATACAATGAAAATTGACTATAGGAAACTCTATCAGGGATATGGAGGACATGGAACTCACACACAGTGCAGGATAGAGTGTAAATTTGTACAGCTACTTTGGAACACTAAGTTTCATCTAAATACAAGCATATATACACAATAGGAGTTTACCCATCCATTAGGAAGACTGATATTACATTATTTGCAAAGAAATGGATGGACCTGTAAAAAATTAAATGAAGTAGGTCAGACCTCAAGAGACAAAAGATGCATGTTTTCTCTCATATAAGGAAGTTAGATATAACTTATAAATATGTAAGTAAACATATGCACATGTACACAAATGTATTTACATAAGAATAGCATATGCAGGGAGAATTCCAATGGTGTAACTCCTTAAAACAACTTACAGTCTAACAAAATGAATACCAGGAAGTAGGGGACATGGGGAGTCAAGGGGATACAGGTAGACAAATGAAGAGAGGAAGGAGGTGATAAGTAGCCATGATGTTTCAATCATTTGAAATTAGGAAAACTGAGGAGAGGGGGTTGGATTGGAAGGGATGGAGAAGAATGATGCAAAGGGATGACATTGATCAAGATGCATTGGACTCATAAACTGACCTGTCATAGAACTACTTATAGATAATAAAAAATAATGTTAAATATATACATACATATATACATAATATAATATATACATACTAAATATATACGTACACACACATATATATATACATACACTCTTAGGTGTGTAAATACATACTCAAAGGAATGAATGCATGTATCTACTAAAGAACCTTACCAGGATGCTCAATGCATCTTTAATAATATACCAGCTGTAAATAAAAATGTTCAATGGTGGGATGCATAAATAATTTGTGGTATGGTAAACCACAGATTTCAGCACCACAATGAAAACTAATGAACCACTGATATTTGCAACAACAGAGATGAATCTCAAGATACAGTGAAGCAAAAGAAGCCAAACTTGAAGGAAGATGTACTACAGAACTGTACTTCTACAAAATTTAAGAAAGGCAAATCTATAGCAAGAATAGTCAAAATAATAGTTGTCTTTGGGCATACTGCCCGAAGGGCACAATGATGCCTGCTAGCTCCCATGTGAATTGAAATCAAAGAATCAGAGATGCACACTTGATGTGTGTACTTTATAGATAAGTAGTACCTCGACAGAAATAAAGAATCAAGCACTTTAACACAGAACTTTCACAATGTACTTCACATGGAATATTGAGCTAACTTGAAATGCTTTGGTTAAATATCTTTTATTGATCACCCAGTCATTCTTTTACAATAAAAATGAACAAATCGATTTTTGTAGGTGTTATTGAAACTTCTTTGGTAGGGGGCCATAGTGGAAAATGCATACTTTGGAGGGTGTGAGTTGAATATCATACCCACCCTCTACAGTCTTGAGACCACTGACTGAACCTCTCTGGTGGACATTACTATTTGAGAATGATGGCAGAACTCATGGTGAGCATTGGGTGATCTGAATTCCAAGTGGTTCATATCCCTCATAAATGGTGCTTGTGCTCTGAACCCCATACCAAGCTTTGTTATATAACTCTCCACCAGAGGCAAAGAAAGGATTTGAGCTGGTGACCAACCTCCAGCAGAAGTCATCAATACCAATCTTGACTTCACAGTTTGATTTTGTACATCACGAATGCTTTGCCATTTGCTTTTATTGAACTCAACACTGTCCCTGGCCTGTTTTGTTCAAGGCTAGCATCCTACCACTTGAACCACAGCTCATCTTCCATCTTTTGAGTGGTTAAATGGAGATAAGGTTCTCATGGACTTTCCTGCTCAGACTGGCTTTAAACCATCATCCTCAGATCTCAGCTTCAAGAGTAGCTAGGATTACAGGTGTAGGTCACTGGCACCCTGTTCTAGGTGTTATATTGATTACAGCAATAATAACACACATTTTTTAAAACTGAAATTTTTTCAGTCTCCTTGTATTAATGCTAATTTTTAAGATTTGTTTTTCTTTCAGCACTGGAGTTAGAAATCAGGGCCTCACATTTTCTAGGGGTGCTCTACCACTAAGCCTCACTTTCAGCCCATTGATGATTATTTTTGAGATAGTCTTACTTCTTACCCAGACATCCATCTGGACCCCAATCTGCCTGTTTAGGCTTCCTACCATAGCAGAGAGGATAAACTCACAACACTATATCATAGCTTCTTCTACTGAGACAAATTCTCAGTGCATTTTTTTGTATAGGCTGGTCTAGAACCACAATCCTCCCAATCTCAAGCCTCTTACAAATCTAGGGTGACAAGCATACACCATCAAAACTAGATATGGGTTGAGAAGGGATCATAAGAACTTTTTGGCCTGCACTCAAACCATTATCCCCTCATTCTCAGCCTTCTGAGTAGCTTCTAGCTTTAATTGTTTTAAAAAATTTAAATGACATGAAATTTACAAAATGAGTTGTTTAATCACTATCACAATGACTCCATTGTAGGAAGCTTTGGGTGATTCTGGGTCTTCACTAACTTTTTCAATTAATGTAGCCTGCTGTGTCTTCCCTTATCCCCGCTTGCCTTACTGTGAGTTGCAGCAAGGAGAGCTCAGCTAGGCTTCCAAAATCTTCCCACATGTTTTGCAATGAACTGCTCTAGGCTAAACCTTTCCAATACCTCCCTCTATCTCTGCTAGTCAGTTTCACCGATACTGTTCAATTTTTTTTTCATTTTGGAACTTAGAGAAAATTAGGCGGCAATTATATGGTTTCCGTAAATATTTGTTTCTATACATTGCTACCTATGGAGTAGATCAAGTGAAAATACTCATTTTCCATTCATAAAGAGTCACTTCTTCATATGCTGTGATTAAGTTGTTGTCTGTTGTCTGGTTTTCAACATACACCTGCAGTTCCAAATGAAACTTCTGAACAGATGAACGAATGCTTTTCTGGAATAAACAGGAAAAGAAAATGACCTAGCCAGACTTTCCAGAAGTCCCCAGAATCTCCAAACGTATGACTTAGGTCCAGTGACAAACATAGTGTGTGTGTGTGTGTGTGTGTGTGTGTGTGTGTGTGTGTGTGTGTGTATTTATAGTCCTGGGACTTGAACTCTGGGTCTAGGCACTGTACCTGAGCTTCTTTTTTGCTCAAGGTTAGTACAGTACTCTACCACTTGAGCCACAGCTCCACCTTTGGCTTTTTCTGTGATTAACTGGATAAGGATCTCACAGACTTTCCTGCCCAGGCTGGCTCTGAACCCTGATCCTCAGATCTCAGCCTCCTGAGTAGCTAGGATTACTGGCACCCAGCCATAGCCAAATATTAAATAAGGGATTGAGGCATTTTTTAATGTCTCTTAAAGCACACTCTCTTTAGAATGCTACAGCTTATTTCTGCAGAGTGAAGTGCACAAGCACCTTCAAGATTCCCTTTAGGTTTCTGAGACTTTTCTCAGACCTAAGTTTCATCTAAATACAAGCATATATACACAATAGGAGTTTACCCATCCATTAGGAAGACTGATATCAGACCTAGCTAGAGCTTTTCACAGTTCTCACTTTGTATTTCTGGATTTCCTTAGCTCTCTTGACTCTCAGAGGACCACTGACTGACCCCATCTGCTCACAGTGGGATTAATGCTCTCTGCAGCTCCTACCAGTCACAGCACCCATGAGGTTTCAAACCTGGCTTTCAGACAAACACAGCATAGCAGAGGTACATCTGACTCCTCCATGACTGTAAATACAGAAGCAGTGCTTATACAAATGAAAGAAACAGTGTTTCAGCATCAGTCAGCTCATCTATGTTAACAAATTAGAGGATTCTGTATGACCCCACTTTGCTCAAGTGGCTGGTTACTTGAAATGATGGCCCTTGTGTTTATCAATATAGCATCTGTCAAATCTGGCCAAAAAAGATACATCACGTCTGTCTTCTTCCAGTACCAAAACTAATTTTTAGGATCTTAATTTTTTTTGATGGATTGCCAGTTACAGGTTTCTGATGAGTACACCGTTAAACAAATAGTTACACTAGGAGCCAGATTTTACCATGTTATAGTGATAGTAACTGCTACATGTAAGTCAGGGGACTTGAACAACAGAAATCTGAGCATCTGTGTTTTATTTATTATATGCCTAAACAAGACTTGTTTTATACTTTTCTGGTATAAACCTGTGAGCTTGTTCTAGTTTGAGATGATGATGAGTAAAGTGGCAGCCACTTTGGATGACCACACATTTCATTTCTCATAGGCGAATTTCTAGGACTAGGCATGGATTTAACTTTATGAAAATGACCAACCGTGTTTTATATGAACACATATACCTTCTCTATATTTTTCCACAAATGTATATGTTCCACATCCTACCACAGATAGGCCTGTTGTTTTCTTTTTCTCAGTATTTTATCTTTAAGTAGTCACACAAAGGAGTTGCCATTCACTGAAGCAATTTATGAATACAGTGCATCTTGATCAATGGCACCCCTTTCAATATCTCACCCACCCCTCCCAACATATCCCTTCCCTTATTTGTCTTAATTTTAGGTTATGTGTTGAATTTTTCGCAATTTAACAAAGCGATTTACCTGTACAATTCGCCTTGATCTGTTTCACCACTTCAATATCTTCACTCCCCTTTGGCCCATCCTTTTCCTTATATTTCTCAATTCTGTGGTATATGCAATGAATTCTTATCTACATTCTCCCCACTTCCCCCTTCATTCTTCTACCCTTCTCCTTTTGGCCCTCCCCTTCCCTCTTGCAAGTATCCATTTCCTAGTACTTATTTTGTTGGGCTTTGGCTTACTCTTTTCATGTGTATGCTGTTTCTATGTCTTGAATTCAGAATCACACATCCTGTCTTGGCTTTCTGGCTCAGAGAAGATACTCTACTACTTGAGTCACACCTCAAGTCTTTTGTTTGTGCTAGTTCATTGAAGATAGAGTCTCATGGACTTTTCTGTTCAGGCTGGCTTAAAAACAAGATGCTCAGGATCTCAGCTTTCTGAATTAGGTAACAGGCATGAGACACCAGCACCCAACTCAATACACCCATTGTAAAGATAATGCATGATACAATATTTTATTTGCTTTTCTATTTCACTCTGGCAGATAACTTTGGTTATTATTGGCAACTTTAAGAATTCAGTGCCAAACACTGGAGGGGAGTCATTGATTCTGCTAAAAGACAATAAGATTATAAATGGGGGTGGGCTTCAAAAGAAGAGGTAGTTGTCCAGCCAGTCCTGCAACAGCTCTTTCTCTAGGGAGACATCAGTCGGGGACAAGAACTCAATTCCTGGGTTATGTTATGAAATTAGACAGCTGGAAATATTATTTTGTCATAAAACCATTTGAGTTTAGCAGTGATATCACTGCTTTAAAAAAGGGGGGGTATGAAAATTGATATAATTAAGGGCTGGTTACTAATGTAATCTTGACAAGTCTTTTGTTTTGTTTCTGTCTGGGAGATCTAGGGTTCCCCAAAGTCCCTTGGGTGGCATTCAGTGGCTGGCACTAGTACTGGAGAAAGACAGTTGTTCAACTGAGCCAGTTCTGATGTTGTATGATCAGCAGCTCTGCTCATTACACAATTAAGAGTCATCCTTTTGATAATATGCAAAACAAGGTCTTGCTTAAAAATAATTATTTGACACAGAACACATTTTGCTTTAGTCAAATCTTTTTTTAACTCCTCTAAGAAAAATAGCATGAGGGTTTATCTCTTGAAAATACCAGCATCACTCTGAACACTGGGGAAATTTAAAAGACTAGATAGAATGGATTTCTTAGGAAAAATCAGTCTGAGTATTTAGAGTTGCTGGCTTATTTATCAATTGTGTGCTAGGGGAGAACCATCTATCTACCTTGGACTTATCCATTATAGCATGAGGGTTTTTTTTTCTTTTTAATATAGAATATTTTGACATTGTACAAAGTCAAGTTCAAATGGAATCTAAAACTTAGCAACTTTGGAAACTTTGGCTATGATAGTAAAATCAGAAAAAAAAAAATCTAAAATAGATATAATTATTGACCTCACCATCATCCCTTGCCAGGAAAAAAAAAAGTTTAAAGAATCTTTGAAATCTTTTGAGGTAGTTTCAATAAATCTTTGTAGGAAATAGAGGTTTACGAAGAATTTGGAATCATGAATTTGGCCCAGTTAGACCAGTGATCAGTAGGCCCCTATTTACTGCTGTGGCTGAAAAGTACTGAAGCGATATCTTTGTTATGTGAGAAGTCATATGTAATCTGGAACTACATGTTGACAGGAGATTCCCACATTGTTCATCCAACAGACACTACTAAATTCTTCCAACCAGAGGAAACTGAGCCTTCTAAAAATGAATATCAGCCAAGAACGCAAACATTTTCCACAATAAATGACTGGAATGGGAGAAGACTTCCTTGGCTTCTGATTAAAGAAGCTTCTGTGATCTCCCCTCTCCCTAAACTCAAGTTAGGAAAAAGATTTCTTCCTATTTGTTTCTAGTTGTTTTCTTTTTTTTTATTTATTTACATTTCCAAGAAAGCACCCATTTCTGATGAATATGCATGCTGAGGTGACAGCATTGAGCTCACTGAGATGCCACAGTTCACTGAGTGAACCAAGAAAAGCAAATGGAAATGAAAGGCCTCGACTTCAAAGAGATGCTGGTATGGATCCTTCTCACTTCTGCTCTCCGGGCTGTGCACAGCCCCCTACCCATAGTCCCTCATCAAGGTACTTTTCCTTCTGGCTAGATCTGTAAGGGGGAAAGGTCTACTTCTCTTTCCCAAGGTGTCAAACTTTGTTGTTACTAATGCCTCTGAACCTGCAATCACTTGATGAAGCTAATGGGTAAAAGCACTTAAAGTGCTGGGCTTTGTGGTTCCATCATCATAATCTATGTAAAACAAGCCAGGCCCAGCTCAGCCTGACAAGCTTTCAGCCTGTTATTATTTGGGGTTGATTTAAATTACAGGCTTGTCTAAATTTATAATTTAGCCATGGCACTCAGCACACTTTGCTTTTCTCTTCAAACTAAACCCCCAAGAGAGACAGTTACAAAATCTCTTTCTCCAGGCTGTCAAAGGAGAAAAATGTCAAGTGGGGGGGGGGGGCAGAGGGAGGAGTTGAAAATATACTTAGAATAGTAAACTGAAATATAATTCTTTACTGCTTTGTCAATGGATACGTATATGTGCTCATCCTTGTTTTAATGTCCCTATTAATCCTGACATTGCACTGGAAAAAGAGTGGTAAAAGGCAAGCCCCATATCATCCCTCTCTCTCTCACTCCTGCCTGATTAGAGAAGCCCTTAACAATGCAAAAAGTGTGTGCATTAAATGTTAACGCATTTGCTAAGGAGGAAGAATGTCACTTCAGAGGTCCTTTGGGAAAGAATGGTGCTGGTCTTGGAGGTCAAGAATATGTAAGTATGTCAAAGTTTAGGTAGTTATGGTTTAGACCATTCAAATTGTACATTACTGAAATTACGAATGATGTCACCCTCACACAACTATTTCAGTGAAGCAAACTATGAAGCACTCTTGAAAAAAAAATGACATCCTTATTGTCTGACAGACACATAATGATTTTTATCCAGACAATAGTTCATGAACCCAAGACCAAACACTGTGCTTAGTGCTGGTAAGACATGGACACAGCCTCAGTGGTGAGCTGAGGTGATGGGCATGCAACCAGGAATTACAAAAGATTCAGTAGAAAGATTATGCACTTTGCTCCACATGAGCAGGGGGAAAAAAATGAGACACTAAATTTCTGCCTGGTCAGGAGGCAACCATCTTTGTGAACATCTTAAAAGAGGAGATAACTGTGCAATGAATTTTTGTTGTTGTTGTTGCACAGCTGGAGGTAAAACCCAGGACCTAGGGACTACTGAGCTACACCCTCAGCCCTTGTGGCATTGAATTTTAAGAATGAACTATTAATGCTGGTGTGCTGGTTCATACCTGTAATCCTAACCATTCTGAAGGCAGAGATCAAGGAGATCAAAGTTTATGTTCAACCAGGGCAAAAGTTTCCAAGGACCCATCTCAGCCAATAGAAGCTGAACGTGGAAGCTCTGACTGCACACAGAATAAGAAAGAAACTCCAAGCCCAGGCTGACCAGCATAAATACCAGACCCTATCTGAAAAATAAATGAACAAAGAACAATGGCATAGCTCAAGTGGTAGAGTATCAACCTGGCAAGCATGAAGCCCTAGCATCCTGAAGAGAATAAACTATTGCACAATTAATGAGCTAAGGAAGTACATGGAAGAAATAGCCTGTACAAGACTATGGAGTCACAACAGGGAAATATCCCAAGCACAAAGTTTAACACTGAGTAGCGAGTAGCTGTGGAATGTTGGATGGAAACTAGAAAATGAAGCAAAAGGCAGAGCAAATGGAGTTGTAAAGATAGCTGAGCAACTCTTCTAAGCCAGGAGTCATAATCATGTGGCTCATAAACATGTGTAATGGATCCATACCAAGTGGTTTGCTTGTATGTTTTAAATATTTGGGCTAACATTCAAATCTCCAGAATTTTCTCCTTCCCCACCAAAAAAACACAAAACTCCTTTTAAACATCAAACTAAGGCCTGTATTCCTATATGGACTTAGTCAGCAGGATCTGAGTAGCAGCTGGCTTTCCCAAAGAATGCACATATTCTCCAGCTTGCCACAGTCACTATCATTCCTATAATATTTAGCTTATAGCCCATTTATGATTTCAGTTGATCTTGTTTGTGTTGTCATATCAGGAAATGTTTTTTATATAACTATTTCTCTACACAGAGGGGCAGGCAAGAGAGAAGTCGTGATTACCCCCACCTGTTTTACTTATTATATTACCTGCCTGGCTTGCAAAGGTTAGATGCCTGGATGTGTAGTCCCTGTTCTAGAGAGAGAGAATTGAAATGATGACAAGATGAGATCTTTTTTTCTTAATAAGTTTTAGGGCTTTAAATGGCTTTGGAGTATTAAGTGCTGTTTGACAAGAGGATTCAAGATATCCTAATCCTGTCTTAGATTCTCTGCCCTGTGGTGTTCTTCAGGGATATAATCTCCAACAGGACAAGAGGAAAAGGAAAGCATGACCATTTCTTGACTAGGGGTCAGGCTTGTTCTTCTCACCCCATTTTTATTAAATTGGGCTAAAGTACAAGGGTTTAGGGTTAACAATATGCCAGGTCTCTCTGGGCCTCTGCCAGCTGGGGAAGTGAAAAGTGGTCCTGAGAGACCTACAGACTGCTTCTGAGAAAAAGAAAGCATAAATTGGCCACTCCTGGGGGAGGAAGGTAGGCTCTGACTCAGTTCACCAGCTGGGATGGATAAAGAGCAGGTATTGTGGACATAGTCTTACATTTATGTGTGTGCTGGTACTGGGGCTTAAACTCAGGCTCTCGTGATTTTGCTTAGCTTTTTTGCTCAAGGTGGGCACTCTATCACTTGAGCCCCATCTCCATTTCTGGCTTTTTTATCATTAATTAGAGATAATAGTCTCCTGGTCTTGTCTGCCCAGGCTGGCCTCAAACCAGGATTCTCAGATCTCAGCCTCCTGAGTAGATAGAACTACAGGTGTGAGCACTGGTACCCAGCTGTGGTTCTACACTTTTATAAGATAAGCAGATCCATGCCTAAGAATAGGAGTGCTCCCTCCACCAACGTCCTTTAAAAAAGAGATCTTCTAATTATAGTGGGGGAAAGACAAGTTAGGAAGCAGAAAATCAATGATGAGAACATCAACAGGTAGGCAATCACAGTTGTCTATGCAAGAAAGGATACCTCCTAGCATCAAGGCAGGGTGATGTAATTGGCATTTAACAAATCGTATAAACAGAACAGTGGGATTGCTAAACCCAACACCCTCTCTCCAGTACTTCTTCTATAGCATGTATGGTTCTCTCAGCTTGATACATGTGCTGCCAGCTGGGCAGGACAAACATTGTTCCCTGGGGAGTAACACTCCTTACTGCAACTAGACTAGGCAAAAGTCTCAGGGAGGCAGACTGTCCCCAACTCACACACAGACACATGCATGCACACACGGGGAGAGACTCAGTTAACAGAGACCAGATTGCACTTGCACCCAGTGAGAGGACAAGGGGACTCTGGTCAAACCATACAAGCAAATCAAATCAGAATTAGCACTACCTACCCAAAGCATGCAGCCAGAGGAGGGCTAGCACAACACTCCCAGTACAGTTCAGGTATGACTGTTATGGGCTCCAATTCCCTCCCCCAAGATCCTATTTCAGCAAGGAGAAAGTCACAAACAGGTGGCACACACATAGACTTTGTGGTGGCCTAAACACAAAAGGATATATTTGCATCTCATTATAGGAAGTGCAGCATAAGCAGTCTAAGACTCATGTGAACTTAAAAAGCTAAACTTGAAGCCAAGCAACTGGTGGCTAATGCCTGGAAGCCCAACTACTCAGGAAACTGAGGGAGATCTGAGGATAGCAGTTTGAAGCCAGCTGGAGCAGGAAAGTTTGTGAGGTTCTTATCTCCAATTAATCACCAAAAAACTGGAAATACATCTGTGGCTTAAGTGGTAGGACCCCAGCCTTGAGCAAAGAAGTTCAGGGAGATTGTCCAAACCCTGAGTTCAATCCTTGGGACCTGCAAAAGAAAAGAATAAGCTTGTCTTCAGCTTTTGCCTTTTTCTGTATGTAAGTGTGCCAGTACTGGGGCTTGAACTCAAGGCCTTAAGCCTTGAGTTGGCTTGAACCACAGACAGGTTCTCAGCCTCTAAGATCTCCAAACACACAGGTCAGCAACTATGCATCCTATGAAACTCAGTATCCTGACAATAAATGGAGGTTCTAACTCCTCTTAAATCGGGTTGATAGAAAAAAGATCTGGAAAACAATCTTATTGGTGACCACACTGGGCACAGCAGTAACAACATAAAGCACAGACACGTGTGACCAGCCTCATCCGGCATTCACAGATTCACTCACCTCGTGGATGAATCCCCTCACAGGAAGCACCTCAGCTTCTTCACCTGGGCCCGCAAGCCCATGATAGACGTAACCACATGGTGGCTGAAGGCTTCCTGTGGATGCGGCTACCCATGCAAAGGTCAGCTGAAAATGATTCTAGAAACCACACTTGTAAAAGTTCATTTCAGGAAATCACATAGAAGTAAAATAATCAAGTGGAGTCAGGTTAAAAATGACAACTTCCACCACAATAGCCTTCCCCCACAAAGCTCCAGGCACAGCACCACTTCCTGCTTTTTTCTGAGCAGTTTATTGGAGCCAAGAATCTCATGGACTTTCCTGCCCTTAGCTGGCTTCAAACCACGATCCTCATATCTCAACCTCCTGAGTAGCTAGGATTACAGGTGTGAGCCACTGGCATCTGGCCTTTGTGTTTCTTGATGTTGCAATTTAATTACTTCAATGCTATGGATAAGAAGTTTGAAACAAAAATGGTAATATGAGATATAGTCCTCAGATTTCCACCAGATAACAAAGTATCACAAATCTTCATAATAATGTTTTGCTAAGAAAATTATAGTGCATTCTTTATTAAATCAACATTGTTGGGTGTTGGGCACTGGCTAGGTACTGGGGAAAGAAGGGTGGAAAAAATAAACATGGTTCTTCCCTCAGAGAGGTTACCTTCTAGTTAGAGAAAGAAGCAGTATAATAGCAATCTCCATTTGTGCCCAGAGCTCTAGAGAAATAATAGAGCTGATAGAACATGTTGGGAGGTCGCTCCTGATGTTCAGGCAGCTTGAAATTGTCTCTCTGGGTGCTGGTATGAGTGCTAGGTCATGTCAACACCTGGTACTCCTAGTAGGATATGATTAAATGGTACTGCCTTTCCTTGATCATCCTCCCAGTGGAATAATTGCAGACTCATCGTGAGAAAAGGACCAGTGTGAGAAAAACACCAGCCTAATTGAGCAGCAGTCAGCAAAACACCTGACCATCTCTACTCCTCAAACCATCTACTCCTCAAAATGGTAAAGACCATGGACAACAAAGACCTGAGAACATGGCACAGAGTTGACAACAGAGATGTGATGAGGAAATACTGTGTATGAAATCCTGGCTGAGATGCAGGGACTGACAAGGGTCCTTAGTGGAAAAACTGGGAAAAGCTGAATGAAGTGTGGAGTTCAGATTATGTGTCCCAATTTTAGCTTGTGACTGTCAGCTGAGCACTAAGGGGAGCTGAGGAAGGCTATATGAGATGTTTCTATACCACCCTTAGAACTTTCCTGTGAATCCAAAATTATTTCAAGGTTTTTAATTATTTTTTAAAATGTAACAAGAACACCAGACTTACTAATATGATATACATGTGTGTTCCAGCATGTATAAGATACTGTCCTGGGTGTCAAGAATTCAGAAGTGAACAATCTTCCTCTAGTTATAGATTCTCCATTCACTTAGAAAAAAGAAAAGAGCCATACTCTGCCCACCATCTTTTAACCATCTGAAGTTAGGATGACTCTGCCTTGCCTACATCATCTCAAATAAAGCTGCACCAATTCAGAAAGAACTATTGGCTCCAATCCCCTAAGATATTTTGTCTCAATTATTTTTCCATGAAGTAAATTAATGCCTCTTAAACCTATAAGCATATTAAAGAAAGGAAAGAATCGGCTCCAATTTCATTTCCATTTAAAATTACCTGCAGCCAAAAGTGATGTTTAAGTTTCATGTTTCATAATGTTCCTATTGATTGAATAAAAGACATAATGACAATCCAAGTTTTTCTGCTAAAAATCCTGAATTTGCATTTTCACTCACTTACATGCAACTTGGTTAAGATCTAAATACTGAAAGCTTCTCATGTGTTTTTTCCCCCCCCTGATGGGTATCAGCCATAGGCCTTGCACATGTCAGGACAGCTCTTAAGTGCACTGAGTTATATTCCTAGCACTTGTTCTGAGCCTTTAAATATACTGGCCCATCACCTGGGGAATTCTCCCAAAGCATTCTCTTATTTCTACTTTAAGACTAGAGTGTGGGTCCTTGCCATTGAGTACAAGGCTGACAGCTCACCATAGATTTCAATTTAGATGAATGTGCTTCTGCCTAATTGTCCTGCCCTACTTCTTCTGATGTTTTCCACTAATCCTTAACCAACAGCCCCAGAACTGACGGAAGAGAACAACACAATCAAACTGTCTCTCCTCCTCTCAGGATAGCATCGTTTATGTGGCCACTCTGAACACTTGGAATATAATTGCAAGCTTCCATTAAATGCCAACAAAATGTTTTCTGGGTTTTTTTTGTTGTTTTGTTGTTGTTTTGTTTTTGCCAGTCCTTGGGCTTGGACTCAGGGCCTGAGCACTGTCTCTGGCTTCTTTTTGCTCAAGTCTAGCACTCTACCACTTGAGCCACAGCGCCACTTCTGGCCTTTTCTATGTATGTGGTGCTGGGGAATTGAACCCAGGGCCTCATGTATACGAGGCAAGCACTCTTGCCACTAGGCCATATTCCCAGCCCAGCAAAATGTTTTATCCTCTAGATAGAACAATAAAGGAAAGACTTGTTATATCAAATGCCTTTGGTTAAGTCCAATATGGCCGCCCTCAAAAAAGAGAAATCACAATATGACAGAGGTCGAGCTTAATAATTGTAAGAAAAAGTATGGCAGGGGAGAATTTGATCCAGGTACATTATATTCATATATGGAGATATTAAATAAAAATCCTATGTACAGTTAATATATGCTAATAAAAATGAGGGATAGGGGGCTGGGGATATAGCCTAGTGGCAAGAGTGCCTGCCTCAGATACATGAGGCCCTAGGTTCGATTCCCCAGCACCACATATACAGAAAACGGCCAGAAACGGCGCTGTGGCTCAAGTGGCGAAGTGCTAGCCTTGAGTGGGAAGAAGCCAGGGACAGTGCTCAGGCCCTGAGTCCAAGGCCCAGGACTAGCCAAAAAAAAAAAAAATGAGGGATAAATGGTAGCCCCTCTGTACAACACCTTAATAATAACAATAAATTATTTTTAAGTAGGATAACAAAAAGAAATGTACTCATTACCCCACTTATGTAACCGTAATCCCTCTGTACATCATATTTTTTTTTTTTTTTGGCCAGTCCTGGGGCTTGGACTCAGGGCCTGAGCACTGTCCCTGGCTTCTTTTTGCTCAAGGCTAGCACTCTGCCACTTGAGCCACAGCACCACTTCTGGCCATATGTGGTGCTGGGGAATTGAACCCAGGGCCTCATGTATATGAGGCAAGCCCTCTTGCCACTGGGCCATATCCCCAGCCCTGTACATCATCTTTATAACAACTAAAAATAAAAATTTTTAAAAAGGAAAAACATAGTCACAAAATAAACTTGTATCTTTTAAGTTCTATATTGTCAGAAAACATAAAAGAGGAATTTTAAAAAAGATTAGCAACCTCCCTTGATCTTGGGAAGGTTTTTGTTTGTTTTGAGACTTCCCACAGTTGGCTTACAATCTAATGTGTCCAGTGCTTCTTGATCAGAGCCGTTCTTTCCATCATTCTCCCAAAAAAGGCTTCTCTTGAGCCTCTGGAAAGGTGATGCAAGCACCAAGTCAGCATAAGCTTTGCAACTATAAACAGCAACTGTGCACAACACAAATAGATGGCCACTCTCTTAACGCATGGTTTGAGATTAGTTCCGGTAAAGGGGAGCTCCTCCAGAGAGCACTGTGAAAAAGTGTGTCCTCAGTAGTCCCTCCCCACCTGACCTTCTTCTCCCCTCAAGTGCCTCCAGCTTCCACTCCCCAAAACAGGACTACAAACCAATTAGCCACAAGTCAGTCTACTGCTAGTGGGGTAGGGATAGGAGGAGGATGAGTTATGCAAGAAAGCATTATCTAAGGCTGAAGCCAAAAGCCAATGGGAAGAGTCTGCTTATCTGCCACAAATGCTAGAAAGCCGTTTTTCTCTCTGCTGGAGAGAAATGTGATCATAAACTTAATTTTTTTCATCATGCATTATCTCTAGATCTATAATGTTTAATTCAGAGACCTCTTTGGCTTTTCATTTTAAACACAAAAAGCACATTGTTGGCTCAACTAGTCATTCATTACCAACATCCCAGAAGCTTCTTTATTATCAGTCCCAAAATGTATACTGTCTATGCACTGGTGTGTAAAGCAGGCAAGCTCAAGTGTTGGCTCTGCAGAGGCTATCAAAAGATATGAGAACCAAGCGTAAAGGCAGAGATAAGTTTGTTGTTCTCTCACTAGTAGTAAATGGAAGGAGGAGGTACTGTCCTTGAAAAGACTGAAACAATATAGTAACATTTTCCCCAGTTACAGTGAGCCCAAGTCACAATGGATAGCAGTTGAAAACAGTGGTCCTGATAAGCTTTCAGGAAACAGCCTGATCCACACAGCCCAGGTGGTTCCCAGTGACCAAAAAAAAAACAAAAAAAGACTGAGAAAATGAACTAGTAGATACACATTGTTAAGTTATCCTAATGACAAATATTTTCCTCCTTTTTTTTGCAAATGCTAGAATATTATCTAAATTATGTAGTTCAATTGGGGTAAAGGCATGATCCATCCCAGGGGATAGAATTATCTGAGCTAAATCAACATGACTGCTCCATTGCCAACTTATCCAGACATGTTTGTATGGGGGGGGGGGGGGTTGCCCTGCAATGTCATTTGAATCTTGAACTCCCCCTAAAGACCCATGTATTAAAGGTTTGATCAACAGAATGGTAATATTGGGAATGGTGGAACCTTTAAGAAGTAGGGTCTAGCTGGGCTCTAGTGGCTCATACTCAGAGAGACAAATGATGCATCTTTTCTCTCTTATGTAGGAGCTATATCTAAAATACAACAGGACATGATTATTTATACAGGACTCTAGGCATTCACACACAAACAGTCAGACTAAAGGAAAACACTCTTAGGGGAGGAACCCAAAGGTATAACTCCTTTGAACATCTAAAATACTATTTATCAAAAGGAATTTAGAAAACGGAAACATGGTTTTTGTTATTATTGTTATTCTTGGTGTATTTTTTTCCTTTGGCAGGGAGGGGCAATTCTAAATGTAAGGCCAGATACCATGAAAATATTATAGGAAAGCGGGCAAGGGAAATACTAGTGCTCCTAGGCATGGATTGAAACTTCCTAAGTAAATATCCAGAATTACAACAAATCAAAGAAAGAGTGGATAGGTGGATTGCATGAAACTGAAACATTTCTGCATGGCAAAGGACATAGCTAGCCAGATAAATAGAAAGCCCACACAAAGGGACAAGATTTTTTGTTTTATTTTTTGCCAGTCCTGGGGTTTGGACTCGGGGCCTGAGCACTGTCCCTGGCTTCCTTTTTGCTCAAAGCTAGCACTCTACCACTTGAGCCACAGCACCACTTCCGGCTTTTTCTGTTTATTTGGTACTGAGGAATTGAACCCAGGGCTTCATGCATGCAAGGTGAGCACTCTACCACTAAGTCATATTCCCAGCCCAGAGAGAAGAATTTTACCAGCTATGCATTCAGACAAGGACCTTATATCAAAAATATAGTTAGAGCTAAAAAAAATTAACACCTCCCCAAAAAATAAGCAGTCAAAGAAACAAATCAATTAATAAATGGACTAAAGATTTAGACTTCTCAGAGGAAGTAAGAATAGACACATGAAGAAATGTTCAACATTTCTGACCATAAAACAAAGCAACACAGATGCCCTTCAGTGAACGAATGGATCAAGAAAATGTAGTATATATATGCACAATGGAATTCTACGCTTCCATCAGAAAGAATGATATTGCCCCATTTGTAAGGAAATGGAAAGACTTGGAAAAATAATATCAAGCAAAATAAGCCAGACACAAAGAAACAGATTGCATGGTCTCCTTCATTTGTTGTAACTATACTGTGCCTATAAATCTACAAGTAAACAAATTGGATGGTAAAAGACAAAAAGTATACTTGGACATGATAAATTATGTAGGACTCTAGACATTCACACAGTGAGAACAAAGGTGGGTATTCTTTTTTTTTTATTTTTATTGTCAAACTGATGTACAGAGAGGTTACAGTTTCATATGTTAGGCATTGGATACATTTCTTGTACTGTTTGTTACCTCCTCCCTCACTCCCCCCTCTTTCCCCCTGTTCCCTTCCCCCCAAGAGTTGTTCAGTTGATTTACACTAAACAGTTTTGCAAGTATTGCTTTTGTAGTCGTTTGTCTCTTTACCCTCTATCTCTCGATTTTTGTATTCCCTTTCATTTTCCTAGTTCTAATAGCAGTATACACGGTTTCCAATGTACTCAAATAAGATACAGAGATAGTGCAGGTACAACCACAGGAAGGGGATACAAGAGGATCATCAATAATAGACGCTATGTTTTCACATCGCATGTTGAAAGTAATTACAACAGTGTTATAACCGTCTTTTCCATACATGGAGTTTATTTCACGTAGCATCATCTTATGTGTTCATAAGGTTATAGCTATTGGGCTCTTGTGGTCCTCTGCTGTGACTAGCCTAAACCTGTGCTAATTATTCCCTATGAGGGAGACCATAGAGTCCATGTTTCTTTGGGTCTGGCTCACTTCACTTAGTATAATTTTTTCCAGTCGTTCCATTTCCTTATGAATGGGGCAATGTCATTCTTTCTGATAGAGGCATAAAATTCCATTGTGTATATGTACCACATTATTCTTAGCAGAGGATCACAAAGGCACAATAGCTAAGTCCATATGATCATATAAAATTATATATATATATATATAAATGAACTCCAAGAAATTCAAACCAACAGTTTTGTTTTCCTTTGTTGCTGTTTTTGTTTTCTGTAACTTTTGTCTTGTATGTAAGTTTATCTTTGGGGGGAGCGTAAGGGGGAGTACATAAATGGTGGGGAAAGAGTGAATAAATGCAGCAGTGATAATCATTAGACACTATGTTGAAAATGAACTATACTACTGGGGGGTAGTGAGAGGGAAAAACTGGGAGAAAGCAAGGGAAGGGGTGACACTGTTCAAAAAGAAATGTATGCATTACCTGACTTATAACCTCTCTATACATCACCTTAACAATAACATTTTTAAATATGTGGGGGGAAAAAAGAAATTGTGTACTATGTTGCCCAATTCAAAATTGTACAGATAATTAAAATATTTTCTTCATCATTAAGATCATCATAAAAACAGCTTCATATTAAATTGCTATCAAAAGTCAACATTATTAAACATTTTACAAACACTGTCTCATTTAATCGTCACAAGTCTTATGACAGACATTATTATTATTATAATTATTATTATTATTAGGAAATTGAGGCCTAGAGGAATCCTATTACTTGCCAAAGATTTCCATTTGCCCAGTTAGCCTTAAATTTCCTTTCTGTATGAACTTTCTACTTCTGACAAATACAAAAATTTACATATTGTACAAAATGATACTTTGACATACATTGTGGAATAGCTAAATCAAGCTAGTTAACATATGTGTAACTATACATTCTTCTCTTTTTGTAGTGAGAACATGTAATATCTATTTCTTAGCAATTTTCAAATATACACTTGTTTTGTTCTTGACTACAGTCACCATAATGTACAGGACTCAAATTCTCCACGTGCTTGCAACTCCATTTTCATTTTCTTGGCATAAACTCCCATCTAACACTCCATTCTCTATCAGTTAGAACTGTCACATATAGTGAAATAAATTGTCTGCCAATGTGTTTATCTGTTTGTTTTCCCTGAAAAGTCTTTGGGTAGAGAATACAGAGCTACTACAGTAGCTCCATGATGTCAGCCAGGGCCCAGACTTCTATTTTCCCCCTTTGTAGATTGTGTGTTGTTTTATTAGTCACAAAATAGTGGCTATTCCTGCAAGCATTCTATCAGACTTCAAAGCATGGAAGAGGAAGATTCTACTCAACAAGCCATGCTAATAATCTCATTTTCCAGAGCCACATTCCATAGCTATCATTAGCTGTAAGAGAGGGCTGTACAATGAAAAGTGGGTGGAAAAGGAAAGATGGAAACAGCTTCCTGTCAGGCAGCCAGAAATATCTACCACTCAACCATCCAGAATCACCATCACATTTACAAGATGACAATGCTTGCTTGTATTCCCAAGTTTTCTTCCTTCATCCTTCAGCTCATTGGAGGTCTCCACTTCTTTGATAACTTTCCTAATTCACAGGCTTCTCATGAGTACCCATATGGGTTTTCTTTTCACTTTGGACTTACCTGTCCTTCTTCTTTTTTTAAAATAATAATTACTTATTTATTGTCAAAGTGATGTACAGAGAGGTTACAGTTTCATACATTAGGCCTTGGATACATTTCTTGTACTATTTGTTACCTCCTCCCTCATTTCCCCCCTCTCCCTTCCCCCTTTCCCTCTCCCCCAAGTTGTTCAGTTTTACCTGTCCTTTTTCTTATCTATATTCCCCACTGAACTAAACTCTTTGAAAATGACTCATGTGTTCTCGATTCCTATTTCCTGGGTTTCTATCATAGCATCTGGTACAATAAGCATGAAGTGACAAAGTAAGGAATCTAACTGAGATCTTTACAATGGCTAAATCCATGTCCTGTTCACCATAGAACATTGATTACTAAGAACAAAACTTTTTTTAATCCATAGAAATTCTCCAGACTCAGTAGATGATGATGATGATGATGATCATCATCATCATCATCATCATCATTCATCACACCTCTCATTTGCTTTCTAATAGAAAATCCAGAAACATTTAGGGTAGGACAGAAGAATAAAGAGAGCCTACAAAATAATGAGACAGGTTACTTGTCCTCACTCCCTAAGGAAAACTGAAAACTAGAGATATAACTAAACAAAATGTTTTCTGAACTCAAGTAGAATTGCTCTGATTATCTCGAACTGGAGCTCTAGCACCAACTGGTATTTGCTCCCTATTTTTCCATATGTGGTTAGTATTTAGAGACTACATACCACAGCTCATGTTCCGTGATCTTTTTTTAATTGAGTTCCAAATTGTTGCAATAGCTTGTGGGGCACACCCACCCAGATGCCTTGCATCATTAGGAGGCGGTTCTAGCAGGCACTGCCTCTTTTCCCAGCCCTGGAGCTCCGTGGCTGGTAGCCCTGCCTGCCTTCTGGTGGGGAACTGAAAGGCGGCTCTAACCAGCCCCGCCTCCGAGCTTCAGACCCCGTGTGCGCCAAGATGGCAACAGGTGATGAACCCAGAGGCGGTCCTGAGGGCCAAGATGTAGATGTAGGCTGCCCCTTTGGGCTGTCCCTTGGAGCTCCACCCTGATGGACAGGACAGGTGTCCATTCACAGCCCCTACTTAGGTGCATGTACCCCTCCCCTTCTGCCGCCCTCTGACCCAGGTATAAAAGAACAGCTCATTGCCACCATTAAACAAGTTTTAGCTCTGACTGGCTCTCGGATTGTCTGTGGGTCCTCCGACAAAAGTGGGGCTGGGGTGGCAGTCTGTCCGCCCTTTCCTCTTCCTAGCCCGCCCAGGTGGGGCGTGTTTTCCCATCTCTCCTGCAGGACAGGAGAGCCCAGGAGGCTAAAAACCCCGGACAATAGCTCAAAGGTAATTGTTAATTCAGATGAAATGTACACCTCACAACCAGACCTTTCAAGCAGGAGAGGCCCCTCAGAGATGGCAGAGAAAATGTTCCGCTCACCTGTGTGGTTGTTACAAAGAAAGGAAGTTTCTTGCCATCTGCCAGCAAGATGCCATTCTTCCACATGGTCCCTCTGGACCTAAGTGAGAAGCAATCAGTACCACTGCTCTGGCCACCACAATGACAGAAATAATTACCTTCACCTAGGAGAACAATATGTTTGCTTTGGCATTTTAATTTGGTCACTATAGACTGTTGCCTCTCTTGTTTAAAAATGCCCATATTTTCCCAACTCAAGATTCACAGCTTACACCCACAAAGCGGGTCATGAATTTTTCTGTTTCAGCAGGTACTTACAGGAAATACATGGAAACTATCAACAACCATGTAAATGAGCTCAGCATCAGATTTTCCAGCCTCAGTCAACTCTCAGATGACTACAATTAATCAACTGCAAGCTCAAGAACCTAAGCCCAAACCATCCCAGTTGAACTTCCAAGCTTTTAATGCACAGAAATTGTGAAGAAATATTCATTGCTGGAAGTTGCTAAGCTGGAGGATAATTTATGACAAGGAATGATAGGTAAGTTCAGCCATATGATAGAAATATTTTGTTCAAGTAAGATATCACCAATAGCCCCTTGTCCTAATGTGATTTCCATCTCTGCATTGTCTCTTCCACATGCAAATATTTTGTGTTGTCATCACACAGCAGCCATTTGAATTCCTGTTAATTGGGGGCAGGGGGAGCAGGGGAGTCCTGGGGCTTAAACTCCGGGCCTGGGTGTTATTATTCCTAAGCCTTTTTGCTCAAGGCTGGTGCTCTATCACTTGAGCTACAGATCTTCTTCTGGCTTTGGGGGTGAGGGGGCAGGGAGTACTTAATTGGAGCTAAGAGTCTCACAGACTTTCCTGACCCAGTTGCCAATCCTCAGATCTCAGCCTGCTGAGTAGCTAGGATTACAGGCATGAGCCACTAGCACCTGGCTAAAATGAATATTTTAATAGCTGAATAATATTTTATCATGCAGATATACCACAATTTTAACTATTTCCATAATACTAAATATTTAAATGGGGATTTTTCTTTTTGAGAGGAGGACCTGGGATTGTACTAACACTTTCACTACAGTGAATATCTTTGAATATACAGCTTTCTGTTTCTCTTGATTTGTGCTAGAACTTTCTGCATTTGAATTTCCAGAGGAAGATGGAAGAGTATGAACATCTTTAGAGCTCTCATATGTATTTACTTTTCAAAAAGGTATGTGCCAATTTAGTGTCAATTAATATCAGATGTACACCTACAATTATGAATGTATTTAATGACTGTCCTACTTTAAAAGCCACTGTTCTTATAAATCTGATACAAAATTACAGATAAGAAATAAGAAACTGCTGTAATCTTTGACCAAAAAGCTTTTTCCAAGCTAGATATATTAACACATGCCTATAACTGAGGTGGAAAAACCAGACTCAGAAACTCAAGGTCATACCTTGAGCAGCATATAAAGATGCCATCTCAAAAAAAATGTTTCTGGCTTTTATCATACAAAATTTATAACTTTATACATTCAAATATCCAAGAGTTCTATGTTATTTCTTCCACTGTTTGCTATCATTGCAAAGCTACAAAGTTCACAGTCTTACTCTGATATGAGCTACAGTGTTCTCCTAATTTCTCTAGAATTTATGAGGAGGTGTTTTGTTTATCGTTCACTCAAACCCATCTGGAATTTGTTTTGGTGTAAAATGTAAAGTGTTTTCAAATTTGTTCTTTAGCTTATCCGTTTTTCATATGAAAATAATTTAGTCACTTGATTTTTAAATTCTTACAATAGTCCAGGGAATTACTAGAGATCACTCAAATGTCACAAAGAAGGCGAAGAAATACTTGAGACCTGTGATATATGCTACTAATTGAGCCTTCCTCCCCCTTTTTCCTTCATACAAATAAGAACAGAGTGCTTCTAGTAGATTCGGGCCCTCCCTAGACCAAAGGTAAATCATGATTGGTCCAAGCTAACTACTTCCTTATCCTGTGACTAGTTTAGACTTGAATTTATCTGACCACATTGGCCAATGATATACAAGGGGTGATCTGTTAAAAGCTTCTGAGAGAAATTTTTGTCACTGAAGAGAATGAGATCTACAGAAGGAAAATTCATTTTTCTTTAAAAATTGCCACCTTCATGTGACAGCAGGAAATTGTCAATATTCAGGTACCTTAAAATCACGAGGAGACGTCAAAGCACAAATGCCAAAGAAGGTAGAGGAGATAAATGGCAATATTTAGTTCCTAGATGATGTTGAGCTATAGAATTAACTAACCATCCTTAGAACTTCTCTACTTAGGCACATGTTCTTTGAAATAAAATATATTCCCACTTTTAAGTCGCTTTTAGATAACGTTTCTGTTATTTTCAAGTGAGAGTATTCTAAACATAAGACCTCCTTCTATGTTTGTCCCCTAGTTCATTCATTTCCTTCATACCATTGAGAAATGATGATGTCTGAATAGAACCTGATTCCTAGATTGCAAAAGATTAAAAGCCAGAGCATATCTAGAAGAGTGTATTCTCCTACATTTCAAATGCATTTGTGTTTCGGGTTGTATGCCTTCCTCTATTATCACAAAGCACACCCTAAGTGCTTACAGACTACCACTTTAAGAGGTTGAGTTGCTGTAAATGACCAACAGCATTTCCCACTGCCAATAAATACAAATCTCTAGGTACCTACTTCTTAGCAATAATATAAGGAAGGCTGAGTGCTCTGAGAAGTCTGTAATCATGTCCTTAAGCTACTACTTTCCATAGAACATGCCACAAAGGAGCCAGGATTGGTCCTATCAACAACCATCTCAATAATGAATAAATATAAGATACCCTAAGGCTAACTGAAAAGCTCAAATAGATAAGATAGTTGGTCCACCACAGTGGTTTTCAACCTGAGCTCCATATAACTCTATGGATTTTATAAAGTTGGAATATTACAAGAATTCTACAGGGATATGTCAAGAAAAAGTGTAAGGACAAAATCATTTGGTATAAACGAACTGAACAATTTATGGGGGGAGAAGGAAAGGGGAGGGGGGGAAATGAGGGAGGAGGTAACAAATAGTAAAAGAAATGTACCCACTGCCTTACATATGAAACTGTAACCCCTCTGTACATAACTTTGACAATAAATAAATAATTATTCAGAAAAAAAAGAAAAAGTTTAAGGAGCTAGACACTGATAGCCCACACCTGTAATCCTAACTACTCAGGAGGCTAAGCTCCGAGGATCTCAGTTTGAAACCAGCCTGAACAGGAAAGTCCATGAGACTCTTGTGTCCAATTAGCCACCAGAAAACTGGAAGTGGTGCTGAGCAAAAGAGCTTTGAGCAAAAGAGCTCAGGGACAGTGCCCAGACCCTAAGTTCAAGTCAAGAAAGAAAGAAAGAAAGAAAGAAAGAAAGAAAGAAAGAAAGAAAGAAAGAAAGAAAGAAAGAGAGAGAGAGAGAGAGAGAGAGAGAGAGAAAGAAAGAAAGAAAGAAGAAAGAAAGAAAGAAAAAGAAAGAAAGAAAGAAAGAAAGAAAGAAAGAAAGAAAGAAAGAAAGAAAGAAAGAAAAAGAGAGAGAGAAAGGGAGAGAGAGGGAGGGAGGGAGGGGAGAGAGAAGAGGGAGGGAGGGAGGGAGGGGAGAGAGAAGAGGGAGGGAGGGAAAGAGAGAGAGAAAGAAGGAAAGAAAGAAAGAGAGAAAGAAAGAAAAGAAAGGAAGAAAGAAAGAGATGGAAGGAATTGCACAAGCAGAATTAGGTTCTAACCCCCTCTTTAAAGAACATCTTTGATTTTATCTGTTCATAATGTATTCTGTTTGAAGCAGAGCACAGATGGCTCATAGTTGTCATCCTAACTACTTGGAGGGCTAAGAATGGAAGAATCATGGGTTCAGGCAAACCTGGGAAGAAATAGTCCATGAGACTCCATCTCAGTGGAAGGAGGCTAGATGCAGTGGCACATGTCTGTCATATCAGTGAGGATAGGAAGAATAAAATAGCCCTGTCACAGTTCAGGCACATATTCAAGTAGGAAGCAAATCCCTGTATTAAAATAACAGAGTTATCTATATTAGAAAACAGAGTTGGAAGCGTGTCTCAACAGTAGAACACCTGCTTAGCATGCATATACCTGAGTTCAAACCCACAGAACTACCAAAAAACACATATTTGATTTTAAGAAAATATTTTTAAGCTTTTTGGTTTTAAGTTGGGGGGCTGGGAATGTGGCTTAGTGGTAGAATGCTTGCCTAGCATGCATGAAGCCCTGAGTCCAATTCCTCAGCACCACATAAAGAGTAAAAGCCAGAAGTAGTGCTGTGGCTCAAGTGGTAGAATGCTATCCTTGAGCAAAAGAAGACAGGAACGGTGCTCAGGCTGTGAGTTCAAGCCTCAGGACTGGCAAAAAAAAAAAAAAGTTTTAAGTTGGTATTCTTTATGTTTGGATTCATCCCAATGTTTGTAGTTAAATAAGCATTAAAACTTAGAGCAAAATTTACAGCAGAATAAATTAAATCATTAAGGGAAAGATAAAGAAGTATTTTATTTTTATTCTTAATAAAATTTGATAAACATTCGGGTAGATTTTCCATATGAAAACGAGATGAGACTTTTAATAATGGGTCTTCATTCTGTGTCTGTTCTTATGTGTTTGGGCAGTGGAGTAAGGAGGGGAAGGCTGGCTCTCACTGTTCCATATTAACAGAATAACCTGACATCACAGGTTACTGGCATAGCTTGGCCACAGTGGCATACATGGGTTACTTCTATTGATCCCTAATCTTAAAGAGTCCATGACCTCATTCGAAGTATGCTTTTTAATAATTCACTTCATTTCAGGGTCCATTAAAATGTCAGAACTGTCATAAACCTTGTAAACAGTTGCTTCTAATGCCTACAAAATAATAATGCATTATTAATGACATGGTGATTCCCAATCACTTTGCTCCATTTGACAAAGCCAATAGAGTTTATAATTTCTCCATATCCCAGAACAAGTTCTTCCCCACTCCACTTCTGGGCCTCCCAGGGTTCATGCAAAAAGGAAAAATTCTTTGGGATAATATTGTCCCAGGCTACGAAGATTGACTTATTTCAAAGAAAAAAAGTAGAACATAATTGTAAATTTGCCCATATAGAGCATATAAAAGTAAAGAGATGGGCAATTAGGGACCCACTGCTAGCTGAAACATTTGATTTTTTTGGAAGTGTAATTCTCTCTCCTGTAGAAATTTCTGGAAGAGTTCCAACATATGAACTTAATTTCAGATGTTTATTCAATGGAGCATGGGCATAAATAATAGCATTAGTTCAAGTTGCAATGAAACAAATTTTTTCTTTAAAAAAAAAGTTCAAAAAAAATCTCTAAAGTATGGGATTCTCCCTGTACATAGGGTTGACAAATAAAATTCAAGCTGTCCAGTTAAACTTCAGATGAACAACAAATAACTTTTGCCAAAAATATTTTCCAAATATTGAACAGGATATAAAGACAGTAAAAAATTATTCATTGTTTTTCTGAAGTTCAAATTCAACTTGGCATCTTGCATTTTTATTTGTTAAATCTGGCAGACGTTCTTTTAAAGCCAATCTTACTGACTCACTTAACATTAAAAATGATAATGGTCCAGCTCCCTGGTCTCTACTCCTGGCTACATATTAGAATTACCTGTGGTTGCCTGGGCTCCCCTATCAAGCAGCTAAACAGATCTATGGACTGAGGCCCAGATATCTTTTACAGCTCCAGGTGGCACCCAGGATTTAGAATCACTGTGCTTGAAAATAGTAATAAACCCAATGTAAAACCTCAGAGGCACACGTTTGAGGCCTACCAAGGTGCCTCAAGGAATCTGCTAACCAGGAAACACATGCATTTTTTTGTAATCATAACCAATACTTTAATATAACTGTGTTGGGGAGGGGAGTCAGGAGGGAAAAACTGAGAGAAAATGAGGGAAGGGAGGCACTGTTCAAAAAGAAATGTACTCATTATCTGACTTACGTAACTGTCACCCTATGTATAGCACCTTTAAAGTAATAATAAATAAATATATGGACAAATAAAAAGTTGTATTTATATTATAAACTAAAAAACTGAAGGATAATTATGAGATTTTAAAAAAGCACTGAATCTAGGACTTGAAATAGAGAATGGGGCCCAGAGACATGAGGCAGGCATATACAGGTTTCCAGGGCCAGAGGGTAGCACAGACCACAGTTCAGAAAGGTAGATAACAAGAACTAAGACCACTGTCCAAGAATCAAAACAGAGCCACCATCCAGGCACCAGCATGTGTATACCCAGGGTACCAACCCCAGAACCTGACTAGCCCATGTGATACAGGTGTGAGCACCCGGCTAGACTGGGAAGAATGCTACAAAGAGAGGAAGGCAGTGAAACCACCACTCTGAAGGTGGGGCCCACCGCCATGTACTGTGATGGCCACAAAGGTGTTTGCTTGGCACTGAGAAGCATAGTTGAAGCCCTGAGTACTTGAAGGAAGTGGGCTGAAGCCTCTCTGCCCGAGTTCTTTCTGAAAAATGAGAGCCATGCCTTTGTGTGCAAGGATGCATGTGTAAGCTGCATGACAAACATAACCAAGTGGAGTAAAATAAATGGAAAGGGTTGTACAGGTGCCTCATTGGACTTCATTGCCCTTCCTGTGATAATCACTACCGGCACGTCCCGTATGTGCTCCTTGTCACAGGAAGGCTGCTGGGTGCTAACACTCATAGAAGTGTGACTGGATCATAGAGCGCTGAGGACCCACTGCCTGCTGCTATGCCCTGCAAAGCCCAGTGAATATGTTACCTTAATCAGACTTTGAAATCGAAGCACATGTGGTTCCTTCTAAAACATACTTTGTTATCCAAAACATTGTGTACTTTTATTTTCTCTCATATTAACATTGAGTCTAAGGCTTGTATTTGCTAGCTGTGCAACCTTGGAGAAGAGACTGAATTTCTCAACACCTCACAGTACCCAGCCTGTAAAATGGGATTGAGTGATCTCTACCTTACAGAATGTTATAAAGATTAATTCAGATTATGAATGATCAGCCTTAGCCTAGCAGCTGACAAAATGTAATGCTTGACAACAACAAATGGTGGCTCTTGTTCAAAAGCTCCCCAGTCCATTGACCCACAAAGCATATTGATTCAGGCTCACACATTCCACGTCAACTCTCAGCCAAACCCCCAAGAGACCAGTTTGTGCCGAACAGTTTGGGCCCCAAAACAAAACCCAAACACTTGAAGCTATCCACTGCTTCAGGAACCATAAGGAAGTCATAAATACCCCCATCGCTCTCACTGCCTACACAGTAATAAAGTCATCTCACATTTGCTCTCCCCCTGTCATCTCCATTTTCCTGCATCTATATTGTATTGAGATTTCTAGTCTCCTAATAAAATAGCATCATGCTTTCATGATTTTCTCTATGCAAAAGAAAGTAAAAAATCACCCTGACCCATCCCCCAAAGGCATAAAAGTAAACTAAAAGCCATATGGCACTGGAATTAAAGTTAGCATATTGTTGTGCTGCTTAATTCACCATTATTGTAAGTGACTTCCCAGTGATGTGGCATTAATCCACTCTGGTGTGAGATGATTCATTATCATTCTAAGTTTTCCTCTAAAGCCCAGCAGGCTGTCTTTCAAACGGAGCTCAGCTGATTTTGACCACACAAATATTATATTGCCAACACCATTCCTTAGCCCAGTATGGAAACTGCCCATTTTAGACCATCCAGGGGATTTCTGGCTTTTTAGCACACAAAGAATGCTACAACTACTTACCCACAAAACCCATCTTGATCTCTAAAGGTAATCGATTCTATCCATTGCTAATGCTATCTGACCTTGATACTTAAATTATGCTAGAAAAATTTCAAATCAGGTACCCAGCCTCCTAATTTGGTTACTTTGCAAAGTTGAAGGTAATAAGTGGAATTCACAAGAGAGATTGTGGAATTTCCTTCAATTAATAAGATGTGAATTCTCTTTCCTTCCAAGAAGGGAACTCAGGACTTAACATAGTACTGTAGGTTAACTAGCTAGATAACCTTTATGTGCTCATAAGCTACCTCACATATGTAGGCATACAAACATGTTTGTCACTGTGATGTCCCCAGTCTCACAACTCCCTGGGTAATTGATAATTGTACTAGTAAGAGACAAGCAACCTCTGAGAATTGGGAATTTTGTGTTGCTCAGAGATGAACTAGCACACACAGCTAAGCCTGCAGTTGTTTTCTTGAATGTAAACAATTGTATGGAACATCCATATCAAAGCCAGTCCAGATCAAGATAAAAATCAAGTCCACTCTGCATATGTGACCATAAATAAAACAACAGCATTGTACAACTCACAAAATATAAATCACTGCTCTTGACCCAATGACAGCTTTCAGCAAGCTCTGGTTGGCTAATCCTCTCCCCCGCTTCTCCATCCCCCATCATGGGGCTTGAACTCTGGGCCTGGGTTCTGTCTCTGAGCTTCTTTGGCTCAAGGCTAGTGCTCTACCACTTGAGCCACAGCACCACTTCTGACATTTTCTAAGTAGTCTGTTGGAGATGAATTTCTGGACTTTCCTGCCCTGGGCTGGCTTCAAACCACAATTCTCAGATCTCAGCCTCCTGAGTAGCTAGGATTACACTGGTGAGCCATCGGCACCGGCTAAGTTGGCTATTCTTAGAGGTAAGATGGCTAAGATATTTGATCAAGTATTTGCCCCAATCTCTGACATTGTCCAAACAGAACAAAGTTTTATTTCCTTAAAACTGCCTCTAGGGGGCTGGAGATATGGCCTAGTGGCAAGAGTACTTGCCTCATATACACGAGGCCCTGGGTTCGATTCCCCAGCACCACATATACAGAAAATGGCCAGAAGTGGCGCTGTGGCTCAAGTGCAGAGTGCTAGCCTTGAGCAAGAAGAAGCCAGGGACAGTGCTCAGGCCCTGAGTCCAAGCCCCAGGACTGGCAAAAAAAAAAAAAAAAAAAAAACTGCCTCTAGGGCTAGAGGCGTGGCTAGAGCAGCAGTGCCTTAGCAAGCACAAAGCCCTGAGTTCAAGCCTCAGTACTGAAAGGGAAAAAAAGTCATACAGCATAGGCCCCCAGTCCTGTAAGTTCCTCCAAGGTGAGGCCATTGAGATGCCTGGGAGTTCACCATGGTGTTCACTCTCCCTCAATACAGCTGCAGCAACTAATAGACCCAACTTATTCAACCATAACTTGTGTTCCTGGTGGTATTTTCCAAGAACACACTGACTCCACAAAATACCAGTGTTGACCCTTCCTATCTTTCTAATGTTGTCTTCCCCTGTATAGTTTCTGATGCCTCTGACAATCCAGCTCTTGGCTATTCTTTTGACCCTAAACAGCTCTCTCAGTTCTACCTTAGAAGTGCCAAGACCACCATCTTTCCCCTATTCTCTGCAAATCAAACACAAAGCTGTGAGTGTAGCATGTGCTTGTGTGAGGACATGTTGGCATGGAACAGGTTGCTTTCAATTATTCTATATCCACTAAAGTTTCTCAAGGACTCCTTCACTCATACCTCTCCTCTACTGTCACCATTCCCTTTAAAGACTTTCTCACTACTTGTTTCCAACTCTGGTTCTGTATTGTCCTGTCCTTCCATTCCTTCATCCTGTCCTCTGAACTCTCAAACCTTTGCCCCCAGAAACTTCTCCATAGTTCTCTCTCTCCTGTTTACTGACGTCCCAAACTCTGGGCTCCCACCCACAGAAAGTGGGTAATGTAGTGATGGTGGCTACTTACTATGAAAACATTTTTCTTTTCCTTGTGAGCATCCTCCCCTGAGTGGACCATGTAGCAGTTGGCGTGGAGCTTGATGAAGGATTAAGGAGAGAATACAAACCAAAGAAAAATAGACTTTTTTAGTAGCATACTGCTCTAGTTTTACCATAATGGTGAGTTTCAAACTTTTCTGGTTAAGGACCTCAATAAGAAATACTAAGGGGGCTGGGGATATAGCCTAGTGGCAAGAGTGCCTGCCTCGGATACACGAGGCCCTAGGTTCGATTCCCCAGCACCACATATACAGAAAACGGCCAGAAGCGGCGCTATGGCTCAAGTGGCAGAGTGCCTTGAGCGGGAAGAAGCCAGGGACGGTGCTCAGGCCCTGAGTCCAAGGCCCAGGACTGGCCAAAAAAAAAAAAAAAAAAGAAATACTAAGGCATGAGTGAGGAAGCTGGCACACACACACACACCACATTACAACCTAGACACACACACAAACAACCATGAGAGCAAATTGGAAGATAAAGATGTCTTACTCTTACTAAAATGCTCTATATTTTATGCTATTGAATGCTTTTTTTTTTTTTTTGCCAGTCCTGGGGCTTGGTCTCAGGGCCTGAGCACTGTCCCTGGTTTCCTTTTGCTCAAGGCTAACACTCTACCACTTGAGCCACAGCACCACTCCTGGCCTTTTCTATATATGTGGTGCTGAGGAATTGAACCCAGGGCTTCATGTATGTGAGGCGGGCACCCTTGCCTCTAGGCCATATTCCCAGCCCTATTGAATGCTTTTTTAAAGAAAAGATTGGAGTTGGCCACAACCAATTACATTAATTTCAAGACACACTAGTGGGTCTCAAACTGTAAGCCAAATACACTCTCACAAGCAAGCAGCATTCAGAGTGACAAAATCTTGCTCCCATCATAAGTATGAGGATAGACTTTTCATCACCACACACATATATGCACACACACACACACATACACACACACACATACACACACATCTGCCCACCTGAGATATTATCTGGTCTCTGGAGCAGGTTCCTTGAGTCAAGGAGTAATTCAAGAGAAAGAACAGAAGTCAACGGAATCCCTCTGCAGGTTTCACAAGCAGCTTGGACTCACTCACTATGACAAGGCTAAAAATGAGTATCACTTAGTTCATCTGAAAGAGTTTCTTCCTGGTGGAGAGATGTGCTGAAACCCAGTAAAAGTATAGCAAGTCAAGGCCCAGGGGAAAAGCAACGCTGCCCTCAGTGGCCCAGGAAGTTGGGAGAACAATATGGTCAGAGAATGCAGGCCTCAAAATGCAAAATGAGACTGCAGTCACAAGGGGGGTGGTTAATGCCAACAAAGAGGCAGAAAGGAGTGGGGAGGGGGCCCAGGGGAAAGTATCATGGGGAATGGAATTGAGCTGGGGAAGAAGCAGGTGGAAAAAGCTCAGATAACAAGGTACTTACCAGATAGCAGAATCGAAAATTGTAGGTCCCACCAGAAATGAAAAAAGGTTTTTTCACCTTTCAAACCAACTGGCAATTCTTTGCTGAGCCAGAAAATCACTTGTGAATTTGAAGACCACTGGTATTTTTGCAGAATGAAACTTCATTTCCATAGAGGCCAAAGGCAAATTCTGATACATTAAGCCAAACAAGCCTGATGATGGTGATGATGATGGTGATGATGATGATGATGATGATGATGATGATGATAGTGTTTTTTAGCCAGCACTTGAGACAGCACCCCATTTTAGCTAGTAACTACTCAGCATCATTTCTCCTACTTCCATATCTTCTCAAGTAGAGGTAAGTATGCATTCATTATCTCTCCTTGAAGTTAAATTTATTTTCACTTATTTTTAAGCTCAAGACAGCTTTGCTTGTATGTTTATGCTGTGGTGTTTATTTTCAGAAGTAGAACTGCAATAAATGAAAAATATTTCCCTTCAGTAGAAAGAAAAACATTATACTTAGATATTTATAAGTATGACTCATTATTTTTTTAATGCTAAGTCAAAAATATTATAATTATTATACATGGCTGGCAATAATTTTCTGAATGTTTCTCATTTAAAGACTGGAAGTAATATTCATGACATGAACGATACTTCAATTGAATATGGAATAAAAATGGATTTAAATAACCAGAGTGAAGCGCATATCTAAGTAGTACATGCAAATCAGTTTAACTGTTTTCTGTTAGAGTTACTGTGAAGGGAAATCACCATAATAAAAATAATAAAGCTACTCATTTTTGAGTACCTATTTTATTCCACATACAGTGATGGATATTTTATATGTATTCTTTTATCTCATGCTCACAGTAACATCAAGAAGTATTATTTATCCTATTTAGCTTTCCATCTCTCATCTCAATAACAACTGAGATAAGCATCTTAAAAGAGGTTTACTTCACCTCCTGGATTGAAATTCTAGTCCATGGCTGCTTCGTCCTCTTGCTTGGGATGCTAGTGAGGCAGTACAGCAGAGAAGCTCAGAGTGGAGCAAAACCACTGATCATGGCTAGGGAGCAAAAATGAAAGAGGTTGGAGCTCCTCCATCCCTTCTGAGGACAGACCTCCAATGACCTTTATAAAGATTTCCCGTTAGGAGCCTGGTGCCAGTGGCTCACGCCTGCAATCCTAGCTACTCAGAAGGCTGAGATCTGAAGATTGTGGCTCAAAACCAGCCCAGGCAGAAAGTCCCCTTGAAACTCTTATCTTCAGTTAACCACTCAAAAACCAGAAGTGGCTCTGTGGCTCAAGTGGTAATGTGCTAGCCTTGAGCACAAACACACTTGGGACAGTGCTCAGGCCCTGAGTTCAAGCCCCACAACTAACCAAAAAGAGACTTTTGAGTACTTAAAGGATCTACTATCTCCCAATAGCAACACATGGAACTCTGGAGACATTCAGGATTCACACTATAACAGAAACCAAAGTGCAGGGAGATTAAGGAATTTTAGGGAGATCTCCCTAAGAACACAAAGCTGGTAACAGCTAAACTGAGATTGAGCCTAGGTCTCCCACCAAGTCTGCCTTTGTTTTGTGTTCCTTCTTTGCCTCCTCTACTTTACTCCCTGAGGGGATACTTTGCAGGTACTTATTCTGGCTCTGTCCAGTCAAATGTCATCATCTTTACAACCTGACATGAAGTACAGAAGTGAAGACTCCAGTAAGGAATTATTGTGCAATGCCAAGAAATAACCAGACAGTGCACAGCAGGAACCTTCTTGCAGATGCAAAGTCTTCAGAGCCTGGTGCAGCCCATGGGTTCAGATGGTTTGAGATACTTCCTATACAGAAGACTACAAGCTCCTTAAACACCATGAAATGTGGTATTGAACAGGCTACCCACTGAAGACCCTAAAAATTCTGAGGGCCTCCCTAGGTCTCCCAGGAGAGTTCTGCAGCAGGATTGCACCTTCAATGGCTCCTACCATTTCCCCTCATCCTTCCCTCCCACACTTCCTTAGCACTGAAAGTGTTTCCCACTCTCTTCCCTGGAGATACCGTTCTGCATCAAATGCACACATGTTAAATTTGTGCATCAGGCACGTGACATTGTGCTCCTTCCTCATTGGCAAGAAGGGTGCCAAGAAGGGTCCTCTCTCTCCATTACACCCCGTGTGACTTCAGCAGCAGTCCAGGCACCCCACAAAAAGAAAACAAACGGGCTTCCTTACAGTGGGCATAAGAGCATTCCATCTTTTGACCAAAACACTGCATTAGCAGTCTCCAATGTTGATGAACTAGGAATTCATGTGTTTCCATGGATTTTGAACCTCTACATATTTTTAACAGAAGTTGTCCTAGTTAGGAGTAACTAATTCTATTTTTTTTTTTACTGCTTAGGAGTATTAAAACTTTTTAAGGTGAGAGAACTGACATTTTCAAGGTCAACCTGAACTACATAGCCAAACCCTGTCTCAAAGAAATAAAATCAATAACAAGTATTAAAGTTTCAATGGGCGGGGCCCCGGGGAGGAAACAAAATAGAGACAACCTTCTAAATTTATCATAAATGGTACAATCAACAATCATGAAGGGAATGTTGATGGTACAATAACTTTTATTAGCTTGATGTGCTGACTGAGAAAAGAAATAGCATGCATTTTTTAAATGTGACTTTTTAAGGGAGAATAATTTGTTTGCATAAAATATGATTACTCACCCTCATAAATGTTTATTTGAATTTATTGCACTGTAACTGAAGCCAAAGGCACCGGCCACAGCAGGGAAACTGAATTCTGAATTGCAAAATAAACCAGAGGTATGATAGCGAGCACATCAGCATCCAGTGCTGACTCAGAGAAATTGAGGCCCTATTCTGCTGATTTTCTAGGATATGCTCTAATGAGTGTGTGTTCTTCAAAAGAAAAGACAAAACTACAACTCACATGGAGGCCCTCCCTTCCTGAAAAGAACAACACCTAGACAATGCCCTCAGCACATTTTTCAACCTGAGCTTGCACCTGCCATCCTCATGCAAGTCAGCCATCTGGCAATCTGAGGCTAAATCCAGGTACAAATGTCATTAGTTTATTCACTTTCCTCCAGTACTGAGGATAGAACCCATGGCTTTCCTCATGCTAGACAAGTGCTCTGCCACCGAGCTACATCCCCACTCCCCAGAAGCTACTTTGGCAGGTCTGCATTTGAATATGGTTAGAAGAGTTTAGAACAAAGATTAGGTAGTCTGAGCTCCATAACTCTCCTGTCTCCAACATGTCTGCTCTTCTTGGTTCCTACTTTCGTTCATTACTTATCCGACCCCAGCGAGCCCTGTTCCCCAGGCCCACATACTTGGCCTTTTGAAGAGGCATGAAATACTACTACTCCCTTTCTGTCAACCAAAAGGAAAACTGAAAGCCCTTCAAAGACATGGATTCTTGTCCCTATCATCTGCCAGAAGAGTTTACAAAAAGAGGAAGAAGAAATAGATCCTCCTTGTGAAATTATGTCATTTGTAAGAAAATAGATGGAACTGAAGATCATCATGTTGAGTGAGATAAACCAAGCTCAAATAGCCAAATATTACCTGGAACCCACCTAAACTTGTAATGCTGGCGGTGGTGATAGTAGTAGTAGTAATGAGATAAACAGTGAGTGTAAAGGGGGGACTATCATGGGGGAATCAGTGGGATGGGGAGGGGTAGAGGAAGATCAAAGAAAAGGGCATGAGAAAGATTGAACTGTGTGTATGGGTAGCATGTTGTAATCTACCAAATCCTGTTTGGAGAGGAGAGGAAGATGGGAGTTGAGGGAAGATAATAGAGGGGATACACTCTTCCAGGGTATACTGTAGACATCAATGGAATTATCACAATGAAATCCCTTTGTACTATTGCATATACTAAATTTTTAATAAAATAATTTATTTTTCTTAACAAATGCCCTTGCACTAATTTCCTCACTTGAAGCTGCACAAGGATCTCTGGCAGGTCAGAGGTACAGACAGCTCCATGACCTAGTCTCCCTATTTCCTAGTGCCCTCCCAGCTTTTCAAAGATGCTAAAGCTACCCTCACACCTAACCCTGGATGTTTTATGAGCCATTATTGATGGACACAAGAACCTGCTGGGGAATGTTTTAGATGAGATGAAGAGGGATGGGGGAAATTCTATGGACCAGATCAGGATATCTTAAAATCTTCAGACCACACAAAGGAAAATTTTTCATCCATTGATAATTCTCCATAATCAGAACACTCACTATCAATTTAATTTTCTTTGTATTGCCAAGGAAAATCTTAATGTTGTGATTATTACTTTACATAGACAGGAACTGAGCATCAGTGGTTCAGGCCTGTAATACTAGCTATTCAGGACACTGAGATCTGAAGATCGCAGGTAGAAGCCAGCCCAGGCACAAAAGTCTCTGTGAGACTTTTCTCTCCAATTAACCACTCAAAAACTGAAGTGGCGCTGTGGCTCAAGTGGTACAGCACTAGCCTTGAGCAAAAAAAGCTCAGGGACAGTGCCCAGACCCTGAGTTCAAGCTCCAATACCAGCAAAAAACATTTTTAAAAAGAAAGAAAGAAAAAGGGAAAGGAGGAAGAACAAAAAAAGGAAAGGAAGAGAGCGAGAGAGGAAGGGAGGGAAGGAGGGAGAGAGCGAGGGAGGGAGGGAGGGAAGGAAGAAGGAAGGAAGGAAGGAAGGAAGGAAGGAAGGAAGGAAGGAAGGGAGTTAAGTAGCCTACCCTTGACCTTGGGCAAGGTCACAGAGCTAGTAATGAGGTATCTGGCTTCTACTTTATCTTTTAGAATTACTGCCCAGTTATCATTTAAACTCATTGCTTCATTGTTTGTGCATTATATTACCTAAGTTAGGCTTTGATTTGTAAGGCTGAGATAAATATTAGATACATTTTAGATCACTTCTATTTCCCCTTCACATATCTAGATAAGGCCTTAGTGATCTACAAGGTCACTATGGAACCACAGTTCTAATTTTTGTGACTGCAGTCACACAAGACAGAGGTGGCCATGGTCAATAGTAACAGCAACGCCCTGAGAGTATCACTGGAAATGGAGTCTGGAGAAAAAAAAAGGAAGGATTTTTATGAACTCTGCTGATCAGTTTTTTGGTACTCTGATTCCTTTTGGCTATAGAAGAACAAAACTCCAGCATACAATTTCAGCCTTTCTTATGACAAGCTCATCACCCAGCAGTCCCCTTCTTTATCTGGAGCTGTAGCCAACAGCTCAAATGGAAGGGCTGAAAACTTTTTGTAGATCCATGGCATGACTGTGTCCACTCAAGGAAGCTGGTTGTGTCTATTCTGTTTTGTTTTATTTTTGGCTCCCCATCGGGGAATCGAACCCTGGTCTCCCACATGACAGGCAGGAATACTCACCACTATACTAACGAGGATGGTTGTGTCTTTTTAAATATCATCATGAAAGTATCCTCACAGTACGAAATCTGAGAAAGAGCCAAACACCTCATGCAAGGCGTTAAGAGGAAAGTTAACAACAACAAAAATTGCAGTATCTTATTTCCACATTATTTCCCTAAGCCCCCCTGTTGTCCAGACCTTTCTGGCCTTTTAAACCACAGGTAGCCTCTGGCAAAGCTTGAGACAGGTGGCTATGTAGAGTGGCTGGCAATGGAGATAAATGTGCCTAATACCAAACACCTTCCATCCAGCTTGAAAGTTCATGACAGCTCAGCTCCCACTCAAGACGTCAGGAAGAGTTGCTTGCTAAAATAATTTTCTGGTTAACAAGAAATCTATGCAACATTTCATGCCTGGGGTGTTTCAAAAGCCTCCTCTGAGGGATCCACACTCTGCATTTTAATTGAGGTTTACACGTTTTGTGTTTTAATAGAATGAACCAGTGCATTAACAACACATTTCACAATATGAAATGAAAAGCCCTTGGTACAGTTCATCCACTGGAAAGTTTTAACTCTAAATCCAGAACAAATAAAGCAAAATAAAAGCAGCAGGATTCCAACTTCCCCCATTCCAACAGTTGGTAATTTGTTTGGGCACAGATTTAGGGGATATTTGGAGTGGGGGGGGGCGAGAAAGAAAAGAGAAGGCATGAGAATGCTTGACTCATGCAAAGGAATCTCCCTTCTCATCTGCAGTCAGTGACCTTTTATTTAAACATCAGGGTTGTGAGACATTGTCCCAAGTCGTCATTTTGTCACATTTGCTGCAAATCAATCCTCTTGCAATCAGCTCAGATTTCAAATAACTTTCAGAGACTTTTCTTTTTTACCATTGTGGCATGTAAATGGGTATCTGTGATCTGTTTAAAAACACAGGAGGAGGGTTAATTTGTAGCTACTAGGCATTTTCTGTTGGTTTTTTGTTGTTGTTGTTGTTGTTTTGTTTTTGTTTTTGTTTTTTTTTTTGCATTAGAATCTATGTTAGTTTGCAGAGTTCTGGGTTGGTTAACCTAAATTTTGTGACAGACTCATTGGGAGCTGTCAGTGGCCATTGGGAATGTCCCCTTCACCCAAGTCTGACCAGTGCGACGAGAGATCCCAAGCACCCATGTGATTTGTCTACAATCACCAGTGCGTGGGGAAGAGCTGCCTTTGGACCAGTCTTCAGAAGGCTGTGTTCTGTGTTGGACATTGGATTCTGTCACCAGCACAAGACATGAAGGCATCAGGGGCCTGCACCAGTCTGACCTTTAGTTCTCTTAGTCAGTAAGTCTGGGCAAAGGACACACCTTTTCACTTTCAGATTTTATTTTTAATGGGGAGGAAGGGTAGAACGGAGGTTTGAGCTCTGGGCCTCTGGTGCTTACTAAGCATGTTCTCTGCCACATGAACTAATTCATCATTCCTTTTTGCATTGGTTACTTTTGAGTTAGGGCCTCACTTTATGCCTGGGCTGGCCTGGACCCTGAACCTTGTATTTGTCATTCTCTGTATTGCTGGGATTACAGTCACAGCCACTGTGCTTCCTCATAGCATGGTATTACAGGTGCATGCCACTGTACACAGCCATTGGAGATGGAGTCCTATGTCAGGCTGGCCTTGAACCATGATCCCTCCCCACCCCAATCTATGCTTCCTAAGTAGCCAGTATTGAGTGCTTAAGTCACCACACCTAGTCCTTTTACGGACTTTTGAGACAGGATCTTGTTATGTAGCCTAAGCTAGCCTCACACTTCTGATCCTCCTACTTGGACCTCTAGCTCTGGGATTATTACAAGTACATGCTCCCACCCCTCACCACATGGCACTTCTTTAGAGATTCGTCTGCAATTAACCAGTCAAAACATATTCTTGTTTTATTCCATAAACCTGACAACCTATGAAAGGCTGTAATTCTTCTCTCAGTTGCTTTTCTTGATGAGGCACATAAAAACTTTTTGCTAATTCAATAAGGTCTTCTGTTATAGGAAATAAAAGAGTTTTATTTCTCTATACTTCATTGGCCTAAAAGTTAAAGACATTGCAAATAGGCTGAAAAAATCCTTTTTTTCTTTTACTATTTTTATCCTTCAAGACCCAACCCCAGCAAATCCTCACAAGGCCTTCACAGCCTACCTAACCTTGCCATGGATAACACCAGTATCATATACTTTTCGTATCTCTCTCCTCGGATGCACAGTTGTGCATGAAATGTCTATATGCACTTCTTTCCTTTTGTTTGATTCTTTGTTTTTCTTTCCTGGTACTGGTGTTTGAACCCAGGTGCTCATACTTGTTTGTCAGGTGCTCTACCACTTGAACTAAGCCTACAGTCCAGCTCTTTGCTGATTATTTTTGATATCTGTGTGCTTTTCTTCCCCAGCTGGCTTTGCACTACCATCCTCTGAATCTCAGCCTCCTAAGTAATTAGGGGTGCAGGCGTAAACCAGTAGCACTCAGCTTTGCCTGGATTCTTGAAGCTTCTTCAGAATAGAAGTCATGTCTTAAATTGCCCGTTTCCCTCAGTGGAACAAATACAATGTGGGTAAAGTGTGAGTGTTTAAAATAACTAATTGCAGCCAGACACTGGTGGCTCACACATGTAATCCTAACTACTCAGGAGGGTGAGATCTGAGGTTTGCAGTTCAAGCCTGTGAGACTCTCATCTCTAATAAACTGCTGGAAAACCATAAGTGGCACTGTAGCTGGAAGTGGTAGAGCCCAAGCCTTGAGCAAACAGAGCTCAATAACAGCACCCAAGTCCTGAGTTCAGGCCCTACGACCAAGAGAAAATAAATAAAAATAACTAATTGTGTTTGGGGCACTTTTGCAGTACTGGGGATTCTCAATAGCAGACTATTCTCAGCACACACACCATAAGAGCAGAAATTGGAACTTCCAGGAAGACGGCGGAGGAGCAGGAGATCCCCAGCTAAGCTCCCTCTGAGATCCCAGTTTTACTACTCCAGAGAAACTTTTATTCCTAGAATGACAGCCCAAGTAAGTTATAACAGTATAGAGATTCTGGCCAGAAAGGAAAAATCGACTTTGCTGGCCTGAAAACACAGTTTTGGGCTTCAGGCAGCGTCCTGGAACGCCATGCACTTAAAGTACACAGTGGAGACTAGGAAGAAATCCTCCCGATGGTGGCAGACAGACATGGATTGCAGGCTGAGCACAGATGGGCCAAAATTGCAGAGAACGCATGAGTACCCCACAAAAGGCATTCTCATTCACACCCACAGAGCAGCATCCGGAAGGTAGCCCTTCCCCCATCAGAGCCCTTCTTCCCACCAGAGTGGAGCACCATCTTTGACTCTGGCATAGACCAGGCCAGAGCAGACTGGAACTAAGACAGGCCAGGGGAAAGCAAGGATGAAGGGGTGGTCATCTTTGAAAAGGGCAAGAGTAACTGAAAGGTGAGAGCCAGCTCTGCCCAGGAGAAGCTCCCTTCGCCCACATGGAAGGATCTCTACCCTGGCTGTGGCTCACAGACTCAAGAAAACTCAGCCAGAGGTGCCCCGCAGGTCCCACCCTGCCCCGCCCCACCCCACCAACACTGCAACTGCCGACTCCCCAGCAGCTGGAATTTCTAATATCAAACCGAAAGCAGTGAGCAGCTACTGGCAGCATGGAACAATCAGAGAGGAGAGTGAACAGTTCCCAAGACAGATAAACAGCCCCATTACAGAAGATGCCCAATTTCTACCAGCAAACCGAGCTGAATTCCACAGCCAGCTCTGCCCAGGAGAAGGTATACCCACCCAGGAGGGAGGAACCTCCCCGGGACAAGCGGCTCTCAGCCAGGTAAACCTGGCCCGAGGAGCCCCACCCAGCTGAGTATGCAGCATAGTCAGAGGCATGCATTAAAGGCAGCGGCCCCACAGCAGACAGGAGGAGCCATGGTTCCCAAGACTGTTCAGTGTCCCCCAACTACAGAAGACACCCAACTCCTACCTGAAAGCTGTGCAAACCACAGAACGCCAGGATTTAACTAATGGGGGAGGAGGGTCAGAGCAGATCCTCCCCCTCCAAGCTGAAAGCAAATCAAAACAGCCAAGCAGCAGGAAAGCAGACTGCAGACAATCTCAAGGAAACCAGAGACTGGAAAGAGCCCACCCAAACAAGGAAGACTCTCTTTCTCTTCGCACGTTTGTCTGCACGTTGTTTCTTATCTTTTTTTTTATTTTTTTTTTACCTTTTTCACTTTTTATCTTTCATTTTTGAGTTCTCATTTGTTTTTTGTTTTTTGTTTTTTTGGTTATATTTTTTGTTGTTTTGTGTTTGTTTCCTGTATTTTTTCTTTGTTTCTCTTTTCACATTTTTTTCTTTAAAATTTCTTTTTTTCTGAAATAAAGGTCTTTATTTCATATAAAATTATTTCCATAATTGGAACAAAGCAAACAAATTCTGAAATTCATTATTTCACATGACTTATAAATGATCTCTGTAAATATGAGAGTTGCTGATTCATTGAACATTTGGCCTAGAAGAGAACCTCAAAATGTTCTACAAACTCTGCTGATAAAAATGTTAACTGAAAAGTTTGAATCTCTTCAGACAACTATTCTAGAGCGTGAGGAGGCGAGCCAAAGATTAATACATCAATCCACACATAAATGAATAGAGGATTTCATGGCCTCAACAAATACAAAGATAAATGAACTTTAACACTCCAATGAAAAGATAGCTACCCAGCTAAAAGATTTGAGAGACAGCACTCAGAACCAAATTAATGAAGTAAAGAAGTCCATACAGGACCTAAGAGAAAATTATACCAAAGACATGGAAGCCATCAAAAAAGACCAGTCAGAAGGAAGGGAGATTCGAAATCAAGTAGCTAGCCTATAGAGCAGACTAGACGAAGCAGAGGATCAAATCTCAGGAACTGAAGATTCCCTACACTCAATGGAGAAAGAACAAAAAAAACAATATAAAACCAATCCAATCAGCAAAAGAGATCCCTTCAGGAGCTCCAAGATACAATCAGGAAGTCCAATTTAAGGCTAATAGGTATTCAGGAAAACCTAGAGAAAGAAGTTAATGGAATAGGCAATATGTTCAACAGAATAATAGCAGAGAACTTCCCAAATATCAAGGATAGGCCTATCCAGATACAAGAAGCATTTAGAACCCCAAACAGACAAGACCAAAATAGGACATCCCACCGACACATTGTGATCAAAACAGGATCAATAGAGACCAAGGAAAGAATCCTTAAAGATGCTATGGAGAAGAAAATAATCGCATATAAAGGAAAACCAATCAGAATTATTCCAGATGTCTCAGCAGAGACCATGAAAGCAAGAAGAGCCTGGAATGACGTATGCCACATCCTAAAGAAAAATAACTATCAACCAAGAATACTGTACCCAGCTAAACTCTCATTCATAGCTGAAGGTCAAATAAAAGTCTCCCACAGTAAGGAAAAACTGAAAAAGTATATCTCTATCAAACCAGAATTACAGAAAATCCCCAAGGATGTCTTCCAGATAGAAAATAATCAAGACCACAATACAGACAAAGAAATGAACCTTAAATAGAAAACTGGAATTTTAGATCAAGAATGGGGAAGATACAGCCATTCAAAAGATAGCTATAATGAGAGGAACAAACAATCATCTCTCAATCCTAACTCTCAACATTAATGGACTTAATTCTCCAATCAAACGACATAGGCTCATAAGTTGGATCAAAAATCAAGATCCATCTTTCTGCTGCCTCCAAGAGACACATCTATCCAGCAAAAGTAAACATCTTCTAAAAGTTAAAGGCTGGAATAAAATCTACCAAGCAAATGGCCCCCATAAGGAGACTGGAGTTACAATCCTAGTATCGGAAAAAATTGACTTCAAATTAAAATGGTATGAAGAGACAAAGAAAGTTAATACATATTAATAAAGGGATCACTCCTACAGGTGGATATAACCATCCTAAATATCTACACCACAAATAAAGAAGCATCCAGGGGCTGGGGATATAGCCTAGTGACAAGAGTGCCTGCCTCGGATACACGAGGCCCTAGGTTCGATTCCCCAGCACCACATATACAGAAAACGGCCAGAAGCGGCGCTGTGGCTCAAGTGGCAGAGTGCTAGCCTTGAGCGGGAAGAAGCCAGGGACAGTGCTCAGGCCCTGAGTCCAAGGCCCAGGACTGGCCAAAAAAAAAAAAAGAAGCATCCAACTTCATCAAACAAACACTACTGACTCTAAAAATACCCATAGAACCAAACACATTGATAGTTGGAGACTTTAACACTCCACTGTCACCTCTGGAGAGATCAACATGCCAAAAACTAAACAAAGAAACCACAGAACTAAACAACTGCCTAGACTAACTAGACGTAACCGACATCTACAGAATATTCCATCCAGCAACACCAGAATACACATTCCTTTCAGCATCACATGGAACATTCTCCAAAATAGATCACATCTTAAGGCACAAAGCAAACCTGTACAAATTCAGAAGTATCAAAATCATTCCCTGAATTTTCTCAGACCACAGTGGAATAAAATTAGAGCTCAACTCAAACAGCCACTACAGAAAATCCTACAATTCATGGAAACTAAACAACATACTGGTGAACTGCCAGTGGGTCATTGAAGACATTAGAACAGAAATTCAAATGTTTATGGACTTCAACCAAGATGAGCACACCAAGTACCAGCTCCTTTGGGACACAGCAAAGGCAGTACTCAAAGGAAAATTTATATCTCTGAGTGCCTACATCAACAAACTGGAGAAACATCAATTCAACAAATTAAGGAAGCACCTTATGCTCCTTGAAAGAGAACAACAAGCTACACCTCAAGCCAATAGAAGGAAGCAAATAATTAAAAATCAAATCACAATTAAATGAATTAGAGACAAAAAAAAAAACCCATGGAAAGAATCAACAAAATGAAGAGTTGGTTCTTTGAAAAAATTAAGAAGATAGACAGACCCCTAGCAAATCTCACCAAAAAACAAAGGCAGCACACCCAAATAAACAAGATCAGAGATGAAACAGGTAACATCATCACAGAAAAAAACCAATATTCAAAACACAATAAGGGACTATTTTGCAAGCCTTTACACCAACAAATTTGAGAACCTGGATGAAACAGATGAATCCCTACAAAAAATTGACATGCCCAAACTTAATCATGAAGATTTAAACCTTCTAGGGCTGGGGATATAGCCTAGTGGCAAGAGTGCCTGCCTCGGATACACGAGGCCCTAGGTTTGATTCCCCAGCACCACATATACAGAAAACGGCCAGAAGCGGCGCTGTGGCTCAAGTGGCAGAGTGCTAGCCTTGAGCGGGAAGAAGCCAGGGACAGTGCTCAGGCCCTGAGTCCAAGGCCCAGGACTGGCCAAAAAAAAAAAAAAAAAAAAAAGATTTAAACCTTCTAAACAGACCCATATCTGGCCCTGAAATAGAAACTGAAATAAGAGATCTCCCATCCAAGAAAAGCCCAGATCCAGGTGGATTCACAGCAGAATTCTACAAGGCCTTCAAAACAGAACTCACACCAATATTTCTCAAACTCTTCCATGAAATTGAAAGTGAAAGTTCACACCCAAACACATTCTATGATGCTAGTATAACCCTTATCCCAAAACCAGCAGAGACTCATGAAGGAAAAAAGAACTATAGATGGATTTCCCTGATGAACATCAATGCAAAAATTCTCAACAAAATTCTGGCCAACCAACTTCAACAGGTCACCAAAAAAAGCATTCACTATGACCAAACTGGATTCATTCCTGGTATGCAGAGCTGGTTCAATCAACGTTAGTAAATCAACGTAATACACCACATCAACTGGAGCAAGTTCAAGACTCACATGATTATTTCACTAGATGCGGAAAAAGCATTTGATAAAATCCAGTACCCATTTATGATAAAAGCTTTGGAGAAACTAGGATTCCAGGGAACATTCCTAAATATAATTAAGGCTGTCTACAACAAACCCACAGCAAACATTACAATTAATGGGGAAAAGCTAAAGCCATTTCCTCTAAAATCAGGAGCAAGACAAAGCTGTCCACTCTCCCTTCTCCTCTTAAACTACTACTAGAATTCCTAGCCAGAGCAATAAGGCAAGAGGAAGACAAAAAGGGGATCCAAATAGGAAAAGATGAAGTCCAACACTCTCTCTTTACAGATGACATGATCCTGTATCTAAAGAACCCCCAAGCTACTTGAGCTGATCCAAAACTTTGGCAAAGTAGCAGGATATAAAATAACCCCTCAAAAATCAATGGCTTTTCTATATGCCAACAACCCGAAGACCAAGGCCAAAATTAGGAAAGCAACTCCTTTTGCAATAGCCTCAAAAAACATAAAGAACTCAGGAATAACCTTAACTAAAGAAGTGAAAGACCTCTATGATGAGAACTTTAAAGACCTGAAAAAAGAAATTAAAACAGAACTAAGGAAATGGAAAAACCTCCCATGCTCCTGGATTGGGAGGATTAACATTGTCAAAATAGCAATATCGCCAAAGGCTATGTGCAAATTCAATGCAATACCCATCAATATCTCAACACCATTCTTTAATGAAATAGAGGAAGCAATCCAGAAATTCATATGGAACAATAAAAGACCTAGAATAGCAAAACAACCCTAAGTAGAAAGAACAGTGCTAGAGGAATTACAATACCAAACTTCAAGCTGTATTACAAAGCTATAGTAAAAAAAAACAAAAACAAAAAAAAACAGTTTGGTATTGGCACAAGAACAGGCCTGAGGACCAATGGAACAGAACTGAAGACCCACAAATGAACCCGCAGAACTATGCCTACTTAATCTTTGATAAAGAAGCTAAAATAATCAGAAAGAATGACATTGTTCCATTTGTAAGGAAATGGAAGGACTTGGAAAAAGTTATACTAAGTGAAGTGAGCCAGACCCAAAGAAACATGGACTCTATGGCCTCCCTTATTGGGAATAATTAGTACAGGTTTAGGCAAGCCATAGCAGAGCATCACAAGGCCCAATAGCTATACCCTTAGAAACACATAAGATGATGCTAATTGAAATGAACTCCATGTTATGGAAACAAGTGATATATCACAGTTGTAACTACTTTCAACGTCCTATGTGTATGTGTAGTTTCTATTATTGATAATGTTTTGTATCACCTTCCTATGTTTGTACCTACACTATCTCTGTAATCTTATCTGAGTATATTGGAAACCGTGTTTACTGGTATTGGAAGTAGGAAATTCAAAGGGAATACCAAATTCAAGAGACACAGGGTAAAAAAAGAGAAATAACTACAAAAGCAATACTTGCAAAACTGTTTGGTGTAAGTGAACTGAACACCTGGGGGGGGGGGAGGGAAAGGGGGGAGGGAGGGGGGCATGAGGGACAAGGCAACAAACAGTACAAGAAATGTATCCAATGCCCAACGTATGATACTGTAACCTCTCTGTACGTCAGTTTGATAATAAAAATTTGAGAAAAAAAAAAAAAGAAGCTAAAATAATAGGATGGAAGAAAGATAGCCTCTTTAACAAATGGTGCTGGCAAAACTGGTTCAACACCCACAACAAACTAAAACTAGATCCTTATATATCACCCTGCACCAAAATCAATTCCAAATGGATCAAAGGCCTTGAAATAAAAACAGATACCCTGAAAACACTACAAGGAGTAGGAGAAACACTTGGGCTCCTTGGCACAGGACAAAACTTCCTTAATAAAGGCCCAGACATGCCACAAATCAAAGAAAGGTTGGACAAATGGGACTGCACCAAATTGCAGAGCTTCTGCAGGGCAAAGGACAAAGCTCACAAGAAAAACAGAAAGCCCAGAGAATGGGAGATCTTTACCGGCCATACAATGAATAAAGGCCTCATATCTAAAATATATGCAGAACTCAAAAAATTACCTTCCTCCAAAACAAAACCTCAAAGAACCAACAGCGCCCTCAACAAGTGGGCTAAAGACCTAAAAAGAGACTTCTCTGATGAGGAAATGAGAAAGGCCAAGAGATACATGAAGAAGTGCTCTACATAAAAAGAAAATGCAAATAAAAGAAATGCAAATCAAAACAACACTGAGATTCCACCTCACCCCAATAAGAATGTCCATTATCAGGAAAACTAACAATAATAAATGCTGGAGGGGATGTGACCAAAAGGGAACCCTACTACACTGTTGGTGGGAATGTAAACTTGTTCAGCCACTCTGGAAAGCGGTATGGAAATTCCTCAGAAGGCTAAACATAGAGCTCCCCTACGACCCAGCAGCCCCACTTTTGGGCATCTACCCAAAAGACTTCAAACAAGAACACGCTAAAGCTACCAGCACAACAATGTTCATTACAGCACAATTTGTCATTGCTAAAATATTGAACCAACCCAGATGCACCTCAGTAGAAGAATGGATCAGGAAAATGTGGTACATACACAGAATGGAATTTTATTCCTCTATCAGAAAGAATGATATTGCCCCATTTGTAAGGAAATGGAAGGACTTGGAAAAAATTATACTAAGTGAAGTGAGCCAGACCCAAAGAAACATGGACTCTATGGTCTCCCTCATAGGAAATAATTAGTACAGGTTTAGGTTAGTCACAGCAAAGGATCACAAGAGCCCAATAGCTTTGCCCTTATGAACACATAAGATGATGCTAAGTGAAATGAATCCCATGTTATGGAAACGACTGTTATATCACTGTTGTGATTACTTTCAACATGCCCTGTGAAACCGTACCTTCTATTGTTGATGATCCTCTTGTATCCCCTTCCTGTGGTTGTCCCCACGCAATCACTGAATCTCATCTGAGTACCCTGGATACTGTATATACTGGTATTAGAACGAGGGAAGAGAAAGTGAATATCAAAATTGAGAGACAAAGGATAAAAAAACAAGCAGCTCCAAAAGCAATAGTTACAAAACCATTTGGTGTAAACCAACTGAACAACTCATGGGGGGAGAGGGAAAGGGAAGGGGGAGGGGAGAAATGACGGAGGAGGTAACAAATTGTACAAGAAATGTACCCACTGACTTATGTATGAAATTGTAACTGTAATAGGGAGGCCAGATCTGCCCAGTGCCACCATTAACTGTGGAGGGACTTCAGGTTGACTCCAGCTCAGATAAGAGCAGAAGCCAACTCCATCTCCACTGAGCCCTCCCCCACCCTCTTCAGGGAAGCTCCCCTTTACTATGTTAAGTTATGTAAATTGACTACCTGAGGCCTGGGAGCTTCAAGGGAACCTGTGTCCTCCTCTTTATTATGATAAGTTATGTAGATTGACCACCTGAGGCCTGGGAGCTTCAAGGGAACCTGCTATGAGTAGGTGTATCCACCTACATCATGTGAGCCCCGCCAAATCCATGCATCAATTCTAACAAGAATGATAGGTTAGTTCAAATAGATATTATGAGACAGACTGTAACTCTATTGGCCACCTGCGTGCGGCCTAGCATGCTCTGTAAGTGTTGTATCTTCATTGGTCACCTGCGTGTGACAAGTTTGTCTGTGATGTTTGCCTTATAACCAGGCTGGAAGGCCACACAGACACGCGGTCCCAGCTCCCGAGTCTGGGCTGCACAGGTGTGCATGGTTCCAGCTCCCGAGTCTGGGCCCTGATCCTGCTCTTGTGGTTGGCAGTTTTGGCTCCCGAGTCTGGGCTGCGACCAAGGCCAGTCGGTTCACTTTTTGTTCACTTTTTACTTCCCCAATAAAACTGCCTTTTTGTCATCTTGTAGCTGGAGACTGTGTGGTGGACTCTTGGGGGAACCAGGAATCCCCTCCCTTGGGGGGGACCCCGTTTCATTGTAGCAAACCCCCACTCTACTTCAGTAACCCCTCTGTATATCACTTTGACAATAAACAAGTAATTATTTAGAAAAATAGAGCAGAAATTGTTCAAAATGTTCCATCACAGCTTTAGAAGACAAATAAGCCTTAGAAATATTTATCCATTACAGCCAGTGATGTCCACACTGGACCTGGGTCCCAAGTCAAATCCTCAAATCCAAACACTGTGCCTGAATTAAACCCCATGAAGCCCATTCTCTACTGCAAAACTCCTCTGTTTTCTCCTTCAGAACATAATACTACCTTGAAAATGACTTGGCATAAGTTCATTCTCTATGTACCTAACAGCTTAACTTTAGCATGTCCGTTAATGAAATAGCTATTGATATACTTACTCCAAGTAGCTGTTATTGGTGGCTCACACCTGTAATCCTAGCTCCTCAGAAGGTTGAGATCTGAGAATAGTGGTTCAAAGGCAGCCTTGAGGTCCGTGAGACTCTTATCTCCAATTAACCACCCCAAAACTGGAAGTGGAGCTGTTGCTCAAAGTGGTAGAGCACTTGTCTTGAGCAAAAGAGCTCAGGTACAATGCCCAAGCCCAGAGTTCAAGCCCCATGACTGACAAGCACTCACATATATACTGCAAGAAGCCAGGCATGGTACATACCAGCAACCCCAGGACTCTACAGATCACAAACATATCTTGTGTCAAAACAAAAAAGAATATTTAAAAAATTAAAATCTCTCATCAAAACAAAAAAGAAATATTTGTTAAACTTCAAGAAATAATAACTGGAAGCTACTGCTTAAAGCACAAACACAAGACAAACCCCAATTCCTATAAAGTGGTCAGTGAAAATCTTGCAATCTGCTAGAAGCAGGACAAAGGAAAACTAGCCTCTGAAGAAGTGGTGTACCAGATACCAAGCAAGCCAGGGATGTAAAACTCATGAGTCTTTACATACCACCTGTCAAAATAGTAAAGATATAGTTCCAGACATAAAGGGAAGCAAAATGAAGAAACCTCCAAGTTGTAATTCTGGCCCCCCATGCCTAAAATATCTGCCAGGTGAGGCTTAATGAGGTAAAGTCTGCTTTCTACACAGATATGGTTGCAAAAGCATCAATGAACTGTTAAACACATTGCAAAACCTTTATCCCAGTGTGATGGCACATGCCTATAATCCCAGCTACTCAGGAGAAATGGCGAATCCGTTTGAGGCTAACCCAGGCAAAACACACAAAACTCTATCTGAAAAATAAACTAAAGCAGAAAGAACTGGAAGCATTTCACAAGAGGTAGTATGCTTGACAGGTACAAGACCCTGCATTTAAACCCCAGTAATTAAAAAAAATTAGATAGATATATGATAGTTAGATAGATACATACACCCAGATAGATAGATAGACAGATAGATCAATCAAGAGATAACTACAAAAAAAAATCTAACATAGGAGGCAGGGAATAAGGCCTAGTGGTAAAGTGCTCACCTCATATAGATGAAGCCCTGTGTTTGATTCCTCAGCACCGTATACATAAAAAAGGCCAGAAGTGGCTCTGTGGCTCAAATGGTATAGTTCTAGTCTTGAGCAAAAAGAAGCCAGGGGCAGTGCTCAGGCCTTGAGTTCAAGCCCCAGGACTGGCAAAACAAAACAAAACAAAACAAAACAAAAAATCTAACGTGTAGACTGCTTGTGTGCCAACTTTGTTTTAACTGTCCTCTTTCTTTTGTTTTTGCCAGTCCTGGGGCTTGAACTCACGTCATGGGCACTGTCCCTGAGCTTCTTTTTCTCAAGGCTAGCACTCTACCACTTGAGCCACAGCACCACTTCCAGCTTTTTCTGTATATGTGGTGCTGAGGAATCTAACCCAAGGCTTCATGTATGCTAAGCAAACACTCTACCACCAGGCCATATTCCCACCCCTAACTGTGCTCATTCTACTGTGCTGGTTTTTGCATTTATCTCCTTTATATCCCTGACAGGGAATCTTTTCCTGATTTCTGGTTCGCTCCATTGGAAATCAAACCTAAAGACCCTAAAGGGTTTGTAGCTGTCCCTACATCTAACTGTGATGCAGCAGTACAGGTATGCAGGTGGAAAAAGACACATCACTGGGTTTTACTAAGCAAGGACAGACTGGAAAGGCAGGTTAGGTCCAGGTAGTCGAGCTGACAGGACTGAGGTTTTCAGGGTACAGAACTCAGCTTTCAGTGACCCCCCAAAATCACTAGAAACCTTTCCAGCAATGTGCAAGAGGATACTCTGGGTCAGGGGGCTTGTGGGGGAGGAGGAAGAGAGAGACTTGGGAGAAAAAGAAGAAGGGAGAGGGGAAAGGAAAGAAGGAAGGGAAGGGAAGGGTCTTAATGTGTCAAGCCTCTTCTCTTAATGTGTCAAGCCTCTTCTCTCAATAAACCACAGAGTGAAGAATTCAAAGTGGCCAGATAGAGAAAGCAAAGAGCATTCTAAAGGAAGGAAATAGTATCTGCAACTCATGGAAGTAAGGATTCAGAACCTGTCGTTTCTAGGAACAGAAGCACTAGCTCCAAGTGACTGCTGCAGAGGCTGCCTGAGGCAGACACATCAGAGGAGGAGAAGCGGTGGTAGCCCCCAAACTCTGTGTTCTAGACTGAGGAATAGACAGTTGTGGAGTCAGACGTAGTCCCTTAAGAGTTGTGATGGCAGAGAACAAGGGGCATGGTATCCTTGATATATGACTGTTAGGGTAGGGATTGGGGGGCACAGTAGAGACCAGGTCTGCGAAACAAAAAACTTCTTGTCAAATGGTATTTCCACAGGTTTGGGTCAGCGATCTTACATTATGTATCTAAAACCAAACAACTACTAAATATAAAAAGTTCTAAAATAGACCTATCTATCAGTGGATCACAATAGCTCAACAGCTATGTATATATAAGCAAACTCTATTGTTGACGTTATATTTAAAGTTCTAGGTGAATTTCCTTTGGCGTACGCCACGTGGCTACTGTATGCGATTTTGGTACACTGGATATTGTTTATATGCCTACCTGATCTAGGGAAGGAAAAGAAAAGAAAAATGAGGGTGTAAGATATCACAAGAAATGTACTCACTGCCCTTTTATGTAACTGTACCCCTTTTGCACAACACCTTGTCAACAAAATTTAATTATAAAAAAAAAAGAGCTGTGATGGGGAGTGTGAAGATCCTATCTGTGCTTTGAGGCTGTGCCGGGAATACAGGGTGCATGGTTGGAAGAGTGTTGGGTGGAAACAGAGATTAATCTGTTAGCAAAGAGAACAGTTGGAATGATGCCACCATATCAATGAGAGCCTACACAGAGGCAGAAGCACCAGAAGAAATGGAAATTAGGAGATAGCTAGAATTGAAAAGCAACAGTACTTGACTTTCTGTTTGAAGAAAATGGCTAGTCTGAAGAGTTCATGAAGAGCATCTCCCTTTTCCAAGCCTGAGTTCAGAACCCAATTAATTGATAAACACAAGTGCCTGGCAAATGGATTTCAAATTTTCAGCTTTATCACTGAGAAAGCCAATGTGGATATTGAGTATGCAGACACCATGAGCTCCCCAACACCAGACAGAAGAAATGGCACATATCCACCCTCACACTGGAGATCTGGGTACCTGGAGGACACATGGCCACCATTGGAGGTCTGCCAAGGAGACTATAAACCCTTCTTAGGCAGATGAGACAAAGAAGAGAGGCAAAAGGAACAGGAGCCACCTACAGTCACATCCTGCATCACAAGTTAACAACCAAACAATCATTCCTCCTCCTCCATGGAGGAACAAGTGGAAAGGTTTGTAGAGGGGAGGGGAGGCCTAGAAAACCAAGCTTTTAGTGAAAGTTCCTTCCCAATGGAAACTTCATAAAAAATGGCCTCCACTTCCAACTAATGATACAAACAATTGTAATATCTCATTTTGGACAATGACTATGAGCCAGATCTGGGTTCCAGGCCTGGATTGTTGTGGGAGTTGGACAGATTATCTACAATAACATAGCTAACTCTTATGGTAGAATTATCCCATACCTCCCCTATCTGTGGACTCCATGAGGAAAGTCTTTTAAGTGTCTTCACCTCACTGATGAGTCAGCTATTTCTCAAAGTCACCTATAGGTGAACCAGGGCTGGAAGCCTAGATTGTCACAGTGCTTTTGTTTTTAACTAGTATGGCTCTCAACACAAGTGGCTGGGCCTGGCACCTGGCACATTGTAAACATTACATATTTATTACTATCACAATTCTATAATGGCCATGTCTCCAAAGAAGAAAGGGAAGTCTGGAGGTAGAGGTTAGAAACATTCAGAAAGTACCAAGAGACAACATAATTCAAACCAATCATTGTGGGAAGCAATGCACCTCTGTTCTGAATGGGAAGGAAATCATTGTAATTGTAGGTTCTGTAGTGGCAAAGGTAATGGTCATCTGTAAGGGAATAAACATACTACAGGAAGGTGCACCATTTAGTTGGCATATGATATCCCAACTGGAGTGTGGTAAGTGTGAGAAATGTATTAAATGCGCAGAACTGGGAAAGGCAAATCCACTCTATAATTGTACAGTGTGTTTCACTTTCTCTAGGAAGAAATAACTGGGAACAAGAACTGCAAATGTAAATACTTTTATTTTAGATAAAGTATGTGCTAAAGACTGAATATATCCCCTAAAATTAATATTAAATATTATTTAAACACCCAATGATACTACTTTGAGGTGTAGTCTTTTGGAGGTGAGTAAGCCATCAGGATGAGACTTCCACAATGGGATCAGTGTCCTTAAGAAAGAGGCCCTGGGTAGCTCGCTTATCCCTCTGTCATCTAAGGGACAGAGACCCTCTCCAGATAAGAAATTTGCTAGCACCTTGATCTTATATTTCCCAGCCTCCAGAAGTTATTTGTTGTTTATTCTCTATTTGAGTAACACAGAGAGAATTAGCATGTAAAGCAGTAGTGTATTCTTCACACCCAAATTATGCAGGATTTTTATACACAAGCAAAGGGGTATAAAACATGAATACAATTAGACCCAGCACATATATGAAGGATAACAATAACACTGAAAGCGGTTGTGGCTTCTTTCTAGAACAAGTCAGGTTCTGCTGAGGAAAAGAACCAAGTATTCCTCAGTAAAGCAACAATGGAACTTAGTCTAAAATCTATAAGGCCAAAGCCAGGCTGTGCATACTGATCTTTCTCCTTTTCTCCCTTTCTCTCCTTCTTTTGGAAGAAAAAAATCTAATTCCTCACCTTGGCGTGGCTGTTGATCTTAGTGACCAATTTTACTGCTCTTATACTGAAGTCTTTCCCTCACCTTCTCCTCAGCCAGTATTTTTTAAACCAGACAACTAACTCTCTCTTCTTGAGTTTTCATGGCAACTAAGCAAAGTCAAGAGTAAGATGAAGCACAGGAGGCTCTAACCTCAGCCCCAAAACTGGGAAAGGTAGCAAGAAATGCCATAATCAAGCTACAGGTGTAGTTCAGTGGTAGAAGCTTTGCCTAGCATATACAAGGTCCCATATTCAATCACAAGTGCCACTAGAAGAAAAACTTTTTAAAAAAGAAAGTAAACAACTCCAAATACAGATATGTAAAAATTTAAAGCTGTATTTTAAAAATAAAAATGAATCCTCTCAAAATTCTATGATGAACAAAATGTCAAACTTTGACATAAGGATAGGCCATTGTCCCCACTCAATAGGTTAGCGAGGATCAACAATGTTTGAGATCTGATTGGGCAAAGAATAGCTTTATATAGAGTCAGGAAGATGGGGCAGGTGTGTGTGTGTGTGTGTGTGTGTGTGTGTGTGTGTGTGTGTGTGTGTTCCCTGCATGGGGCATTTTTTGAAGGATTTTCTGACTAGAAGAGCCAAATGGAACCACTGAATGAAAGTTTTAGAAGGGGGTTGAGGATAAAGACATCCTTTGTCTTCCTGCAAGTTGCTTTTTAAGGTGACAAAATTCACACCTTCTCAGCCAGGTCTCATAAACACATCTGCTCTTGGAAGCCCATCAAGAAGATGAGCTGGGGGAAAAATAACCTCTCTTATTGTTTCAGAACTAAAATAGAAGCTTGGGGCTATATGCAAATGAAAATGTGTGAATAAACAGGTCTATAAATTCACTTGCCAAACCAGGAATCTTAAGCAATCAGGGCATTTGATGGCCCAGATGCAGTCTCATTCTTTTTCTGCCAATCAACTTGAAGCTTTTTTTCTCTTGCTTTCTAATGCTCTAACATTGGTAATATTGTTTGAAATCAGTCTGGAATTAGAGACAAAAATGCAGATACAGTTATGGGAGCATGAACAGATGAAGCATGAAATTAATACGACCAAGAAAAGCAATAGAAAAATCCTAGAGGCTGGTTTGAACAACAACAGCTAATATCGAATCTGAATCTTGACTGATAGGGAAATGAAGTGAAGGACAACTGGAGGAAAAGTGGTCATGATTGACGTCCACCTCTGCTGGGGCTGTGGTTAGCCATGGCGGACACACCTTTCCATTAAGGTCCTAGATCAAGTGAAGAGATAGTGTGCTGGCCTGCTGTGGCATTCTTCATTTCCTACCTACCATATGTGGCTTGTCAGAAGGCATTTCTAGGACTGAGTTCCAAGACTGAGATCATATTTGGAACAGAGTTCTTGCCACCTTTAGGGATGCTCCAAACCCAGCTAGAAACCCATGACAGTGCCACATTATGCTTTCTATGAGTTACATACTCATGGCCTCCCAGGATGTCAGCCAAGGCAGCTCACAGAGAGGACAGGCAACCTCCATGGGGCTGAAATGAGGATGTGTCCCTCCTAGGTACTCAGAAAAACAAGGCAGACTGGCTCTCAGACAGTGGGTATATTCTGCATTCTGAGCAAAGCTCTGCCATGGGAGACTGCTAGGCAGCAGGTTAAGCCCTCCAGGCATCAGTGAAACAGCAGTCTTTCAGAGGTGGTGGCCCTGGGAGAAGTGAGGCATGGGCAGGCCACATGGCTTTCTGTGCTGATTCCCCATGTTATTGTTAGAACAGTAATCCAGAGTCACACGTAAGACCCATGTCAGCAAATTCCCTCTTCATCCAGCCTGCTATTCTACTGCTATTCCTCTCTATGTGGCTAAAAGGTCCCTTCCTAGGTAGCTTATCCCAATGTCCTTGATATACAAGTTATTTCCATCCTGTTTTGCCTCTGTAGAGACATTCCTGTATATATCACCTTGAAAGCATCAGATGAAACTCAAGTCACCCAGGTAAGCCCAGGAATTGTTATACTGTAGACAAAGTCCAAGAGAGGATAAAAGGACTCAAAGTATAATAGGCTGTATAAAATAACAATCCTCACACTGCATCTAACCAAATCTGGAATGTATGTTTATTACCCTCTATGAAGGTAAGCCCAATTCTGCCAGCTTCTAACTTTCTCCCTGGGTATAATTTAGGTGCTCTGATGGATAACCCAATTCCTTCAAGTCACCAGAGGCCCATTTCATTAGATCTTTGCAGTAAATAATGTTTCACCATACTTCTATATTATTTCAATTCAGTGTTTACAAGAAGAAAAGCAAGATAACCAAAAAAAAATATTCCTTTTGGCAAACAACAGAATATAAGGAAATACAATTCTTCCATGATTTGGTGATTCAGTAAAGGATATAATTAACCTCATAAACTGTTCCATTACAAACATGAAAGAGTTCTTCTATTTGCATATTTAGTTGCATTGTGAGCCCAAATACATCCCAACAAATAAAACTATAGGTAGAAAAAGGCTGGGAAAAAATATCTGATGCCTCAGGGCTGTTCACTTGGATATGGTAACAGCATTCTTACTGTTTTCTATTCTGTTCATTCTTTCCCTCCAATTTTACACACATTTCAATCCTGTTGTTGTTATAAGGTGAATCCAGTCGGCAAGACACAGAGAATCCCATTTTGGGAGGTCAAATTGGGAGTCATTATTAGAAAGCCAGTGTCTATAGGTGGACTGTTGTCACAAAGACCTGCCCCATGAATATACTTAACACTATTAGAAAACTGAGCCATGGCAGCAGGAAAGGAAAGAAGGAGCAGAAAAACAATACCCACAACCCAAATCAACCCCAATGGAGAGCTAAAGAGGGATGCCCTGGTGACTGAAGGAGAGCCAGGAAACAGAACAGAGCACATTAGGCATAGCTTAATGGTGTCTGAGCTGGCCTGACCCTAAAATAAGGTCAGGTCGGGGGCAGGGTAACAGGAAACTTAAGAGTCTTCCTAGTTCAAAGCACAGGACAGGTCCAGTAACCTATTTTCCAAGTCCCCGCCACTGTTTCTAGGAATTCAGGCATGCCCATCACCTGGGAAGTGGGACTTCTCCTTCACCATAAAGACAAGATGGTGCCAGTTGAACCCAATTCCCCATCTGCCACATGGCCAAGATGGCACCAGTTAGATCCAGCACCCCCACTTCATTGTGTTTCTAAAACATGTACTGGAGAGATTTGGTTCTCCTACTTTAAAATTTTGCAACAGCTCTCTCTTTGCAGTGGAGACTGTTCAAGTTCCTGAAGGACAAGACTCTTAGGCACAGAAAGACCCAAACATAAACCATCAACCTCATCACTTGATCTCCAACCTCCACATATGCAGGACATAGCTTGAACATCTCCACCATGGCTTTTGCTCTAGTTACATGTTACATTGATCTTCATTTAGTCACAAACATGATCCAAACATTCTCAGAGTACTTTGACCATAAAGTGTGAATCAAGCTTCATTTTTGTTAATATATGATATAAAGCCATTATGAGTCCTTATCTCTCAATAAGTCCTCCAAAAGCTCAAGCAGATAGGACAAGACAGGTGCTGCTATGTTACACCCAGTTCTTCTTCAAGTGCCCTATGTCTCCCAGCTATGACTGACAAGACCTTCATTCCCTTTCCTCTTCCTCTTCCTCCCAATTCTACACCTTCTCCTCCTCCACCTCTTCTTCCAACTCCTGTCTATATTTGTCTGTCTCTAGCCACCATGCAGTAAGGCTGCTGAGAAGTCCTGAGAATCTGTAGGAGATTAGTCTGGTATTAAGCATTTGCTCATTTCATAAGCATCTAAAAGCAAGACCCTACATCAATATGAATGTATGAGAATTCATTCATATATATATGCATATATATACACACATATATATATATATGCATGCATGCCAAGTGGATGAATACATGCCCTCCCAAAGTTCACAATTCTGGGCTGGTAATATGGCCTAGTGGTAGAGTGCTTGCCCCGCATACATGAAGCCCTGGGTTCGATTCCTCAGCACCACATGTATGGAAAAAAACAGAAGTGGTGCTGTGGCTCAAGTGGTAGAGTGCTAGCCTTGAGCAAAAAGAAGCCAGGGACAGTGCTCAGGCTCTGAGTCCAAGCCCCAGGACTGGCAACAACAACAAAAAAGAAAAGTTTACAATTCTTTAATTAGCAATTCCTGCCTACCCTGTCTAAATTTTTGCTGTTTTCACTGTTCCTCCATGTCCAAGGTAAGGCAAAAACCCAAAGATTTAGTGCATATAGATCTCCAAGTGATCATGTGGGTCCATGGCTGGTCTAAGACAGGAAAAGCCCACTGAGCTCTGAGCTCCATGAAGTATGATCCATCTTGCTGCAGCAATGAGTACAAGATCACAGATAAATTATGACCAGTTGTAAAATAACTGTGTCAGCCACAAATGTTCCCCTGCCATATACAACTCAGGAGAATTATATCAGTTACTCTAAGCCATAACCTATTTCAGAGGCTTAGAAACTGGGGTACACCATTGGAATCCAGAGGAACAAATGAGCAATGACTTGCCTTAAATGTGTTGGTCACCTAATAGTGGCTCTGTGTCTTAATGTGGCAGGACTTCATGGTAGGAGACACCAGTGAGGCAATGTTCAGGCAGCTGAGGCAATCCTTAGTCAGAGAGATCCTCCCTCGGGCCATGCTTAGAAGTTGTGAACAGACCTCTGTCTGTCGACCAATCTCTCTAGCCCTTACTTATGACTGAGCATCTATAATTTACATCTGATGAACTTGTATTCATCTGCTAATTGTTTTGTACCTTTACAGGTATATGGAAACCCTTCTAAAGGTAAACTATTATGCCTCTAATATCTGGAAGTGGAGTGTTGTAAACTGGTTTTTATCAAAGGAGTAAACATTAAAACAGAAAAGCAAGAGCATGTGCAAATACAGACAGATGTGAAAGGGTATGGAACCTAACCTTCCTCCTTTGCCTCCAGTCACAAAAAACTGCCTGCTTCTCACTCACTCCACTGAATTCTTCCTCTCCTACTTGTTTCCCAAGTTCTTCATCCTTACCCTATGGATAAGCACAATGGCCTCAGTCTAAAATCCCAGCTCAGAATATGTTTAACAACTGCAAGCCTCAGGTCACAGCGACCTTCTTAACCACAGTGGGATGGGGCTGCTCTCCCTGTCCACAAATCTTGCTGCATGCCTCCAGCCCTAAGGCCTCACCCTAGATTCACTGGCTTCCCTAGTACAAGCCACCTATGCTGTCTGTCACTCAAAAGACCACATCCATTCCCATCGTGGGCTTTCTAAGATGCCCTTCCTTTCCTTACTGCGCATCAAAATTCCTTAAATTTCTCCAAACCTGGTTTGAGTCAATAGAGTGATCCCTTCCATCCCTGAGTGCCAGCTTTGCCCACACACCTTCACAACAGACTACTGTCCTCGTGCTGAGTCTCAATCAGTCTGTCTTATCTCCTAATTAAATTGCAAGCTTTTTTTAATGCAGAAACCAAGTACCATCCTTTTCTTACTGAGCAACTAAAATGTCTTATTGGCAGCCCTGAGAAAAGAAGACCTGTATTTCTTGTTGAGAGAAGACTGAAGAATCCTAGATGTCGTTATTCTAGGGAGACCTACAGTGAGCACTAAGTCTACCCAGAGCTTCCTTGGACACACCTGCTGGTGGCTTCTCTAGGAGTCCTGACTAAGAAGAGCACTAAAGACAGCAGACTAAATCCCAGCTGCCTGAGCTTTGTGCCACAGTCCTTAATTCTAATCTCGAGCCATTTAATGAGGTCAAACCTCTTGCTCCTATTTACTTTAAGGAGACAAGCCACCAGGGAGAAGCAAGTTCAAATAAGCATACTGAATTAACTGTGTACACAAGTACAAGTCCATTTCTCTCAACATAAAGGGACCTGGTCCCCAGCCCCTCTCACCCTTCGCTTCCCTTACTGAAGTCTCCTTAGCACTTGAGCCTGGGCAAAGAAGATGATACCTTAGGATCTTTTCCTTTAAAGAAAAAAAATAATAATAACCTTTGCACACCAACTAAAAATTTCCCAAAGCCTAGAACCTCATTTACCTCAACTCCATGAATTATTCATACTCCAAGTAAGAGAGAGAGCAGATTTAATTATGTTCTGAGGGGGCATCTTCCTGAGAATTAAACAGAAAATATCCTCATTTGTTTGTGAAGCTATTTTAAGGACAGGTTATCCTGGGTTTTCCAGACTGTATAGGCTGAGAAATAAAATTGAGCTTCCTGGATCAGCACAGAAGGAAATTATGAAATCTGAGAGTCCTCTATGTAACCACATGGAGGCTGTTTCTAAATTAAACCCAGACAAGAATGACACCAACACCAACACGGGCAAATCCTAATAAATTAGCTGCACCCAATTATTAAGAAGGCAGCCTTGGGTCATAAAAACGATTTTGTGAAATTGATCTTAAATGAAAAATGTGTAATTACACTAAAAGCAGTTACAGGCTGCTAGTCAATGAAAAATTTATATTTCCTGTGGAGTTGTACCACTTTCTGTGCATATAAAATTAGTTGGGACTGGTAGAACTTATATTACAATCAGAAGTGGTTCAAGAGACAGAACATTTTTCAATACAGCTTTCCAAATGATCCCACAATCTGGCCAGCTCTGCTCCCAATGTGCATGCTTTAATTTTATTGCTTTTGGACCAAAGCCATTTACAAAGCTAAGTGTTCAGAATTCTAAGCAAGATTCACAACGTGTTTTGCAGCTCGGGATGCATTTTTGCATAAAATTTCTTTTGTTATTCTTTTTCTAGGATTCAAAAGACAGTTTTTAGTAAAGGCAAATATAACCTTGAGGGACAGGATGCATGTATAAAAGATATGGGACTTATCCTGGATTCATCCCTTACTTCCTTCCCACAGTCTATTCTTCCCCAACCTCTACAGACTCTTCCAAACTTATCTCAAAACCATGTGTTTCTGTCTGCATCCACTCCTGACACCCTAGCCCAAGCCACCCATGGCACCAGTCTTTTAACTCACCTTTTTCTTTGAGGGCTTCCACCATGCTGGAATTACAGGTGTGTACTACACCCAGCAAATTTGTTGAGATGGGGTCTGGCTTTTTGCCCTAGCTGGCCTCAAACCAAGATCATCTTAATTACCACCTCCCTAGTAGCTTGTATATCACCACGCCTAGCATTCGTTATGGTCTGGACTCCCCCAGTTCATTCTTCCTATCACACGCTGAGATACCTTTTTGAAAATGAAATCATCAAGTCTTATTACTTCTCTGCCTCAGATTTACAAGGACTTTTTATTGGCCTTTAAGTAAAACCCAAGTGTCATCTGTGGTACAAGAGCCCTTAATTAATGTGGCCTCTGGTCACCTCCTTAGTCTCATTTCTTCTCTGGAGACCATCACACTGGTTCTACCTTCAGGGCTCTGTGCTTGTTATTCCTTTCCTTTAGAATCTTGAGTTATAAAACAAACATCTCATCCATAATGCTTTATCATTATCAAACACTTCACTTTTTACGTAATTTGTCATTAGTAAGGCTTTCAAAAATGTAAAACTTAGCTCCTAATTATTTTAAATATGAAGAATCACTTAGTAAAATTATACTAAGTGAAGTGAGCCAGACCCAAAGAAACATGGACTTTATGGTCTCTCTCATAGGGAATAATTAGTACAGGTTTAGGCTAGTCACAGCAGAGGATTGCAAGAGCCCAATAGCTTTGCCCTTATGAACACATAAGATGATGTTAAGTGAAATGAATCCAATGTTATGGAAACAGGGTTATATCACTGATGTAATTATTTTCAACATGCCATGTGAAACCGTAGCTTTTTCTGTTGATGATCTTCTTGTATCCCCTGCCTGTGGTTGCCCCCATGCTATCAATGTATCTCATCTGAGTACCCTGGATGCTGTATATACTGGTATTAGAACTAGGGAAGGGAAAGGGAATATCAAAATCGAGAGACAGAGGATAAAAAGACAAATGACTCCAAAAGCAGTAGTTACAAAACCATTTGGTGTAAACCAACTGAACAATTCATGGGGGAGAGAGAAAGGGGAAGGAAGAAGGGAGAAATGAGGGAGGAGACAACAAATTGTATAAAAAATATACCCACTACCTTACATATGAAACTGTAACCCCTCTGTACATCACTATGACAATAAATAATTATTCAAAAATAAATATGAAGAATCAAGTGAACAAAGAGTTAAAACAAACTGAATTCTAGCAACTTGCTTCAACCTCTGGATCACCTTGTAAACAGTTGGTAAGAACAATGGCAACCATGCATATCCAGCATAAAGACAGGATTCTGGTATGGCCATTGAAGAAACCTCTTGAATAAAGGTAAAGGGGCCGGGCATTTATAAGATGGGAATCAAATAGCCTGCTAGATCTAGCAACTCAGGTCAATTTATAATCCTCTTTAGCATTTCATAATCAAAAATGTGTTTAGTGGGTTATTTGTTGATATCCTCTTAAGTTAGCAAAACTGCAAACTTTTAATGTTCTCTCCTATGAAATGAAACTATCAATCTAAAACATACTTCTCAGTTGTCGTGAGAAATAATACTCAACTTACTGCCTGTAATGACCTAGAAAATTCTTTCATTCTTTGTTGGTACAAAGAACAGGCCCAAGTTTCTTTATCTAACTTATTTCCCTTAGAGTCTGACTGAATTAAGTAAATTAGCAGGTCTTAGGGGTTGGGAATATGGCCTAGTGGTAGAATGCTTGCCTTGCATATCGAAGCCCTAGGTTCGATTCCTCAGCACCACATATATAGAAAAAGCTAGAAGTGGCACTGTGGCTCAAGTGATAGAGTGCTAGCCTTGAGCAAAAAAAAAAGAAGCCAGTGACAGTGCTCAGGCCCTGAGTTCAAGCCCCAGGACTGGCAAAAACAAATAATAAATAAATTAGCAGGTCTTATTCATGTACCATTTTAAATAATGACACATGAAAAATTTCATTTTTATATACATAGCATATATACATATATCAGATATACACATTTTACACATGCTTACATATATTCTTGTGTTTGTATACTACATGTACATATGTGTGCAGTATATACATCTGTATGTATACACACACGTGTGTGTGTGTGTGTGTGTGTGTGTGTGTGGAGAGACAGAAAGACAGAAACCTCTCTGGTTTGTGAATATAGCATAGATTTTGCTTGTTTGTGTTTTTAGTGCTGGGGATCAAATCAGGGACTTTTTACATACCAGGCAAATGATCTTATAAGGTCTTCCTAATTAGTCTTGTGATCCTCCTGCCTCAGCCTCCCAAGTGCGGGGATAGAAGTGTGTGTCACCATGCCCGGCTGCAGTGTTGCTTTACACACCATGCATGCCACCTGCAATCTCATGTATTATGCTACCCTGATACTTTCTGCACAGCTCAGAGGTGTTTCATATACAGTATCAAAGACCTGGAAATCCCAGCCCTCGGCGTAGCCACAGAATTCTCCCCAATAAGCTTAGCTCTTCCTTCAGCTTCCAAACCATTTCCTCTAACAATGAAAGAGAAGTGCTATTGAGAAGGGAGCTATTTCTTTTGTGCAAAGTGTAATGATTTTGGCTTATTGCTTTAAGTCATTAATTCTCCTAGTTTTCCAAGAATATTTTCATTTTATTAAAGACAATAACAGCTGACATTCTATTACTGTCCCTTATACCTTGAATTACTATTGCTATATTTCACCTGTGGGGTATGGAAATAATATATATGTACACTACCATAGATCATCAACTCAAGGCAAGCAGCTCAAGAATTTTATTACCCAATGAAATACTCTACAGAGAACTGGATTTCCCTTCTTGGCTAATGCCAATATTCTCCAAGTATCCAAAAGAGGGATATTATCATGTGGTCCAAAGCTCAGCTCCATCACTGTTATTTGAAATAAGCACACTGCTGAACCAAATGGAATAGTGAAAGCTCCCTCAAGGCAGAGAAACAAATTTGTGATTTCACTGAGACCTTGCTGGACTCTGCTGGTAAGAGTTGCCTGACCCTTAACACAGTAATGAATTAATTACTGCAGGTAGTGAAGCTGGGAGAGGAAAACCATAAACACTACTTACTCTTTGACCTTATTCAAGCTGTTTCTGCTTTCAAAACCTATTTTTCCATCTTTAAAATAATAATAATACTATCTAACCTAAAGCATGTACCTCAATATGTGTACAGAGTTTAAGGCTAATTGCTATGTTTTGTTATTTTCTATAGGAAAGAACCATTACATAAGACTAAAAAGGATAAACTTTATTAAATTCTGAACAGCAGGTGAAAGAGTCTGGGCTTAAGATGGCAAGAAAAGATTTAATGACGTGAGTGATATTATATCGGAGTTGTAGGAAAACAGAATTAAGCCCTATAGATATACACAGATACAAATACGTGTGTTTATAGTTAACTTTGGGGGGATTTTATTTTGAGAAAAAGTTTCACTCTATAGCCAGTCCAGCCTTAAACTTGTGATCTACCTATGTCAGCTTCTTGAATGTTGAAATTACAGGTAGGCATCACCTTAGTTTTCTATTCTCCTTCCTTCTTTCATTCCTTCTTTTGTTCCTTTCTTCCCTTCCCTCTTTTCCTTCCTTCCTTCTTATTTCCTTCCTTTCTTCCTCTCTCCTTCCCTCTCTCTCTCCTGAATATATACCCAAGAGTGGTATAGTGGAATCATATGGTAGTTCTAATTTTAGTTTCCTGAGAAGTCTATCTACTGATTTCCATACTGGCTGCACTAATTCACATTCCCACCAACAGTGTATATGGGTTCCTTTCTCCACTGCATTCTCACCAGCATTTGTTGTTGTTTGTTTCCTTTATGACATCATTCTGACTGGGTTAAGATGGAATTTGAATGTTTCAATTTGCATTTCTTTAATAGCTAGGGGGTTACATGCATTTATTGGTCATTTTTACTTATTGAAAACTTGCTGTTCAACTCATTTGCCCACTTATTGAGCTGTCTGTTCTTCTGGTGTCTAAACTTTTTTTTAGCTCTTTACATATTCTGGATATTAATCACTCATCTGATGAAGAACTTGCAACAATTTCCTTTCATTTTACGTGTTTTCCTTCTGATAGTTGTTTCAGTTGAGATGCACTAAGTTTTTAATTTGATGTAATCCTATTCATCAAACTAAATTCTATTATTTCCTGGCTAACTGGGAAGTTATTGACTATACCTATATTTTTAAGTATTTTCTGTTTCCTTATAGACGTTTTTAAACTGTTGTGCCTTAATATTAAAATCTTTGATCAATTTTAATTGATTTTTGTGCAGGGAGAGAAGTCAAGTTTGCTCATCTACATGTAGAAATCTATATAATTTCTAACACCATTTCTCCCAACATATATTTTTGTCCCCTCTGTCAAAAGTGAATGGCTTATTTCCTTTAAAATCAGGAGTAACACAAGGACGTCTGCTCTCTCCACTCCTCTTCTACAAAGTACTAGAATTCCTAGCCAGAGCAATAAGGCAATATGCAGATATAAAGCGGATCCAAATAGGAAAAGGTGAAGTTAAACTCTCTCTCTCTTTGCAGATGACATGCTCCTGTATTCAAAGAACCCCATAGACTCTACTCCCAAGTTACTTGAGCTGATCCAAAACTTCAGCAAAGTAGCAGGATATAAAACAAATCCTCAAAAATCAATGGCTTTTCTATATGCCAACAATGAGAAGAGTGAGGTTGGAAGCAGGAAAGCAAACTCCTTTTGCAATAGCCTCAAAAAACATAAAGTACTCAGGAATAACCTTAACTAAAGAAGTGAAAGACCTCTATGATGAGAACTTTAAAGACCTGAAAAAAGAAATTAAAACAGAACTAAGGAAATGGAAAAACCTCCCATGCTCCTGGATTGGGAGGATTAACATTGTCAAAATAGCAATATCACCAAAGGCTATGTGCAAATTCAATGCAATACCCATCAATATCTCAACACCATTCTTTAATGAAATAGAGGAAGCAATCCAGAAATTCATATGGAACAATAAAAGACCCCGAATAGCAAAAACAATCCTAAGCAGAAAGGACAGTGCTGGAGGAATTTGAATACCAAACTTCAACCTGTATCACAAAGCTATAGTAATAAAAAAAACAAAACAGCTTAGTATTGGCACAAGAACAGGCCTGAGGACCAATGGAACAGAACTGAAGACCCACAAATGAACCCTCAGACTTATGGCTATTTAATCTTTGATGAAGGAGCTAAAAAGATAGTATGGAAGAAAGACAGCCTCTTCAACAAATGGTGCTGGCAAAACTGGTTCAACACCTGTAACAAACTAAAACTAGATCCTTATAGATCACCCTGCACCAAAATCAATTCCAAATGGATCAAATCTCTTGAGGTAAAATCAGAGACTGAAAACATTATAAGAAGGAATAGAAGAAACACTTGGGCTCCTTGGCACAGGACGAAACTTTCTCAAAGGAGGCCCAGAAACACAATAGATCAAAGAAAGATTGGACAAATGTGATCACATCGAAGTACAGAGCTTCTGTATGGCAAAGGACATAGCTTGCAAGATAAACAGAAAGCCCACAGATTGGGGGAAGATCTTCACCAGCCATACAACAAACAAAGTCCTCATTTCTAAAATATACACAGAACTCAAAAAATTAAATTCCTCTCACACTGGCTTAGTTGCCAAGACATTAATCTCAACAATAACTCTGACACTAATAAAGTAGACTTATTTGATTGTCTAGAATAAATAAGTGTTAGCCACGTACCAAATCTGATCCACCACTGTTTTTCATTCAGCCAATAAGCCGAGTAGTCCTTATGCTCTTAAGTAGGTAAAACAAATTTAAAAAAATACTTTGTTCCACGTTAAATTCAAATGTCATTGTCTTCAAAGAAAGTTTGACAGAAAAAATAGTCACACCCATTCAATATATTATCTTTGGCTGGTTTCATGCTATAATAGCAGATTGGTTAGCTACAATTATATGACCACAAAACCAGAAAATATTTAGTATCTTACCTTCACATAAAACCTGTGGGTTAAGTAACATATGGTCTAATCATAACATAAATTTATGCAACAATTTAAAATTGTGTAGATGATTCCTTACTAGCTTTCAAGAATGCTTAATGAAGCTAGGCACCAATGACTTCATGCCTGTAATCCTAGCTACTCATGAAGCTGAGATCTGACGACCACAGTTGGAAGCCAGCCCAGGCAGAAAAGTTCATGAAAGAGCTGGGAATATGGCTTAGCGGTAGAATGCTTGCCTAGCATGCATGAAGCCCTGGGTTTGATTCCTCAGTGTCATATAAACAGAAAAAGTTGAAAGTGGCACTGTGGCTCAAGTGGTAGAGTGGGAGCCCTGAGCAAAAGAAGCTTAGGGACAGTACCTAGGCCCTGAGTTCAAGCCCCAGGACTAGCAAAAGGCAGAACAAATGAAAGAAAGAAAGAGGGAGGGACGGAGGGGAGAAAAAAAAGTCCACGAGACTTTTATCCCCAATTTATCACAGAAAAAGCCAGAAGTGGCACTGTGGCTCAAGTGGTAGAGTAATACAGAGTCTGTGCCCAAGCCCAGGACTAAGCCCCAGGACTGGCCAAAAAAAGAAAGCTTAATGACATAAATGAGGTAGATTGCATATATATATATATATGTATGTATGTATGTATGTATGTATATATGTATATATGTATATATATATATATTTGTGTGTTATATAATAGATAAAACACTGGAAGAATAATTGCCAAAATATTACTTGCTTTTTTAAAATGTGGGCAAGTAGATTAGAGACATTTTTATGAGATGTCTAAACTATTTATACATTCTAAAGAAATACATATTAGTTTTAATAAAATACTATAGCAGACATACTATAATAGACTCTCTTTTATCTTTACCTCTTGGTAGTTAACTTATTTAATCTTCTCCTTTTGATCTGCTCATAAGCTGTGGCTTGGTTCTAAACAACAGAAGAGGGAAAAGGTGATGAGTTTTTATGGTTTGAATAAAAAAATGTCTCGTGTGTTGAATGCTTCCTTTCTAGCTTGCAGTGCTATTTGGGAGATCGTATTGTTTTAAAAGGTGATATTATTTTAGCTTCCTCTTTGCTGAAGAAAGTGGGTCACTGGGAGCTTGACCTGAAAAAGTATGCCTTATCCTGCTTTTCTCTTTCTCTCCTTTCTGTCCACCATAAGGTAAGCAATGTTGCATCACTTCATGTTCTTTGTCATGATATTCAGCCTTACCTCAAGTCCACAGACATAGCACCAGCTGACTACAGGCTGAAACTTCTGAAATTATAAACCGAAATAAATCTTTATTCCTTTAACTTGGTGTTTTCTCTGGTTTCTGTCACAGTGACAAAAAGCTAACACAGGGTTATAATTTCCATAGTTAAGTAACACAGTATGGACTTTGAACTTGTTACCACTTTTCCTATTGCCTTCTTGACTTTCATACTTGCATATTCACTTTTAGGAAAAACCAAATAGTTAAAATCTTAGAACAGTTAAAAGCCAACCACTAATTAAGATTGAAGGTGGCCTCTGACCATTAGCTAGCAAAAAAAGGAGGCTCTCAATCCAACAGGCTATAAGAAACTAGATCTTAGATCCTACCAACCCCGTGAAACAATCCTTCTCCACCCATGCTGTCAGATGAGATCTCAGCCCTGGCCAACACCTTTCTTTTCTTTCTTGTTTCCATTTCCTGGAGTTCATGCACATAGGCATTATGCCTTTGTATTCCTCTCCTAAGAATATCCTCCTTTGATCTCACTGTGTGAATGCCTAGAAATCTGTATAATTTATCATGTCCCAGTATAGTTTAGACCTAGCTTCCACATATGAGAGAAAACATGTGTCATTTGTATCTCTGAGCTTAGCTTACATCACTTAACATGATTTATTCTAGACCCATCCATTTCCCTGCAATGACGTTGTATTATTCTTTCTAATGGATGAGTAAAATTCCATTGTGTATAGCTACCACAATTTTTTGGATCCATTCATCTATTGTAGGACATTTGGGCTGCTTCCATAACTTGGCTATTGTGAATAGTGCAACAATGAACATGGATGTACAAGTGTCTTTGTGATATTCTGGCTTGTGATGTTCTGGGTAGATGCCCAGGACTAGTATGGCTGGGTTGAAGGGAGGATCTACTTTTGAGGAACCTCCAGTCTGCCATCCAGAATGGTTGTACTAGTTTACATTCCTACCAAGAGTGCAATAGGGTTCTTTTCCCCACTTCCACACCAATTTTTTGTTCAAATTCATGATGTTCCTGGCTGAAACCTTTATCACAAACATGTGAGACCATGAAACAAGATCCAGCTAAACTGTATCCAACTTCTGGACCCTCAGAAATCATGAGGTGATAACTGTGTGTTGCTTTAAGCCACTAAACCTGTGGCAATTTGTTGTGGCATGATATATAGCTAATACAAACATGAAAATGATTTTATAAAGTGATATGTAAAGAAAAAACTTTTGAGAAGCAATACAATTTCAATGGGGGAAAGAGTTGTGGCAGAAAAATAAACAAAACAAATTAATTGGTTGGTTAGACTCTGCCCTTTAGATAAAATTAAGGTGCCAGCCAGCAAATGTATAAGTTCCCATAATCCTGATACTATTCATATTTAGACTCACACATCATAAAAAGAAGTTCTGAGTACCTAAACTTCTCCAAAACCTGGATAAGCTATTGACAAAGCCTGACAAGATATGACCATTTGATGGCTAGTTATTTTTCAGAGTTCTTCACTTCACTCCTTCTCTGAGCCCCTCCCAAGTCCACTTCATTTGAATGATGTAAAAACTATGATCACAGAATAATTTCCCTGGAATTGCAACCACCACCAACATAATACCTTCCCAAGATTTGTAACATATAAAAATAATAAAATCATGCTTTCTTACATATTTTATAAAAAGCAAGTTGTTCATTTTCAACCAATTACATGTGTAAATCTTCTGTTCTGACCCCAAAATTTCTTTAAGTACATTTTATGCAATTGTATGTCTAACAAGCCATTGCATTTTATTACCAAAACAGTAAAAGCAACTTATTAGGTTTTTTGTAATGCCCTACTGACCACGGAAGGCCTTTCTTCTTCCTCAAGTAGCTCTTAAATGGAAAACAGCCATTGTCCATCACGATTAGTTAGGTATTAAGCCACAGCTCATAAATATCCCCTACTTCTTACAGTGACTCTTGTGGGGATTAAAATAAAACAAAAAATGAATAAATTGCCCTTAAACCAGTTTTTAAAATGTGTTTAGTTTTATAAATATTCTGAAGAGGCAGTCAGAGGATTGTCAAGAACAGCACTATTTGCAATTTTTTATTTTATTTTATTTTGCAAACCAAGAAATCTGTAAAGCTTAATTCTGGTCCTGCATTGCCTCAAAACTGAACTGAGGCAGGATAAATTCAGGAAAATGGGACCTGGTGAAGGCAATCCAGGAACATGGTATTTAGAAACTTAGAAGTTCAATCTTTGCTTCTAAGAGAAACAACAGGACACACCTTCCTTATCTAAAGATAACCATCTGCTTTATGTTAGGGTACATTCTTACCTAGAAGAAATTCCCAAAACATCCATACCAAGAGTGATTAAAGCAAATATAAAACACCTATCTTTGCATAATTTTGAAATTAGATTCCCTGCTTTTACCATATAAATACCCCTGACAGCCAAAGAGCAGTGTCTCTCTCTCCTTTTGAGAGCACCCACATTCTGTGTGCCTTCTCCTTTCTGCTTGTCTACTTTTTGTCTGCTTACTTACTCATTCAATAAAGCTCCACCAAGTTTTCTTACCATTATGACTCGTCCAGAAATCTTATTCTACAAGCAAAGTCAAGGACCCTAAATGAAGAGCTCCTGCCTTTAGAGAGAAACTTTACAAACCTTTGCCTGCATCCACTGACAGAACCACTAAGACTGAATGGCCAGTTTTTTTTGTTCTGCTGAGGTTTCCTCCTCTCAGTCTAAAAAAAAAAAAATCACACTTGAATATTTATGGTTATTCTTCTTACAGCAGAACTATCCTTATATTCATTTCCCCCAGAGTAAAATTTCAGTGTTAAATGATTTCTCCTTGGTAATTCTGAGTTTATAACATAAATTATTTTAGAAGCTTGGCAGCTAAAAATTATGAAAATGAAAGATCAAATTGGTTGCTAGGATCAATAACAACCTTAAATAGTGTTGTTCTAAGAGGAAAAACAAAAAATGTATTTTTCTCCTTTGCCTTCCTGCTGAAGATATAACTAATAGAAGTGGTATCTGCAATCCGGTGACCCTAGCTGACACAGGTGTGAGACAGCAATTACACCCTTCTAAATTCCAAAGTCTCACAATCTGGATAGCTCAACTTTTAAGTGCTTCAGTTTAGTTTTTCCTAAGATATACTGACATGACCAGAGTAACAAAAAGCTTGAAGAATGTTTTCCTCTTAACCAAAATTCTTTCTTATTAAGGATACTTAACATATGCATCTTCCAGTACTATTCTTACCAACCAATGCAACAAACAACCATCTTTTTAATATGTAAAACCAGATAACCTGTGGACACTTGGTGAGCATTGATTCCAAGACACTGGCATTTTGTATTTTCTCTCTGATTGGCTATCTCATTTTGGCTCAAACTGTTTGTTCTTCCTTGGTGAGGCTCAAACATGCCCTTTACATTGACATTGACCTTAACATCTATGAAGCCCTTTGGAACCTTCAGAATCCATTCTTTATTTTTGTCTGTTTTCCATCTGACTCTCTAAATGTCTGTGTCCCCTCACCAAATTCTTATGTGGAATCCTATTCCCCAGTGCAACAGTATTTGGAGATCAAGACTTTGAGAGGTAATTAGGTTATGAGGACAGAACCAGCATGATGAAATTAGTGTCTATAAAAAGAGAGTCAAGACCTCACACTCTCTCTCTACCATGTGGAGACACAGAAAAAAAGAGGCCATCTGAGACTAAGGAACCAGGTCATCATAAATTTACCATCACTTAATCTTGAATTTCCTAGCTTTAAGAACTGTGAAAAATAAATTTTGGTTAAGTCATCAGTTTGATGATATTTTGTTACAGCAGCCCCAAATAAGAGGAATAGGGGAAAATACAGTCATAATAGTCAATGCACAGCCTATAAATTTAGGAAAACTGAGGAGAGGAGTTGTAGTGGGAGGTATGGGGATAAATGATGAAAGTGATTTGATGAAGAGTAACTCCAAGAGTAACTCCTTTATGCAACTACTTAAAGGTAATAAAAATAGATAATAAAGATAATAAAAAGATGCCTGTATAGGCCAATGTAAACACTACAGCTTCTGTGGTCAATAGTGTTATCTTCCTTCTTTCAAATCTTACTATATTGAACTGATCAAATTTTTATTATATTCTATTCCAGTGTTTGTGTATGCACATCTTTTTCAGTCTACAAACTTATTTCAATCTGTCTAGCTTCCTTTACAAATTGCCTAGTGCCTTGCAAATGCAAGTCTTTGAAAATGTTGAGATATCTGTATTTTTAACAAGATTAAAAGGAATAGTAACAAGCCAGGTATAGTGGAATGTGCCTATAATCCCAGCTACTTGAGAGCCAAGAGGATGGCTTGAGCCCATCTCACTATGTTGCCAGCATGAGCAACATAGTGAAACCCCCATCTCAAACAAATAAAATATATTAATTATTCCAATATATGGATTTAATTGGATTCTAATCCAAATAAATACTAAGAATTTAGTAAAATTATGTAAAGTTTAATGTGATAAACACTACAGAATTATTAGATAAGAGCACTGTGCATTATTTAAAAAGTGGAGTATGTGTGTATATAAATGGCATGAAGTCTGGAATGTGCTTGAAATTGAGAAATGAGCAGAGTGAACGCGATACAACGGTGACTGAGAGTTAAATTGAATGATATATGCTCAATGTTATTATAGTTGCTTTAAAAACTGCTCAACTAAGTGGACTAGAACAGTGGAAGTATTTAATTTTGCTCAAAAATTAGGCAAGGATTAATTGAAATAAATCTATTTCACTTAGTACTGGCTGGAATGACTCAAAAGAATCTTCTGAATCTTCTATAATCTTCTGAGATCTTGCTAAGTCACAAGTCTAATGACTGACACTGGACACTGGCTGGATCCTTAACTGTGACAACTGGCCAGAATACCTGAATGTCACCTCTACTTGTGATCTAAACTTCCTCACAATATGGCCAAAGATGAAGAGAGAGAGAAAAGAGAGAGACAAAGAACACAACAGACCTAGATTGCTTTTTATAACCCTAGGCTCTGCTACTTTTACACATGGCGGGGAAGGGAGGAGTTAGTGGGTATGTTTTTTGTGTGTGTCTTTTTTTTTTCGTTATTGTCATTGCGAAGTACAGAGGGGTTACAGTTTCAGTTTCATATGTAAGGCAGTGAGTACATTTCTTATTCAACTTGTTACCTCTTCCCTCATTTTCCTCCGCCTCCCCCATTTCCCTCCCCCTCCCCCACCCCCATGAGTTGTACAGTTGTCTACACCAAATGGATTTGTAAGTATTGCTTTTGGAATGGTTTGTCTTTTTATCCTTTGTCTCTTGATTTTGGTATTCACTTTACCTTCCATAGTTCTAATACACGTATATACAGTATCTGGATACTGTGCTAGATAGGGTACTAAAATCAGATACAGTGATAGCAGGGGTAAAACCAGGGGAAGGGAATGCAAGAGAAAAAAAAGAATAAAAAGGGTACAGTCTCACATGGCATGTTGAAAATAATAATATCACTTGTTTCCATAACGTGGAGTTCATTTAGAATCATCTTATGTGTTCATATGGGCATAGCTATTGGGCTATTGTGGCCTTCTGCTATGAGTAACCTAAACATGTACTAATTATTCCCTATGAGAGAATCCATAGAGTCCATGTTTCTTTGGGTCCATAGAGTCCATGTTTCTTTGGGTCTGACTCACTTCACTTAGTATAGTATTTTCCAAGTTCTCCCATTTCCTTAAGAATGGGGCAGTGTCATTCTTTCTGATACAGGCATAGAATTCCATTGTGTATATGTACATTTTCCTGATCCACTCATCTACTGTGGGGCATCTGGGTTGGTTTCATATTTTAGCAATGATAAATTGTGCTATAATGAACATAGATATGCTGGTGGCTTTAGTGTGTTCTTGCTTGTAATCTTTTGGGTAGATGCCCCAAAGTGGGGCTACTGGGTCATAGGGGAGCTGGATCTAACCCAGGACACTGCACTTGCTAGGCAAGTGCTTTGCCACTAAATTACATCCCAGTCCAGTGGGTATCTTTTTTTAAGGGATATTTCTCACTAGGTTGCAAAGGCTGGCCCTAAACCACTGGGGTCAAGCAAGCATTCCAACTGCTTCAAACCATTAGAAGTCATTAAAATATAATAACAAAAGACTCATACCTTGATTTTGTAAAGGAAGACATCTGTCACAGATGTTAGTTTTCCACAAATTAGTTGATAAATTTAGCACAATTCCAGTGAAAACACTATAAAGCTCTTTACTGGAGCTAGAAGAATTATTTAAAGTTCACCTAAAGGAAGAAGCAAGGAAAAACAACTGGGAAAATCCTAACAGGGCAATGGGGAGAAGCTGATATTGTCAGGTACCAGAGTATAATAATTTTTTTTTATCATTAGAATAGTATTTATAGCAACAGAATTCAAGACAAGTGAGTGGGAAAGAAAAGCGCTTATAGAAATATAATATCAATTAATAGTAATGCCTTGATTGGTAGAAAAAATGGATTTTCTAATAAATATTGGAGTACCAAAGAGCCATATAGATCTATCTTTCCCATCAACATTAAAAGATGCTCCATCTTGTTCATAAGAGAAATCACAACCATATTGATAGGCTGGTGGTTTAGCACAGAGCTCTTGCCTAGTATCTGTCAGGCCCTGAGTTTAACCCTAAACATCACAAAAATATACTGCCCTATGAGACTGATAAATACAACATGTTTGAGAACTTTCTCTATTGCCACTCAGATGTCTCTTATACATTACTAATAAACACATCTAACAAATCCATTCACTTTCCTCCCACCCATCCTAGAGCTAGAACTCAGCCTGGGTGCTGTCCTTAAGCTCCTTTTGCCCAACATTAGCACTCTAACCACTTGAGCCACAGCAGTACTTCTGGATTTTCCTGTGATTAACTGGAGGTGAGAGTCTCATGGACTTACCTGCCTGGGCTGGCTTTGAGTCATGATCCTCTGATCTGTCACCTGTGTAGCTAGGATTACAGGCATGAGCCACCAGTGCCCGACTTGTACTTGCTTACCTTTTGACAAAGCAAAAACACTTCTAGGAATTTCCTAAGGCTAAAGTGGCAAAAACATAAACAGTACAAAGCTATCCATTGTAGTACCATTTGTAAAAGACTAGAAATAATCCAAAGACCCACTAATAACAGAAATGTTGAATAAACCCCAACATATCTGCACAGTTGAGTACTAAAAATAAATGAGGGCAAGTCCTATAAATTACTAAACTAATATCTTATTCCATCTTATGGACTTAACATCAGGATATACTTAGTGACAAAAATGAAACGACTCCCAGCAAGATGAAGAGAACGTGTATACAACCCTTTGCTTACCAGAGAAGCACTTTGCAAGCATGTGTTTATGTTTAAAATAAAGAACAACCTATAAATTGATTTCCTTTGTGAGAGGGAGGACATAGGATGAAAAGTAAGCCAAAGTCTTGAACCAAACAGCAAATCCTAAAGATCGTTTTTCAGATCTGAATTGAAAGATTTTTTTTAAGATTTAAAAACCAGCCGGCGGGAATGTGGCCTAGTGGTAGAGTGCTTGCCTCCTATACATGAAGCCTTGGGTTCAATTTCTCAGCACCACAAATATAGAAAAGGCCAGAAGTGGCATTGTAATTCAAGTGGTAGGGTGCTAGCCTTGAGCAAAAAGAAGCCAGGACAGTGCTCAGGCCCTAAGTTCAGGCCCCAGGACTGGCATAGATAGATAGATAGATAGATAGATAGATAGATAGATAGATAGATAGATAGATAGATAGATAGATAGATAGATAGATAGATAAATAGATAGATAGATAGTTAGACAGACAGATACCAGCCAGCAGGGGTTGGGAATATGGCCTAGTGGTAGAGTGCTTGCCTCGCATACATGAAGCCCTGGGTTCGATTCCTCAGCACCACATATATAGAAAAAGCCAGAAGTGGCGCTGTAGCTCAAGTGGTAGTGCTAGCCTTGAGCAAAAAGCCAGGGACAGTGCTCGGGCCCTGAGTTCAAGCCCCAGGACTGGCCAAAAACAAAGCAAGCAAAGAAGGAAAAAAAAAAAAAAACCTAGCCGGCACCAGGTGACTCATGCTTGTAATCCTAGCAACTCAGGAGGCTGAGATCTGAGGATCAAGGTTCAAAGCCAGCCTGGGCAGGAAAGTCGTTGAGATTTTTACCTCCAATTAACCACCAGAAAACTGAAAGTGACACCATGGCTCAAGTGGTAGCACGCTAGCCTTGAGCTGAAGAGCTCAGAGACAGTGCCCAAGCCCAGAGTTCAAGCCCCATGACAAACCAACAGAAAAAAAAAGTTTAAATCCTGGAAGGAAAAGAAAAGTGAATACTGAATAGGTATTAGTAAAGTACTGATGATTTTTTTAAATTTTTTTAGGAAGATGGGGTGATATTGATGTTAGTTTTAAAAGGAGAGTCCTTAACTTCTAGAATGCATACTAAAATATTAGAAAGGTTACATCTGGAATTTGATTTAAAATGTAAGTGGGAGGGAGGTGTAATTGATGGGAAAGAGTTCATTATGTAATATTCTGTTTTTTCTGCTTGAAATTTCTCATTATAAAGATTAAAAAATAAGTACGCACTTACAACAATACAAATACCACAGCATGACATTTAAGAGTGGGCTTAATAAAGCCAAATAATTACAAGCAAGATGACCATAAAGATTTGAATATTTTACTGTGTAATATAATCAAAAGTAAATAATGTATTGAATTGAACCCTTTGTACAACTAGAGATTTTAAAAATAATAAAAAAGTAAATAACAATTTTAAATGTCAAAACCAAGCACATTCAGGTTTTACATTGCTATCCTTGGCACATATTATTTGATCAATAATCCATAATAACCTCAGAAGTATTTTGTGCCTTCTTTTGAATTGTTCAGCTCAAACCATAGTCCTGTTTAGTCACCAGATGGACTTTCTTCTTCACTAGTTTCATCATTGCGAAAAGAGAGTGTAAATTGGCACCTTATAGTGACTCATGATAGACTTTATCATCCACATAGGAAAGCAGTGAAGAGGGGACACTAACCATTTGATGGTAAAAGAGACATAAACAGATGCTATTCCCAAGTCTCAGTGCACCAGTGGCAATTACCACCTGTTCTGCTTCATCTATTAGTGCTATGCAGAAGCCAAGAGACAGAAAAACCAGGGAGACAAGGATCTTCATTGCAACAACTGCTAGTTTAAATTCCTCCATTAGAAACACATACCATACAAAGTAATCCTAGAGTACTGCAAAAGACCTGCGATTACCTGACTACTGTAGACTGAGGCCAGATGACAAAAGCAGACTCACAAAGGAATCACCTCCATTCCTTGCTTCCCTTTACAAAAGATAGGGTAGGGCTATGTGTTCTGTGCAGATAATCTTAAGAATCAGCACAGAAACGGTTCATTTCTTTTCTTTCTTAACAATTCCAATTCTGTAATAACTCATGCCCTTAAACTACAGGTTTCATTCATGCAGAAAAGGATAGATCAGAGTGCAAACTGGGAAGATAGTTTGATGTACATATGCATTTGGATGGTAGAAGTATTGGGTACTGAACTTTGCTTGCAAGGCACACTTGAACCATACCTGATTTATTTATTTTTTAGATTAGGGTCTTAAAATTTGCCAAGGCCAGCCTGAACCACAATCATCCTATTTAGGCTTCCCAGAATAGCTAGAATGACAGAAACCTACCACCACATCCAGTCTTTTATGTTGCCATGAAGTCTCACAAACTTACTTGCCCAGGCTGGCCTGGAACTGCAATCCTTCCAATTTCAATCTCCCACATAGCTAGGAAGATAGGCACACACCATGATAGCCAACCACTAGTTAAAATAGGGTCTTACTTTTGTTTCCCCTAGGCTGGCTTTGAGCTAGGGTTTACCCAATCTCCCCCTTCCAAATAACAAGGATTAGCAGCTGGTACCTAGCCTTACTCCTACCGTCATGATTAGTAGTAGGCCAATTGCTTTGGGGCCTGTGGTATGACAGAATGTAGTAGAGAACCACATGTGAAACAAATCTTCTCACCTCATAGTGGCTAGGAAGCAAAGAGAGAATGGAAGGGGCTGGAAATCCCAATGCCACTTTCAAGAACACATACTAATGACCTAACTTCTTTCCATTAGGCTCCACCTCTTCAAAGTTCTACCACCTCCATAGCCACAGGGGCCCAAGCCTTTAACATATGGCCTTTGAAAGGCACTCCAAATCCAAACTATAGTAATTACTTATCAGTTTAAATACCAAAAAGCTTTTAAAGGTTTCTAAAATATTACTATAAGTTGAAAATATGCTAAGTTGAAAATGTATTTAATACATGTAATCTACTAAACATACCTTACCAACGAAGTGCAATCTAGAGTGTCAACCATTTACCCTTGTGATTGTGTGGTTGACTAGAAGCTGCAGCTCACTACCAATGCTCAGAATCCATACTGCACTTTGGTAGCCCAAGAAGAGGTTAAAACTCAAAACAGTACAAAATAAGTCACTTTTGTCCCTTTGCAAAGTCAAAAGATTCTAACTCAGGGATCATCTGTATTGATTTTTCATCTTCAAAATTAAGAGCTCAACAAGAACTTGTGGATAACTGAGTTTTTATTATATATATGAACATGAACAAAATTCACAAAATTGAAACATTCCATGTACATTTGACTCTAGGAAAAAAATTGGTGTTATGTTAAAACTCAGAGACTAAATGGTTTAAAAAAATAAAGGTTGTAACATTTTTAAATGCTACATGGTAGATACAATTTTGGAAATTTTTTAAATTGAAATATGAGAATTGCACCTAGCTCTCAACAGCTAACCTTCTGCCACCTGCATAAATACACTCAAATTCTACATTCACCCCATAGGCAGTTCCTAAAGTGAAAAAAGAGTCCAGCCATTCTTTTGGATCTTAATAATGTTGTCCTCATTACTTTTGTTGAACAGTGAAGGACTATCTGAGATAGACCTGAGTGATCTATCCCATCTATTTCAAACACAGAATAAGAACAATATAGGAGATTCACTTCCTTTGAACCAATCTCTAGCTGTCCATGTTGTCTTATGATGGCAATGTTCTATCTTTCAAAGCTAGTCTCCACAATCTCTAATCAAGCTCACTTGATCCTATTTTGATACTTCCTGACTCTAGACCTAAATTGAGCAATTGGAAAAATTCACGTCGCAGTGCTTCATTAACCTATGATTATGAGGTCTTCAGTGGATTGTTTGTAATAACCCATCTTGTTTATGAAGGAAAACCACTAACGTATTGCTAGAACTGACATCACTGCTTCATGAAAACAAAGCTGCTCACTGATTGTGGAGCTGAAAAGAACCTGATTGTTGTATTTGGTGATAAGTAACTCTGAAATGCGTACCATTCTTTCTTTAAAGATGGTGACACAGAAATTCCCCTCCCTTATTAATATCCTAAATATGGTAAACTACTCCTAAAACTGACCTACTATTTCTTTGTGTCTGCCAGTACTAGGGCTAGAACTCAGGGCCTGCCCACTGTTCCTGAGCTTTTGTGCTCAAGACTAGTGATCTACCACTTTGAGCCACAGTGCCATTTCCACCCTTTTGAACCTAGGACTTCATGCATGCTAGACAAGCACTCTACCACCAAACCATATCCCCAGCCCCCTAATATTTTTTAAGCTGAACATGTCTGTGAGATTGGTGTATTATCATCTTTGCAGACTAGAACTGTGATATATATTTTGCCAAAGAGTTTAAAAACAAAAAACCCACGGGGCTGGGGATATAGCCTAGTGGCAAGAGTGCCTGCCTCGGATACACGAGGCCCTAGGTTCGATTCCCCAGCACCACATATACAGAAAACGGCCAGAAGCGGCGCTGTGGCTCAAGTGGCAGAGTGCTAGCCTTGAGCGGGAAGAAGCCAGGGACAGTGCTCAGGCACTGAGTCCAAGGCCCAGGACTGGCCAAAAAAAAAAAAAAAAAAAAAACCTAAGGGAGCAGGACTAGCAATACAATTGATCTATGCTCTTAAAAAAAAAAAAAAAAAATCCCCTGAGTTTACATGTGGAAAGGCGATGAATACCATTCTTTCATAAAGTACTAGATTAGGAGATGAAAATGGAATACAACAACAGGATAAGATCACTTACTCATATCCCCAAATAAAGTAGTAAAAAATGCAATAGTGCAGTTATACATACTGTTTATGCTTTCCATTCTTGGTTTCTAGAACCAGGTGAACATGAAACAGAGGTGGAAATATGCCATGTCTAACACCAGAAGAAGCAGCAGAGTTCAGCATAAAGTAGAAATAAATATTACAATATAAAGTATAACTGGAAATTAAACTGCAAAAAAGTAGTACAAACAAAGCTTATAATATCTTTTTAATGAGAAGTCCATTGTAAACATTCATATTTACTACTGTCCCCCAAACCTAACCAAATCACACAAGCAAAACCTATCTTCTATGACTACAAAGTCATGAATAATCTATCCTCCATGGCTCTTTTGTCTTGATAGCTTCCAGAATAAGAAATGAGCAGTGTCAACTAGCTTCACTGATTTCTCCATCGTTAATAGCTGCCAGTTCAGGAACCTCATTCCTCCTCAGAACATCTTCATAGAGCAAATAACTGTGTAGACTTCTGGGAAGTGGTAACTGATGGATAAAACTGTCAGATCGAAGGTGTTCTAGTTTTAGGCTGGACCGAATTTCCAAACGACAAAGATGGGTTAGGCATGGAACAGAGGCTGGAGAAACAGAAAAAGGCAAACAATTTTAACAGAAAGATCTAACAGTACTTTTAAAGTAAATGCAAGCATCACTGCCCCTAGCTTCTTCTATGTAGTAAATAAGAAGTGATACATTGCTTGGGCTTACCTTTTTCTATTTACGGTACTAGGATTTGTACTCAAGGCCATTTGCTGGCTAGGCTGTTATTTTACCACTTGAGCCATATCTCCAGCCCTCTTCTTACTGCTTACTTTGAACATAGAGTCTCTAAGCCTTTTCTGCTAGGCTGGCCCTCAAAACACAATTTTCTAGATCTCAGCCCCCTGAGAAACTAAAGGTTACAGGTAAAAAGATGATAGCCACATAAAACTTCGTTTGATCTTTATACAGCCTTAATCTGGCTTGCTTCCCTCCTGTTGTTGATCATACAATCAAAGTCAGCATAAAATTTAAATGTTTTTGTAGTTAATTTTAATTTTGACTATTGTTTGGAAAAGATGGGCTATTTGTATAGATATGAAGTATAGTTTTTTCCATAAAACAGATGTTTATTTTGTATTAAAAATACCACTGTACTGGTTTTACTCCATTTGTATACATGTGATGGTATTAATGCTCAACTGTAAAATTCAGGAACTAAAATATGACCCTGTAAAAAAAATTAAATGTTTAAATTCTAAAGATCTAACAATAGTTATCTGGCACTTGGGAACTGGAAGAGCTAACTTTAGAAATGACAGGACACACAAGTACCTGCCACATCAAGGGAATGCATGTAAAGTGTCTTTTTAGCTATGACATAAAATGAAATTTAAAAATGGGCACAGAGACTAAGGAAACATTATTGAGTGCCTTCTACTCCATGTCCTTGTACTTCACATATATTCTCTTTCATCTTCATTAGCCTTATGAACTGTGCACATGTAAACACACACGTGCATGTACACATGCGTGCGCGTGCACACACACACACACACACCTTTTTTCTTTTTTTTTTTTTTTTTTGGTGCTGGTGATTGAATACAGGGTCTCATGCATGTCAGGCCAATATAGACATTCTACTGCTGAGCTATACCACCCGATCCTGAGATATATATTATTATGCTATTATAAAGATAAGAAAATGAGAGGTTTAAAAATAAGTTTATAAGAAACTCTCCAGTGGTTACAGACCTGATCACCAAAGCCAAGATTCAAATTCAAGTCCATCTGATTCTAAAGTCTCTATATGTGCTTAGGGTTTTACTAAAGCTCATTTTCAACTAACGAATCATCCATGCACAAAATTAAGAACCACCATATGATAGCAGTTTCATTTTCCAAGATAAAAAGTTTTAACTGAAGAGGTTAATGTCCATGAAAACTGAGAGTATTAAAAACAGCTAGTGCTTTTACATGAATCAAACCTTTAGTTAGCACAAGAAATATTTTATAAATCCCAGTGAAATGTAGCAACAATTAACTGACTAGCATCAGAGCATCAAAGATAAGTACCATCAAGAACACGACTGATACAAGACCAGCTAGTCTAACACCAAGTAAAGGTTACACACTAGTAAAGCACACACTAATTTTTCTAACATCTTCCCTATCTTCTATACTAAAGTTAACTCAACATCTTAAATTCCAGTTGAAGTTAAGCTTAATGTTTAAGAAATCTGTCAAACTACAGGGTTTCAAAATGCCAAATTTAAAAAAAAAAAGCAGCATTCATGAAAATAGAACAATGAGACCTATTGGAATTGTTTTAGGAAGGTGGGGAGACTGCTAGAGGGGAATGATCGAAATACACTGAACATAAATGGAAATGTCACAATGAAATCCACTCTGTATAACTTATGCAATGCTAATAAAAAGAAAGTTATCTGGTTTTGTACCTAAAAATGTAAGTTTAAGATGGATTATTTTCGTTAGAAGGCAGGGTACCAGTGGCTCGTGCCTATAATCCTAGTTACTCAGGAGGCTGAGCTCTGAGGACCACAGTTGAAAGCCAGCTAGGGCAAGAAAAGGAAAGTATATGAGACTCTTATTTCCAATTAACCGCCAAAAAAAGAGAAAGCTAGAAGTGGAGCTGTGATTCAAGTGGTAGACTGCTAGCTTTGATCACAAATGTTCAGGACAGTTCCCAAACCTTGAGTTAGGACTACCACATACACACAAAAATGTTAAGAGATTCTTAATAAATAGCCAGGACTAGCAATGGGGCTAGCACCAGCCTAGAAAGTATAAAGCCCTGACTTCAAACTCCAGTACTTACTTATATACATATATACATACACATTTAATAAGTGTACAGTAAAATTGCAGCATGTATAGTATTTAGGTTTATTTGCAACATAGTTTCACACCCATGTCTTATGTACTCACAAACTAACATGTTGAATTGAAACCTTTTTGTACCAGTACTTCAAGATAATTTTAATTAAAATAATTAATTAATTATATCCTTTTCTGTAAATTGAGTGGAATACAGTCCCCAAAGCAAAAGAACCAAACAACCACGAACTAGAACTTCCAAAACTATGAGCCAAAAAGCCTTTTCTCTTTGTAAGTCAATTATTCTGGGTATATGTTATAGTAATGGAAAGCTAATAAACACTCTTCTTGCTTGAATGGTAGGAAAACAAAATAGCACTGAAGAAATGTGCAGAGAAGTATGTGTGCTCCAACTATAAGTGCCACAGTTCTGCAAAGGTGTCTAGAAGTTGTATTCAACTGCCACTCCTAAGGAAGCCCTCTTTCACTTTATAAAACCATCTGAAAGCAAGTGACCAAACCATACACACTTATAAACACTAATTTAAAATGCATGCACAGTTGGAGATGTAGCTCTGGCACAGAGTGCTTGCCCAGTGGGTATGAGGCCCTACGTTCAATCCTCAGCATTGGAAAAAGAAAAAATAAAAGTGAAATTAAATGCACATATAAGCCACACCCACAATGCAGTTAGAAGTTTCATTTCTCTAAATTATAGCCTAGATTTGAAAATACATGGGAAGCAAAGCTGGGCGGCGTTCAGTGGCTCATGTTGTACCCATAGCTATTCAGGAGGCTGAGATCTGAGGATTGTGGTTCTAAGCTAGCTCTGACAGGAAAGTCCGTAAGACACTTATTTACAATTAACTAGCAAAAAGCTGGAAGCAGAGCTATAACTCAAGTGGTAAAGCGCTAGCCATGAGTAAGAAAGCTCAAGGACAGAAGAAAGCAGGCACTGAGTTCAAGCTCCAGGACTGGCAACAACAACAAAGAGAGAGAGAGAGAGAGAGAGAGAGAGAGAGAGAGAGAGAGAGAGAGAGAGAGAGAGAGAGAGAGAGAGAGAGAGAGTAGCAAGGCAGGTTCAAAATCCCTCTATATTTTTGTATTTTTCCTGTCATTTACTTCTGTCATTTAGTTGTTTCACCCACATCTAATTCAACTTACATTTCTTTTCAGTGCATATATTAACCAAGTTTTCTTTTATCAATATACATTAGCTATACAAGGAGAGATTTCATTATGATATATCCACACACATAAATAATGTAGTCCAAATCAATCCCTCATAACTCCCTTTAATCCGACTCTATATCCCTTTTGTAATACAAGTTCAAAAGGTTTCAAAATTCTATTTTCATATTGGCAGTAATTTATCTCAACAATATCCATCTTCTTTCACCCTCATTAGCCTAACTTCCTCTAACTAGTACCTAGTATCTAGCTCCCATCCCCAACAAAGCCTGGTTCACTTTCTCCTTTCGCCTCTTCAGCCATCTATTGATCAACAGCTTTTATTGAGGTTCTTTATGCTATTGGATTTATCAAGGTTTTACAGAGCCTGAAGACAGGCTCTGTATTTCCAGCTGCTTGGGAGGCTGAGGTAGATGGATTGCTTGAACTGAGTTTCAGGCCAAACTGGACAATACAGCAAAAGCTCACCTTAAAAGAAAAAAAAAATCCATCTTTACTATAACAGAAACAATGACTCTGCTTTCACACTCATAAATCACTGGTTTATGCAATTTGGAGATAAATTTTTAATTACAATAATATGCACAAATGTAATGAATTTTCAGATATACACAAAACTGGAAGGCATAGAAGTCATCTGGGAAGGACAAAGTATGCTGGCAATTCTAGAGAAAAGCCTACCAGTAACAAACACTGCCTGCCACAAGCATAGTCAGTTGGGCCTGAGAGGAAATGACAAGACTGGTAGTAGTTTAAAGTGAAGGTAGTTCAGAGAATGCCCACTTACATTCAGTTAAGAGTTCAATATATATCATTAAATTCACCTCTTCCTTCATCACATTCTTGTTAATGTGAATATTTATTATATACCCAGAAGGAAGATGAGAGATAGCTGTAAGACAGAGGAAAGCTGCTCGCCTAGGAATAGGGGATCCTTAGCACTGCTCCAGCCTTCCTGTCTCTGATACACTACACCGACTCAAAACTCCTCAGGCTGACTGAAGAAGGTTTTCTGGCTTTCCTACCACCTTGTAGTGCCAACACCAACAATTCTTTCATTCTGGACAATATCACAAAGTCCAATTCCCCCCCCACCCACACACACACCCTGGGTCTGAGGCTTGAATTTAGGGCCTGGGTGCTGTCCCTCAGCCTCTTTGTGCTTAAGTCTAGAGCTCTGGTTTTTTCTAAGTAGTTTACTGGAGATAAGAGTCTCCCAGCACAGGCTTTCCTGCTCAGGCTGGCTTTGAACCATGATCCTCAGATCTTGCCTCCTGAGTAGCTAGGATTATAGGTGTGAGGCCCTGGTGCCTAGTTTGAAGTCCAATCTTTACAGCTTTAACAAATCATGCATTTGTGTTAATACATATACAGAAGCTTAACTGTTGGTTATGAAGCCAAATTGAACCAGCAAACATCTGTTAGGGGAAGCATGAATGCCTGGCCTACCTGATACCATGTATTAACAACATAGTTGTTATTAACTATATCCAATGGTCTATACTTCAACTATATGTTTTTCTAAGCCATGAAAAGCCCCATATAGCCACTGAAACTACCCTAAGCTTTAGAAAATATTTTATTTTTATTTATTTATTCTGCCAGTTCTGGGGCTTGAACTCAGGGCCTGGGCACTGCCCCTGAGCTTCTTTTGCTCAAGGCTAGCACTCTACCACTTGAGCCACAGTAGCACTTCTGGCTTTTTCTGTCTATGTGGTACTAAGGACTTGAACCCAGGGCTTCATGCAAGCTAGGCAAGCATTCTACCACTAAGCCACCTTCCCAGCCCTCATTTATTTTAAGTAAAGTTATAGTGCTCTGGATATTGGCTCAAATTTTAATTGTCCCATTTTGATTTTCCTCCTGAGAGCACCGCTGGCCTAATTAACAATTATAGGTAAGAACTGTGTTCAATGGAACTAAGGTAGTCTTTCATCTGAGTATTATTAACATAGACAAAACTGTGCCCATCAGTGACCTTTTAGTTTAAAATGCCAGCAAATACCAAGGGAATTTTTTAACCAGATATGCAATATTTCAAAGCACACAAGATTCCTATGAATGTTTTAGTGACGTGCAGTATTTCCAGATGTGTTGCCATGAGGCTGATAGATCAAGCTAGTCCTTGAATTTATAAAATTTTTAAAGGCCACAGAAGCTTTAGGTAAAACACACTTTCAAGGAAACCTATTAAAATGAGATTCAAATTTGTTAAATAATTCTCTGTGAACTTAGACTATGGCCTTGATTCTACCTCAGCAAACAATGTCTGAAACATGTTACACTTTAACTTATTTTCCTGATGCAACCATTTTCTATTTAGTTATGCTAAACCCAGTTTATCTATAGCTATCAGTAGACAGCAACCTTGATAGTTCATTCCTATATAAAATTCTTCTATTTCATGCATTTTATAGGCTAGATGTTATATGAAGTTTTATTAAAATCAAATTTCACTAAAATTACAAATACATGAAATTCATAATTCTTAATTCATGATGTTTATTGGTGCCAACATTTATAACACAGACTAAATCTATATCATGTATGTATGTATGTATGTATGTATGTATGTATGTATGTATCTATCTATCTATCTATCTATCTATCTATCTATCTATCTATCACATTTACCATGAACCAAGAAGGTTCAAGTACTCTATTTCTTTGGCTCCTTTGCACTTCTTTCAATATCAAAGGTACTCATTTAACTTCTGAGCCCACTCCTTTTCCTTTTTTTGGTGGGGGGGGGCAGTTCTGGGGCTTGACCTCAGGACCTGAGCACTGTCCCTGGCTTCTTTTTGCTCAAGGCTACCACTCTACCACCCAAGCCACAGCACCACTTCCAGCTTTTCCTGTTTATGTGGTGCTGAGGAATCGAACCCAGGGCTTCTACCACTAGGCCATATCCCCAGCCCCCTCCTTCATCTTTAAAATACTATCTTTGAAGATGATTTCTATCTTTTTGTCCCCAATTGTCCTTAGTTTTTTATATAATCTCTCTCTTCCTCTGATTACAACCAAATCTCTAGAGACTATACAAAAGACAACTACCCAAAGATTCTAAAAAAATACGAGATTGGAGCAGGAAGTAAAACTTGAATAATCAGTATAGTCACAATAAATAAAATAAGCAGAAAAGGTGCTGCCCAGCAATAAGACCTGTTCTGGAGACGAGGAGCCATTATTAATTGTGTAACTTTGGGAAAGTCATTTCAATACCTTGATCTTCAGTATTTTGCCTCAAGACTGGCAAAGGAGGAGGGAAGAAGGGGAGGGGAGGGGAGGGGAGGGGAGGGGAGGGGAGGGGAGGGGAGGGAAGGGAAGGGAAGGGAAGGGGAGGGAATGGAAGGGAAGGGAAGGGAAGGGAAGGGGAGGGAATGGAAGGGAAGGGAAGGGAAGGGAAGGGAAGGGAAGGGAAGGGAAGGGAAGGGAAGGGAAGGGAAGGGAAGGGAAGGGAAGGGAAGGGAAGGGGAAAAAAAACTTGTAACCTTTATTAAAGAATTCTGCCTATGATCCACATTTGGAACTAAAATGATAGAATGAGTGGTCAGCAGTCCAGAAATAAACAGAAGCTAAAGCCTCTGTCCCATATACCTGTCCATGTTAATTTAAGTCACTCTACCTAATCATATCAAAACAAGTTCACTATTATTTTTCTAATAATCCTAATAGAAAATATTTCCTAACTCATGAATAAAAGAGATTATCAGGATTTAAGTGACAAAAAGTTTTGGGAGTTTTAGGAGTCTTGTACAGCAATTCCTAATATTCTCACTGCTTATGAGAAAGATTTCTTTAAAAATATATTGTCAGCTGGACAGAGTTCAAGTGGCAGAGTTCTGCCTAGTGAGAGGCCCTGAGATCAATTCCCAGTTCTAGGAAAACAAAACAAAGCAAAACAAAATAGAGAACCTTAATATCATGGGGGAAAAAAACCTTAGCAAATCTATGAGGAACAGATTTTGGGAAAATAAGTATTGTTATACAGTATTCATGGCAAAGTAGGATAGAAAGGCATTACATGGGCCAGATTATAAATAGCCTGATATGCCTTGCTAGAGATTAACTCTTAGTTTGAGAGAAATTATGTTACTTTGACAGGTTTTTGTTTTTTTTAAGGGATATGGTATATTTAAACTTATTTTATTCACAGTGGTCCTGAAAATTATATTAGTGGTTGGCCACTCAGAAGTCATACATGTCAGAAATGATTGTGACAATAAACAGAAGGGCCCCTGGTTATGGGGGATATTCACAAAGTAGCACTGAAAGTACCGTTTCTTCAAAATGAGAAAACTTCCTCATCTACAAAAGAGAAACAGCTGAGCAGGATCACTAAACTAAGAGCTGCTATTCTCCTCCTTACCTGCACTCCAAGAAAAAATGAAAAATGTCATCCCAAAACACTTGTATATTTCATTTAAAATTTTTTTTACTGTTAGCATATTCTAAACTGCAGAACTTCCCTTTGTTACTATTTTATAGTCTCTTACCTTAATAGTCACTAAGAAACAAGTCCACAGGAATATATGTGGCACAGAAAGACCTCAAACCATTTGGTGTAAACCAACTGTACAACTTATCATGGGGGGTTGGGGAGAGAAGAGGGAGATGGGGGGGGGAATGAGGGAGGAGGTAGCAAGTTGAACTAGAAATGTACTCACTGCCCTATGTATGAAACTGCAACCCCTCTGTACATCACTTTGACAATAAATAAATATTTTTAAAGACCATCTCATTAAAAAAATAAAGAATTAGATTACTGACTTTTTCTTTATCTACACCTACTTATTTGTCTCCTTCAAAAGAGTTCTGCAAAACTATGGATCTCTATTCAAACAACTGGAACCATGTTACATGTTAACAGAATTCTTCCTAGAAATTATTTAATCATTGGTACAAATCAGACATTTAAAAAGGAAAAGCTCTGAATGACACTTTGCATCATCTAGTCCTTTTGGGTTTGGTTAGTGACAGGATCTCATGTACTTCAAGTTGGCCTTGATCTTGAAATCTTCCTGCCTTGAGCCTCTGCTCCCAGATTATCTAGTTGTTCTTTGCATAAGGAATGCAGATTGCACAAATTCACCATCTCCACTACATGCCATGGACCAGGAGCAAATCATCTGCTCACACTTTATCTAGTGTTCCTGGCCTGATTCTAATGAGGATACAAAAGGGCCACCACAGCAGGACAAAAAAGGCAAGGGGGCCTTAGCACCCAGGCACCAATTCATATATGTGTGAGTGTTAGTGTGTGTGTATGTGTGCCTCCAAGTGTGCATACACACACACTGATTCTAGGGCTTGAACTGGGGGCATGGGCACATTTTCTGACCTTTTTTTGCCCAAGGCTATCTATCACTCTACCACTTGAGCCATAGCTCCTCTTCCAGCTTTTTTGGTGGATAATTGGCGACAAAAGAGTCTCAGGGACTTTCTTGCCCCAGCTGGCTTCAAACCAAGGTCCTCGGATCTCAACCTCTTGAGTTGCTAGATTTATAAGCATCAGCCACTGATGCCCAGGAACAACTGCGTTTTTCATGCCTGCTTATTTCCCACCATTCAGGTACCCAGCCTTTGCTTTTCTGGAATGTTAACAGAAGCCTGTTAATGTACAACTTTATAATTTTATTATCTTTTTTTAATAATCACTTATTTGTTGTCAAAGTGATGTACAGAGGGGTTACAGTTTTATACATAAAGAAGACACCTAGGTAAAATAGAGGTCTACTGGGCCAGTTCGACTCCTACATGGATGGTTATTTTCAAAGATTCTAAACTACCCAATTCAGGCCTACCAACGAGGATGAATTATAAAGAAAATGACGCTACATCTCACTTTTAAAACCATGGTTCTATGCTTTCTATATGCTTTTTGTGTGTGTGTGAGAATTTTTTTTTTACATTTACAACAATTTGAAAGATATCCCTAGAAATATCCAAAACATTAAGAAAAAGTAAATTTATGTCAAGAATACGTAAGGTATAAGTAGATAAGTTTATTTTATCACTTACTACCATGACATAAACACACAAATCCAGCACAAAGTTAAAATTTATTGAAACCAAGGCACTAATTCTCAATTGAAAAGAATATAGTCAGATGAAGTGATAAAGTATTGAATCATATCCACATAAAATTACTTTTAATATACACTTAACTACTGTGGTAATCTGGAGACCATCTCCTGCTGCTACTTCAGTGAGCTCGTGTTGCTGGGTATCCAGTAAAACATTTTCATACTAATCATCTCCTGACAAGCCCATCCCTCACCTCTACAGCACTGCTGAAAAAGGTGAACACTCAGAGTTCTGTATTTTTCACTGTATCAGTACATATAACATACAAAATACATGTTAATCAACTGTGTTGTGGATCACGCTTACCATCTTGACCATCATCCAGTTACCCAAGGGAAGAGGTGAGCATGAAAATCCAGCAATAAGAAATGAATAAGATATTACAGTTGAAGACCTTCAGTGCTTGCTTTTTGCTGGCTGACCAGATCACTACAATTCAGTATCTATGTAGCATGAGGTTTTTTGTGGTGCTGGCTTGTTGGGAGTTTTTGGTTTTGTTTTTTTAAAAGCTTATTGTTGGGCTGGGAATATGGCCTAGTGGCAAGAGAGCCTGCCTTGTATACATGAAGCCCTGGGTTCAATTCCCCAGTACCACATATATGGAAAATGGCCAGAAGTGGTGCTGTGGCTCAAGTGGCAGAGTGCAAGCCTTGAGCAAAAGGAAGCCAGGGACAGTGCTCAGGCCCTGAGTCCAAGCTTGCCCCAGGACTGGCAAAAAAAAAAAAAAAAAAAAAAATTATCTTTGGGCTGGGAATATGGCCTAGTGGCAAGAGTGCTTGCCTCGTATACATGAGTCCCTGGGTTCGATTCGCCAGCACCACATATACAGAAAATGGCCAGAAATGGCACTGTGGCTCAAGTGGCAGAGTGTTAGCCTTGAGCAAAAAGGAAGCCAGGGACAGTGCTCAGGCCCTGAGTCCAAGCCCCAGGACTGGCCCCCCCCCCCAAAAAAAAAAAGCTTATACCTTTAAAGGTTTAAAAACTGCTTCCTGGCCTGTTGAGAGTTTTAAGGACTCCACCTTTTAATAAAAATTTAGAACTTGACTGGAAGAAGATCTTTACCAGCAATACACCTGACAGCCTAATATATTCAAAATATACAAGGAGCTCAAAAAATTACCCCCCCCCAAACTAATAAACCAACCAATACATGGGCAAAGGAGCTAAAAAGAGATTTCTCAGAAGAATGGCAAATAGGAGGAAATGGTCAACAACCCTGGATGTAAAGGAAATGCAAATCAAAACAACTCTGAGATTGGCCAACACTGAGAATTCAAACAGCAAATGCTGGTGGAGGGTGGGGGTGGGAAATTGGGGGTGGGGGGTGGAGAAAAGAAACCCTACTGTACTGTTGGTGGAAATGTAAACTTAGTGCAATCACTCCAGACAACAATCTGGAAGTTCCTAAAAACACTAAACATAGAACTTCCTCATGATCTAACCCTACCACTCTGTGCATCTATCCATAACAAGTCAGGATACAGTAGAGACACAGATCTATGTTCAATTGTTCCACTACTCACAAAAGCCACCTTATGGAAACAGCTCAGATGCTGTACAATAGATGAGTGGTTCCAAAATGTGGTACATATCCACAATGGAATTTTACTCATCCATTAGAAAGAATAATTATGTCATTTACATTTACCTAGTACAAATCATATCAAGTAAGGTAAATCAAGCTTAGAGAGACAAACAGGGCATGTTTTCTCTCACATGCAGAAACTAGATCTAAAATACAATTGGACCTAATAACTCACACAGGATACTAGGCATTCACACATAGTCAGACTAAAGGACAATACTCTTAGGGGAGGAACCCAAAGGCGTAACTCCTCTGAACACTTAAAATATTACTTATCAAAGTATATTCCAGGAAATAGAAACACGAGTTTCTTTTTTGTTGATGCTTGTTTTTACCTTGGGGCTTTTTTTTTCCAGTCTTTTTTGAGGGGCAAAGGGGGGGGGGGATGCAGAAAGGGAAGGAGGTAGAGGGAACAAATGTAGTCATGGTACGTGAAAAATGACCTATGCAACTAATGAGTTGGGATAGGAGGGGGAAACTAGGAAAAAGCAAAGGAGGGGGTGACATTGTTCAAAAAAAGAAATGTACTCATTATCTGACTTATGAAAGAGTAATTCTCTGTGCAATGCCTTAATAATAACAAAATTACAGTAAAATATCACTTGATTCTTTTGTAAAAATCAACCCACTGCCCCATTGCATGTGAACAAATTTGTCTTATTCTCCCCCTCTCCCCCAGTCCTGGGATTTGAACTCAGGACCTGGGTACTGTCCCTGAGCCTCTTTGTGCTCAAGGCTAGTGCTCTACCACTTGAGCCACAGTGCCGCTTCAACAGATGTCTTAAATCATTTTTTAATGGACATGGGAAGGCAAATAGTGAGTTCCAGGATAGAGATTCTTATCTCATAAAAAGCAAATTAAAAACGTTTACATGCTATGGATGGGAAGGCCTGTTTCCCTAGACTCCAAGTTGTGAAAAACCAACCAAACAAAACCCTCACTGCACTGGTCACCTTCAATTCTTTCACTTTTAAGAAAGCTATGCTATTCATGCACTGGTAATGAGAAACCTTTCCCTCTAGTCTTGTTTGGTCCCCTAAGAAGCTAGAGACAGGGGCTTTTTCATGACTCTTAACTTAGAACAGGACCTAGTTAAAAAAGCCCTATAGTATTCTTATTACTGAATTTAAAAGCCAGACTTCTGCTCAGGAGGCTGAGGTGTGAGGTTTGCAGTTCAAACCCAGCTTGGACAAGAATGTCTGTGAGACTCTTATCTCAAATTAATCACAGAAAAAGCCAGAAGTGTTAAGGAAGTTCCGTCCTGCGCCAAGGAGCCCAAGTGTTTCTCCTACTCCTTCCTTTAGTGTTTTCAGGGTGTCTGTTTTGATTTCGAGGTCTTTAATCCATTTGGAATTGATTTTGGTGCAGGGTGATATATAAAGATCTAGTTTTAGTTTGTTGCATGTGTTGAGCCAGTTTTTCCAGCACAATTTGTTAAAGAGGCTATCTTTCTTCCAAACTATTGTTTTAGCCCCTTTATCAAAGATTAAGTAGGCGTAGTTCTGTGGGTTTATTCCCGGGTCTTCAATTCTGTTCCATTGGTCTTCAGGCCTGTTCCGGTGCCAATACCAAGCTGTTTTTATTACTATAGCTTTATAATACAACTTGAAGTTGGGTATTATAATTCCTCCAGCACTGTTCTTTCTGCTTAGGATTGTTTTTGCTATTCTAGGTCTTTTATTATTCCATATGAATTTCTGGATTGCTTCCTCTATTTCATCAAAGAATGGTGTTGGGATATTAATGGGTATTGCATTGAATTTGTAGATAGCCTTTGGCAATATTGCCATTTTGATTATATTAATCCTCCCAATCCAGGAGCATGGGAGGTTTTTCCATTTCCTTAGTTCTGACATAAAGACCCAGAAAGGCTACAGATCAAAGAAAGGTTGAACAAATGGGACTGCATCAAACTGCAGAGCTTCTGCACAGCAAAGGACATAGCTCGCAAGATAAACAGAAAGCCCACAGACTGGGAGAAGATCTTTACCAGCCATTCAACAGACAAAGGCCTCATATCTAAAATATATGCAGAACTAAAAAAATTACCTTCTTCCAAAACAAAACCACAAACAACCAATAGCCCGCTCATCAAGTGGGCTAAAGACTTACAAAGAGACTTCTCTGATGAGGAAATGAGAATGGCCAAGAGACATATGAAAAAGTGCTCTACATCACTGGCCATAAAGGAAATGCAAATCAAAACAACATTGAGATTCCATCTCACCCCAGTAAGAATGTCATATATCAAGAAAACTAACAAAAACAGTTGTTGGAGAGGATGTGGCCAAAAGGGAACCCTACTTCATTGTTGGTGGGAATGTAAACTGGTTCAGCCACTCTGGCAAGCAGTATGGAGATTCCTCAGAAGGCTAAATGTAGAACTCCCCTATGACCCAGCAACCCCACTTTTGGGTATTTACCCGAAAAACCACAAACAAAATCACAGTAAAGCCACCAGCACAACAATGTTCACTGCAGCGCAATTTGTCATAGCGAGAATCTGGAACCAACCCAGATGCCCCTCCGTAGACGAATGGATCAGGAAAATGTGGTACATATACACAATGGAATTTTATGCCTCTATCAGAAAGAATGGCATTGCCCCATTTGTAAGGAAATGGAAGGACTTGGAAAAAATTATACTAAGTGAAGTGAGCCAGATCCAAAGAAACATGGACTCTATGGTCTCCCTTATTGGGAATAATTAGCACAGGGTTAGGCAAGTCACAGCAGAGGATCACAAGAGCCCAGTAGCTATACCCTTATGATCACATAAGATGATGCTAAGTGACATGAACTCCATTTTATGAAAATGATTGTTATATCACAGTTGTAACTACTTCAACATCCCATGTGTATCTGTAGCTTCTACTATTGATGATGTTCTTGTATCACCTTCTTGTGATTGTATCTACACTATCTCTGTAATGTTATCTGAGTATATTGGAAACCGTGTATACTGGTATTAGAACTACGAAATTGAAAGGGAATACTAAATTGAGAGACACAGGGTAAAAAAAAAGAGAAACAACTACAAAAGCAATACTTGCAAAACTGTTTGGTGTAAGTGAACTGAACACGTCAGGGGGGAAGGGTAAGGGGGGAGGGGGGTATGAGGGACAAGGTAACAAACAGTACAAGACATGTATCCAATGCCTAACGTATGAAACTGTAACCTCTCTGTACATCAGTTTTATAATAAAAACTTTAAAAAAAAAAAAGCCAGAAGTGGTGCTATAGCTCAAGTGGTACAGTGCTAGCCTTGACTAAAAGGAGCTTAGGGAGTTCAGGCCCAGAGTTCAAGGCCTAGGACTGGGGGAGGGGGGAAGAGAGGGAGGAAGAGAGGGAGATAGGGAGGGAAGGAAGGAAGAAAAGGGAGGGGAGGAAGGAAGGAAGGAAGGACAGATGAGAGAGAGAGAAAGAGAGAGAGAAAAAGAGAGAGAGATAGAAAGAGAGAGATAGAGAGACTTAAGGGGCTGGAAATATGGCCTAGAGGTAAAGTGCTCACCTCCTATATATGAAGCCCTGGGTTCGATTCCTCAGCACCACAGATATAGAAAAAGCCAGAAGGGGCGCTGTGGCTCAAGTGGTAGAGTGCTAGCCTTGAGCAAAAAGAAGCCAGGGACAGTGCTCAGCCCTTGAGTCCCAAACCCCAGTACTTGCAGAGAAATATAGATTTTATATAGTTCACATATAGTTTATATGATTCATCCTTTGAGAAAATCTGGATGAAAACACTGGTAGTTTACTAGAATGCCATCTAAGCAGCAATGAATGAATGAACTGCTCTCCCATGAGGAATATTTTTTAAATGGTTGCATTAACTTTAATTTTAAAAATTTCTTAATGAAGTTCTTTACATACAGACTTGAAAGTCTTGATGGTAGTATAAATCTAGGTAACGTTTTATTCATTTCATTTCAGGGAAAACACCATAACCTCTACTATAGGTAACTATTCTTTGCCTCTACTACACTTAAAATGGGATATTTGAGATTCGGGAAATAACTCTTTTGGTTTTAATTGGGACATAGCTGTCCCAGGGAGTCTGCTGACAAACATACCAATTCAGAAGATAGACAGAAAAAAGTACAACAACCTTGGTGACCTGTTATTTAAAACATGGAAAACACCCTCAGCTTTAATAGCTCTAAGGCAACAATCTCTCCTCTTTTACCTTACCAATAGATTGCTAATAATTTTAAATGATTTTAAAAGCAAAAATGTAGATGTGATCAATTAATGCCTAGTTTACTAAAAATTTCCCAGCAAAAAAAAGAAACAAAAAGCCTAGATTAGTAAGAGCCTGCTAGAACCTAAAATTGTAAGTGTACACACACACTCATTAAAGTTTAAAGTTAATTATAATTTTCTCATTTAAAGAAAACTAGAGGGAAAAAAGGGCTGGCACCACTGTTTCACACCTGTAATCCTAATTACCTAAGGAGACTGACATCTGAATATTGTGGTTAGAAAATAGCCTGGGCAGGCAAATTCAAGAAAATTCTCTCCAATTCACCAAAAACCTGAAACTGGAGGTATGGTTCAAATGATAGAGCACCAGCCACGAATAAAAAATCCTTTCGAGAGTGTTGGCCCTGAGTTCAAGCCCTGGTACACCTACACGTAAGACACACACTACCTAAGCTGATGTCTGAAAGATTGAAAATTTCCCACATGACAAATGAAAGGTCATATGTCCAATTTTTGAAGATGACAGCACTCAATCACTGGATTCTTAGTAATAATGTTTCATACAGATATATAGCATCTAGAGAAAATACTTTATAGAGTTAAAAAACACTGTGAATAGAGGGCTTAGTCCCATTAGATATTTAAGCTTTATTCATGATATGGGAATGCCCCTCGAGGGTAGGCACCACACATAACCCTGTGTTCTAAAGAAGTTCTTCTATTCACACATTCCCCAGTGAATTTACACAGCATTTAGGTTATTGAACATTTTATTTAGAAATTAAAGTTAGCCATTAGCAGATCACAGTTTAAAAGGAGTGAATGGCTGGGCGTCAATGGCTCACACTTGTAATCCTAGCTACTCAGGAACCTGAGATCTGAGGATCGTGGTTCAAAGCCAGCTGGGGCAGGAAAGTCCTTGAGACTCTTATCTCCAATTAACCACAAGCAAACAGGAAGTGGTGTTGTGGCTCAAAGTGGTAGAGCTGGTAGAGCACTAGCCTTGAGGTCAAGAACTTAGGGACAGCTCCCAGGCCCAGAGTTCAAGCTCCACAACCAACAAAAATAATAAATAAAAAATGAATGGAGTGAATGCACTTTGGTTGGGCTACCACACACTATCACACACACCATATCATGAATATTTGTTGCCAAGCATACTACTCCATTGCTTATAGTTTTTTTGACCTTTCCTTAGACAATAATTTGGAATAAGATCTGGTTATGGAGTAGCTTGGTTATAGGCCAGATTATGCTGTGGTAACAAATAAACCCTAAGCAAAAATACATTTAAAAATAAGAAAACAAAAACTATTATAATACAACAAAGATTTGTTTCTGGATTAATGTGCAAAATGCTCTTCAAGCCAAGTGATTATCCTATAGTTGACAGCTGAGTGTTCCGGATTATGTTTATTTGCCTCATTGCCATCCCAAATATGGCTTCCAGATTTCTTTAGCAAAGGAAGTGAAAGCACAGAGTACTCACACCAGGGATTCATGTTTTCCACCAAATATCCCAACCACATGACAACCAGGCTAAAAAACTTAAGTTCTTTGTTTAAGAAGAGGAAAATAAAATGCAATTCGTTAACCAGGTCTGTCCCTGCTATGATGACAATAGTAAATTATGTTACTAGCATTAGTAACAGAAAGGACTACAAATCAACTACTCCTAAATCTAAATTTTGTTTCTGTAGCTATAAAACTCATAAAATTAGTTGCCACGTGTAGTTATCTTGGTATCTTTGCCCAACCTACTTTATCTTGAAAAAGCATATGAGAATAAAAAGCATTACTCAAAACAGAGAACACTGCTCAGCTTCAAAAACAACTTGGCCTTAAACTGTAGATGCTTGCTGGGCCTACCAGATTGGAAGGAAGCCTCATAAACATTCCTTGGGTTTTACAACTGAAAATTTACTTTATCATTAATCAACCTTTACTTTCCACTTTTCTTTGGCATTTGCTTTAAAGATCACCTAGTTCCTCTTCTAATGAGCAGTCTCCAATTAATGTACAACCCCAGACAGCTGCACTCTGACACTACATCAGTAGTATGACTTGAATGTAACTCACAATTCTATATTACCTACTATTTCAAATTGAGTGGAGAGACACAATATTTATAGAGAACTGCTTAAAGGTTGAACAGGCCATTCTCCAGGTATTCTCAACTCTAGCCCTTGTGGAATTTACAGGAACAGAGAATGCCTGAGCCACCTGGGCTGACTCCTTAGGAACTACTTTGACTGAATTGCTTTGATAGAATAACAGCAAATAACCATACTAAAAGACCAGTAAGACAAAGTCTCAAGAAACTATGGCTACCAAGACACTGCCTAGGAAGTTTGCAACAGCAGCATGGACAAGTATCAAGTTACCATGACTACCTTTTCTCTGATTCCATTTATATCACTCTCTACCTCGCTGCCACTTTTAACTTCTGCTTTACAGTTTTGTTATGTATTTGTATGTAGAAACTTTTCAAATCTTTGTTAGAATAAAAGAGAAATACACTGGAATAAAAGATGTGAAGAGTTTCCTGGGGTGCTTTTAGGATCCTTTATAGAATTCAGCCCATTTAGTATGTGGGCAAAACAGTATATATCTGACCACTAAAAGTTCAGGATAAACTAAAGCTAAATACTTTTACCCATAGTATTTCTAAGGTTTGATCTTGGTCAGTGACCAGAAGTTGACAGAAAGTTTTAACGTGCACTAGGTTTCGCAGGCTGCTCTTGAACTTTTCAGCTCAGGTGACCCTCCTGGCTTAGCTTCCTGAATTGGTAGCCAGCTGGAATTTTCTAATAAGTCTACTGCTACATTGCTGGATTGATCCTTCTAAGAAGTATTCATGAAACATGCATACAAAATAGTTGTAAAACTACAATTTCACACAATATATATTACCTTTCTGAAGCAGAAAGCTTTTATTTTTTTAAGCACTGGAGATTAATTGATTGGCCTCATGATTACTAGTTAAGTATGTTCTGCCACTTCAGCAAATCCCCCAGACCTTTTTATTGTTGTTCCGGTTTGGGGGGGTGGGTGGATTTAAGGGGGAAAGGAGGGCAGAGTCAGTACTAGGGTTTGAACAAGGGCCTCATACTGGCTAGGTAAGTCCTCTACTACCTAAGCCATGTCCTTACACCTGTTTTGATTCAGTTATTTTTTTCAGATAGAGTCTCAGCACAATTTTGCCTAGGCCATTCTGGACTGTGATCCTCCTACCTGTCCTTCTATGTAGTTGAAATCATGGCATGTGCACTTTTGTGAAAGTAGGGTCTCCTAACTTTTTCCCTGTGAGCTGACCACAAACCATGATCTTTCCAACCTCTGCCTTCTGAGTAGATGGGGTCACAGGCATTAGCCATTTTGTTAAGATAAAGTCTCACTTTCTCCAGGCTGGCCTCAAACTGCCTTTCTCCCTAAAGTAGCTAAGATTACAAGCGTGTGCTACCATGACCAGCTGCAAGAAACTTTTTAAAGGCAAATTTAACTCAGTGGTTAAAAGAAAAGCAAAAAAGAATGGATTGTCATTTTTGTCCACAAACTTATCACAATAATTTTCTATTTCCCAAGGGCAGAAAAAGTGAAAAGAAGACATGTTTGACTAATTACATGGCATCACCATGCTTGGAAAGGGCTGTAAAAGTGGAAGTAAATCATTCCCTAGGGATAGATACTGCTGGCCAACTAATGGGGATAGGGAACTGACCATTATCTAGGGCTTACTAACTGTGGCCAAGGTACAAGAGATAATCTTTAATAATTTGTATTGGTTTTTCTTATAATTCTGAGGAAACCTAACCCAGGTCCTTGCACATACTAAGTATGCATTCTTATTACTGAGCTGCATATTAGCTTATTTTTCACTAGTATATGTTTATAAACTAATACGTTTCATTTTAATGTTTCATATATGCACACAATGTACCTCTTTCAAAAAAATTTAATACATTGACAAGAAGTAGTTGTTAATACTATGGTACATTATTTGATTAAGTAAGATATAAAGCAAGTGTGGTTCAGTGTTCCTTTACTGGCCCCCTCCCCCCGCCCCCCCCCCAAAAAAAACGAATGTCAAAAACTCAGCCAAAAGAAAGCTTTGCTTTCTAAAGATTGAGCAGCTCAAAACCTAGAGAAGAAAGGGAATCCAGATGATCAACATGCAGAAATGAGTGCCATGAAAACTGAGGAGAGAAAGGAGAGCCCTGAAGATCTCAATTCAATTTGAAACTCAGCTAGACAGATTGTTTCTTCCCAGACTTACTAAGATTTCAGCATTATCCTTGCTCCTACTATCTGCAGAAAAGCATTCCCTATGAAACCAATTTAAGTAGTAGGAAGGATGAAAGCTCTTCCTAAGTAGCTTTTAATAAGGTTAAAAAGCATGCCTAGGGTAGAGCTAAAAGCCTTCTTCTGAGCCAGGAATAATGTTAGATATTGGTAATACTAGCACTGAGGAGGCTGAAGCAGGAGGATAAGAGTCAAGGCTACCCTGTGATACACACAGAATCTATCTCAAGAAACAATCTCAAGCCTTGGGGGTTTGGGGGAGAGGCTTCTTCTGGGTAACAAAAGAGTCACAATAGAACATGATTTCTCAGCTTCAGCTCTTGACACTTATTGCTGGGTTACTCTTTGTTGTGGGAAGCTCTCCTGTGCACTGTAGGATGTTTAACTGTATCCCTGGTCTCTACCCCCTAAGTGGCAATAGAATCCCATGAGTTATGACAATCAAAACCTATTCGCAGACATTGTCATATATTCTTAAAGACAAAAAAAAGCCCCCATTTTCCACCCCCTTGAACATCACTTTTATGATTAAAACAAATAATAAACAGCTGTTAGGTTTAACCCATTCTTTTGGCAAATAACAGTCCCAAACCATCTTATTAGAAAACAGAAAGAACAGAAGGATTTCTAGGAAAAATGACACATTCAATTTGAAAATGTGAAATACCAAGTGGAAATGTCCAAATGGTAGTTGTATATATGCAAGTGGAACCAAGAAAGGAGGACTTGGCTTGAGAAAACATCAGAAAAGCATTAGCTACATTAATACCTCTGAGAAAGGCTTTTGCAAATCTTCAGCCAACTTAAAATCCTCTTAAGAGATGATGATTATTACCCTATACAAGTTCTACACCTAGTGCCTAATTAAACAAGAAGCCCTTGATGGATTTAGTCTACTGCAGGGTAATACACTCATGTAGTTTTTACCTTCATCTGGACAAACCTGACATATGTTAAGGTCTTCAGAGTAAACGCTCACATATCTTTACTAATTGATATGCTGCAATATTTTTCCCATTTGGCAATCACACCATCTTTGAGTCTTTGTTCCCAAACACACTGTCCCATATCCTATCTGCTCTGAATAGATTATTTGTTCTCTTTGGCTTCAGATACATAAATGGCAAAAGCAGGTGCAATTCTCGGAATTAAGAATTACATGCAAGTGAGTTTCACAACAATAATTTTAAAAAGGCTCAAAGACTCTAAACTGAATACTATTTTTCTTCATGAGAAACCAGAAACTGTGGACTACCCCACAGTTCAAGCTAAATATCTGGGCTTGAGAAATTTTTCTTAAATGTAATTTTCCAAGGTGTCTGAAGATACATTTCTACAAATGCATAAATTCACTGCTACAACTCTATTCAAAATGCTTCATGAAGGGCTAAAAGAGGAGTAAAAAAGTAATTTTCCTAACTTAAGACATAATCTGGTTGAACAAACATAGTCAAAGTAAAATAAAACTTCAGAGTTAGTTGTAAGTAAACAGGAATGCTGTACATATGTTATGTTTAGTTTGATTTTCTTTTTTTTTTTTTTGGCCAGTCCTGGGCCTTGGACTCAGGGCCTGAGCACTGTCCCTGGCTTCCTTTTGCTCAAGGCTAGCACTCTGCCACTTGAGCCACAGCGCCACTTCTGGCCGTTTTCTGTATATGTGGTGCTGGGGAATCGAACCCAGGGCCTCAAGTATACGAGGCAAGTACTCTTGCCACTAGGCCATATCCCCAGCCCTAGTTTGATTTTCTTATACAATATCTTCTAATGTATATTCCTTAATTTTTTTATTTTATTTATTTTATTTATTTATTTTTTGCTCAAGGTTAGCACTCTGCCACTTGAGCCACAGCGCCACTTCTGGCCTTTTCTATATATTTGGTACTAAGGAATAGAACCCAGGGCTTCATGTATATGAGGCAAGCACTCTTTCCACTAGGCCATATTCCCAGCCCTGTTCCTTAATTTTTTAAACTACCTTAAAAGTGTTTTAACAAGTGAGGGTAAATTTAGGATGAACAATCTTTTAAATATCAATCAGGCTGGACATCAGGCTGGCTCACACCTGTAATCCTAGCTACTCAGGAGGCTGAGTTCTAATCACCACTATTCAAAGGCAGCCCTGGTCAGAAAAGCCTCTGAGACTCTTGCCTCCAATTAACTACCAAAAGAGCCAGAAGTGGCATTGTGGCTCAAGTGGTAGAGCACTAGCCTTGAGCAAAAGAGCTCAGGGAAGGCACCCAGGGCCAGAGGTCAAGCTCCAGCCCCAGTACCAGCACCAAAAAAAAAAAAAAAAAAAAATCTTCCAGTTCAGACTATTTATCCAGCTTACCTTCAGAGTTATATTAACAGACTGGCAAAATCACTAAAAATAGGCATAAGTAGAGGATGATTAAATATTACAGAGAAAATATAAATTCATACATTTCAGAAAGTATGATTAAGTTTGACATCTTCTAACCACAAACTAAATATTTCCTAAGTAGTTTTCTAGGGTCCACTTTTGTTTATATAATATCCATTAATTAAAAGATATCATTAAATTAAAACAATAAACAACTGTTTTCTGTATATCTCTTATATGATCTCTAAGCTAAATTTACCAAGATCAAGTATGATTTTTAGTGAAAAAATAAATACTACCCATCAAATATTTCTCATGTAACAAATCCAAGTTAGGTCCAATTAACTATTTACTCTCCAACAATTCTTTCACTGAAAATTACAGCATCAAGAAACAAAAGAGGGAAAAGTGTTTAAAAGTTGTTCTTTCTTACCAATATGTTTCTGCAGCACCAAAGAAGAGTTTGAGATCCGATCAGATATCATCTTTTCAATAGCTGGAGGAAGTCTCTTCCAATTAGTAAATTCCAAAGTGAAGATAAGGGTTTCTTCGCTGACTGAGTCAATCCTACATTAACAAGCCTGCAGTTAGTGCTAGAAACAAATACCATAACCCTATTTTTACAACAACTTAAAAAAAGGGTTCTGAAAATATTCATGGAACTAATGGCAAGCATAACAGACACAAAAAGTCATCTATAGGTTCCTCCTAGAAATCGAATTGACTGTGTATGTAGTTATACAACAGGTAACAAGAGGACCTCTACCTCTTAAAGAATAGGGCTTTCCCTGCCCATTGGAGAAAGCACCAGTGTCACAAATGGACTTGCCATCTCCTCCTACAAACTGGACTATCCTGCCAAAAGTAGTTTGGTCACCCTTACATTCATATAACTTGATAATCCTGAAAAACAAAGCCCAGACACTCAAGTTACTGCTAAATTAAATATACCAGAGAGATAACAATTCCCTGCCTAACTCCCAGGAATGTTCAGCTGTTCTTTTCTCATTGTAGATTCAGCCCTAGAAAATGTTAGAGGCCTGTAATCCTAGTTACTGGGGATGCTGAGATCTGAGGATCACAGTTTGAAGCCAGCCCAAACAAGAAAGTCCATGAGATTATTATCTCCAATTAACAACAACATCAAAAAGCCCAAAGTAGAGCTGTAGTTCAAGTGGTAGAGCGCAACCCTTGAGCAAAAAAGCTTAGGGACAATGAATGCCTGTCAGGCCCTGAGTTCAAGCCCCAGAACCAGTACACACACACACAAAGAAAGTACAGAAGATTTGACCTTCAAAAACTCAAAAGAAAAGGTTCCCTACAAACAGTTCTTCCTCTGCTGTTTCAAAATAATGTGAAATTCCCTATCAACAAGACGCTTTTCTTAATTTTTTTAACTTGATGGGAAGAATACTAATTTAAGCACGGTCCTTATTTCTATCTAACACTACCTCTACTACTTACAAACATATCTAAATTCTCTAAGTCTTTACTCTTGGTCTCGAAAGTGAGGATAACTAACTTGCCTATTTCAGCAGACTTTTTTTGAAAATAATATGTAATAATATAGTAAATATGCTTTTAAAATGTAAAATGCTACACTAATATTTGGTATTGCTAGAACTGACTGGAAATTTTCAGTATTATATTTTCAGAAAGCCTCATAATATTATTCAAATGAAACTCTGTCAAAGTGTGATAAGAACTCCAAATCCTAACAAAATTAAGCATTCAAGCTCAATTAGATACCCTCTATCATCATGTGTTTGAAAAATTAGGACCTCTGGTGATCAGCATAAAAGCAAGATCTTTTGGGGGAGTAGGAGGGAACATTACTAACCAACAACTAGAGAGGGAGAGGGAGAGAGAGAGAAAATGGGAGAGGAGAGAGACTAAGTAGTATTCTAAAGTTGTCTTCTCAAACACAACTCATTTTTGTTTTTGATTTTTGTTTTCCCCTCTGAGGCTTGAACTCTGGGCCTGGGTGCTGTCCCTGAGCCTCTTGGTGCTCAAGTCTAGTGCTTTACCACTTGAGCCACAAAGCCACCTCCACAACTCATTTTTGGTAATTCAGAATCAAAGTATCCTTGAAATGAATGATTGATCTGAAAGTATGAAGATCATTCCCCATATTCTCAATTCTCTGAAATGTACACACATACAAAAGGAACTTAACATGCAGCCCATAAACCTTAGGAAAACATTTTACTCCTCAGTTCTCAGTGAAATCAAAACTTATCAGAAAATACGAAGAATAAGTGAAATGATAAAATATATTCAAAGGCAAACTGTCCTTGATGTTCTAGGAGTTAGCATATCAAAGGCCACTTGGTTTGGTTTCCTTATTTATTTTCTTTTAATGGCCTCATTTTCCTCCTCCATGTTCTTCAGGTCTCACTCTAACCCAACACAAAATCATTTTTATGCAGCTAGCAGAATACGTGTGAGAGGTAGATCTGTTTGTACAGCTTTAGTTAACAAAATGGTGAGCTTATTTTATCAACACTGATAATGCCACTAAAAATGTATTGTCATTGTACTACATTGACCATTACACTGTACAGAACAGTTGTATAATCATAAACAAGTGACAGTTAATCAACAAAATGCACAGATGACATTTCCTTTCTATTGTTCTCCCATTACATTCCAGGAGGAGGAGGGGACTTAGTCTTGCATTTAAAGTTGAAAAACATTTCAGCTTTGTAGATTATATTGTGACAGGCAATTATTCAACCAGATACATTTTTAAGACTGTTTTAAGACAAGCAATACCTAGGAAGACATTTATAATGTACATGACAAAGATTAAACAACAGACTTGCATGTGTTATAAACAAGAAACAACCCAAATCCACTTTAATATATTGGAATTTTTATGGGAGAATTTTGTCCTAAAATAGCTCTTTGAATTTAAATATGATCAAACAAAATAAAGCATTTATCATACCCAGTAAAAAAACAAACAAACAGACTTTATTTGTTCAATATGAGCTCAGAGAACAAAAATTTGACCATGTTAAGCATTTTCACATCCAAAGTGAAATTTGCCATTTTGTTTTAATGAATATTAAGTGACCCAAGTTACTACCTGGTAGCAAAATATATGCAATTGGGGGCTGGGGATATAGCCTAGTGGCAAGAGTGCCTGCCTCATATACATGAGGCACTGGGTTCGCTTCCCCAGCACCACATATACAGAAAACGGCCAGAAGGGGCGCTGTGGCTCAAGTGGCAGAGTGCTAGCCTTGAGCGGGAAGAAGCCAGGGACAGTGCTCAGACCCTGAGTCCAAGGCCCAGGACTGGCCAAAAAACAAAAAAAAAAATATATGCAATTGGCATTCTCAATCCAAAGTGCTGAAAGTTTTATAATTTACTTAAAAATAACTAGACTGTTTACTAGTTCTTAACTCTTTCCTAACACATCCAGCAAATACAGAACATACCCAGTAGTTTACAACAATAAAAGTTCTCATCATTCACACCTGGCGGGGGGGGGGCTGTATCTGAATCAATGACAGTATATTTTACAATGTCTTCTAAAAAAAAAATAATAAAGCTATAGACCAGGCACTGATTCATGTCTATAACCCTAGCTACTCAGGAGGCTGAGATCTGAGGATCAAAGTTTGAAGCTAGCGTGGGCAGTAAAGTTCACAAAACCCTTATCTCCAATTAACCACCAAAAAGCTGGAAGTGGAGCTATGACTCAAGTGGAACACAAACCTTGAATGAAAAAGCTAAGGGACAGTGTCCAGGTCCTGAGTTCCAACCCAAGTATAGGAATTAAAAAAAAAAAAAAAGTAAAAAGTGAAGTGCCGATGGCTCACACCAGTAATTCTACCTATTCAAGAGGCTGATATCTGAGGATCAGGGTTCAAAGCCGCCTGAGCAGGAAAGTCTGTGAGACCCTGATATTCAATTAACCACCAGAACACCAGAAGTGGAGCTGTGGCTCAAAGTGGTAAAGTGCTACCCAGAAAAGTTCAGGGACAGTGCCTAGGCCCTGAGTTCAAGCTCCACAACCAACAAAATAAAATAAAATAAAGCTAAATATTTCATTCTCCCAGCCAACATTCTACTTAGATGGCTAAAGAAGAAAGAAAAAGATGCAATGTTTAATTCTTTTTCCTGTGACTTTTTTCCCCCTAATTTAGGAGTGGGAGGAATCAGAAACATTAGCATAGACACCCTTACCCCCCACCTCTGTCCCTCAGGTTTGGCAAGGGATTAAGTGATATACAAGGCTACAGCAGCAAAGCAACAGCAGTTGAGAACACAGACACGAGCCACAGTGCACAACAGCCTGGTTCAAATCTAAGCTCTAGTGCTAACTTGCTTTGTAAGCTTGGGCAAGTACATTAAACACTATGCCACAATTTTATCCTCTGTAAAATAATTGTAATGGTAAATGGGTTAATATAGTACATGACCTTATATAAGAACTTAGTCCCTACTAGATGTCAGGCAACATTCTATTTTGATTAAACGAACAAAAAAGGAATGTAAAGGTTAAAAGCACAAGATAAGTCAAATGGTCTCAGTTAAGTTTCCAGACAGGAACACAGGAAGTGTGGCTGAGAAGAAAGTAGATACCACAGTCACCATGTGGAAAAGAGAGCATCAGGGTGGTTCATAGCCACCCACATTAGGGTGGATTTATAGCACAGTCCAGGAGTGAATCCTACACTAGTGAGGGCCTGCAACAGCTAGCTAACAAGACATCAGATCCAATCTTGAAATAACTTTATTAATAACTACATATACATTCGTTAGCAAGTGGTTTGCATCTCAACAGTATGTAAGAATGTGTGTGCATGGGACATGGCTTATTAAGACAAACATAACAAACTTGTAAAAATTATAGATACTTCAACATGTCAGTAAACTTTATCTCTTTTATTCAATTATCTAAAAAGGTGAGTTTTGCAAAAAATAATAGGAAACAGTAAAAAGCAACCAGAAGCTTTTGACATATCACTGTGCATAATAAACACAATTAGAAACTCTACCTGCTATAAACTATAAATGAAAATAAGGGGGGGTCCGAAAAATACAGTTATTCAACTCTGCTTTTACTTCTATATGCTCCAAACCACTGAGAAAGCAGTTTTCCTCAAAAATAATATATCTGAGAGATAGTATCACTTCAGGATACTCCTAAGCATAAAGCCGAGGTTCAGTGAAAATTCCTGAATCTCATGTAATGGGGCACACACAATAAGATACTAGAACAATGTTGACAAAATACCTAGTGTTTTCACTCAAAGAGAAAGCTGGTGGAGGAGGAAGTTCAGATAAATGCAAATTAAACTCATCTTGTCAAGACAGATTAGAGTGAAAAAACTCCTAAGAGATTAGTAAAGCATATCTGGATGGTGCTTGTGATGCTCTAACTTAAGGAACTGATTACCATCTTACAATATCAAAATGCAATGACATTATTGGGAAGTGGTGAAGACAAGACACAGGAGAGAGGGGGCAGTCCTTGAGGGCTCTGTCTCATCTTGGCCTCTTCCTGTATCCCTTTTCTGCTTCCTGTCTGCCTTGATATGAGCTGCTCTACTCTGCTTCTTAACTGCCTTGAGTGAACAGCTCTCTGTAGACTCCATCACAATGATGTTCTGCTCATGAGCATGGGGCAAAGCAAGCATGTACTGAACCCTTTGAATTCATGAGCCAAAATAAACCTTTCCTACTTTTGCCTCGTATACATGAGGCCCTAGGTTCAATTTCCTAGCACCACACAGAAAACGGCCAGAAGTGGTGCTATGGCTCAAGTGGCTGAATGCTAGCCTTGAGCAAAAAGAAGCCAGGGGCAGTGCTCAGGCCCTGAGTCCAAGCCCCAGGACTGGCCAAAAAAAAAAACCCTAAGTGCTTGCCTCCTATAAACCTTTCCTACTTTAGAGCTATGTGTGTCAGGCATTCTGCCACAATGACAATATTTATGTTTAAACCTCAAAAAAGGCTTTTTGGGAGAGGAAAAAAAATGGAAAGATGTCAAATATAAAATATTAGTACTTATCAGAATTTTATTTTAGTGAATGGTAGGTTTGTTTTTGCACCAGTCCTGGGTCTTGAACTCAGGGCCTGGGCATTGTTCCTGAGCTTATTTCCTCAAGTCTAGCCCTCTACCATTTGAACCACAGCTTCACTTCTAGCCTTTTGGTGGATAATTGGAAATAAGAGTCCTGTGGACTATCCTGATGGGCAGGCTGATGCTCAGATCTCAGACTCCTGAGTAGCTAGGATTAAAGGTATGAGCCAAATAAAGACTAGATGTGTTACTAAAATTCTGTAAAATAATATTCCTCTACTTTGATGCAAATTTTTATTCTACTGCCTCATTAACATGATCATCAGGCCAAAAGTCTTCTAACTATTACACTTTTCTGTCTCCAGACACTACGAGTTTATTTTTCTGTATAAATACCAGAGCTTGAACTAAGTGCCTTCCATTCTCAGTCAGCTTTCTTCTCATGGTTGGCTCTCTACCACCTGAGCCATGTCTGCAATCTAGCACTTTGCTGGACTTTTCTGCCTGGTCTTGCTTCAAACTTTGATCCTCCAAGGTCTCAGCTTATTTAGTACCTTGGATTATAGGCATAAGCCACCAAAGTCAGGACCAGAGTAATGATTCTTGCAAAGGTTGGAGGTTAGCAAGAAACAGCCATTTCTTCCTACCCAAGTAAAAGCCTGATTCAACATTTGTATAATCTCTTGTAGAGTGCTACCTCTTTGAGAAACTACCTAAACAAGTTATATCCTCAGATACTTCAGAAACCATTTTTTAAGGAGACAAATTTTAAAAAGATAAGATGCTGTAGGGTAGGAACATTCAATCTAGTTTGGTAAAGATAACAATCTTCAAAGCAGCTATAACCTTTTTTTTCTTGTGTCACAAACATTTTAAGAAAAGAATAAGGGAACATGCCTATAATATATTCCTAGCACATCGAAGGCTGAAGTAGGACTGTAAACTGAAAGACAACTTGGGCTACATAATAAATTTGAGGATTTCCTGGCCTATATAGCAAGAGGAGGAGGAAGAAGGAAGAAGAAGAGAGAGGAGAAAGGGCAGTTCGAGAAGCTCTCTCTCAGAATAACTCACTAGCATCTATCTAAACACACATAAGCAATCAAAACACACATAGGCACACACACCCTTCTCTTAACACAGAGATCTCAACACATAAGGGGGAAAAAAGATAGCATAGACACATAAAATTGTAGGGCCCATAATAGTGGGATTTCTTACCAGGAACTGCAGAGTAGAGTTAGTGGGTCAAATCCAGCAAGCAGGAGGTGTGGCAACCATTCCTTATATTTTGTTTGTGCTTCAATTGCATGGCTTATAAATTCAGATATATGGTTCCAGGATGTCAATGGGCAACCTTTCTTTAAAAAGTATCGAAATACTGAAAACTTTTCATATTTCAGACAAGATGCCAAATGAAGTTCATTTAGCTGGGCTCCATATTTCAAAAGAATATTCACAATTCCAAAGAATTCACAGCTTCATCATAAAAAAATTAAAAACAGAAGTTAGACTTAATTTTTTATTGTAAAGGTGGTGTACAGAAGGGTTACAGTTACATAAGTCAGATAATAAGTACATTATGTTTTGAATAATGCCACCTCTTCCCTCATTTTCTCCCCATTTTTTCCCTCCTAACTCCCTCCTCTACAAGTTGTATAGTTTATTTTTGACACAGTTTCTAGTATCACTGCTGTATTAGTTCACCCTTTGTCCCACCATTTCTATGCTCCCCTTATCCATCACAAAACAGATAAACTTACATATAAGACAACTTACGTGATAACTTATACAGGGTTCTATGCATTTACGCACAAACAGACTAAAGGAAGATACTCTTAGAGAAGAAACCCAAACGTGTAACTCTGAACATCCAATACAATTTTTCAAAATGAATTCTAGGAAATGGAAACATGGTTTGTTTTGTTGTTACTGTTGGTAGCTTTTCTATTTTTAGAAGGGGCAAAAGAAGGACACAGAAATGGAGGGAAGGGTGAACAAATGTAGTCACGGTATTCAATATACACTAAGTATGTAAAAAATCAAGTATGCAACTTGTGGGCAGAGACAGGAGGAAGAAATTGGGGAAAAGCAAAGAGAGGGTGGCACTGTCCAAGAAGAATTGTATTCATTACCTGATTCATGAAAGTATAACTCCTCTGTAAAACTCCCTGTAATAACAATAAAGTTATATGTTGTTGTTGTTGTTGTTGTTGTTGTTTTTAAAAAAAAATTGATTCATTGAGCACTGTTGGTTCACACCTAAAATCCTAGCTACTCAGAAAACTGAGACCTAAGGATAGTGGTTACTGGGTGTTAGCACATCTTAGCATGTTCTCCCCAACTGTTGTTTGACAGCCTCTATCCTAGGTCCTCTGTCCTTTCCCCAAAATCAAGTGACCAAGCCAGGCTTGGCCACAATTGCCCACCCCCAGCTAAACTGCACTATCTCTAGCCCCCAGCTGCATCAGTGGAATGCTGCCTAATCTAACTGTTGCAATAAAAATAAATAAATAAATAAATAAATAACCTGCCCTGGCTAAATGCTACCTTTAGTGTTAGGCCTCTAATCCCATGACTGTATTAAATTGCCCCTCAACAAAGGACAGACACCATTTCTCCCTCTCCTGTGAGAGAATTGGCCTTGTCAGCCCCTGTTGACAATAAATTCCTTTTGCTGTATGTGACTGTTTTGTGTGGTCTTCTGGGATGGTTGTTTTCACTGGGTAGCAAAGTCTGTGAGACTCTTGAGACTCTTATCTCCAATTAACCACCAGAAAACTACAAATGGAGCCATAGCTTAAAATAGTAGAGCATTAGTCTTGAACAAAAGAAGCTCAGGAACAGTGCCCAGGCCCTGAGTTCAAATCCCACGACTGCCAAAAATATAATAAAAATTGATGTGCCTAATTGAAACCTTAATTGAAACAATTACTTAAAAATAAAACCATGTTTAAATAGATATTTTTTAAATCATCACCAACAAAAAAAATCTTCTCAAGTTGTAATTTTTGTACAATTCTGTATCCCTCCTATAAAACACTTGCTAAACCAAGCTAATAAACAATGTGATAAGTCCCTAAAGCCTAATGATTCATTCCAGGATTTCTAAAACATCATTTCTTTAGTAACAGGCTTAACCAATTTCCTTCTTTAAGATTTCTAATAGCAATATGTGTGTACATATATATACACACCCACATATATGTATATATATAGAAAATATCTAATAAACATAATTTCTTTTATTAAATAGACTTAACCAATTTCCCTCTTCAGATTTCTAATGGCAACATGTATATACATATTGTAAGGTCCTCTCCCTGAGGGCTACATGCAGATGTCCCCACCTCATTAAGTCTCCACCCAGTTACCTGGGTAACCTGCAGACCTGGAGGCAGTTACCTCCCCTTTCCCTGAGGTCACCTCCTAATCCACCTGGCCACACCCCATGCCCCTGCCCTAAATAAAGCAGGGCTGGGTGGGGGTCTCTCTCTCTCTCTCTCTCTCCCTTCTCTCCGGCCATGGATCATCTTGGCCACAGGCCAGCAGTTCGGTAATAAACTTTTTTTCCTGCCTGAATACCGCGTGGCGTTCTCCTTTACCGGTTACCTACTTTAAAAACCTAACACATATGTGTGTATTTCATATACAAACATGTATGTATGTATATACATATGTATACATATATAAATATATATACACATATATTCAGATATATAATACAGAAAAGGCCTTTTATTTTTAACAACAAAAAAATCCAACAAAGCTAGGCACTGTGGTTCATGCCTTTAGCCATGAGGAAGGCAGAGACTGGAAGATTATGGTTCAAGATCAAACCAGGAAAAAAAAAATTATGACTTTTTTTTCTTTTTAATGATTTTGTTGTTACTATTAATGTTAAATCAGGTAATGTTAAATCAGGTAATGAGTACAGTTCTTTTTTTTGGACAAGCTTCCCTTCCTTTATTTCCTTCAGTTTCTCCCTCCCATCTCTGCCCACAAGTTACATAGGTCATTTTCCATAGTGCGTACTGAATAGAATGATTGCATTTGTTCACCTTTTCTCCTTCTCCTTTACCCACCCCCAAGAAGGAAAAAACCCAAAGCAAAAACAAATACCATCACCACCACCACCACCACCACCAACAACAACAACAAAAGACATGTTTCCATTTCCTAGAGTTCCTTTCAATAAACAGTATTTTGAATGTTCAGAGAAGTTATACCTTTGTGTTCCTCCCCTAAGGGTAGAAATAATTTACATGCATAATTTAACTTACAGTTCTACATTTTAAAATTAATCTTCATTATCAAGTAATTCTGTAGAATAAAGGCATTTCATTTTACATCTTTTTTTTTTAAGCAGTACTGGAGATAAAAACTCAAGGACTGAGCTTAGGGCTGGCCCTCAACAATGAGTCTCCTACATTCATCTCCTGAACAGTAGAGATTATAGGTGTAAACCACCTCACTCAGCCCATTTTATATTTGTGAATTTGGTTGCTTTTTTTAAAAGTTACTACTTACTACTTGTAAGTCATAGTGAAATTAACTCAGGATAGGTCTAACCCTTAGTTGAGAGAGCTACTTGGCAGGATTATCAAAACAGACATTGTTCCAAACTTAAAGAGCACAGTCTTGGACCAGTCACTTATCTATGTAAGTAAATTACTTTACTTTTCTAGCCACAAAACTGGTACTAAATAAGTATTACAATATCAAATAAATTTTAAGTAAACTACCATTAAGTTAAAACAAAATGTTATTACTATACTTATTTAGATCAATGTATTTATATAACTTAAATATACTTAGGTATGTGCTCAGGCTTCCTTTTAGTAATATAACGCTTAGGAATTATTCAAGAGATAAAATTCAAAAGAAATTGTAACCTATTTGTATAAGTATATCAGACACAATATTATCAATGACAAACTTTACAAATACATGACGTAAATGCTCAAAACAGAGAAACAGATATACACAACATTAAGTAATCAAAATCTGCAATTGTAAAGGTTGTGTAGCCACATTTTCTTTAAATGTTTATGATATAAACATGTTTAAACTTCAACAAAGTTCATTAAACATGTGTTCACTGCAGACAGCTGTGCAATATTTAAGAATATATTAGTCGCCCTTTAAAACTGGCACTAACACCATCCTAAAGAACCACAGTAGACTAGATATTTCACTACCCATACAATCTAAATAAATAAGAAGTATAACATTTTAGGTAAAATATGTATACGAGATCTGAACCATAGTCATGTGAGACAAACTACTTCTGAGGATTCATATTCAAAACTTGAAGTCAAGATTATAAGCAGTTGACTAGATATGTAAGTACATGTCTTCTAACCCATGTCTATGACTACAAAGCTATTTTATTTATGCCTCATCTCTGTTTCCTTTTAATAGATCTAACAGTATATTACTCATTGTTAATAATTTGTATAATAATTCAGAAAGTGTGTAATTTCTAAACTTCTTGTGAAAATGTATGTTGTTGCTCATCTCCTTCTTGTTCTTGACAACAACTCTGTCAGTATGCAGTTTTCCTCTGGCTGCTTTGAAACACCCTGAGAATCTGTTGCCAGCAGTTTTGTACTACAGGAAGCCCTAAAGGATATCCTCTGACCAACAGTTCAAAACAATTATCACCAATTTGTCTCAACCACTTTGACCTCATTTAACTAAGCTCTCATTATTGTGACTACAGTTATTACTTGCTGATTCACTTATAGAAGAGACAAACTACACATGGACTGTTGAACATGTTCCAATAAGCACTGAAGAGCAACTGTGTGAAAAGCTCAAGATAGTGCTTCATTACAAATTTTATGTACAATTCCAGACATGTGTGCTTACATGTGCAATTCAGAGACTGACTGAACTCTCTTCCCTTAAGCATTTGAAACCAACAAAATCCTAGCATAGATGCTCAGCCTAAAGACTCTTGCCAGAAGATACACTTGTGCTATGGAATTCAACTAATTAAGCACCATTGATTATTCCTAAAAGCATGTTGTTACAGTAAATGCTTTTGGTAGATACCCTAGCCACAACCGTTTATAAAAAAAATTAAAAATAAGGCTGGGGATATAGCCTAGTGGCAAGAGTGCCTGCCTCGGATACACGAGGCCCTAGGTTCGATTCCCCAGCACCACATATACAGAAAACGGCCAGAAGCGGCGCTGTGGCTCAAGTGGCAGAGTGCTAGCCTTGAGCGGGAAGAAGCCAGGGACAGTGCTCAGGCCCTGAGTTCAAGGCCCAGGACTGGCCAAAAAAAAAAATACAAAAAAAAAAAAATTAAAAATAAACAGGTGTTTTTACTAAGCCTACAACATACTGCCTACACATATGGCTCAAGCTATGAAAAATGTAAGGCCAAAATATAAAGCATCCATCTATACATTTTAAGGCACTGAGTTCAAACATTAATAAGGACAACAAAAGAAGAAGGGTGACTAAAGCTATTGCTTGCTCACAGCTAATACTCTATTACTTGGGCTATGCTTCTGGTATTTTGCTAGCTAAGTGGAGACAAAATCTCAGATTTCTCTACCAGGGCTGGCTTTGAGCTGTGATCCTCTGGCTCTCAGCTTCCTGAATAGGTAGGATGACAAGCACGGGCCACACACTCCTGACTCAATTAATTGGGACAGCTGAATGTGGAGGGTAAAACCTGTAATCCTAGCTATTGAGAAAGTAGAGATCAGAGGCCTCATGGAAAATAGTGTCCAGATAAGAAAAGCAAAGTAAAAAGTAAAAAAATTCAATGTGACTGATAAGAAATGTACTCACTGCCTTACATATGAAACTGTAACCTCTCTGTACAATACTTTGACATAAATTAATTTATTAAAAAAAAGAATCAAACATTGAGCCATCAAACGAAAAAATCCAATGTGATGACAGATATACTGTATACAAACAGAAATGGGCAACTATGTTTTAATTGCAAATAAGATACCTAGCCAATTTAGATCAATTACCAAAAAGGCCATAAGAAAGTTTCATTGAATGGCTTTCAGGCATTGGCTAAAAATTAAAATGAAGACATTTTGTTTTTTCCAATGTTCCCACTTACGATATTTAGAATAAACACAGTGGTTTCGATAAAACGAAAATAACAATGATTATTTTAGAAAAGTAGACAAAAACGGGTAAATAAGCTATAATTTCCTTCTATAATCAGTTATAAAAGGCTGTATTGTCTTCACCTACAAAAAACAAATTCCATTGAAAAACATTAAACATTTTCTTGTTTGATCAATAAAGCTTTTACAGCATCCCAAAATAGTTTCTACTTCATATATTCAGTGACTAGCATGCTAGTATATTAAGAATGGCCAGACATTAGCTAATATAAACATAGTGTAAGACATAAGTTTTGCTGGAGGTGTAGCTCAAGAGCACCTTCCTACCAAGTGTGAGGTTATGAGTTCAAACCCTAGTACTTCCAAACAAAACAAAACAAAAAGATTGTAGAAATCAACAGGAAAGGGGACCAGCCCCCCACAATTTAGGTAGTTTAGCAAAATCCAGAATCTTACCTAACACTATTTCCACCAAACTTTACTTATCTCTGATCCTGTAAATGACATGAAGCATACTACACAACTCTGACATGCTACCATTAATTTTATAGTGTTGCTGGGTCAACAGGGGCACCGTGTTATACGGTCTAACTCAAACTATTCCTACAAGAGCATGAGAGAAGAACGTAGCTGCTGCTACCAGAAGGAACAAAAACTTCACTTCTGGGAAAAAAAAAGAAAGCCAAAAAAGATCATATTAGGACACACATACACATAAGTGCACATGTGCATACATGTGAACACATAAAGAGTTCTCCCAGACCATTATGTTCTGACCTAATAAAGATTGTTCATATGGCATAAAGAGAACTGAAATAATCAGTCATTACGGTAACCTTACTGAAACTAAACTAATTAGGGCGCCTCTGGCTTAAAAAGCAAAACTCAAGGAGTTTATATAATTAATCATCGAAAGTCCAAATCTTCAAACTAAAACATGATTCAGAAACTGAAACAAATAAACTGAACCAGTTAAATAGCAAACATTAGACAACACAAAGAAGTAAAAAAAGAAAACCTCAGTAAGTTTTGCATTGCAGCTAGATAGCCATAATGATGAATTCCAAAATGTCAATGTATGTCTACAATGTCTCCTGCATCAATAAAAATAGCATCTATGTATATAACTTATTCCATTGTATCACAGGTATTATTCAATATTGCTTTCTTTAAAATAAACTTACTGAAGTCCACAAGATCCTTTCTCACTTCATAGCTGAGCACAGTGGCGTGTGAATTGGGAGTCTTTATTAGAAAGCAACCAACTGCAAGTGGACATATGTCGTCCTCCCCACCCCCCCAAAAAAAACTTGCAGCCTTGAATGATCTTAATACTATTAGGAAACTACTGAGGGTATTAAAGAAAAAGTAGAAAAACTATCTCAACAAACTAAATCAACTCTAATGGAGAGTTGAAGAGGGGCACCATGGTGACCTGAGGAGAGTCAAGAGACACAAAACTCAAGGGTACAATGACAGCTGAGATGGCAGGCCTAAATAGGGTCATAGTGAGGGGGCAGGATCACAGAGAATTCAGAGTCTCAGGAGTTTATGGTAAACATCTGGCAGGTCTGGGAACCTGTTGTCCAACTCCTCACCCCTGCTTCTAGGAATTCAGGCACAACCACCTTCAGGGGGTAGGGGTGGGATTTCACCTGTAAGAGTTTTCAGAAAATCCCTATCATCCACCAAGATGCCAAGAGGGTGCCAGTTAGACCCAGTATTCATATTTCAAACACACTTAAAGAATTACTTAAAATTGCTACACTAAAAATCCAGGCTCAAAGGAGGATGAAAAGTTAAAGTAAACCCCATTTTCAGGCAGCCCCCATTTTGTTGTCTGTTTAAACTATGAGTAACCCAGGCCACCAATTATCCCGGCTAGCAGAACAAGCTTATTAGGGCCCAGCCAGTCAGGAAACTCCCTGCTTAACTCTAACCGCCTGGGAATGCTTAACTCTAACCGCCCCAGAATGCCTTGAGCCCTGAGCCAATCAGATTTGTACCCCTATCCTAATCTTGCTTGAACACCTGATTGCTGTAACTTTGCTTTTTTGCCTTTATAAGCCCTGTGAAATCTCAGCTCGGGGCCTTCCTCCTAACCTCCGCTGTGTCGGTGGGTAGGACAAGGCCCGATCTGCAGCTCGCCTGAATAAAGCCTTGCTTTTGCATTTCGGACCGTCTGGCTCTCGGTGGTCTTCTTGGTGGTCTTCTCAGGACTTGGGTATAACAGAGGACAGATTACCTGACATTATCACTTCCTTGTTGCTGAATGATTGAAAAGGATTCCTCATAGTGGGTGTTTGAGTTAGTAATGTAGCACTAACAGAGATATTAAGTTACCATGAAAAAAGATACCTAGTAAAACATTGCCATACAACAAAAAAGAATTCAAACATAGCAAATATACATACTCCTTCTGGAAAGCCATGCACATGGGAGAACCAAATCCAAAGACCAGGCACATCTGGGCATCTGGGCTGTAGCCATTCTGAAGTAGTATTTCTAAGCACCGTTCATGTCCTCCAAACACTGCTGAGTAAACAGGGCTCACTTTGTCTGGCCCAGTATCACAGATCCGGTTAGTGAGTGGTATTAACAAGTCCAAGATTCTATAAATACACAAATGCAGGAGCATTTAATGTTTTCCTGCTATATGCATGAGTTCAAACAACATTTCTACTGCACATTCATGGTTCTTTATTTTTTTTGCTAATTTTGCCTATTTAGCTTAATATCACTCACCACTTATGCTCCGATATTCAATTTTTTATATTTGATATTTCAAAGTGTAGTAAATTACTTAAATATTTATTATTCTAACTATAAACTGGTATCAAGCCAATGAAGTATTTTCCTTCTTCAAATACCATTTAGTGGGGTTTGGGAGAAAAAGATGTTTGGGGTGAGGGTGTATTCCTGTCCTGAGGCTTGAACTCAGAGCCTGAGCACAGACTCTGAGCTTTTCTGCTTAAGGCTAGCACTCTACTATTTGAGCTACGGCTCCACTTTTCTTTTTTTTCTTTTTTAGTAGTTTATTGGTGACAGGAGTCTCATGGACTTTCCTGCTCAGGATGGCTTCGAACCGTGATCCTTAGTTCTCAGCCTACTGAGGAGTTAAGGATTACAGGCATGAGCTACAAGCACCCAGTTTCCAATTAGTTTTGTTTGTCTAATTAGTAAGAATTTTTTAAGATGGTAAATAATACAAAATGGAAAATAACATTTACATCAGAAAAATACAATTTTGCTAAAATATTTATTCTTTGAAAAGACTATAAGGTCATTAAAATTTGAAGCAGATTTATAAAGAAGCTAGTTGATAGAAAATTCTAAAGAAATATAACATGTTTAGATTATATAAACTTATTCCAGCAGTTAACTAGAAACAAAAAGGGCAATTCACTCTTTTTTATAAAATAAGCATGGCATAGTGGTGCATGCCTATAGTTCCAGCTACTCAGGAGGTGGACACATATGAATCAGGAATTTGAGGCCCACCCTGGCAAAGTTAGCAATATCCTATCTCGAAAACAAAAGGGCTGGGAGTATAATTCAAATGCTACAGTGCTTGTCTAAAGAAACACAAGGCCCTAAATTCAACTCTGAATATTTCAGTTTTTAAATTTTTTAATTTGGAAATAAAATGAGTAAGCAAGCTAGGAAATTCCTTTTTACCTTACTGTATCTCTATGACATTCTACTTCTCTTATATGAGCCTAAGAGAGTAGTAAAGGAAAACTCAGGTGTACAGAAAGATTAACCTTTACTGTAGGCTACAGAAGAAATTATAAATGGCAAATAGAATTCTCAACACAAGTGAGGGCAAATTCTTCAGTTTTGTTACTAATTTAAATTTCAAGCATAATTTCATCTAAGATGTAAATACCAAATTTTAATACCTAACTTTTTTTAACATTAAGAATCTGTTTAGGCCGGGTGCCGGTGGCTCATGCCTATAATCCTAGCTCCTCAGGAGGCTGAGATCTGAGGACTGTGGTTCAAAGCCAGCCCGAGAAGGAAAGTCCATGAAACTAATCTCCAATTAATCACAAGAAAGTAGGAAATGGTGGTGGGGCTGGGAATATGGCCTAGAGGTAAAGTACTCTCCTCGTATACATGAAGTACTAAGTTCGATTCCTTGGCACCACATATATAGAAAAAGCCAAAAGTGCCGCTGTATCTCAAGTGGTAGAGTGCTAGCCTTGAGCAAAAAGAAACCAGGGACAGTGCTCAGGCCCTGAGTTCAAGCCCCAGGACTGGCAAAAAACAAAACAAAACAAGAAATAGGAAGTGGTGAGAAAACAGGAAGTGGCACTGTGGCTCAAGTGGTGGAGCTCTAGCCTTGAGCTGAAATGCTCAGGGACAGCACCAGGCCCAGAGTTCAAGCCCCACGATCAACAAGAAAAAAAAAAAAAATACTTTTAAGGACACAGTGAAATATCACACCACCTTGTGGCATAATAACCTAATTGCAAACTGCTGACTACCATGTAACACATGAAATAATGGGCACTTAGCATTATTTCTTAAAAACTACCGAGAGCTATAAGATATATTGTAGAACTATGGCCCTAAAGACTGAAAATATATTACTGTTTTAAAAAACTGTTCAGTGTCATTGTATGTTCAGAGTCATTTTCTTAAACGTATAGATGCTACCAGCTTATAAGATTCCTTTAAACCAAATGCATTATCAATCTAAAAGATATCAATAATTTCCCAAGAATTTTCACAAATCAAGAAGAGCAACAAAAGCTAGAAAAATAGAAGCTTTGACTTGAAACTAAAGGCCAGCCAAAAGATTTAAGATGGGGGGGCATACTTAGCACACAGCAAAAAAAAAAAAAAAGACTCACTGGGTGTTGGTGGCTCACGCCTATAATCCTAGCTACTCATGATGCTGAGATCTGAGAACTATGGTTCAAAGCCAGACCAAGCAATTAAGTCCATGAGACTCTTATCCCCAATTAATCACCAGTGAAAGTGGAGCTGTAGCTCAAAAGTGGTAGAATGCTAGCCTTGAACAGAAAAAGCTCAGGGACAGAAAACAACACCCAGACTCTGAGGTTCAAGCCCCATGACTAACAAAAAAGGACAAAGAAGACTCCATTCCAAACAGGAATAAGAAACTTTGTGCAGTCAAAGAGATATGTGAGGGGCTGGGAATATGGCCTAGCAGTAGAGTACTCCTTAGCACCACATATATAGAAAACGGCCAGAAGTGGCACTGTGGCTCAAGTGGCAGAGTGCTAGCCTTGAGCAAAAAAAGAAGCCAGGGACAATGCTCAGGCCCTGAGTCCAGGCCCCAGGACTGGCAAGAGGGGGCGGGGGGGGGGGGGAGGCTGCTTAGGATAAAACTAGGGAGGAGAGAAAGAAGGTAGCACTAACTGAAAAAATCAGAGGACAGACAATACCCCAAGAAAGACCCTGAAGCTACTCTATCTACTAGCCCCTCTGTCTCAGAAAGGAAGATGTAAGACTAACAGGAGATGAGGATAACATGGAGAACAGAAAAGGAGTAGATAGATTTCAATACCTATCAGATAGTTACAGAAGGAACTGCCAAAAATGTTGCCTGGAGATTAAAGGTCTGGCCTAGATTTATTCCTTATTAGCTTTTAACTATGAGATCATTTTTATTTCTGCCTTCAATACTTACTTTGAATGGCCCATTTGAGCAGCTGCATGAATAGGTAATTGCCAATTGTCTTCATTACAGTAAAGATCTGGATCTGCCCCACTGGACAGCAAAAGCTCCACACATTCTGTATGACCCTCTTGGGCAGCAATGAACAGTGGAGTAGCTTTGTCCAAGGCTTGACAATTGACATTTGCACCTAATACAAAATAAGAGACTTAACAGATAATGATCATCTGTTTAAAAGAAATAACAAATCTTAAAGCAACTGCCAAAATAATGTTTCATTATACAAATTTTTCCCATCAATGAATGTTACTATTTTCTTTTTTTTTTTGTTACTGAATATTTTCTAAGTTGTTAATTACTATTAGAAAGAAAACAACGGATCCAATTTTGGAACTCATTTTTAAACTAAAAACTCTTATTCAATCTTCAACAAGCAACCTGTGGATCCAAAGTATATACACATTTAAAGAGAAGAAATGGGCCATATAGGGTGGCACATACCTGTAAACCTAGCAGATGGAAGGCTAAGAAAGGAAGAACACAGAGACTACTCTATGGTATACATTAAGTTCATTTAATCTGTCTGGCCTGCATAGTCAGAGCCTGCCCTCACCAAAAAAAAAGTTTAGTGCAAACTATCCAATACATATAACACTTTAACATTTCTGATAATTACTTTTAAAAGGCTATGTTACAAACTTTATAGATGTCACTAACTGATTCAGGTTAAGATTAATGAGAAAAAAAAACTACTAGTAGAGATAACATACAAGAGATCTCTGATTTAGCATTCTCTTTATTATATCTCTTCTTCATCACTGTTCCATAATAAATAAAGTCCACAGAAAAGGAAAAACAATATTTTAAATGGGATTTTGGGTTGATTTTGAAGTCATGAATGAAATCAAGTTATTTGAATACAAATATACAAAGATGTGAAAGGTTGGCTAACTGGGTAGTGACAGCTCATACTTGTAATCTGAGCAACTGAGGAAGGAGAGATCAAGATTCCTGGTCAGAGGCCAGCTCTGGCAAAAAAAGTCTATGAGACTAATATCGCCAATTAGCCATCAAAAAGCTGGAAGTGGCCAGGTGCTAGTGGTTCACACTTAGCTACTCAGGAGGCTGAGATCTGAGGATTGTCATTCAAAAGCCATCCCAGGCAGGAAAGTCTGTGATCTTTTTTTAATTTTTATTTTTTATTGTTATTTCGGTTACAGTTACATAAGTCAGGTAATATGTACATATCTTATTGGACAATGTCATTCCTCTATCTATCTATCTATCTATCTATCTATCTTATCTCCAATTAACCACCTAAAAATAGGAAGTGGAATTGTGGCTTAAAGTGGTAGAGCACAAAAGCTCAGAGACAGACAGTACGCAAGTCCTGAGTTTTGTTTTGTTGGGTTTTTTTTTGGGGGGGTGAGGTCATGGATCTTAAACTCAGGGCTTGCGTACTGTCCGTGCCTGAGCTTAACACCCATGACCACCCCCCCAAAAAACCCCGCCAAAATTGGGGATATGATGCAAGTAGACAGGACCACAGTTGAGGGCCCGCACACACACACACATGCACACACACATACGTTGAATAATAAAAGTCACATGTCTTCATTGTTCACAATAACCACAATATGGAAAAAACCCAGATGCTCTCTACAAATAGATGAATGGATCCAAAAAAGGTGGTACCTATATACAACTGAATTTTACAGTCATTAGAAAGGATAAAATAATGGCACGGAAATGGATGTAACTAGAACAAATCATGTTCAGCAAGATAAGCCAAGAACAGAGAGGTAAACAGTGCATGGTCTCCCTGATATGCAGGTGTTAGATTTAAAATGCAATGAGATATACCAAAGTAAACAGGACTCAAGATACCAATATACAGTGAGACCAAAAGAGGACAGTCTTAGGAGAAAAGCAACAACTAGTAGGACCCAAGCACCTCTTCATATGTACATAAAACAATATACAGACTGAAAAGAACTCCAATGATAAGAAAACAAAGGGCCTCTTCTGAAATTGTCTTATTATTTTTAGATGACTGTATATTCTTTACCTCATATATGTTTTATAAACGTGCACATCTGAGGGAAGCTAGGAGGAGGGCACAGATGAGTGGAAAGAGGGTGAAAAAATACAGCAGAGGGGTCCATTTGCTGCACTGGATGCTGATGAAAGTGAACTAATCAACTCAAGGGTGGTGATGGGAGAAAGGGAAGAGAGAGAGCGATGATACTAAACAAAAGGAAAGAAATGTACATATTACCCATAAGCTTTGTAGATTAGAATGATGATTTTTATCATTGTGAAAATTAAAATGAACACCTTGAAATATATGTAATTAGTTAATATCAATATAAAACATTATGTTTTTTTTTGAAAACTTTCATGTGACAAACTCTCAGCCAACATTATACTAAATAGTGAGAAACTAAAACTACTTCTAAAATCAGGAACAAGACAAAGATGCCCACTCTCTCAACTCCTGGAATTTTGTAGCCAGAGTAAAAACGTTAGAGAAAGGAATCAAAAGGGATTCAAATAAGAGGAAATTAAAGTATTCATATTTGCAGATGAGCCCCAGGACTGGCAAGCACACCACACATACATACATACACACACACACACACACACACACACACACACACACACACACACACACGATACTGGCACAAAAACAAACCTGAAAACCAATGAAACAAACTAGAAGACCCAGAAATAAACCTATAAATACCTACAGCAATCTGATTTTTTATGGAGCCAAAAATATGTTGGGAAAAAAGATAAAACTCTTCAATTTTTCAACATGGTGTTGGGAAAACTGAACATCCATGTGCAGAAGACTGACGTGGGATCCCTGTCTGTCACCTTGTACTAATATCAATTCAAAGTGGATTAAAATCCTCAATGTAAGACCAAAAGCCTTGAAACTACTCACTACAGGAGCAGTAGAACTATTACAGAAAGAAGAGAAAACATTACAACTTATTCATATTGGCAGGAATTTCCTGAAGAGAATTCCAGAAGCTCAGCAAATAGGAGAATGACAAATAAGACTGCATCAACCTAAAAAGCTTCTGCACAGTGAAGGACAGTTACTAAGCTAAAAAGACAACCTACAGAGTGCGAGAAGATATTTGCTAGCTATACAACTGATAAGGGCTTCATAACCAAAATATACAAGGACCTCAAAAAACTAAACCCTCAAAGACTGAATAACCCAATTAATAAATAGGTAGAAAAAGAAAAAGCTAGAGGCTTCTCAGAAAAAGTAAAAATGATCAGTAAAAACATGAAGGAGTGGAGCTGTGGCTCAAAGTGGTAAAATGCTAGCCTTGAGCAAAAGAGCTCAGAGACAGAACCCAGGCCCTGAGTTCAAGCCCCACTCCAACCAAAATACAAACAAACAAACAAAAAAGCTTGACAAGAAATGTACTCACTACCTTACATATGTAACTGTAACCCCTCTGTACATCACCTTGACAATAATTTTTTTTAAAACATGAAGGAAATGTCAATCAAATGTTGACATTGTATCTCATGCCAGTCAGAACAGCCATCATCAAGACTACAAAAAACAAACTAGGGGGCTAGGAATATGGCCTAGTGGTAAAGTGCTCGCCACATATACATGAAGCCCTGGGTTCAATTCCTCAGCACCACATATATAGAAAAAGCCAGAAGTGGGGCTGTAGCTCAAGAGGTAGAGTGTTAGCCTTGAGCAAAAAGAAGCCAAGGACAATGCTCAGGCCCTGAGTCCACGTCCCAGAACTGGCAACAAAAACAAAACAAAACAAAACAAACAAACAAAAACAAAAAACTGGAAAAGAGCAAAGGAAAGAGTGACACTGTCCAAAAAAGAAATGTACTCACTACCTAACTTACATAACTATAACTCCTCTGTATATCACCAATACAGTAACAATTTAAAAAATTTTAGGGCTGGGGATATGGCCTAGTGGCAAGAGTGCCTGCCTCGGATACACGAGGCCCTGGGTTCGATTCCCCAGCACCACATATACAGAAAACGGCCAGAAGCGGCGCTGTGGCTCAAGTGGCAGAGTGCTAGCCTTGAGCGGGAAGAAGCCAGGGACAGTGCTCAGGCCCTGAGTCCAAGGCCCAGGACTGGCCAAAAAAAAAAAAAAAAAAAAAAAAATTAAAAAATGCAAATAACAACAAATGCTGATGAGGATGTGGGAGCATCCTATTACACAGTAAATTAGTGCAACCATCATGAAAGGCAGTATAGAGGTTCTTCAAAAAACTAAACACAGAACTAACCTATGATCCAACAATACCACTCTTGGACACTTTTGTCCAAAAATTTGTAAGACGATACAATAAAAACACATGTACATTTGTATTCTTTGATGAACTATTCATGATAGCCAAGTTATGAAAACAACCCTGATGCCCTGTAACTGATGCATGGATCAAGAAAATGTGACTGATATATGAATGGGGTCCCCCCAAGGGAGGGGACCACAATGTAATAGGGTCCGAGGGTGGGGGGGATCCCTCATCCCTCCAAAAGTCCACCACTCAGAGACAGTCTCAAATAAAAAGATGGATTTATTGGGGAAGTAAAAAGTATACTGACCGGTCAGGGTCACGGCCCAGACTCAGAGCTGGGACTGCGCATCCTGAGCCACACTTGGGGTCGGATTATAAAGGCAAATACCACATGGTCAAGCTTGCCACGCAGGTTACAACACTTACAGAGCATGCCAGGTCACACACAGGTGGCCAATGGAGTTACAATCTGCCTCACAGCAACTGTTTGAAGTAACCTATCATTTTAGTTATACTTGGCACATGGATTTGGCAGGGCTCACTTGGTGCAGGCGGATACGCCTACTCATGGGAGGGCAAAGGTTTAACCTTGAGCATTCTACTACTCAGGTAGTCAAGCGGTTTACACAATCTTATCGCAGTGAAGGGGAACTTCCCTGGATTAGGCGGAGGAGATCTTAGTGATGATGGAGTCATCTTCTGCTCTCTTTAATCTGAGATGGAGTCAATCTGAAACCCCTCAACAGCCAACGATGGCACTGGCCAGATCTGACCTCCATATAACAATATATATTAAAAGAAAACAAAATAAAAAATAAAAGGGTGTCCTTGAATTACATTTATTCAAGGCCTGAGATGGGTAAAAACTATGCAAACCACAAATGTCAAGTGAACAGTAAATGAGGCATTCAGAAATTCCAAACATGCTAGGTAACTAGAATCTGCTTAGATAAGTTGTATGCTTGATCTGTCAACTTCAAAAAGAAATAAACACCACTCTAGATAAGATTTTATTCTATAACTCTGGTATTGCAATGAGAAGGACCCTATGTAAATCAAATTTATTTCGTCTTTTTTCTGCACTATAAACTTGAATGGTTAATGAATCCTCTAACCTTATGGGAACATTTTAGGGCTAAGACAAATAACGAAAAGGAGCTTTATAAATTTATAAGGCCATTTAACATGTTTTTAATTGCATTAAAAGCAATGTTGACTCTACCTGACTTATGCAACTATAAACCTCTACATATGACCTTTATAATAACAATTTAAAAGTTCTTTTAAAAAAATCTTGGAGGGCTAGAAATGTAGCCTAGTGGTAGAGTGCTTGCCTAGCATGCATGAAGCCCTGGGTTCGATTCCTCAGCACCACATATACAGAAAAAGCCAGAGATGGCGCTGTGGCTCAAGAGATAGAGTGCTAGCCTTGAGCAAAAAGAAGCCAGGGACAGTGCTCAGGCCCTGAGTCCAAGCCCCAAGACTGGCAACAAAAACAAAAACAAAAAAATAAATAAATAAATCATGGAGAAAACAACAAGGGAAAGATTAAAATAAGTTATCTAACTATTACAATCTTATGCATTGTTTAAAACATGAAAAAAGAAACAAACCCCATTACTGAAAAAGACTAAGCCAAGAAAGAAACGTCCTTCATTTAATTAAATCTTCAAAGCACAAGAAAGAATCAGGGACCCTGTAAGACTACAGGTGAAAAAGTTGAAAAAATGACAGATATCTCATTGAAAGAAGCTATAATGAGCTGGAAACATACCAAGTTACATTATAAACAGTCTTATACACCTTTTCAATCTGTCATTCATAACAATTCAGAGAAAAAAGGACATATAAAAGGACAAAACAAAAAACTAAGCAAGCGGTTAAAGCTCCACGTGTCAAGAGACTTGGCATGAGATAGCCATTAGTGTGCAGTTTTATTTTATACAAAGTATTAATAAAACAGTGATAACTGAAAAATCACAGGACTAGAAGTCATAAACCAAATTAAGATGGTGTTCAAGAGTATGACATAGTATAAGAAAAAAACATCACAAATCAGAAGGTGCCAGGCACTAGTAGCTCATACCTATAATCCCAGCTACTCAGCAGAAAGCTGAGTACTGAGAATTGAGGTTCAAAGTCAGCCCAAGCAGAAAAGTCTGCCCTGGTACTGATACATAAAAAGTCAGAAGGCCTGAGTCCAAGCCTTGATTCAGCCAGAAAGTTTGTAGATCTTTGGCAAAGTACTCAAAATACTTAGGGACCTGGAATTCTTTTACTCTTGTGCCAGGGCCTTGAGCTTTCTCCATCATGGCTGGCACACTCCTACTTTAGCCATGCCTCCAGTACTGGCTTTTTTGCTGGTTAAATGGAGATTTTTTTTTTTTTTAATCTCTCAGATTTGCCAGCCTGGGCTAGCTCTGAACTAGAATCCCCAGATCTCAGTCTCTAATAGAAAGGATTATAAGTGTAAGCCACCAACACCTGACAACACCTAGAATTCTTAGTTTAAAAAATATGTATTTGAGGGCTGGGGATATAGCCTAGTGGCAAGAGTGCCTGCCTCGGATACACGAGGCCCTAGGTTCGATTCCCCAGCACCACATATACAGAAAACAGCCAGAAGCGGCGCTGTGGCTCAAGTGGCAAGAGTGCTAGCCTTGAACGGGAAGAAGCCAGGGACAGTGCTCAGGCCCTGAGTCCAAGGCCCAGGACTGGCCAAAAAAAAATATATATATATATGTATTTGAAAAAATGATTTCATCAAGATTTATTATACTTAGAAAAAAGACTTGTTGAATGGTAACTCCTTTGCATAATAAAAATGTAATTATAAGAAAATGTGTTTTCTAAACTTTAAGGTTTAGATTCTCAAGGGGAAAAAGGGAGAAAAAGCACAGCAGTAGAACTAACTGGACACTGATGAAAATGAACCACACAACTTGTGGGTGGAGAAAGGAGGGAGGAACTAGGAGAGAGTGAGAGAACAGAAGACATTGTATGAAAGCAAATGTATTAATTACCTGACTCACATAAATGTAATCTCTCTGTACATCACCTCTATAAGACCAATGAAGGAAATTAATAATAAAAAAAACTTCAAAAAAAGATAAGATTCATTATTTATAACAAACTGGAACTTAATGAATGTTTCTTTTACTTTCTGAAAAATTCTTTTATTACTTTGACTTAGGTATTTGAAGGTTTATAAGGAAAAAGAAGAAATAAAACATGTGCCCTTGTGTCTGAATAAACTTTTGTTTATATGGAAATAATATATTAAAGTCCAGATACTGAACAAAAAATTGCCTGGCAGAGTATCTCATGGTATTGCTCTCTTTACCTATGTTCAACAGTTTAGTAGCAAAAAAGCAGATATGCTGTATGGAAGGGCTTTACAGGCCCATATACAATAAATACGTCTATTCTGAGAAGTCATATAAACTAAGAATGCCAGCCACCTCAACAGCATCTTCTCTGGCAATGCTGACTGTATAAAAATTGTCAAGGAGAAACCTTTAGTAGGTTTCTGTTGCTATTATCATAATAAGGTGTAAACATGCTTTGAAATAAACCCATTTAGATAATCAGATGAGTATCAAAACATGCAACTCAAAAGTTTAATGCACTAATTAACCACCTAATAAAATGAGCCTACATACCAAGCTTATACCCTAGAAGTTGTAACTGCTCTGGTCCTTATAGAAAACAACAGTGTCATCCTTCAGCTTACCAATAAGCCTGCTCTAGTGATAGATCTTTATGTTCCTACTCAGATAAACTAGCAGCTGTGCACTGCATTGCTAGTAATAGACACTAATAACCAGGCTTATAAATCAACTTCCATATTTCTCATTTACTGTTTACTTTTATAAAACCACATATTTATAAACTGACTTATACTTAAATCAGGAATGAATCCTCCAACAAATATATGAAGCTGAAAGTCATGATCGTAGCAGGACAAAGGCTAATGAATTCATCTTACCTGATGAAATAAGTATGCTCAAGCTTTCTAGCTTGCCATACTGAGCAGCCACAAATAAAGCTGTGATTCCAAAGTCATCCTGGCATTCCTTATTTGCGCCCTTTTTAAGGAGCAATTTTATTATTTCAGCATTTCCCTAAAGCACAGATTCATATTGTAAATAAATTAAAACAAAGAAAATAGAAGGCATTGTTTTTTCTTATTGCATTTTCTGAATTTCTTTTTGAAGAAAAAAATAAAACAGTACAGTCGTATTGGTTGGGGAAGAAGGAACCAAATAATCAGACTATCTCTAACCCATTAAATGTAAATATATTAATTAGTAATCTCTTGGAATTATAACCCTTACACAGTCCTGCAAAATTAGTTTACTAACTCAAGCACTACGGAATAATCACAGTTTCTTAATACACTGTCATAAAATAAGCCTCTACTCTTTATCAATTTATATCACAAATATTCAGATGATTTCTTAACTTTGCTATCAAGATTTTAAAAACTTAGGTAATCCCTATAGCCCAAAGCTGCTACAGCTACTACAGCAGTTGGCTTATTCAGAATGATCATTAGCATTTAGACTGCCTTTTCTGTGCTGTACTAACCATCATAAATCATAGGCAAGTAGGAAGCAAAAACTGTATAGAACTGTCATCTTAAAAGGGTAAAACACACAATTTACATGGAAATGAAATAATAAATTCAGAGATTACCTGGAAAGCAGCCTGGTGCAAAGAGTTCCATCCACACATAGAATGAGATCCATTAACATTTGCTCCATGTCGAAGCAACAGCTTTAACGCATCTATCTGTCCATTTTCAACAGCTGCAATATAGTAGTCACAAAAATCATTGTCAGCAAAAAGGTACATTCGTAAAACTGGACACTGGTGATGTTCTCATCATTTATTCATCTCAGAACTCACAATGCTGTGATCATTCCTAAACATTTACCATGACTATCTTAGCCCAAACCCATTTACATATCCTTTCTGTTCACATGCAACATTAAAAGACAAGAGGAAATAGAAGCCAAGAGGCAAATATTTATTTTCTGACAATGGAGTCCATGTAGCAATAGTTTGTTTTAAATGCACCTGGGAGTTGGACAGAGTAAATAGTTTTTAAAAAGCACCAGTCTGAAAAAACAGCTTCAAAAAGGTTGAAAGGTTTGCTATGACCATTTTATCACAAACGACAAGAGTCACTCTCAAAAAGTGAAAGCCAGTTCTGTATCTTGGAATTCTTTTATATTCATAAGCAACAATCATTGCTAAAATTATGTTCTTAGGGGAATGGGTGATGAAGAGAAATAGGCTCTGTTGGGGGAAGGAAGTAAATACCAGCCAAAGTGGGTTGGGATAACAAAAACAATGAAGAGGGTGAATACCATGAAACAGATGGGCTGCAACTATGATAACAAAACAAGGCAACTATTTGAAATTGGTTTAGGAAGGGAAAGAGAGACAATAAAGGAGGTGAGAATGACTGAACTGCACTGTACATGTATAAAAATGTAACAATGAAATCCTCCCCCATATAACTAATGTAATCTCATTTAAAAAATGAAAATATACTAAAAGGTTAAAGGTGGACTCCAGATAAACTAGAGTGTCACTGTGTGCTGGTGGCTCATGCCTGTACTCCTATCTGAGGATCACAGTTCAAAGCTAGCCCAGGCAGAAAAACTGTGAAACTCTTATCTTCAATTACCAGAAAACCAGAGTGGACCTGTGGCTCAAAGAGGTAGTGCACTAGCCTTAAGCACAAAAGCTCAAGGACAGTGCCCAGGCCCCAAGTTCGAGCCCCACAACTGACAAAAAAAAAATGTTAGCAATCCTGGGGAAGCTTAAACATGGAATTAATGAAAAACAGAACACAAGACAAACCCTAGCAATCCTTCCCCAGGTTTCCTTCTGCAACTTTCATTACTGTAGTCAACAGTGGTCCCAAAGTGTTAAACAGAAAACTCCACTGAGATTTTTGCTTTTTTTCTTGGTCTGTCATGGGGCTTGAACCCAGGGCCTGGGATCTGTCCCTGTGCTCCTTTGCTCAAGGCTATTGCTCCAGCACTTTGAACCACAGCTCCACTTCCGGTTTTCAGGTAGTTAATTGGAGTCTCACAAAATTCCCTAACTTGGGCTGGCTTTGGACCACAATCTTCAGATCTCAGTCTCCTGAGTAGCCACCATGAGCCACCAGCACCCAGCTCAATTAGTTTTAAAGTGCATGCTGTTCTGATGTGTAATAAAAGTCTTATACTGAGCTGGGAATGTGGCTTAGTGGCAAGAGTGCTTGCCTCGTATACATGAAGCCCTGGGTTCGATTCCCCAGCACCACATAACAAATAAAATGGCCAGAAGTGGCGCTGTGGTTCAAGTGGCAGAGTGCTAGCCTTGAGCAAAAAGAAGCCAGGGACAGTGCTCAGGCCCTGAGTCCAAGCCCCAGGACTGGCAAAAAAAAAAAAAAAAAAGTCTTATACCATCTTATTCCCTCCTACCCAGGAAGTGAAGTTTCCCTATGTCCAGAATATCCATCCTCACATATATGCATTAGTCACTCAGGAGCCTTGTGATTTTTGTATTCATTGTTATTGTGATATCTTACTGCATCTAAATCAAGCTCTACTTTAGTTGTGTATAAGCATATGTATTTATAACTCAGATATGTATATATGTGTACATGTGTACTGTAAATATACATATATAGATAGCTATATATATATGTATATATACACACACATTCAGTACTTTCTGTGAATAGAGGCATCTACCTGTGGCTCAGATAGAATGCCTACCTAATTAATAAGCATAAGGCTTTTGAGTTCAAATCTCAGGTTTGCCAAGAAAAAAATTAAAATAAAAAGAACTAAAGAAATGGCTCAGTGGTAGACTGTCTACATAGCAGGCTCAAGGCCATGAGTACGCACACATACACACAAACGTGGGCATGTACATGCATGCACGCACACGCACACACACACACACACACTCACTTGCATATTAGACATTTGGATAAAGGTGCATTAACTTTGTCTTTATCAAAATGGGGCATGGGTGTGCTTCCAAAAAGGAAGTCATTGTTTCCTGCAGACCTATTTTCTCAACTATTCTGAGAAAAACACCTACAAAAACCTGTTAGAAACTGCCCAGGATCCAAACAGAAAGTGCAAATCTTTCCCAGGAACAGAGTCAGCCATTTAAGCATCTGTAATAGTGAGTACATTGTGGGGACAGTGAGGACAAAGGTGAAAGAGAAAGGCTGGAGAATGACAGCAAAGGATTATGAGTACCTCTGCCTTGAGAGCTGTGGAGATACAGAGAAATGAGAAGTGTGTCAATAACAACAGCAAGGGGCTGGGAATATGGCCTAGTGGCAAGAGTGCCTGCCTCGTATACATGAGGCCCTGGGTTCAATTCCCCAGCACCACATATACAGAAAATGGCCAGAAGTGGCGCTGTGGCTCAAGTGGCAGAGTGCCAGCCTTGAGCAAAAAGAAGCCAGGGACAATGCTCAGGCCCTGAGTCCAAGCCACAGGACTGGCCAAAAATAAAATAACAACAGCAAATTAAACCCCATACAACTGATACTGAGATGACAACTTGGTAGGAATGCACTACACACTGGCATTTACATTGTGTTCTGTGTAGAAACAGTTCACTTATTCCTGCTTTTTCCTATGCCCAGAGAGAGGCATCAGGCTATTTTCTAGTTATTTGGCCTGTGCTATAACCCCAATTCTATACCTTCTGTTCTATGACTCTGAGTTTGTTCTCATCATCCCTTCTCTATTGAGTCTACTAGCAAATTGTAAACTGGTTTAAACCAGTTCACTATTCCCAGAAAAAAAAATGTAAGTTTTCCTTTCATTTAAAATAAACAAACAGAAATGTACTCATTACCTGACTTATCTAACTGTAACCCCTCTGACATCACCTTTACAATAAAATTTTAAACAAACAAACATACAAAGTCAGGCACCAGTAACTCATACCTATAATCCTGGCTACTAAGGAAGATGAGATCTGAGGATCACAGTGGAAAGCAGCCCAGGCAGGAAAGTCTGTGAGACTATTTTTTTTTTTTTTGCCAGTCATGGGGCTTGAACTCAGAGCCTGAACAACCTGGCATCTTTTTGCTTAAGAGAGCACTCTACCACTTGAGCCACAGTGGTATTTTTGGCTTTTTCTACATATGTGGTGCTGAGGAATCGAACACAGGCTTCATGTATGCTAGGCAAGCACTCTACCACTAGGCCATATTCCCAGCCCTGTGAGATTCTTTATAGACACTAGCCTACCAAAAAAAAAAAAAAAGCCAGAAGTGAAGCTATGGTTCAAATGCATAGGGCCAGGCATCTCAGAAGCATAAAACGCTAAGTCTCCTTTCTACTGTTGTGGAAATTGGCAGTAACATCATCACCATCTCTCCCCATCAGAATCTACAAAGTGTGCTGAATTCACTTTAATAATACTTTGTGCACAAGGTGGCATCTGGAGAACAAAGGAGAATTGATTCCTTTAAAACACCACTACTAATCCTGTCAGATGTTAAAACATGACTGGGATCTCGTCCATTCAACAATCAATATACGGACAGGTAACAAACACTATACAGGCAGAACTGATGAAGTACTATATTATAAGTTATGTAAGGGACATATTAACTAATGGTATCAAAAAGCCCTTATCTCAATCCCGATTTCTACAAAATGTGTGTGTGTACACAGACACAGATACACACACACACACACACACACACACACACAGAGCAATCAAGGAAATCTGAATACTACCTGGATATGCAATATTAATAAGATCATTTTAGGTGTTTTGTTTAATAGAATATGTATGTGAATATTTTTGTTTTGAATTACAAGTCAGGTATATGTTGTATGCCTATAATTTCAGCCCTCAGGAGATGCATGAGGGTCTCCACTTAAGAGGCAAGCCTGGGCTACATGTAAAAACCCAGTCTCAAAAAAAAATTTAATAAGAAGTGGAGACAGTAAGGCTGAAACTGAAACAACACTACCAATGAATTGATCATTACTGACGTTGAATATTAGGAACATGGCAATTACATCTTTGTATATACTTTTGTATATGCTTGAAACTGTCCACAAATTCAGAAAACAAAAAGACTTCACAAATTCCGAAGAGAATTTCAAAATGGAAATCTACAAGCCACTTTGAATACCTGAAATAGAGTAATATGTATACTATATTATCTGAATTTCCAAAAACATATCTATAAAAATCTAACTGAACAATCTTAATAATATTCATAACTTTGATTAATAATTTAAAATGCTTTGAACCCTAAAGAATATAAAAGAAAACAAGTAAATGAATGCATAGCAAAACAATAACAATAATTAGGATAGTACTAATCTGTACTTTGTACTTCTTATAGTTCAAATTATAAATTATACTGAATTTCTAGTTATTACATTATCCTCAACTAAATGAAAAGTCCTCACTATCAGGAACAAAGTCTAATATTATAGTAGCCTAATAATTACTCAATTTACAGAGGTGTCTGAGGGAAATCCAATCTACCAGCCCAGAGATAAGCAAGTGATTGGCCAACATGATGTTTCTTTGGTCCCTTACCTTCCCCTGTGGAACCCACCTAGGACCACATACAAGTGCAGAAAAGGCCCATATTTCAAATCTAAGATGTTAACTGTTAAGTAAAGGGTTTAAGAGAGACTATATTCATTCTGTTGCTATCTAGAACCACACTCTCCAATACAAGAGTCACTAGTCCCATGTGGCTACATTTAAGTTAATGAAAATGAGATATGAGTTCCTCAATCAAACTGGCCTAATTAAGTTCTCAAGAGCTACATGTGATCCTAGCTACTTAGGAGACTTAAGGTCTAAGGATCACTGTTTGAAAGCCAGCCTAGTTAGAAAAGTCTGTGAGACTCTTATCTCAAATTAACCACCAAAAAGCCAGAAGTGGAGCTGTAGGTTCAAGGGATAAAAGGCAAGCCTTGAACAAAAAGGATGAGGGACAGCACCCAGGCCCTGAATTCAAGCTCCAGGACTGGCACAGAAAATAAAAAATAAAAAGGTTAAATGTGGCTAGTAACTATGGGATAGTGCAAATATAGGATATTTACAGGCTCTTCTGGACAACACTTACATTACCTGAAGTTTAAGATTTAACCTAGAAGAGCCGCATGCCTAATACTTATCAGATAGAAATGGGTAGTTCTACAACCAAGAAATGTTCCCAGGGTTCTTGGGGGGAAAAAAGCAGAATCATAGTATCTTGTATTACACTGGGACCTAATAGGCTCCAGAGTCCTAGAATAAATAATAAGAGAAAGGGGCGAAGGAAGAAGTAAGAGCACTGAAGATGTGGCTCAAATAGGAGAGTGTCCACCTAGCAACCACCATATATGGAGAAATGAAAAAAAGACTTCCCTCTCTTCAACTGTAAAGTATTTTAAGACTTTACCCAGCTGAGAAAGAACAAAAGTAAAGTCCTGAGAGTTGGAACCTAGCCCCTCCAGCAACAACAGGTCATATTATAATACAAAAGAGAGCTGTTAAAAGAATACTTTATAATTTCCTGCAATGTCTAGAAAACATTTTGTATTTCTATTTTTATTGTTATCATAAAGGTGATGTACAAAGCAAGTCATGTAATGAGTACATTTCTTTTTGAACAGTGTCACTCCTTTCCTCACGCTCTCCCAGTTTTTCCCTCATATAGTTCATTTTCCACATACTATCTATGAGTACCACACCTATATTTGTTCACCCTTTGTCCCTCCAATTCTGTGCCCCCTTACCCTTCCAAAGATAATTGAACAAGACAAAAAGAAGACAAAACACCAAGAAAAAAAAACTCTTTTCAATTTCCTGGAATTCACTCCAATAAATATGATTTTATATGATCAGAGGCACACAAACATTGTGCCTTTGTGTTTGTCCCCTAAGAGTATCCTCCTTTACTCTCACTGTTGTGTGTATGTTTGGAGTCCTATATAATTTATCATGTCAGGGGTAATTTTAGATTTAGCTTCCACATTTGAGAGAAAATATGCACTACTTGTTGCCCTGCACCTGGCAGGTTTACCTCTCTTAACGTAATTTGTTCTAGATCTATCCATCCATTTCCCTGCAAATGGCATCATATTATTCTAATGGCTGTGTAAAATTCCACTGTGTATAGCTACCACATTTTTTGGATACACTCATCTACTGTATGGCATCTAGGCTGTTTCCATAACTTGGCTATTGTGAATAGTGCAGCAATGAACAGGAATGTGCAAGTATATTTATGGTATCGTGGCTTCTGATGTTCTAAGTAAATGCCCAGGGGTGGTATAGCTGGGCCATAGGGAAGATATATGTTTAGTTTTTTGAGGAACCTTCAGATTGCTGTCCAGAGTGATCATACTACTTTACAGTCTTACCAATAGGGCAATAGGGTTCCTTTTTCCCCATATGCCCGCCAACATTTGTTGTTATTCAAATTCACCATATTGGTCAATCTAACTTGGGTGAGATGGAAGCTCAGAGTTGTTTTGATTTGCATTTCCTTTGTGGGCAGAGATGTTGAGTATTTCCTCATGTGTTTCTTTGCCATTCTTTCCTCTTCTTCTGAGAATTATCTCCTTAGCTCCTTTGCCCATTTAGTGATTGGTTTATTAGCTTTGGGAAGGGTTAATTCCTTGAACTCTTTGTATATTTGGGATATTAGGCCTTTATCAGATGTATTGCTAGTAAGTATCTTCTCCTAGTCTGTTGGCTATTTTTTTGTTTATTATTTTTTACTTTGATGTAATCCCATTTGTTAAGTCTCTATCTGCTGTGCCACTGAGACTCTTTTCAAAAAGGTCATTTTACATTTTTAAAGAAACAAATGTTTCTATTTCCTAAATTAGAAGGAAGAAATATTCTTTTGTTTAAGACAACAATGAGTAACAAAAACAATAGGTGAGTATAGCCATAATACTCAATGTACTTTTGTGAAAACTGATATAGGAAATGTGAAGAGATAAGTGGGAGAAGAGAATAATGAATGGAAGACTGACCAAGAGGCATTATACTCAGAAACTGGCATGTTAAATTGAAACCCTTTTGTAAAACTAGTTGAGGAAAACAATACAAAATAAATAAAAGTAAAGTACCATCAAACAAACAGCTTTAAAAAATTCAGCTGTGGTATGAGGTATGTTAAATCCAATCACAAACCTTACATGAAGATTTCAGGAAGACATAGACTCCAAGTAATATTTCATCTGGAAGAAACATGGCTGACCAATACATATATCTAAGTTCTAAATGTAACCAGGAATATTAAAGTGATTACTGTTGAATACAGCATTTATTAGAGAGTAAATTCTTAGGGCTGGGTAGAGTGGCTCACATCTATAATCATAGATACTTGTTAGGCAGAGGTAGGAAGATTGAAGTTCAAGGCCAGTCTAAGGAAAAATAAGTTCTCAAGACCCTACCTCAAAACACAAGAAGGGCATGGTGCTCTTTAATGCCAACTATGCAAAGATTCAAGGACATGGTCCTCCAAGGCCAACCAGGGAAGAAGCACAGACTATATGTAAAAATAATAAAGCTAAAAGGGCTGAATATGTGGCTCAAATGATACAGTATTTGCCTTCCAAGACCCTGATTCAAAACCAATTATGCACCACAAAAATTTTTTTTTCAAAATGGAACTTTTTAAAAACCTTACTTGCTTTAAAAAAAAAATGCTTAACAGGGATAGGAATGTGGCTTGGCGGTAGAGTGCTTGCCTTGCATGCATTTAAGCCCTGGGTTCAATTCCTCAGTACCACATACACAGAAAAATCCAGAAGTGGCACTGTGGCTCAGAGGTAGAGTGCTAGCCTTGAGCAAAAAGAAGCCAGGGACAGTGCTCAGGCAGTGAGTCCAAGCCCCAGGACTGGTTTAAAAAAAAAAAAAAAGATGCTTAACAAACCTATATGTTCTAGGAAAAAGCTACAAATAATTTGTACCAGTTGCAAATCACAATGAGGCAAGTTTTAGATCAAAGCTGGAAAATATAATCTGGTTTTTGAAGGACAGATTTTGACAGATATTAATTTGAAGAAACACTATAGCTATAATGAACAATTTAATCATAAGCTACAAATCACTTCTAACTATATAGAAGGAGGCTGGTGATTCTGGAGTCCTAGAGATTGCCTACATATTCTATTAGGATATTTAAATTATATACAAATTTTTATTGCATCTATGCTTTTGTGCACTCTACATGCACTCCATTTGCCATTATGTACTTCATTTTCTTACACTCTACTGCCTATCTACTTTAGGTATAAACCATTTATTTACACTACCTCTTCCCCCCCACCCCCCATCCCCCAGTCCTGGGCAATACTCAGGCTTCTTTCTGCTCAAGGCTAGTGCTCTGCCACTTGAGCCACAGTGCCACTTCTGGCCGTTTTCTATATATGTGGTGCTGAGGAATCGAACCCAGGGCTTCATGTATGTGAGGCAAGCACTCTTGACACTAGGCCATATTCCCAGCCCATACACTACCTCTTTTATAAACAATGTTCATAAGCTATTTTAGTGCTTCAATATTTCTCTGGACCTGTGGTTACACTGCCATCTGGTGGTACCGAATAAGAAACTGCACTGCCATAACAGAACCTTCCTTCCCTCACATCTCTAATTTATTGTACGTAACCTTAGGTCTCTGTTTTTGTGACAACACAATATATCAAATACAATATGCCAAAAACGATTATTAGAGAACCACTCTAAGTTCAATTGATGCTATATGTTAGCTGCAACCCTTTTCTCTGGCAATGTGAGTGTCAAGAATTATTTCAAGAATGTCACTGGGTAAAGCTTGTAATATAATAATTACAAAATGAAGCTTCCTTGCTGAGAAGAGTTACATAATGGCAAATCACCCTCTATAGATTCATATTACTAAAATGTGTCATGGCCACCAATATTTAGTCTGAAATGTATTTTACTGATATTTACAATATCAAACACTAACTAGTACCACCAAAAAGAAAAAAGAAAAGAATAAGATAGAGAGAGAGCTGGGCATGGTGACTCAATTCCTGTAATCCTAACTACTCTGAGAATTGACGTTCTAAGCCAGCCAAGGAAGACAAATCCTCATATCTGCAAATAACTAGCAAAAAACACCAAAGTGAAGGCATGGCTCAAGGAGAAAAGTGCCACATACAAGCAAAACAGCTAAGCTGGAGTGAAAATGCCCAGTTTTTGCCCCAGAACCAAACACCAAAAAAAAAAAAAAAAATCCCAACACCCAAAAGAACCCAAGCATGTTGGTAGCCTATCTGTAATTCCAGTACTTGAGAGGCAGATGCAGGAAGATCACAAGTTTAAAGCCAGCTTAGACTACCTACTAATGAGATTCTGTCTTAAAACACCGACAACAATAACAAAAACAAAACCAAAGCAATTATTAATCTGTATGGATTAATTGAAATAAAAATATACCCTCAACATCTTAGTAATAACAATAAAATTATATTTTAAAAATACACTTTCCATAAGCCCAATGCCAGTGGCACAAGTCTGTAGTTCGAGATACTCATAAGAATGAGATCTGAGATCATGGCTCAAGGCCAGTCTAGGCAGGAAGGTTCATGAGACTCTTATTTCCAATTAATCACAGAAAACACTGGAAGTGGCTCTGTGACTCAAGTGGTAGAGCACTAGCCTTGAGCTCAAAAGATCAGGGACAGCACCCAGGCCCAGAGTTCAAGCCCCAGGCCCAGCAAAAAATAATAATACAGGCTCCACTTTTAGAAAATCTAGTATCTTAGTTGTAAATTTCTGAACTTCAAATCAGAAACAGTTGTAAATGGCTTCCAAAAGAATGGAGGTCAGTCCTGGGTACTTGTGGTAGGAAGAATATCTCAGGTGCACATCTTAGGAAAAGAAATCAAAGTACACTTTTCAAAGATTAGAAGCTCCATCTGAAGTATAAAATATAAATTCCCAAAAGAAGAAAAGATATATACTCCGTTCAATCTGAAAATCAGGGGAACTGGCTTTAAACAAGGAATCACACAAAGAAGCCATGTTGGCAAAACAGTCTGCTGACCCATAAGGGAATTGTAATGTAAAAATCCCACATCACTGATTGTTAAGGTCATGAGCAAAAATTAACTCAAATTTAAAAACCATGAATTGAAAACGAAACTAATATGGTATATGGCTCTGCTCCTTTCCATTATAAACCTCTTGAAAATAACTGGTCAAGCAATTTACACATATTTCTGACATAAATTGTCATAAAGGAAGCAGCACAAATACATAAAAAAGTACAAGAAAAAAAGGAAGTTACAGAAAAACAGTAAAGCAAAAACAAAATGAAACAAACATTCTCATCATAAAAAATCTTGCCACAAAGTGAATGAAAACTCTGTCTACGAGTTGGGGGTGGGGGGGAGTTGTTTTGTTTAAAAAAAGAAAAGAAAAGCTAATGAAACAACTGTCTCTGTGAAAAAGAAACAATTGAGATACAAGAGCCCAAGTAAACCATGGCTAGATGACAGAAAGTGACATAATTTAAATATGAAGACTTCAGAAAAGACCTGGGGGGAAAATACCTTGAATATGTAGGTGAAATTGGAAAAACAAACAAAAACAATACTGGAAAAAATAGAAGTTACTAAGAAAAATGATTTTAAAAGAACAGGAAAAGTAAAATAAAGAATACTGGAGGTGAAATCACTGATAAAAAATTATTGTTCAAATATGAATAATGTGGATCTAAAAACACTGTCATAGGAATAAAACAAATATTTAAAGATATGATTCCAAAATATACTAAAATTAAAAAGTCTACATCTACATGTTAATAGAGTATCCATGGAAAAAAAATGATATTTAACATACTTGAGAGGTAAGGGGAAGATGGGAGAAAATGAAGGGGAGACAGGGCAGGAAAAGAGGGAAGAAATAGAAGGGAGAAGGGAGGAAGAGGGGGAGGGATGGAGGTCAGAAATTTATAGTGATTCAACTCTAGAACAGAACAGATCCCCCTCCCATTAAAGAAGAAAAGTAGGACTCAAGAGTTTTGAATCTAATCAAATTGTCGTTCAAATACAAAATCACAATTCAATATTAAACCTGTAAGAATTCAAGGAATAATATTTTCATAAGTCCTTTCAGGGGGCTCTGTTAAGAGAAGAATTTTACAACCAAGCTGAAGCATCTATGGCAAAACAAATAGCCGGTGATAAATTTCTAAACAATTTAGTCACAGAACTAAAAATAAAATAAAATGAAGAATTTACAGTGAAGAACAAGAGACAAAGTATTATTTCCACTGGCAATTCAAATATGATGTAACTGACAAAAGTTAAGAATAAAAGGTTACATAATAATTTAAGGAAAATGGACAGATGTGTTAGCTCAAGACTATAATCCTAGCTACAAGCGAGGTAGAGATTAGGTATCATAGTTTCAGGCCAGCCCAGGCAAAAAGAAGTTCACAAACTCCTTCTTAACTGACTGGACACAGTGGTAGGTGCCTGTCATCGAGGCCAGCCAGGGCATAACTGAAATAACCAATGCATAAAGGGGCTGAAGATGTGACTCAAGTGATAGAGCCACCTGCCTAGCAAGTATAAGGCCTTGAATTCAATCCTCAGTACCACCAAAAGGAAAAAAATGAGATTACTTCCTTACTTTTAACACTGGAAATATAAATTTGTCAATTAGATATGACAATAAAATAAAATGACAGATCATATAAATGTATTTAATTATATGAATAAAACTAAAAAGAAATAAAGTTGTATCAAGAACTATAAACCTTTATAAACAAAGATAAAAGTAAATACTTGAACATACAATTAACACTTTTTTTTTTTTTTGCCGGTCCTGGGGCTTGAACTCAGGGCTTAGGCACTGTCCCTGAGCTTCTTTTGCTCAAGGCTAGCACTCTACCACCTGAACCACAGCTCCACCTCTGGCTTTTTCTGCATATATGGTACTGAGGAATTGAACTAGGGCTTCATGCATGATAGACAAGCACTCTACCACTAAGACACCTTCCTAGCCCCAAGTGTAAGTTTTGGTAAACTCTATACTTCTGATCTTAGAAAACGCAAATCTGTATTATTTTTTCAATCATGGGTCTTGAACTAAGGGCCTGGGTGCTGTCCCTGAGCTCTTTTGGTCAAAGCTAGTGCTTTATCACTTTCAGCCACAACATCACTTCCATTTTTCTGGTGGTTAAATGGAGGTAAGAGTTTCACGGACTTTCTAGCCCAAGCAAGATTCAAACCTCAAATCTCAGCCTCCTTAGTAGCTAAGATTACAGATGTGCGTCACCAGCACCTAACCCTGAAATATTTATTTTTAATAACATGTCTTCAAGGAAAAATCGCATACATTACAGTTCCCAAGGAAGGTAATTGGTTCATGTGAAAATCTAAAAGTCACTACAAAATAAAGATCAACATATAGTAAGATATATGAATCTAAATCTCAAAACTAGGTATCTTAAAATATAGCTTTCAGAATGATCACCCATGAAGACACTAGTAAAAAGTGTTCAAATATGGACTATGTCAGCAGAGTGAGAGTTAAAGGATGTGCCACATAAGGTAGAGTATGACATATTTCACAATTAAATATTGAGACAGGTAATCTTACATAACACTGTTTATAAAACACTTTGTTCTTAGTAAACATTACTGCTATGTTTAACACAAAGGTTATACAAAGTAAGTTCAGAAGCACAAAAAATAAAAAGCAATCCAACACAAGCCAAAAGTGCACGTTGTGTAGTTCCCATAGAAATTGTTCTAAGAAGTCACAATGGGTTGGATTTAAAACTCCAATTTATCAACATTTTGAACATACAACAAAATAAGGGAAAAGCTATATTCTAAGGAACTATCAAAGTTTTCACTTAGAATTAGACATATTTATAAGAAAGCTATTTTATTTTTAAAGACGTTTAAAAAACAAGTATCCTTATATTTTTATTATGATGTGTCCAGAAGTGCTTCTTGTTGGATCCAGTCTACTGGGGATTCTGTATACTTCGGTTAGGCAGATGAGGTTTTCTCTATGAAACATTATTTTACTGCATAGGTTTTCAATGCCTTTACTATTAAATTCTTCCCCCTCATTGATTCCATTTGACATGAATAGCAGGAACTGATTTTAAATGCTGGAAAAATTAAAGAAGGAATTGCATTACAATGGAAAGAAAATCAGAATTACTGCAGGCCTCTCCACACAAACCCTCAATGCAAGGAGAGCCTGGAATGGTATAAGCCAAGTTCTACTGAAGATCAACAACTGCCAACCCACACAGATCTACCCAGCAAAGCTATCATTACACTAGATGGTAAAACCAAAACCTTCAAAACAAAAATTAAAGGAATTCATGATCACTAAATCAGCATTACAAAGAATTCTAAAGGAATACACAATCTGGGCTGGGGATATGGCCTAGTGGCAAGAGTGCTTGCCTCGTATACATGAGGCCCTGGGTTCAATTCCCCAGCACCACATATACAGAAAACGGCCAGAAGTGGCGCTGTGGCTCAAGTGGCAGAGTGCTAGCCTTGAGCAAAAAGAAGCCAGGGACAGTGCTCAGGCCCTGAGTCCAAGCCCCAGGACTGGCCAAAAAAAAAAAAAAAAAAACAAGGAATACACAATCTGAACAAAGCAATCAAATTCAAAGAAACACATCAGATAAAAATCACTAGAAGATCAATTTAGGAAACACAGGGAGAAGAAAGAAATTAAGAAAATGGCAAGAAACATGACATCTTTTTATAATAACCCAAAATATTAATGGACTCAATTCCCCAATCAAAAGAACAGCAGATTGGATCAAAAAACAAGATCCACCCAATGTTTACATTCTCTTTGTGGTTATTTTTGAATTGACTAAAGCTTCCACTAATTATGATATATGGCTTTTAGAATATTACCTGTGTGTCACACTTGCTGAATAAATAAAATATATTAATCGCTGATCTTATATAAAGAGTCAGGTGGCTGAGAATGTGGCTTAGTGGTAGAGTGCTTGTCTAGCATGCATGAGGCCCTGGGTTCGATTCCTCAGTACCACATAAACAAAAAAAGTCAGAAGTGGTGCTCTAGCTCAAGTGGCAGGGTGCTAGCCTTCAGCAAAAGAAGCTCAGGAACAGTACCCAAGCTCTGAGTTCAAGCCCCAGGACTGGCAAAAAAAAAAAAAAAAAATAGAAAAGAAAAGAAAAAAAAAAAGGAATCCAAATATAGACATTTACAGAAAATAATATACCTTTAAATATAAAGAACTATGTGTGAATTATATGCAACTCAGAAACAGAAAAAACTTGCCTTTAAATAATTTTCAGAAATAGCTATTCCTTTTATTAATATATTGATTATATGAATGTTATGTTCAAGGCCAGCAATGAGTATAAATAAAATTTCATACACACATCATCCAAAAAATAAAAAGACTCATTCTCGCAGTCACATATGACACTATTTCCTTCCTTTGTAAATAGTGAATTATGCTTCACATACATTCATCCACTAGCAAATACCTTTACTTTTTGGTTTTGGTCGGTCATGGGGCTTGAACTCTGGACCTGGGTGCTGTCCCTAAGCTCTTCAGCTCAAGGTTAGTGCTCTACCACTTGAGCCATAGCACCACTTTTGGTTTTCTGGTGGTTAGTTGGAGATAAAGAGTCTCACAGACATTCCTGCCCGGGTTGGCTTTGAATCTTGATCCTCAGATCACAACCTCCTGGGTAGCTAGGATTATAGGCGTGAGCCACTGGACCCAGCTCTTTACATTTCTAAAAGCCATCAAGTTAACCTATAATAGAAAATAGCCCTATAGGAGGGAGAGGGGCAGGGGAAAGAGGAGGGGAGGGGGAGGGGGGAGGGGGAGGAGGGGGAGGAGGGGGAGGAGGGGGAGGAGGGGGAAGAGGAGGAGGAAGAGGAGGAGGAGGAGGAGGAGCAGCAGCAGCAGCAGCAGCAGCAGCACTATCCCAAGCATAGGATCTTTATTTCCTCCACCACCCCATAAAAAAACCCTATCCTTAGAATATTTACTGTGTGTGTGTGTGTGTGTGTGTGTACATGCATGTGCATGTGAATGTGTATGCAACAGAGGAAAGAACTCAAGAGAGGAAGCAAGAGAGAGGAAAGAAGGGAGGTTAGGTATGCTGGTACACATCTGTAATCCCAGTACTCAGGAGGCTGAGGTAGGAGGATCTTCAGTGCAAGACCAGCCTGGGATATGCAGCAAGACTTTGTCTCAGAAACAGAAAAAAGAAGAGAGCCAGAGCCTAGGCCTGGGGATATAGCTCAAGTAGTAAAAGACATGCTTAGCATGAATCAGAGTACTGGGTTCAATTCTCAGTAGAAAGTAGAAAGAGATGGAGGAGAGGGAGGAGAGGGAATGTTTAGGAAGATAGAAAGAAGGGAGGGAGGGAGGAAAGGCAAAAAGGAGTTCTGAAAGTGTGCCACTTAGAATTTGTCTGTCATCTTTAAAGAATTTTAAAAACTCTGTAATTGAATAAGTCTGAACAGGCCACAAATTAACTGGCATTAAAGGATTAGCTAGTGATTGCTTTTATAAAAGCTTCTTAATTTCTTAATGCCAAGAAAAAGCAAGCATAAAACATTCTTGAGTAACCTTGTAACACTGCTACAATTTATGCACTACACAAAGAAAAACTATAACAGTGCCAACTAAAAACAGATTTTCAAACTTTTAACAAACTTAGGGTCCAGGTGCTACCACCACCCAAAAATAGAAAACAAGAGGGGGAAACTCTAAAAATACCTTTCCAGTTTCAAAACCACAGAAGTGGTGATGTAATATTTACCAAAAGGACATGTTCTAACAGTTTTGTTGACAAAATAAAATAATTAACATTAAAATTTTTAACTGTACCACAAATAGTATATACATCACCTAAAAATAATGGTGTGGTTTCTTCTAAAGTAGTTGCATTAGGATCTGCCCCAGCTTCTAAAAGAATCTGTACAATCTTCCAATGTCCTTGACTTGCAGCGAGATGTAATGCGCAGAAACCCTCAAAAGTCTTTGTCTGAATGTAGTTTTCAGATGACTCTGTGGAAGAATAAAAATCTGTCAACTAGAAGATTAGCACTTGTGCGCCTTGGGTTTTAAAGCAAAAAAAAAAAAAAAGAGAGAGAGAAATTTAATGAAATATTAAAATGTAATCTTAGCTACTCAGAAGACTGAGAACTGAGGATCACAGCCAGCTCAGGCAAGAAAGTCTCTGAGACTCTATCTCTAATGAGCCACTAAAAAGCTGGAAGTGGTGCTATTGCTCAAATGGCAGAACACCAGGACTGAGCAAAAAAAGCCAAAAAAACAAAAAGTGTCAGGTCTTGTGTTCAAGCCTCAGTACTGTCGATAATTAGTTAATTAAATGCTTTTGACTATTTCCTCTAGCATTCTGGTTTCTTTTTTTAAAACTTTTTTTATTGTCAAAGTAATGTACAGAGAGGTTACAGTTACATATGTAAGGCAGTGAGTACATTTCTTATCAAACTTGTTACCTCCTCCTTCGTTTTTCTCCCACCTTCCACCCTCCGCAGTTCCCTCCCCACCCTCGGTTCCCTCTCCACTTTCAGTTCCCTCCCCACCCTCCCCTGAGATGTACAGTTGGTTTACAGCATATTGTCTTCTAAGTATTGCTGTTGCATTGGTTTACCTTTTACCCTTTGTGTCTCCATTTTAGTGTTCCCCTCCCCTAGTTCCAATAAACAAACATACAATACCCAGTGTGCCAAAGTCAGTTACAGTGGGTAAAACCATGGGGAAGAAAGACAAAAGAAAAAGGCATAATTTCATAGGGTACACTGGAAATAACAACAAAGACAAACCACTTATTTCCAAGTCTTGTAGTTCATTTTGCCTAGGATTGATCATCTTATGTGATCATATGCACATTGAGCTATTGGGCTCCTCTGCTAGGACTATCCTAGCCAAGTACTAATTGTTTCCAATGAGTGAAAGCATACAGTTTGTTTCTTTGGGTCTGGCTCACTTCACTTTGTATGATTTTTTCCAAGTCTTTCCATCTCCTCATAAATGGGGCTAAGTTATTCCTTCTAATAGATACATAAAATTCCATTGTATGTTCTCTGAGTTTTTGATGGGCAAAGAGAAGTCGCAGGAGTTGAAAATAACACAAAAGCTCAGCAGGAGGCAACACAACGTTGCTTGAGTAAGATTTATTGAAATACCATTAAGTCTGATTCCTAAATTCCATCAGAGTTATGTTTTAGCATTACTTCCTTGTATTCAACTAACAACATGAAGACACACCAAAAAGAATGTACTCCAAAGAAGCTAAACAGTTACACACATTATATGTGGGGACTTGGGAATTTATTTCAGAAGTGTACTTCTGATGAAAAACTATACATTCTTATAGCATTCAAATGAGGTGAATAACACTGACATTAAAGTATTTTAAACTCCATAACATTAAGAAGTGATTTTCTTACCTCTGCTTCCAAACCAGTGAAATTCTAAGCACATAATTAAGGATGGTTTGAGGTGAATCGTAAAGGCATTTCTGAGAGTAATATACAAATACATATGTACACACACACACACATTCTAGACATACCAGAATTGAAACTAATACCCTGACTAAAATAACTAACCATTCTTGTAACTGTAACTCACTGATTTAAAAAAAAAAAGACTGTTATAACATTCAAAAACAGCTTACAAGTACATGTATTCAGAGAAAAGGTCCATAAATGTCACAGAATACAGCATAGTTTATCTTAGGAACAATTCTTCAGCCAGGTGCTAATGGCTCACACCTATAATTCTAGCTACTCAGGAGGCTAAGATTGGAGGACTGCAGTTCAAAGCCAGCCTGGATAGGAAAGTCCATGAGACTCTTACCTCCAATTAACCACCAGAAAACCAGAAGTGGTGCTGTGGCTCAAGTGGCAGAGTACTAGCCTTGAGCTGTATTGCTCCGAGACAGTGCCCAGGCCCCGAGTTCAAGCCCCATGACCAACAACAACAACAACAAAAAAAAAAAACTTCAGAAATTGTTCAGATTATTTCGCTTAAATTAGTCAGAGATCAGTCAGCTTTTACATATTATCCTTGTAATTTTGTTTTGTTTTTTTGCCAGTCCTGGGGCTTGAAATCAGGTCCTGAGTACTGTCCCTGGTTTTCTTTTGCTCAAGGCTAGCATTCTACCAATTGAGCCACAGTGCCACTTCTGGCTTTTTCTGTTTATGTGGTGGTGAGGAATCGAACCCAGGGCCTCATGCATGCTAGGCAAGCACTCTACTGCTAAGCCACATTCCCAGCCCTCCTTATAGTTTTATATACATACAAATTATATGAAAAACTAGAACCACAAATGTCTAGGGATGGACAGATTACATAGGGAGGTAGGTAGGTAGATAAATAGATACAGACAGACAGACAGATGTAATTGATAAAGGTGGAAGGATCCTAAATGGGGGAAAAAATCAGTATTATAAAGATACTAATTCTTGCCAAGCTTGGTGACACATACCTGTAATCCCAGCACTTGGGAGGACCATAAATTTGAGGCCAGCATGGACTACATATCAAGGTCCAAGCCAGCCAGTACTAAATAATAACTGTTTCAAAAACAAAAAAATCCAAAATAATAAATTTAAGATAAGTCTGACAAAAATGCCCATAGAACTCTTTCTTGTTAGTTTTACAATTGGTATAGTAATTTGACTTGCTAAAAGTAGGATATGATATGTAAGAACAACAAAGAATTTAGAAATATAAATAGGATACCAAGGGAAATCTAGATTTAGGTATTGACAACCACATCCTAAAGACGGAAAAGTAAAATACTTGGGAGAGAAGGAGCCAAAAAAAGTAGTGAGAGACTAGAAGAGGTGATATTTGAAAAGGTCAATGTCATACTACTGAAGCAGCCAAGGAGTTTTCTTTTGAAAATAAGAAAGGATGTTCTCTTCTATTAGAAAGAAAATGTTTAATTCCAGACAGTTCAGAAAGAGTGAACCTTAATGGAGTCATTTTTATAAATTTTAAAAAATTAAGTAAAACTACTACATATAAGCAAAGTGAAGAGGTTAAAAGGAACCTGAAATATGGTACAGGATTAGAGTTTAAGAAGACTAAACATGGGCTGGGTATATGGCCTAGTGGCAAGAGAGCTTGCCTCGTATACATGAGGCCCTGGGTTCGATTCCCCAGCACCACATATACAGAAAACAGCCAGAAGTGGCGCTGTGGCTCAAGTGGCAGAGTGCTAGCCTTGAGCAAAAGGAAGCCAGGGACAGTGCTCAGGCCCTGAGTCCAAGGCCCAGGACTGGCCAAAACAACAGAAAAAAAAAAACAAATCAAGAAGACTAAATACTATTAACTCAATATAGATAGCTAAAGAAATAATCAGTTATATGTGTATAAATAGATAATAATCCTTAAAAATACTTTCCAGCTATGTCTAATGCAAAGGCCTAAAAGCAACGACACACCAGTAGCAGTGAGCATACTCCATCCCTGATCTTGGGTTTTTCCTTTTGTGCACATCCTGAGGCTTAAACTCAGGGCCAAGCACTGACAGTCCCTGAGCATTTTGCATCAGGTTAGTACTCTACCATTAGAGCTACAGCTCCACTGCCAGCTTTTTGGTGGTTAATTGAAGAGAAGAGTCTCACAAACTTTCCTGCCCAGGCTGGCTTTAAACTCAGGTACTTGGGCCTCAGACTCCTTAGTAGCTAGGATTACAGGTGTGAGCCACTGGTGCCTGGCCAGATATTAGTTTTGAATATCATTCTCCCAAGAAAAGAAACTAGGTGTTTTGTGAAAATGTTGAGGATTAGGAGGGGAAAATACAAAATAAGCCTGCAGCATAGTATAGGCTCAGAAAAAAAAATTAATATTCAAGAAAAAAATTCTAATTAAAAATTTTGTAAAAGTTATTACAATTTCAAAATGATCCATGTCGGGCTGGGGATATGGCCTAGTGGCAAGAGAGCTTGCCTCGTATACATGAGGCCCTGGGTTTGATTCCCCAGCACCACATATACAGAAAACGGCCAGAAGTGGCGCTGTGGCTCAAGTGGCAGAGTGCTAGCCTTGAGCAAAAGGAAGCCAGGGACAGTGCTCAGGCCCTGAGTCCAAGGCCCAGGACTGGCCAAAAAAAAAAAAAAAAAAAAAAAATGATCCATGTCAAAAGCATATAGGAACCAATCTGAAAGGGTAGCTAATGACCAAAACGGTTTGAACACAAAATAAATAACATCATATTAGACGATATCCCTGAATAAATATCCATGAGTCCATGCAGGTGTAAATAAATAACTGAAAGAGAAGAAATAAATTCCAAACAAAAGAATTCCAGGGCTAGGGGTGAAGCTCATGCGAACCTGGGTTTAACACCCAGCCAAGAAAAAAAAAAATCCCAAAAGTTTATATAGAGGCTTCCACTCTTCAAGGAAAAGAATTTTTTCCTACCTCTAACATGCAAGTAACTCTGGGAAAAAGGAACACAACCTCTGGCATAACTAGAAAAACATTTCTAAACATGAGAAATAATTGTATCAATTACTATACATAAAAAAGATTTATTTAGCTAACTTTAAAACCAGTAGGCCAGAAAGATAACATTTGGAGTTGGAAGACTCAGGCTGGCATCTTCAATTATAATTTGGATTAAGATTTGGGCAATTTACTTAAATTCCCTCAGGCTCGAATTATGCAGTAAAAATACTGCTGGCCTAACTCTCAGTGGGGCTCAGCAAACTTAGGAATAGTTTTAAATTTTGTAAAACACTAAAAAAAATAGTAGATATGTAACCATTACTGTACTGATGTGCTCTAGCAGTTGTTATAAATTTAATAGAGTCTCCAAAGTATCACTTTATGGTTTTCAGTACCCAAGTTCCAATGACAAACTGTGTTCCTTAAAATATGTCAGTTTCACCAAAGGGATTGTGTCCATGTTTTCCTAGACCACCAACTACTCTCTGACTTTCCTGGCAAGAGGGCTTCTTGAAAAAATTAGCTTATCATACTCACTTTTAATGTTTAATGTTATAACCTCTATTTTATCTTCAGCAGAAGGCAAAGTAGTTTCTACTAATCTACTTACACAAATTTTAAATGTTAGCAGCATTAAAGGCTTCCTAATGCCAAACACAAGAGCATGTTAGGTCATTTATAACAAACTTTTGAGTTTGTTCTTGTTTACATTTTAGGGCTGAGGCCATCTGTGCAACAGTGACAAGAGCAGACCTTAACACTCTGCAAGTGACACCACACCCTGTCTGCTGACGTAAGGTACCCTTTTCACTTATGAATAATAAACTGCATAGCTATTACTTATAATAGTGGTAGAGACAGGCAACAGACTTACTTTTGTTTTTTTGTTTTTGTTTCTTTTTTGCTAACCTCGAAAAAGTAAAGCAAAACCACATGGCTTTCCTTACCCAAAAAAGTTAAAACTTGAGATCCATGTCTCTCAGTGCCTGAGTCAGAATTTAAATGAGGCCATACAAATTTTATACATGATGATCACAAAATGATAAACATTGTTTATCAGGTATATGCTTAAGACCTTTACATAATTTATATCAGTTTACTATGTTAGGAAGTCTAGGAAAAGATTACATACAAAATAATTTACACAACACAAGGAATTTTATCATGAGCAAAATTCTCAAACCTTGGAAACCATGAATAGAAGATGCAGGGAAGAAATCAGTGGAGAAGAGGCTTGAAAACATAACAGAGAAATTGACACCACAAGAAAAGCAAATGAGGGGGAGGGGGAGAAAATGAGGGAGGAGGTAATAAGTTGAACAAGAAATGTACTCACTGCCTTTCATATGAAACTGTAATCCATCTGTACTTCACTTTAACAATAAAAGAAAAAGAAAAAAAAAGTAAAAGACTAAGAAAATATATAGAAAATACCTGAAACATGTGTAATAGGCAAAGGATTAATAACAGAATACTTGCATTTTTTGTTTATTCTTTGGGTTTTGGGTGTGAATGTGTAACTTTTGGGGTTTTTGTTGTTGCTGTTGTTGCTAACTTCTAAACAACATAAAATTCGGGATCCTATGTTTGGTAGGTACATGCTCTACTGGTTGAGCAACCAACTCCAATCTTTTCCTTTCTTCTCCAAATAAGGACCTGTATTAACTGTCCTAGAACACAATCCTCCTACCTTAACCCCTAGAATAGCTAGGGCACAAGCATGTGTCACCAATTCTGTCTTGTTTTTGTCTGTTTGCTTTGTGCTGGTACTGGAGCTTGAACTCAAGGCCTCATTGCTCTCATTTGACTTTTCTGCTTATGGCTAGTATACTATCACTTTAGCTACATCTACAATCCAGCTTTCTTGCCAGTTAATTGGAGATAGTTTCATTGTGATCCTCAGATCTCAGCCTTCTGAAGAGCTGGTATTACAAGTGTGAGCCACTGGGTGACACCACTTTTGTTTTTTTTTCAGTAGTTCATACTAACTGAGCAAAGACGGTTTCATTTGAACATTTCCACACATGTATACAATAGATTCAAATCAACCTCACCCCTTTTATCACTCTCCCCATCCCAATCCCCTTTGTTAAAACATTTGCAACAGATTCCACTCCTGGGCATTTATCCAAATGACCACAAACTAGACCACATTAAAGCCACCAGCACAACCATGTCCATTGCAGCATTATCAAAGCCAAGATAGGGAATCAACCCAGATGCCCCTCACTGGTCGAGTGGGTCAAGAAAATGTGGTATATATAGACAATGGAATTCTATGCTTTCATCAGAAAGAATGACATCAGCACATCCACAAGGAAATGGAAAGACTTAGAAAAAATTATTCTAAGCAAAATAAGCCAGAGTCAAATAAACATGGGTTGCATGGTCTCCATTTGTAATAATTGGATGTGCCTATTAATCTATAAGTAAACCCAATGGATAGAAAAAGGCAAAAAATTGCACTTGGACATGATTAATTAAGCAGGACTCTAAACATTCACACAGTGAGACCAAAGGGAAATATTCTTAGGATAGGATCACATTAAGGGCTTAATAAAAGGATGCTTATCAAAATGAACTCCAAGAAATGGAAATAAGAAGTGACAAGAAATGTACTCGTTACCTTGTATATGCGACTATAACCCCTCTGTACAACACCTTGTCAATAAAACTAAGTTTAAAAAAAGAAGTTTTTTATTGTACTGTTTCTTTGTTTTTCCCCTTTTGTTTCTGTTTTTATTTTTGTACCCTTTGTCTTCGTTGAGGGGAAGGGGAAGCACAGAAACTGTGGGACAAATTCAGCAGTGATACTCACTAGATGCTATGTTGAAAATGAACTATACAACTTGAGGGGGGAAGAGTCAGGAGGGAAAAAACTGGGAGAAAAATGAGGGAAGGGTGACAGTGTTCAAAAAGAAGTATACTCATTACCTGACTTATGTAACTGTAGCTCCTCTGTATATCCTTTTTACAATTTAAAAAATTACAACAGGCACAAATAAATTACTTCCACCATATATTTATACTCATTCACCCTGTTTGTTCATCAACTCAATCCCCCAGCATTGGTGCCCACCCTCTCCAACAGTCTGTTTCACTTTCCTGTTAATCTTTTCTTTTTTTTCATTTTAGTGCTCATTAGTTGTACCAAGGAGTTTCACTATGGTATTTCAGATAAGCATATAGCATAGCTTAGAGTAGCCCTCCATTGATTTCTCTTCCCGTTTCCCCAATTCCCTATTAGCCAATAGCTTTCACTGAAATTTCTAACTTCATACATAGCTGCATTGAATTTTTAAAGTATTCACCCTTTCTCTTTCTTCTTACTTCCTCCATTCCCCTCATCCTCCTACAAAGTCCCAGTTAGAATCATGTGTGTATGTGTGTACATATGTACATGTACACAAATATTTGCCTTCTATCTAGCTTCCATATGAGTGAAAACATATTTGGCTTTCTGAGTCTGTCTTGTCTTGATTAATATGATGTTATCCAATTCATCCATTTCTCTTCAAATTAAAATGTTTCATTTTGATTTGATTGAGATAGGATCTTGCTAACTTTTTCCCCAGATGGTCTTGAACAGAAATCCTCCTGTCTCTGCCTCCTAGGTAGCAGGGATCACAAGTGTGATCCACCATGTCCAGCCCAACAGTTCTTTAAAACTGAGGTAAATCTGAAAGAAATCCTACTTGAGAATAAGATCATCACAGAAAAATGCAGAGAGGAAAGGGAGGCTCAAAGTCCTAATGAAATCATATGATCACTAGAGTCCAGTAATGCCTGCAAAGACTTTTTTGCATTCAGACCTAGCATTTACATGAGCTACTATAATCCCTTTGTTCAAGCTAGTATGAACTGGATTTCTTTATTTATTACTGGAAGAATACAACATAGTAGTATCTATCAATATCTTAATATCAATAGTTAATTTTATGTGACAATTATAGCAAGATACCTGCTAAAACATAATTTGTCAATAACCTACACACTGAATAAGATTGAGCAATCTACTGAAGCCCAATAGAACAACAACAACAAAAAGCAGAAGAAGCATTTGTTTTCTCCTAAGCTACACTATCTTCTCCTATTCTTGAGATCAGAAATCCTGCTCTTTAGCCTTCACACTCAGGAATTTAAACCAGTTCACCAATCAGATCCTAGGCAGAGTTTCACCACTGTTTCTCTGGTTCACAGATCTTCTGACCTAGACTGCATTATAATACTTGTTTACTTGGTTCTCTATCTTTAACGATGAGACTTTCCAGTCTCTATAATCACATTTCCCTTAGGAAATTCCACGTGTGTGTGTGTGTGTGTGTCAAATTGGTTCTATTTCTCTAGAAAGCCTTCATGTTAACATATTTTATGAACCAGCAATTTCACTACTAAAATCATGCTACTGAAACGCTCATACTTGTACACTGAGAACCATGTTTACTAAGCACTACTTTTAATAGCAAAACTTTACCTAGAAAAATGTCCATTTATAGGCAAGTAATTAAGTAAATTATTTTATATGCAGACTATTGCAAAATACTATACAGTAGTGTTTTACTCACAAGAAAATAAGGAGCTGCTGCAGAGTTTTTTGTTTGGTTTGGTTTTGGTTTTTGCCAGTCCTGGGGCTTAAACTCAGGGTCTGAGCACTGTCCCTGGCTTCTTTTTGCTCAAAGCTAGCACTCTTACCACTTGAGCCACAGAGTCACTTCTGGCTTTTTCTATATATATGTGGTGCTAAGGAATCAAACCAAGGGCTTCATGTATACAAGGCGAACACTTTACCACTAGGCCATATTCCTGGTCCCTAGAATTTTGAACAGAATAGTCTGATATCTTTCAAACAGATCATGGGGGGGGGGGTGTATATATCAGAGGGGAAGTGCTTGCCTAGTATACATGAGGCCCTGGGCTTAATCTCCAGAAGCACAAAAAATAAATTTTAAGGATAGGAGAAGAAAAAATAGGGGAGCGTGTTGAAAGGGGTGACATTGATCAAGATGTATTATACTCATAACCTGACTTAGGAACTTGTAATCTCTTTGTATACTCAATAACAAAATTAAATAAACAAATAAATTTCTGATATCATAATGAGTTATGGGTAGAAAACAAAAGCAGAAAACAGATCTGTTAGGATATTATTGCAGCAATCCAGTCAAGAAATAATATAGATTATTGTTAGTTTTCTTGATAGAGGACATTCTTACTGGGGTGAAATGGAATCTCAATGTTGTTTTGATTTGCATTTATTTTATGGCCATTCATAAGGAAATGGAAGGACTTGGAAAAAATTATACTAAGTGAAGTGAACCAGACCCAAAGAAACATGGACTCTATGGTCTTTCCTCATAGGGAATAATTAGCACAGGTTTAGGCTAGTCACAGCAGAGGATCACAAGAGCCTAATAGCTATGCCCCTATGAATGCATAAGATAATGCTAAGTGAAATGAACTCCATGTTATGGAAATGAGTGTTATATCACTGTTGTAATTACTTTCAACATGCCATGTGAAACCATAGCTTCTATTGTTGATGATCTTCTTGTATCCCCTTCCTGTGGTTGTACTCGCACAATCACTGTATCTTATCTGAGTACAATGGAAACTGTATATACTGGTATTAGAACTAGGAAAGTGAAAGGGAATACCAATATAGAGAGACAAAGGATAAAAAGACAAACAACTACAGCAATACTTGCAAAACTGTTTGGTGTAAACCAACTGAACAATTCATGGAGGGAGAGGGAAAAGGGGAGGGGCAGGGGGGAATAAAAGAGGAGATAACAAACAGTACAAGAAATGTACCCAATGCCCAATGAAACTGTAACCTCTCTGTACATCACTTTGACAATAAATAAGAAAAAAAAAAAAGAAATCATCTTTTACCTGGTCAATATTTGTAATTTTAAAGTAAAGAAGGCAGGAGGTAATAAAAAAGAGCTTATATTGTATTAAATAAACTTACACTACATTCTCCTGTTAATGAAGATGAGGTTTGTTACTCAAAGGAAGTGATTGTCCTCTATTAGTAGGAGCAATACATTTTATTTTGATGATTGAAGCAGGGTATATGTTCTGTTAAATGTATGGGAAAAAGTTGTTTAAATTTCTTTGATGAACTTTCAATAAAAATAAAAGACTACAAAGCAGAAAAAAAAAGAAATAATATAGACCAGACAAAGGTATTAAAAGCAGTGAAAAGTAGTCTGATTATGCAGTATATATGGGGATATGTGGTTCACAGATAACAACACCTGTAATCATAAGTATTTTTTGATTGGATGAGGGAGATGAGAAAAAAGGAATGAATTAAGGATGAGCCAGTTTCTGGTCTGAGCAAGAACAACAGTATTTCTATCTTTCAGCTGAAAGCCGACCATTGAGACATTAGAAAATCTGCTTGCTGCCAGTTGATTGTGGCTTAACATCCATAATCCTAGTTATTCAAGAGTCTAAGAACTGATGACTGAGCTTGAAGTTTTGAAGCCAGCCAAGGCAGGAAAGTCCATAAGACTCTTCTCCAATTAACCACCAAAGGAAAGAGAAAATGTGGGATATGGAGCTGTAATGGTAGAGTACTAGACTTGAGGGGGAAAAAAAAAAGCTCAAAGTCACACCAAACAGTCACAGCAGGTTCATCTGGCCATAACTCTTCCTTTTTTTTTTTTCCCCCTGCCAGTCCTGGGGCTTGAACTCCAAGCCTGGGCACTATCCCTGAGCTTCTTTTGCTCAAGGCTAGAGCTCTACCACTTGAGCCACAGTGCCACCCAGGACTTCATGTATGCTAGGCAAGCACTCTACCACTAAGCCACATTCCCAGCCCTGACCATAAGTCTTAATAACTATCCTACACTGCCTTATTTAGTTAAGGATTGTCAACACCTATAATTAATTGTGCTGATTTAACAGTATATTCTGTTGTTTAATATGAACTAATATATAAGCTTACCTATAATTAATTGTGCTGGTTTAACAATATATTCTGTTGTTTAACATGAACTAATAAAAATTAATACAAGCTAGATCACTTATTTGCCAAATAAAAAATATTTGTTTAGCTATATATTCTAATTAGTTTAAAGATATTAAGTGACCTTCACAACAAGAGGTTTAATACTGAATAGCATGGTTAACTGCCACTAAAGATTATTATTAGCCCCAAAGAAGACAAGCTTCGGAGATATGTCAATTATTATACCAAATTTCTAATACAGGAAAGACATGCAAATATATTGTATGCTAAAGTGGAGAAAGAAAGAAACATGTGTGCATATTAAATCTCTAAGAAATCCTTATCAAACTTGAATGCTCTTCTATAGTTTGAGTAAGAAGAACATGTGCTGTTCTCAGAATAGATCTTGATGTAAATTACAGAATCAAACAGGGCCTGGTATGGGTCAAACACCTTAAATCATAGCTGTTCATGAGGTAGAGAAAGGAAAAAGGATTGTAGTCTAAGGCCAACCCAGGCAAAAAAAAAAAGTTAGGGAGATCCTATCTCTAAAAAGAAGCCAGGCATTGTGGCACCCACCAAATGTAATCTAGCCACTCTGAAAAAGGTCGTTGGAGGATCTCAATCCAAGACCAATCTGGGCTACAGCACAACACCCTATCTGAAAGGTAAAGTAAAAAGAGCTGGAGACATGGCTAGGGTTATAGAACACCTGCTTAGCTAGCCTGAGGGCCTAAATTCAAACCCTGTACTTCTAAGACAAAGAAAAGAAAGAAATAAAACCTCTCAAGCCATTTCAGAAATATAGCCTGATTAAAAATAAAATAAAATGAAGCCAGGATGTGGTGACCCATGCCTGTAATCCTAACTACTCAGGAGGCTGAAAAGCCAGTAGTGGAGGTGTGGCTTAAATAGTAGAGTGCTAACCTTGAGCAAAAAAGCTTAGAGAAAGCCCAAGCCCTGAGTTCAAGACTCAGGACTAACCCAAATACATATAACTAATGAAATATAATACAGTAATATAAAATAAATAAGGCCAGAGAGAAATAAGTTCAAACCAAATATTCTCTAGTTTATGACATAACATTTAATAAGTCAACTTCTCTGAACTTTGGTCTTCTCATTAATAAAATAAGGATATATGTAACTGCCTCTAACAGCAATTATGCATATACTAAGTAAATAATGGAAATCAAGCTTCTGGTTTATGTGCCAGATCATAGTGGTTAATCTCCATTAGTGTTCCTCCTATCTCCTTCCTCTCCTAGAGTCCCTTCACATCATGGTGCACTGATCAATATTTAACTGGTTCACCCTGTGGCAAACAGCCAATTTTCGGCACTGGCTGATTTGTCTGGTATCGGTATCACAAATCTTGTCATGGATGATCCAAAGCTATAGCATGAAGTAATTGAAAGCAGAGTTGTAATGATATGTGTAATAGCACACTCTTACTCTCTATTCACTAGTTTTATTTTCTACACAATACTTTTTATATTCTGAAATAATTTTGTTTCATCATAGGTATGTATTCTTTTTCTTCTCTGATAGGAATATAAGCACTATGAAAGCTGGCACTTTGGCATACGCTCTGCCGTATCTTCTACAAAGTCCAAGAAATTGAAAGTCTTCCCAAATTAAGGAAACTGAAAAGTGCTCAAAAGAAGACTAATCCCAACAAAATACTTAACCTCAATCTCAGTAGCACTGTTCCTTTTGTTTAGAAAAAGAAGAACAAATAGGATCAGGAACTACTGGGCTTAAATTCAAACAGTAGACGACTTCTGACACCTCCCCTAGCACAGTCAATAAAAATAAGCCACACAAGCACTTCCACATAAAAGACAATATTTATAGATGTCCAGATGGAGCATTAAACTGACATAATCCAAGGCGGCAATCTTACTATCCTAAACAGATAAGGCAGTTATTTTAGGATTACAGAAAGGGAAACAAATACTACCACGTATTACCACATATTACCACCTTTTTAAAAATTAATCCAGCTTGTAGGCACAGCCTTCCATACCTTGAATTTACTTTACCTGCAAGAATTAACATCCGCAAACATTCTATAGAGTTGTGATAAGCTGCTTCATGGATTGGCATCCATCCCCTGTTATCAGCAACATCCACACACCGGCCCTTTTTGAGCAGTTTCTTTAAGACTTTAACATTGCCCTCCCTGGCAGCAAGTCCAACGGTAGAGCATGTGTTTGAGTAAGCCTCTGTAAAATCCATTCTTTGACCAGCCTACAAAACAAGGTAGAAAGATAATACTGTAGTCAATTAATACTCCTAGAGATTAGTAGATCACAGTAAGACAGTCTAGCATCTCTCAAATAACTACAGAGAAATAGACAGTTGTGCCACAGCCTCAATCATAGTTGAGCCTAAACCTGTCCCTAAAGTTAAGTATTCCTAGGAATATTATTTACAAGTATCAAGAGAATCTTAAATACTTCATCTTTCCTAGTCTGGAAATATTTAACTAGCTCTTTCCAGGTTTCTGCTACTGTTCATACATCACCAAAAAGTACTCTTTGGAACTCTATTGATGAGAGTTGTTAAACACCTCCAGTGATTCCCAAATATATACTGCATTATGCAGAAAGGGTCATTTAAGTATTAGCAATGCTCAACTTCTACATAAAACCTTCTAAAGAAGACCCCAAAACATAACAAGAACAACGAACGAGTAAAAGGTGGTTTACTAAGAAGAATAAAGCAAATGGAGTATTTAAGTAGTTATCCTGGTTTTCCCAACACTGCTAGTCCTTTCCACATGTTAACCACTCAGGTTCTCCATACTTGATAAAATAGGCCCAATGAATGGATGTTCTGAAACCAACAAAGAGCTACCACAAAGAGATGAGCCCAGCTTCCCTACACCAGTCCAGAATGTTCTTTGCAGCAGTACTGCCCTCATTATCATTGTCATCTCCCTTTACAGCTCATTTCAAGTTCCCCTGAAGTCAGAATCCAAGCTGAGTTTAGTTTTGGGAAAGGGAGCTATGGCCCAAAGTGGAGCATTAGCCTTGAGTGAAAAAGCAAAGGGATAAAGAGCAAAGAGACCTGAGTTCCCAAGCCCCAGTACTAGCACACACAAAAAAAAAAAAGAAAAGAAAAGAGAAAAAAAAAACCACGAAAACAACTGTTAATGGTACTGTGAAGCAAGTTGGACTAAGACTCAAGATTTTCAGGGAAACAATTATCTCCTATTGGACATTTTAGTTTTTCTAATCACCATAAGAAGTAGCAATTCAGAATCCAGGCACCAGTGACTTATCATGTAATCCCAGCTACTCAGGAGACTAAGATTGAGGATCTCGGTTCAAAGCCAACACAGGCAGAAAAGTCTCCATGAAACTACTATCTCCAACGAACCACTCAAAAACTGGAAGTGGTGCTGTGGCTCAAGTGATAGAGCACTATCCTTGAGCACAAAGAGTCTCAGGAACATCGCCAAGGCCCTGAGCTCAAGCCCCACAATCAACAAAAAAAAAGGTAGTAATTCAGAAAATGCCAACATGTCTACCTCAATAGAGGCAAAACTTTTCTAGAAACACATTCTAAGTAATTTATCAAAAAACCAAAGACTTCAGAAAAGATGTTAAAATGTATAGAAATTTTCTTATAATAAATTTAAATTTACCATGATTACCTTTAGTGAAGGTGACACTTACTGCAGAAGTTTATTTATAACAAGCCAAACAGGTAATGTTAGCCATTGATTATACTGATTGGATCAAAAAGTCCATTACTAGAGTGAGTATGTTAACTGTCCAATATTTAATTATACAATTGGCAATTTATTTAAACACCAACTAGATGATTAATAGTGGGGAGTATATATAGATGACATTGATATGTCATAAATTCTATCTCAATTTGTTTTCAGTCTCATGGGAATGATTAAATATATGTCACCCATGATAGGAAATGGAAAGTTCTATAAGAGAAGTAAAGATAGAGACATAAAAATTATATAAGAAGTTGTTTCTGCTCAATAAAGAATGAGAGTTGTACCTGACACAACAGGAAGAATTAAAAAATTACTCTTCGATGGGAAGTGTGCCTAGCTGTGAAGTTTGAGATCTTGAACTCAAACCCTGATACCACTGAAGAAAAAAGAGCCTATGGGCAGAAAAGCATCCCTAGCTCTAAGTAAAAGAGTATAATGCTAGCGGTATCATAGTAACTGAGTTCAAATTATACTAAGATCCATTGTAACAAAAACAACATGGTACTTGAACAAAAACAGACATAAGGACTGAAGGAATAGAAGAGAGGACTCAGAAATAAACTCATAGACACCTCATTCTCAAAACCAGTTCCAAAAAAAAATGGGAAAAGATTACCTCTTCAATAAACATTAACTGGGGAAAAATATAATATCATTCACAGAAGTCTGACAATAATTCCCGATCTCTCACCCAGTATAAAAATAAAATCAAGGAACTAGGAATGTGGCTTCGTGGTAGAGTGCTCGTCTAGCATGCAAGAAGCCCTGGGTTCAATTCCTAAGTACCACATAAACAGAAAAGGCCGGAAGTGGTGCTGTGGCTTAAGTGGTAGAGTGCTAGCCTTGAGCAAAAAGAAGCTCAGGGACAGTGCCCAGACCCTGAATTTAAGCCCTAGATCTGGCATCAAAAATAAAAACTCAAGCTGGGAATATGGCCTAGTGGCAAGGGTGCTTGCCTCGCATACATGAAGCCCTGAGTTCGATTCCCCAGCACCACATATATAGAAAACGGCCAGAAGTGGCACTGTGGCTCAAGTGGCAGAGTGCTAGCCTTGAGCAAAAAGAAGCCAGGGACAGTGCTCAGGCCCTGAGTCCAAGCCCAGGACTGGCTAAATAAATAAATAACAAAATAAAAACTCAAAATGGATCAAATATCTCAATGTATAGTAGCTTTATGTCAAACCCTAGCATATGGTCTATTGAACATAAACTATTCATAAGATGTTTCCTTACACAAAAAGGTCTGTGCTCTAGACTGAAAGGGAATTCATAGTCAAGTAAATGTGATATATAAACTTCAACTGAGAGTTGAGTGGTGTGTGGCTCAGTAATAGATTAGTTCCCTAGCATATCTTAAGTTCAGTCCCCAGCACTGCAAAAGAAAAAAAGAAAATCTTCAACTGGATCCTGGATTTGGAGCAGGGAAACTCTACAAAACAATTTTGAGATAATTAAGAAAACCTGGGCTGGAGATATGGCAAGAGTGCTTGCCTGGTGTACATGAGGCCCTGGGTTCAATTCCCCAGCACCACATATACAGAAAATGGCCAGAAGTGGCACTGTGGCTCAAGTGGCAGAGTGCTAGCCTTGAGCAAAAAAGATGCCAGGGACAGTGCTCAGGCCCTGAGTCCAAGCCCCAGGACTGGCCAAAAAAAAAAAAAAAAAGAAAGAAAGAAAACCTGGGGCTGGGAATATGGCCTGGTGGCAAGAGTGCTTGGCCTCCTATACATAAGGCCCTGGGTTTGATTCCTCAGCACCACATATACAGAAAATGGCCAGAAGTGGCGCTGTGGCTCAAGTGGCAGAGTGCTAGCCTTGAGCAAAAAAGAAGCCAAGGACAGTGCTCAGGCCCGAAGTTCACGGCCTAGGGCTGGCCAAAAAAAAGAAAAAAGAAAACCTGAATAAAGAATAGCTATTTGATGAGGCAACTGTTATTTTCTTAGCTATGATAAAGCACTGTGGATATTAGAAGAATGTGTGCTTATTCCTCAAACATTCATGCAGAAGTATCTAGCAATAAAATGCTCAAACACACACAACTCTTTTCAAATGCTTCAGAATTTTTAAAACATTTACATAGAGGGGCTGGGGATATAGCCTAGTGGCAAGAGTGCCTGCCTCGGATACACGAGGCCCTAGGTTCGATTCCCCAGCACCACATATACAGAAAACGGCCAGAAGCGGTGCTGTGGCTCAAGTGGCAGAGTGCTAGCCTTGAGCGGGAAGAAGCCAGGGACAGTGCTCAGGCCCTGAGTCCAAGGCCCAGGACTGGCCAAAAAAAAAAAAAAAAACATTTACATAGAGAGTAAAGGAAAGCAATTGTAATATTAATATTCTAATATTAATCATTGGGTATACATGAAGAATATATGAATGACCATTATACTTTCTAACCTTTCTGTATAGTTCAAAGTTTTTTTTAAGGGGGAGGAGAAAAGTAACAGAAAATAACCATAGCAGGAATAGGAAACTACAACTCAAGAGAAAATATGAAAAATCTGGTTATCCTGAAACTTAAGATTTCCATGTAGCAGTTTCTATAGATTTCCTTTCAAAAATGCTAATAATACTCTGAACCTGAGTGTTTTAGCATTCTCTAATAACACTGGAAATGATTAATAGAAATTCTCAAGGATTTAAAATTTTGGTTAAGGACTCAACACACAGACACAACCATGACAATCCAGGTGAGCTTCCTAAAGAATGCTTTTGAGAAACTGCTCTAACCAGTTGATCCTAACACTTACTAAGATCTTTGGCTCATGAACGCTATAGAGTTTCTCCCCAAAAGAGCTACATGTACCCCAATTTTGTACACAATTTCAGTATGTTCCGCAGCTCATTTCTCTGAAGCCTGCTATGAGCTTTAGAAAAGTGCTTTAGCCTTGTTCTTTCCTAAATGAGCTACTGAGAGCACTAAAATATACATGGTTGTTCTTAGCATAAAATTTAACTGGGTAAACAATTTGCACTGGAATAACAGTTGCTTTTTCGTTTTTTGGTTTTTTTGTTTTGTTTTTACCAGTCGTGGACGCTCGAACTCAGGGCCTGAGTACTGTCCCTGGCTTCTTTTTGCTCAAGGTTAGCACTCTACCACTTGAGCCACAGTGCCACTTCTGGCTTTTTCCATATTTGTGGTACTGAGGAATAGAACCCAGGGTTTCATGTACACGAGGCAAGCACTCAACAACCACTAGGCCATATTCCCAGCCCAACAGTTGCTTTTTCACAGGCATAAGACCTTTACTGTTAATTTTATTTTATCTGAAAGGCAAACGATCGATTGTGTGAAATATATATTAATTCCAGCTTCCGCTCCTCTGGCTGCTGTTACACGCACGGGTATCCAATTTTCAAAGCACAAAATGTCTTTCTCCTCGTTGAGTGTGATGCCGGAGTGACCTACCTAAACTAATGCAGTCCAGACTAGCCAAGACTCCGATGCTTACCTTTCCCGACCCTCCCTGTTCAGGTGGGGGAAAAAAGTTTCAATTTGGAGTCACAGCCCTTCGAAAGGGATTGTAGGAATTGTAGTCCTCTGCACGGGCACACTAGGGGAAGTTTACCGATTTACCGAGGCTGCGGAGAAGTCAGCTAATTGGTTCTCAGAAAGTAAACGATCCTTTCAAACAAGGAAATGAAGCAATGCTGACAGAACTGGAGTGGGAAACGTTCCTGGACTACAGCCCCAGTATGCTTTGCGCCCCGAGCAGCGCAGTCATCGCGCCTGCGCCCCGAGCAGCCGGTTAAGTACGTCGGGGAGGCTGCAGTCCCGGCGGCGGAGTTGGCCACCGCGGGACCCAGGAGCTCCAAAAAGATGTGGGTGTTTGGTTACGGGTCCCTGATCTGGAAGGTGGACTTCCCCTACCAGGACAAGCTGGTTGGGTACATCACAGACTACAGCAGGCGCTTCTGGCAAGGCAGCACTGACCACCGCGGGGTCCCGGGCAAGGTAAGACGCCCGCAAGGTCCCCACGCTACCCACCGTGCCGCTCCCCAATTCCTGGCCCACCTGTAGGAGACCCGCACCCCAAGGCTTCCCTGAGGCCACATACAGTTAATAAGCCTGCATCTTCCTCAGCCCCCACCTCTGTCCCAGACGTGGGCACCCCCCTAAAACCGCTGAAGATGTTGCTGGTTAAGTTTCTAGAGGCGGCAAAACCCGCGGCCACAAACACACCAGCTTTGACCACTACTGAAAAAATGGGGGAGAGGGGGTGAATTTTCACGCCACCACGAAAATGCAATAGTAAAAGTCAACCTGAAAAGTTAAAATGGCTAAATGTGCTGACATTTCTGCATTTGTCCAGACTCCTGGTTTACATTTAAACACACTTGTAGTTTCTAGTTTCTTTATGTCTTTCCAACAATTTTATTAAATGACGCCTAATATCACAGAGGAATTAGTTTTCAAAATTATCTCTGGTTATTAACTTATTTTGATTATTTTGGTTGTCAGGTACTAGCAAAGTTAACTTAGTTATTATATGAATAGCAACCCTAAATCAGCATTATTTTAATATTCCTCAGTAGTTCTAAATTACAAATGTTTAATATAAACTATTGGACCTGTTTTTCTCTAAATCATACACTGTATTACTTTAAATACAGAGACATTCATTTCTATATATGTATTCTGAGAATTAGTAGCAGCTAAATGCCCATGCAAATCAGCCTTGTATTGGCTAATCCCTGAAGAAAACTAAATTTGGGGTAACTATTAACTGATAATTGGGACACTTGTTTTGATTAACCTCCTAATGTATGGGGAATAAAACATTTCTGTTGCTTATTCTCTAAAATATTTTTGAAAATTTATGTGAACTTGATTGCTGTTTTTAAACAAGAAATTATATTGACTCAAAAATCACAGTATCTAAAATACTGGAAATCAGTTCTAGAAATACAGCTGTGGAAAGGAGGCGAGATCAAGGTTCAAATAGTATGCACATGGGATTGAAATAATGAGGAAAAAAATCTGAGTTAGAAACCATTCTACCTCAACTAGAGTTAGCCAATAAGAATTTAATTCTAGCCAGGCGCTGGTGGCTCAGACCTAATCCTAGCTATCCTAATCAGGAGGCTGAGTTCCAAGGATCATGGTTCAAAGCCAGCCTGGGAAAGTGAAGTCCATGAGACTCTTGCCTCCAATTAACCACTCAAACACCTGGAAGTAGAGCAATGACTCAAAGTGGTATTGCTAGCCTTGAACAAAAGAGCTGAGGGACAGCATACAAGCCTTGAGTTCAAGCCCCATGACCAACCAAAACAAAAAAAAAAAAAACTAAGCAAAATAAAATACCTTTTGAGTTTCATTTAAATTGCCATTGAGGGCTGGGAATGTGGCCTAGTGGCAAGAGTGCTTGCCTCCTACACATGAAGCTCTCTGTTCGATTCCCCAGCACCACATATATGGAAAACGGCCAGAAGTGGCATTGTGGCTCAAGTGGCAGAGTGATAGCCTTGAGTGGGAAGAAGCCAGGGACAGTGCTCAGGCCCTGAGTCCAAGGCCCAGGACTGACCAAAAATAAAAAAATAAATTAATTAATTAAATTAAATTGCCATTGAAGAGAAAGCCTAGGCTCCCACTTTAATAAACAAGTATTTATACATATGTGGTTATGATAGCATATTTTACAACCCAATACACACAATGTGTGTTACACAGCACATCAGGATATGTATACTGTCAGACAGACTGATGATTTTTTAAAGTCTCAATCATTACAGTAGTTCATTCTTTAAAAGAAAGCAAGACCTTTGTATACTATGTAAAAGACAATTATGGGAATGAAAGGAGAAAGGAACTATAAAAAGCCAGCATCTCTTTGTAGTTAAGTTATTGAAATATAAGAAGGGAAAGGTGAAGGAAGAGAATTGCACTGCCAACAGTTTTAAACCTTTTACTTTAGAAATACATGCTAGTAGTAACTTAAAGGAAAATCCAAGTACTAAACATCTTTTAAGTATGGCATTCTAGTTAAGGAAGAAGAAAAAAAAAAACCTAGCTGGGCACAGTGGCTCATACCTGTAATCCTACCTACTCAGAAAGCTGAGTAGTGGAGCAGAAAGCCAAAAGTAGAGGTGTGGCTCAAGTAGTAGAATGTCAATCTTAAGCAAAAAATGGCAAGAACGCAAGGTCCAACAGAAGTGCCCCCCCCCTGCAAAAAAAAAAAAAAAGAAATTATTAAGAGCCCTTCTCAGTCCATAGCTGGGCACAGTGCTTCCTGCCTGAAATCCTAATTACATTGGAGACAAAGGTAAAGAGGATAATGGTGCACCATCTCAGTGGAAGATTCAGAGCATGGCGGTGTGCACCTGCTATCCCAGCTACTACAGGAATAAGAAAACAGGATGATCAAGATACAGACACAAGATAAGCCACCCTGCCTCAAAATAATCAGTGCAAAAAAAGAATTCAAGAGTGTTCAGTGGACAGAGTACCAGTGGCTCACACCTGTAATCCTAGCTACTCAGGAGGCTGAGATCTGAGGATCGTAGATCGAAGCCACCCAGGGCAAGAAAATTCATGAGCCTGTTTTTGTTTTTTTCTTTTTTTGTTGCCAATCCTAGGGCCTGAACTCAGGTCCTAGGTGCTGTCCTTGAGCTTTTGTGTTCAAGGCTAGTGCTTTACCACTTTAAGCCACAGCACCATTTCTAGCTTTTTTTTGGCGGGGGGAGGTACTTAATTGGACTTATGAGTCTCATGAACTTTATTGTCCAGGGTGGCTTTGAACCATAATCCTCAGATCTCAGCCTCTGAGCAGCTAGAATTACGGGCATAAACCACTGATGCCTGACCCAAAAGACTTTTATTTCCAATTATCTACAAAAAAAAAACAACACAGAAGTGGAGCTGTGGCTGACATAGTAGAGTGCTAGCCTTGAGCAAAAAAAGCTTACCAACTGTGCCCAGACCCTGAATTCAAGCCCCAGAACCAGCATGAGGAAAAAACAAAAACACTGGGATCAGTGGCAAAGTCCCTGCCTAGCAAGTGTGTGACCTTGAGTTCAAACCAAGTACCACCAAAAAAGAAAAAAACACATATTTTTACTTCTTTTTTTTTTAATGGTACTGGGGATCAAACCTGCCTGCTAGGCAAGCACCTTGTCACTGAGCTACACCCCAGCCCTACTTCTATTTTTATTAAAGTGGATTTGGATCACCAGCCTATGTAAATGTTACTTATCCAACAAAACAACAGAAGGCTTTAGAAACATCAACTTCAGATAATTAGGACACTAATCAGGTTTTTCACAACAGCCTGTACCCCAGTAAGTCATCAGAAAAGCCTCATGTTTACTACACGGAAATGCAAAATGTTAGTCTCATTTCCACATAGTGCAGTGGGCAAAATACTTAACCTACTCGATTTATCAAATTATGCTTGCTTTATAGCTTCGTTAACCCTAAGCTTAATTAACCATCAACTTATTGCAAAACTGCCAGTTTCTCACTAAAATAAGCATCTTATTTAAGTGAAGGCTTTTCCTACAAGTAGAATATGTTACAAGTTAATGGAAAGGAAAAATGTTTAATATTACACAATTGGGAACATTTACTAAATAAACTTTTCCAGACAGAAACATTACTCATTGAAAGCACCCATCTGACTCATTTTATATCCTCCAATCCCATTCAGCTTAGAAAAACCTTTCCTAAGTATCATGGCCTTTCATGAGTATCAGTGAGAGTTTAGGTGGAGCTACTAAATCTGCCTGGAGAATGAGCCAAAACTTTATGGAGGAAATGGCCTGATATGCCAGGTAAACAAAGAGGGTGGGACTACACATACTACATTAGTATATTCAAAGATAGAAATGTTTGTAGGAGTTAAGTCATTTAGTACATCTTGGAGGGGAAAGTGTGAAGATATGAAGATTGTAGTTATGCTAGGGAATTTTCATTTTACCCTGTACACTATCACATATTAAAATTTATAATCCAGGTAGTCATTCTGAACCCAGCAGAAAATAGACTAGAAAGAAGCAAATTAAGAGACAAAGGCAGAGCTCCAAGAGGTGAGTAAAGGATAAAAAGGAACCAGACTGAAGGCACTCAGCAGACAGAACTAAGTCAGAAAGCTCATGCCTATAAATCCTAGCTTTTTAGGAGGCCAATGTCTGAGGTCGTGATTCAAATCCAGCTTCAGAAAAGTCTGCAAGATGCATGCATGTGCGTGTGTGTCCATGTGTCCGTAAGTCCTAGGGGGTTGAACTCATGGCCTGGGCTCTGTCCCTGATCTATTTTGCTCAAGGCTAGCACTCTACCACTTGAGCCACAGCACCACTTCTGGCCTTGTAGTTTTAGTGAAATTAAGACTCTTACAGTACAACTGGCTATGGTGGTGCATGCTGTAATCAACAAGGAGGATAAGGCAGGAGGATCACAAGTTCGAGACCAGCCAGGGCTACAGCTTTTTGACTGGGCCCGGCGCTGTGGCTCAAGTGGTAGAGCGCTAGCCTTGAGCTGAAGGGACACTGTCCAGGCCCAAAGTTCAAACCCCAAGACCAACAAAATAAAGTCTTACAGCCTTTTCTACCCAACCTGGCTCCTCAGACATCAGCCTCCAGAGTACCTAGGATTACAGGCCTTAGCCACTGGTGCCTGGCAAAAATAAGCAGTTTTAAAAGTGTTTCTTAGAGCAAGCAGGTTTTATTCCATCAACAATGAGTTGATAATAATGCTCACTTGTTTACTGAACTTTAATTCAGTATTTTTTTAACCTTTTTCAAAACAGCCTGGAAGAGTCGTGACTCTTGTTGAAGATCCTGGGGTATGATATAATTGTTCTTCTTTACATAGGATTTATTGTTCAGGGATTGTTACTTTTTTGTTTTTCATTTTTAACCAATGAAATTTTACTGTCAGTACGTCACCAGACAATTTGCACTACACTAAATCTAGAACTCTTTTCTGTACTTGTTATGAGGGCTTTCACTTTGCTTATCATATTTGAGGGAAATGAGGCCAGTGGGAAATGTTAGAATATAGAGTGTAAGGTAGCAAAAAATTACAACAAAATGACATGTAGTCTTATTGTGTGTTTTTAAAAATGTGTTTATTAAGAATTAATGGAGAGATGGGAGTGTGAGTTAGAGGTAGAGTGCTTGCCTAGAGCATGCATGAAGCCCTGGGTTCAATTCCTCAGCACCACAAAAACAGAAAAAGCCAGAAGTAGCACTATGGCTCAAGTGGTAGAGTGCTAGCCTTGAGCAAAAAGAAGCCAGGGACAGTGCTCAGGCCCTGAGTTCCAGGGCTGGCAAAAAAAAAAAAAAAGAAGAAGAAGGAAGAAGGAAGAAGAAGAAGAAGAAGAAGAGGAGGAGGAGGAGGAGGAGAAAGAAGAAGAAGAAGAAAAGAAAGAAGAATTAATGGATAGCTCCCATATAGACAAACTACCACCAAAACTCGTCAGACCCTGAAAGCTCTCTTCACATTGGCTAGGAATCTTATTATTCTCATTAAAAAAAAAAAAAAAAAAAACTTAAGTAATTCTCTTTCCACACTGCCTAATGTTATATAAAGCACTGTGTTTCTTTCACAGGTGTGGAGTACCAGAACTCTATTTTGGGGGGGGGGGGGGGGCGGGGGGAGCAGTCGTGGGCCTTGGACTCCGGGCCTGAGCACTGTCCCTGGCTTCCTTTTGTTCAAGGCTAGTACTCTGCCACTTGAGCCACAGCGCCACTTCTGGCCGTTTTCTATATATGTGGTGCTGAGGAATTGAACCCAGGGCCTCAAGCATTCTTGCCACTAGGCCATATTCCCAGCCCTACCTGAACTCTTACTAAACTGGCTTCTGTTTCTTAAACATTTTAGTTATTTTTGTTGATATATAGATTTCCATTTTTATCTTGTGAAATTGAAGGTTTAGCTTTGGGAAAAACTTTGTATGAAAATCAAGCAGTGCCAGAAACAGGAGTGCTCTCTGTAATCTTAGTACTCTCTGAGGCAAGAGAATGGCAAGTTAAGAGACTAGCCAGGCTACACACCAAGATCCTGTCTCAAAAAAAAATAATAATAAAGGAAGATAGTAATAACAGAGTATAAGATTAGTAATAGTGTAAATTTAAAATGCTTTCAAGAATTTACAAAAAAATATCAATAGAGCTTCAAGTGGACACTGATGGCTCACACCTGTAATCCTAGCTACTCAGGAGGCTGAGATTAGAGAGTGGTGGTTAGAAGCCAGCCAGGGCAGGAAAGTAAGTCCTAGGACTCCAATAAATTACAAAAATAGCTGGACGTGGAGCCGTGGCTCAAGTGCTAGCCTTGAGCAAAAGAAGCTCAGAAGCTCAGAAGCTCAGGAGCTCAGGGAGCTCAGGAGCTCAGGGTTCAATTCCTCAGCACCACATATATAGAAAAAAGCCGGAAGTGGAGCTGTGGCTCAAGTGGCAGAATGCTAGCCTTGAGCGAAAAGAAGCCAAGGACAGTGCTCAGGCCCTGAGTCCATGACCCAGGACTGGCAACAAAAACAAAACAAAATAAAGACTTCCTTTATTGCTTAGTATAGTACATACCTCTTCAGTGCATCTTAAGTGAGGCAAACTTAAAATTGCCTTCTAAGACCACACAATGTTATCTTCAGTCATAGCGTATCTTCACCTATTCTGACTAGCCTTGTAAACACTAATTAGTATATTTTCATTTTTCAACAGGGTTGTGTATGGGGTGTTGCTTATAAACTGCCAGTAGGAAAAGAAGAAGAAGTAAAAACATACCTTGACTTCAGAGAGAAAGGAGGCTACAGAACCATAACAGTGATCTTTTATCCAAAAGATCCCACAACAAAACCATTCAGTGTGTTGCTATATATTGGGACCTGTGATAATCCTAATTATCTTGGTCCTGCACCTCTGGAAGACATTGCTGAACAAATTTTTAATGCAGCTGGCCCAAGTGGAAGAAATACAGAATATCTTTTTGAACTTGCAAATTCCATTAGAAACCTTGTGCCAGAAGATGCAGATGAACATCTTTTCTCTTTGGAAAAATTAGTAAAAGAACGTTTAGAAGAAAAATAGAACCTCATTTACTTACCAAGACCTAGTCATCGACTTTTCCAAATTAGCTGAGCTTTTAGTATTCAGAGAGTAATTTAAGTGCATTATGGCAATGTGTTTTGAAAATTTGTAAACTACATGAAGATACTATTTTTAATGGTGTAGTCAGGATATCAACAAATTTATAGTTTAACTGCAAGTGTCCAGAAACATACATTCAGAAGACTGAAGAATATAGAAAGGAGAAATTCAAGTCTTAATAGCATAATGATTTCCTAACTATACGATATTGAGCACTTGCTCATCAGAATTGAGTTCTTTAGAAATAATCTCAATTCAGTTCTTGTTTTTATCAGAGTAAAAAGAATCCTATTGTTTCATCTCACAATACTATTTTAATGTTATAGAGAAGTAAACCAAAGTAAATACAATAAAATTACACCTTCAATATATTCCTATAAAATCATTCTGTAACCATGATTTAAAATATGCAAGCTTAAAATAATGTGTGATTCAAAATACACAGTAATAGAGATAAAATTTGAGCCTTAATTGTGTGTTTCTTTATTATTCAGGAATTAAATGACTCGAATTCAGCGAATTCAGGCCAAAAGAAATTGACTTTTTAGCTGGATATGGTGGTATTCATCTATATTCAATCACACCTACAAATGGAGACAGGAGGATCTTAGGCCAGCCTGGAATACATAGCAATTCCCTGTCTCAAAAATTAAAAAATAGGGCTGGGGATATAGCCTAGTGGCAAGAATGCCTGCCTCGGATACACGAGGCCCTAGGTTCGATTCCCCAGCACCACATATACAGAAAACGGCCAGAAGCGGCGCTGTGGCTCAAGTGGCAGAGTGCTAGCCTTGAGCGGGAAGAAGCCAGGGACGGTGCTCGGGCCCTGAGCCCAAGGCCCAGGACTGGCCCAAAAAAATAAATAAATAAAAAATAAACTTGCTTTTTGAATATAAGATTCTTTGGAATTATAATGTGTTACGTATCTATGAAAAAAATGCATTTTACTCATAGAAAAAGTCATTAAAGAACTCAAATTACTAAGTACACAAATCACATCCACTAACGTCATTCACTTAGTATTTATTTTATAGTGAAACTGAAAAATAAAGGCTTTCTGATAGTTACAGATTAGTAGAAACATATACAAGTTATACTTGAAACGGTTTTGGGGTTTGAATTTGTTAAAGTGGCATCACTTGATTATTTACTACACATTTTTCTTTACCACTTGGCACCTATCTAAGAGTATCAACTGTGTATGTTGCTGCTAGTCAAGTGGGAAACTAATACTATGTTAACTCCAGTAGAAACAACATTGATTCACATTATAGCTGATTTCTGTAATTCATCTTCGTGTGTGGGTTTGGTAATTCATATTATTCATGTAAGTTTTTTCTTTTTCCTCTTCTTTTTTTGCCAGTCCTGGGACTTGAACTCTGGGCCTGGGGTGCTATTCCTGAGCTTCTCTGTGCTCAAAGCTAGCACTCTACCACTTAAGCCACAGTGCCACTTCCAGCTTTTTCTGTTTGTGTGGTACTGAGGAATCGAACCCAAGGCTTCATGCATGCCAGACAAGCACTCTACTACCAAGCCACATTCCCAGCCCTTGTTTTTGCTTTTTTAAGTAAGTTCTTTACTTAGTAAATTGCTCAGCTATGTAATTATTTTTAAGTATTTTCTGGAATTTTAAATATTGTTTTCCAGGCAACATTTCAGTTATATCTCCTAAGGATGTGCTACTCCTCCAAGCTTGCTTCCATAATAACCAGCAGACAGCTATACATCTAACTAGCAGCACAGACCCAGGTCTGTGATCTAATGCCTAAGATCTTTCCACTGTGTGTTTTAAGACAGTCCACTTAACTATTTTCACTACCCTGCAACTTTTCTCCAGGAAGTAAATTAATGTCTTTGTATAATAAAGCAGTATGTAACTTGTTACACGATGTTAAGAGTTCGTTGAGTGTAGTGTCACATGTCTGTAATGCCCTTAGGAGGCTAACGCAGGAGGATGGATCTTAAGATCAAGGTTCTCAAGTTTGGGAATTGAACCCCCCCACACCAAAAAAAGGTTACACTTTGACAGCTATGTATCTGTTACTACAAATGAGTCTATAGTTATACCAGAACAGTATGAAATGCACATAAAAATGAACTATTTACATCTGGGCACTGCACACCTGAAATCCTAGCTACACAGGAAGCTGAAACCTTAGGCTCAAAGTTCAAAGCCAAGTTGGGCAGGAAAATTCATGAGACTTTTGTCTCAAATTGACCACCAAAAAGCTGGAAGTAGAGCTATAGCTCAAGTTGTAGAGTGCTAGCTCTGAGCAAAAACAAAACTAAGAAACAGTACCCAGGTCCTGAGTTCAAGTCCTAGTACTGGCACAAAAAATGTATTAGTGATTATACTAAAACAAAAGCTAAATAAGTCTAAACTGCTTTACCATTATTACTCTAATTTAAAAGTATCTGTATAGGGGCTGGGGATATGGCCTAGTGGCAAGAGTGCTTGCCTTGTATACATGAGGCCCTGGGTTCGATTCCCCAGCACCGCATATACAGAAAACGGCATATACAGAAAACGGCCAGAAGTGGCGCTGTGGCTCAAGTGGCAGAGTGCTAGCCTTGAGCAAAAAGAAGCCAGGGACAGTGCTCAGGCCCTGAGTTCAAGACCCAGGACTAGCTAAAAAAAAAAAAAAGTATCTGTATAATTTCTCACTAGACTTATGAGAAACCAAGGGCGGAAACCCATTTACTTGTTATTTTACCAATCTCAATGTTTTGTCACATTCAACACCAACAGATGCTAAATATCACTAATAAATGCCAGGAGAGGTAGCAAACACCTGTACCCACCATGTGGGAGCATTTGTAAGATCACCATTTGAGGTCAGCTCAGATAAAAAGTTACTGAGACACCCATCTCAACCAATATATTTTTTTTTTTTTTGGCCAGTCCTGGGCCTTGGACTCAGGGCCTGAGCACTGTCCCTGGCTTCTTCCCGCTCAAGGCTAGCACTCTGCCACTTGAGCCACAGCGCCACTTCTAGCCATTTTCTGTATATGTGGTGCTGGGGAATCGAACCTAGGGCCTCGTGTATCCGAGGCAGGCACTCTTGCCACTAGGCTATATCCCCAGCCCTCAACCAATATTGAATGTGGTGTAGTGTATACCTATCTAGGTACAAGGAAAGCTACAGGTAGGATCAGAACAGGAGATTAGGTAATATGCAGACTTAATGTGAGACCCTATCTGAAAAATACCTAATGCAAAAAAACAAGAATTGGAAGTGTGACACAGAGCAACAGTGACACTCTTCCAAGCATAAGTTCAAAATCCGAATGCTAACAAAAAATAAAGTGCTAATGAATAACACCTCAATTCTAATGCAAAGCAGTTTTGATACTGTGACTTCATGTTATGAGAAAATATAGACGAAAAATGGACTGTTTTCTTTTTTGCCAGTCCTAGGGCTGGAACTGAGGGCCTGAGCACTGTCCCTGAGCTTCTTTTTGTTCAAGGCTAGCACTTTACCACTTGAGCCACAGCGCCATTTCTGGTTTTTTCTATGCATGTGGTGCTGAAGATTCGAACCCAGGGCTTCATGTGTACGAGGCAAGCACTTTACCAATAGGCCATACCTCCAGCCCAAAAAATGGACTGTTTTTTTCACTCAAATTTGGGGGACAAGAAGAGGGAAGGCAGGTTTATTTTATTTTATTATTAATTTTTGTTTATGTGGAACTGAGGAATTGAACCCAGGCTAGGCAAGCGCTCTACCACTATGCCACATTCGCAGCTAGAAAGGTAGTTTTTAAACAAATTTAACACACTAGCTTCCCTCACCTCCCAGGAAGAGAAGAGACTTACTATGGTCAACACTGCATAATCTATTAAACTAGAGATTAAAAACAGTATCATTTTTGGTTTTTTAAAAGAGCGCGCGCGAAGGAACCAAAACTTCTTGCCTGATTTTTTGGAATGCAATTTCGGCCACCATGCTATTTCCAGCTTTTCTGTCAAACTACTGACACCTGCCCGCCAACACGCACACACGCACACACAGAACCAAAACTTTTTGCCTGATTTTTTGGAATGCAATTTCGGCCTGACACCTGCACACACACACACACACACACACACACACACACACACACGGAACCAAAACTGTACACACACGGAACCAAAACTTTTTGCCTGATTTTTTGGAATGCAATTTCGGCCTGACACCTGCACACACACACACACACACACACACACGGAACCAAAACCTGACACCTGCACACACACACACACACACGGAACCAAAACTTTTTGCCTGATTTTTTGGAATGCAATTTCGGCCACCACGCTATTTCCAGCTTTTCGGTCAAACTACTGACACCTGCCCGCCAACCACGCTATTTCCTGACACCTGCCCGCCAAAACACACACACACACACACACACACACACACACACACACAGCTTTTCTGTCAAATTACTGACACCTGCCCGCCAAAACACACACACACACACACACACACACACACACACACACACACACAGCTTTTCTGTCAAATTACTGACACCTGCCCGCCAACCACGCTATTTCCTGACACGTGCCCGCCAAAACACACACACACCTACCTTCAAGGCAGGCGCTGGGAATGGAGCTGCCCACCCCTGGAGTCTTCATCCAAGCCGACGTGGGAAGCCCATGGGACTCTGGAGCCTGGGACCGCAGGTCCTCGTCCAAGTTTTCCCTAACCTGAGGCAGCAGGACCAAGACGCCGCGAGCGGGCAGCAGAAGCAGAGAGATGAAGTACACGCAGGGCAGTGGGGAACACAGCCACTTTCACCACCGCCTAGAATTTACCCAAGGACTAGCACCGACTCGGCTCACGCTTGCCGCCACCGTCGCCGCCACCGCCGCCGCCGTCGCCGTGCGGGCCCGGCCGCCACCCACCCACCTACGACGCGCGCGAGGAGCGACCCGAAGCGGCTAGCGCCACCGGAACTCACCGGCTTCGCCGTGCGGCCACTTCTCCGAGGGAAAGGCGGGTCTCCAGGTCCCCCAAATAAAGTCCCTCTCCGGCGTCGGGTGCCAGAAGAACGCCGCTTCCGAGCCCGCCTCAGAGCTGAGGTAGTAGAAAATACAGAAATGCGACGGTCTCCGGCTTCCGTAGGCGCGCTGCCCCGTGACCCCGGATGTTGATATGCCGCCTAACTGACCCCGGAAATACTGGCGGGAGGCCCCAGGCGGGAGGGGGCTGAGGCGGCGTTGCCGGACTCTCCGGAAGGAGACGTGGCGGCGGTTGGGTCCCTCGCTCCCGGCACGCTTTGTAGTCCCGCCGCCGCCGCTGCCTCCTCCTCCTCCTCTTCCTCCTCCTGTTCTTTTTGAGCCGAGGAGGCTGTGGCGGCGGCTGGAGAGAGCGGCGGCGGAGGATGGAGGGAGGGGGCGGCGGCGCGCGGAGCCCGGTCGCCGGGCCGCTGATGCTGATGCTCTGCGGCCTCCTGGAGGCGGCCGGCGGCGGCCGGGCGCTGCCCCCACTCAGCGACGACGTCCCCTTCCGCGTCAACTGGCCCGGCACCGAGTTCTCTCTGGTCAGTGTCGTCGCGAACCCCGCCTCCAACCCTCTTTTCCCCCCGGGAACCAAGCAATTCGGCCCCGTCCCTCAGCGCGCGTAGCCTCTCCCCCCCCCCCCCCCCCCCATCTCTTCCACAGGCCCAAGTTCCTTCTACCCCGCGTTCCTTCACTCGCTGATGTATTCATTCATTCATCCTTCCAGCTCCATTAGGTGGATGCGCCCTCCATAGGAAGCGCTGGGGGATCCAGCGATCCGTCGTTCTCCAATTTGTCATGCTTGCTTCCCACCCCGCGCTTCGAGAAGCCTTGGAATCACCTGGGCACACTCCTGCTCATCCTTGCAGAACCGCCTGTCCTTCTCTACTTCCACCAGCAACCTCCTTCTTCTGCATTACCCTCCACCTGGCCACCCGCGCGTCTGCTTCCCTCCCTACACCCCTCTCTGCATTCTTTGCCCCCGCATACATTACACACTTGACAAGTCACAAACTTGCAACAGCCCCTGGGGAATCTCTTCCCTTCAAAATTGTCCTCCTTCCCACCCCCCAGGATTGTTTGGCTTGGGAGATGCTAAGGACTTCCTTCTACGTGGAAGACCTTCTTCTATGTTTTTTTTTAATTTATTTATTTCTTTATTGTCAAAGTGCAGTTCGTACATTTCTTACCCAACTTGTTACCTCCTCCCTCATTTCCTCCCTTCTTCAACCCCCCCCCGCATTCTTCTATGTTTTGATGAGCCAAGATCTGTTTAAGATCCCAGAACGTGAGAGTTTGTTTTTAATGATGAATTTTCATACAGTGAAGAATGTATTTATAACCTCGTGGAAATGAAAATGTTGGGTGGAGGTGGGCTGCAGCAGAGTCTTCCTAGCCACATGTAGCTGTTGCAAACCAGTAAAAATTTTGCTCTTATGCTACCCTATAGTAGTTAATTTATTTATTTCAAATTGAGTTCTTGGGGGGGGGGAAGGCTTTTTTCAGTCTTATTATCTGTGATCATTCAAGTTCTGATACTATTATTAATTGCTCTGTAACTATTTCATTGGGATATTAGTAGATGGTACTGTGACAGCAAGACAATATCAAGTTGGAGGATGAGGATTGTAGCTCAGAGGTAGAGTGCTTGCCTAGCATATACAAGGGCCTGGGTTCGATCCCTAACACACACACACAGGGTTACTTTACACATATAGCATATCTTTCTCTTTTATCAAAGCCTCAAATCACTAGAGTTTAGAATTAAGACCACAAGTAAATGTTATCATTACTTGAAGCAGCAATAACTTTAGGAGACCAATAAAGATTGTTTTCAAAGGTTGGCATATTCATGTGGATTAGTGAAAAGAACTCTTTTGATTCTAATGCCATACCCCTTACTCTTTCTAAGGTTCTCTTTAGCAGGGTCTAATATGAATCTGTCCATAGCTGTAACAGTCAGAGCTTGAGTAAAAAGTTACATCATGCTCTGAAAATCACAAGGAAGAGATTTGAAATGGGTGCTATTTCGGAAGTGTATCCTGAAGTACCTCCTTTTATAGTTTCCACTTACAGAAATAGTCCCCTGGGCTCTGTGGTCAGCACTGATACTATCTGGTCCACTTAAACCACTGAAGTTCTGTTTGCAGATGGCAGTATGAAATAGTTGGTTTATTTCTTCCCTACTGTTGTCCATTCTGGTAATTAATTCTCAAACTTAGGTACTCTCCATATTAAGGCTTATCTCTATATTAATACCATGAAATACTGCCATTTTGTATTAAATGCCTATGTAATTTTTTTATTAATCAGATAAAGCCTTATGAGTCTTAAGATAAGGATACTTTAGGCCAGGTGTGGTTGTCTATTGTAAAGAGCAAACAGAATGATCGCCCTTCACGGTAAATGTTTAATGCATGTGGTCATTAAAATTTGCTTTCTCTTGGACCTGTGTTTAAGAGGCATATTTAAATGTATCTCTGAATGTATGTACCTAGAAATACAATCTATAAGGTTACTCCCATATAGTCATTCCATCTTCTTTCTAGCACTTGTGTTGCTAGCTAAAAAGAGATCATGGAAAACAATTCCAATTCTAATATATTTTACATTAATGTGTCAATTTTATCAATATTATTTTGAAATTTCATTTTTAAATACTTTTCTTTGGCAAGGCAACAATCTAGATGACATATTTCAAGACTTTGTCCACGTTAGATTTTTCTCAAGAAGTTCTTTTTAAGTCTGAGTTATTCTGAGAAAAATTTAAACATTTTTCAGTGAAGTGGCAAAAAACTATGCCCTTGTACTAAATAAGTTCTAAGAAACATCATTGGTATTTTTTAAAAGGCTTCTCTTTACTGCTTTATTTAATTGAAAAAAAACACACTCCTCCCCTGATATTACCTTTTTTTTTTTTTTTTTTGGCCAGTCCTGGGCCTTGGACTCAGGGCCTGAGCACTGTCCCTGGCTTCTTCCCTCTCAAGGCTAGCACTCTGCCACTTGAGCCACAGCGCCGCTTCTGGCCGTTTTCTGTATATGTGGTGCTGGGGAATCGAACCTAGGGCCTCGTGTATCCGAGGCAGGCACTCTTGCCACTAGGCTATATCCCCAGCCCTGTATTACCATTTTTTAATAGGCCAGTTGACTGGACATTTGCATATAATAAAGGAGCTGTGTGAACTAAGATAATGTCCTTTGTCTAAAATGAAAGACAGGATTAGAAGATGGGAATTTTTTTTCCTAAGGTTTTGAAAGTTCTGCTTTATATAATCTTCCCATGCAGATACATCAAACCAACATAAGATCTTTTACAATTAACAAAAAGCTGGAAGTGGAGGTGTGGTCCAAGAGGTAGAGCACCAACTAGGAGCAGAAAAGGCTGAGTTGAGAGTGTAAAGACCTTAGTTCAAATCCCAGAACCAGGTTTGAGAAAGAGAATTTTGTGTGTGTGTGTATTTTAGGTATTCATTTGAAATATATTGGCTTTTAGAAATCAATGAGACTTTGTTTGCTTTTATAGTGGAGAAGGCTTTAAGGATAGTTTTTTGTTGCTTTATTTTTGTTCTGGTACTGAAACTTCAACTCAGAGCCTACTGGACTCTCACTTTGCTTTTTTACTCAATGCTAATTTGTGCCATGCCTTCAGTCCTGGCTTTTTTCGCTGGTTGGTTGGAGATGCGAGTCTTAGATTTGTCCATCAGATCTGGTTTCAAACTTGAGTCCTCATATCTCAGCCACTTGAGTAGCTAGGATTACAGGCATGAGCCACCAGCACCTGACTAAGGATAGTTTTGTTGAAGTATGCCAGGAATCCACAAACTACAGCTATAGCTGTTGTTCTGGCTTACCTCTTATTTTTTAATTCAACTTTTTGTTGTTATTATAAAGGCAGTGTAAAAGGGGTTACAGTTACATAAGTCAGATAGAAAGTACATTTCTTTTTGGACAGGGTTACCCCTTCTCTCACTCCCAGTTTTTCCCTCCCATCACTACAGACAGGTTGTCACCTCCTCTTTTTATAAAGTTGTTAGGACACAGCCATAACTGTGTATTTTGTTACTAAAATAGCAGAGCTACAACAGAGACTATAAAACCCACAAAGCCTAAAATGTTTAAAATATTGCCCCTTACAAAGGAAATTTGCTACTGGGAGCTGGTGGCTCACACTTGTAATCCTAGCTACTCCGGAGGTTGAGATCTGAGGGTTGGGTTTGAAGCCAGCCCACGCAGAAAATTCCCCATGAGACTCTTATCTTCAATTTACCACTAGAAAAACAGAAGTGACGCTGTAGCTCACAGTGCTCAAACACTAGCCTTGATCAAGAAAGCCCAGGAATAGTGCCCAGGCCCTGAGTTGTTCAAGCCTCATGAAGAACAAAAAATAAATAAATAAAAGGAATTTTGCTGATCCCTGTTATATACTTTAAAAAGTTAAGTTGGAGCCAAGTGTGATGACTGCAATCCTAGCTACTCTGGAGTGGAGAATTGGGATTATCACTGTTTGAGGCCACTCTGGCAAAAGTTTATCTCAAGCAATAAAAACACAGTGGCATATATCTGTTATCATAGTCTTCTGGGAATCTTAAATAGGAAGATTATGGTCCAGGCTAGCCTAGCATAAATGGGGGACTATCAAAAACTAACAAGAGGGCTGGAACTATGGCCTAGTGGTAAAGTGCACATCTCATATATACATGAAGCCTTGGGTTCGATTCCTCAGCACCACATGTATAGAAAAAGCCGGAAGTGGCACTGTGGCTCAAGTAGCAGAGTGCTAGCCTTGAACAAAAAGAAGCCAGGGACAGTGCTCAGGCCCTGAGTTCAAGCCCCAGGACTGGCAAAAAAAAAAAAAAAAACAAGAAGCAAAAAGGAGCAGGGCCATGGAGCAAGTAGTAGAGTATCTGCCTGGCAAAGTGCAAGGCTCTTGAGTTCACAAACCTCAGTACCAATAAAAAAGAAAAGTTAGCTTGGCACAGAAGATCTATAGTAATGTTTTATAAAGTACTGTGGGTTGTTGCATATAGTGATTGGAGTCATACTATTGAGTGATGTTTCTGTGAACATTCATAGTCTCTTAGGCTGAGGATGTAGCTCACTGGTAAACCATATACTTATATGCATGAGGACCTGGGGTTGATTCCCAGCATCATCAGAAAGGTTTTATTGTCTCATATGTGTTTTAATCAATATTATAACTTCCACATATTGCATTGGCACTATTATTTTTGTACTTAAAATTTCATTTTTTCTATTATAACACAAGGATATGTTTTGTTTATCTTCACTTTAAAAATGTATAGGCTATTTTCTCTGCCTTAGAAATATATCTTCAGCAGGGTGCCCGTGGTTCACAAGCTGAGGATCACATTCTGAAGGCAAAAAAGATACTTTTAATTCCAATAAACTACCAAAAAAAAAAAAGCCTGAAGTGGAGCTGTGGCCCAAGTGGTAAAGCACTAGCCTTGAGGAAAAGAAGCTTAGGGACAGCACTCAGACCATGAGTTCAAGCTCTAGGACCTACACACGCATGCACGCACACATACAGGAAATACATCTTCAGTCAAGCATGGTGCCACAGAGCATCAGCACTGGGGAAGCAGAGGTAGGAAGATACCAAGTTTGAGGTTGGTTTGGGATGCATAAAGAGACCCTCTCAGAAAAGATAAGGAGGGGAGAATAAAGAAGAGAATGAAATTATTAAAAATATTCCATTGAAATGACATACTAGTTTGAGAAAATTATGTTGCACTAGATCTGAACTTACCCAATGTAATGCCAGTGAAGAAAGTAATTTGTAAATAAGTTACAAAAGTAAATTATTCCAGGGCTGGGAATATGGCCTAGTGGCAAGAGTGCTTGCCTCCTACACATGAAGCTCTCGGTTCGATTCCCCAGCACCACATATATGGAAAACGGCCAGAAGGGGCACTGTGGCTCAGGTGGCAGAGTGCTAGCCTTGAGCAGGAAGAAGCCAGGGACGGTGCTCAGGCCCTGAGTCCAAGGCCCAGGACTGGCAAAAAAAAAAAAGTAAATTATTCCAGAAGAATGTAACATACGGGTTTTTTTTTTGTTCTATTTCTAGCCCACAACTGGAGTTTTATATAAAGAAGATAATTATGTCATCATGACAACAGCACATAAAGAAAAATATAAATGCATACTTCCCCTTGTGACAAGTGGGGATGAGGTACGTTTTCATAAATATTTTTATAATCCTTGTTATCAAAGATGGTGTTTTAAAACATTGCAACCATATGCTTTAAAACCAAGTGACAAGATTCCCAACAACTTTTAGTAGAAGAATATTCATCGCTTTTGTTATTCCAGAATTTCTTGAGTTTGCAATTCATTTTGGAAAAAAAAATAGCAACCAGTTAATGTTACAATGAAAATGTAGCTCCACAATTATTTTCCTTTATAAAAATAAGTTTAAGATTGGGAATGTGGCTTAGTAGTCAAGTGCTTGCCTAGCATGCATGAAGCCCTGGGTTCAATGCCTCAGTACCACATAAACAGAAAAAGCCAGAAGTGGCACTGTGACTCAAGTGGTAGAGTGCTAGCCTTGAGCAAAAAGAAGCTCAGGGATAGAGTCCTGGCCCTGAGTTCAAGCCCCAGAACTGGCCAAAAAAAAAAAAAAACTAATAAAAAGGGAGGGGGAGGCAGGAGAGAAATGAGTGAGGAAGTAACAAGTTGAACAAGAAATGTACTCACTGCCTTACATATGAAATTGTAACCCCTCTGTTCTTCACTTTGACAATAAAGGAGGAAAAAAAGAAAAAAGAAAAGAATTGTATCATAGTTAAAAAAAGAGACGTTTTAATGTATATACGAAATGTTTATGATGATTTTTCTCATAAATAAACCTCCAGATACTTTGCTTTCTCCCTTCCTTAGCTCATACATTCACTTTTCTTCTAAAATCTCTAACGCCCTCTTATCCATCCTTCAAAGAAATGACATCTTTTGAGATAAAACAAGAGAGGCAACATGATCAAATGGAAAGGAAACCAGCCTAAGAGCCAGGAGCCTGAGGTATAGGCTACAGTTAGTGAAACCTTGGACAAATTTGAAACTCAGTTCCTCCATTCAATAAACTTATAAGCCAATTGATATTGTTGTGATCTATAAAATGTAACTACTAAATTCAAGTGCTTGCTTAAGTCTTTTTCAGATTTGAAATCTGTGCAGGACAGCTGTTTAATTTTGTTTTAAGTTTCTTTAAGACACTTAATACACACACACACACACACACACACACACACACAGCATTCAAGTCTAAAATGTAGAAATATGAAGGAAACTAAAAAGCATCTTAAAAACTATCTCTCCAGTATATTCCACAAGCTTCAACCATTCTCACACTTTCATAGCTAGAATTTGCTTGGGTACAGAAAAGATTGTTCCAAAAGAAGTAAGAATGAGTGGGAGGGAAGATTATTCCATGGCTCCATATTTTTCTGCTTTGGTTCATTTGAAAGAAATCATACCATTGAATTGTGTTTATTGTTTTGGCTTTTTTCCTCTTTTATTTCCAAGCATTGGTGATTTATCTAGTAAATAAATAGCCAAGCAGCACAGTTGGGTGAATTTTAGGAAAATTGTATTAAATGCCAGTTCTTTCTTAGGAAGAAGAAAAAGACTACAAAGGCCCTAATCCAAGACAGCTTTTGGAACCACTATTTAAGCAAAGCAGTTGCTCCTACAGAGTATGTATTTATGTTATTTTGATAAATAGAAAATTTCCAGCAGACAATAGAACCTTGAAATTGCTTATGCATTTCTTCTTACTTCATTATGTTGTGTCAAATTTTAAGTTACGAGCAAATCTAAGTTATTGCCTAATATTTGTTCATTTATTTGTTGAAGGATTTTACCAATAAAAACACTTGAAACATTTTAAGTTTAGAAATCTTGGGATTTTCTTTGGGATATTTATGAAATTGTCACTAAACATATTCGTTAAGCTCCTGTGACCTTTTGGTAGTTTTTATTTTTGTTGTAGTTCATGGATTGTTTGTAAACCAATCAACTTCTGTTGGTTGTAAATTTAAAAGATTGAGCATTGTGACTTTTATGTCTGTCTTATTGTAAACTTGGACTTGCTATTTTTGCAAGGGCAAATGTATTTCTTTATTAAATAAAGTACAATGATGGTGAATGTACCAAAAAAAAGTATGTGTGTATATTGTTTAAATTCTAGTATATGTAGCACTCATTAATACCAGTATGAGATCATCACTTGCCAAACCACTCCAAATTGTGTATGTGTGTGCACGTGTATGCATGCGCACGTGAGCTCATACATACACACATACCAGTCCTGAGCTTGAACTCAGGGCCTGGGGGCTGTCGCTGAACTTTTTTGCTCAAGGCTGACACTCTACTACTTGAGCACAGTTTCACTTCCAGCTTTTTTGATGCTTAATTGAAAGTAAAAATCTCCCAGACTTTCCTGCCTGTGAGCTGGCTTTGAACTGTGATCCTCAGATCTTAGCCTCCTAAATAGCTAGGACTACAGATGTGATACACCAGCATCTCACTTGGATATTTTTTTTCAGTTCAGTTTTAAAGAAAATTTTCTTGCTGTTCAGAATTTTAATTTAAAATGCTAATTATTTTAAGCTATGTAATTATTACATATTAAACCAGTTAGTTATTACAGACCCTAGAATGTTCTAGATTTGTTTTCTTCCATAATTTTCACAGATAGCTAACTAATGAAAACAATGGACTTCAGAAGTTGCCGCAACTTCTGGTAATTACAGGTTTTGTTTAGTGAAAGCTTACTGTAAATTTTGGGGGAAATTTACTCAACTACTTAAAAGATCTAAAAATTATTAATAAATTCAACAAAGTAATTTAACTGAATTTTGTGGCTTTTATATATTTAAATTTGCTCATATTTCTTAGATTGAGTCTTACTGGACTTATGAAGTATGTCATGGAAAACACATTCGACAGTACCATGAAGAGAAAGAAACTGGTCAGGTATGTTTTTCTTGAGAATATAAAATATAGAACACTATAAAAATGAGAAGTTTCATAATAAGATTGTTAGTAGTAAAACTTAAAGTTATAGCCTTATAATGTACTTGCAAATTACTTACCATATTTCTTTTTAATATAGAAAATAAATATTCATGAGTACTACCTTGGGAATATGTTGGCTAAGAACCTTCTGTCTGAAAAAGGTTGGTCTCTACACAGTAATTTGATAATGATGCTGGAATTTGGTTTCATATTTATATTCAAATTGAAATTTAAGAAATTTTCTTGGCAATGGAATTTTAAAACATTAAAATCATTTTCTTAGCTGTTTCTTAGGAAACATTTTTAAAAGAGATCTTCGTTTTCATTGTTTCCTGCTTTGACAGACATGCTCTTTTTCTGTTTATGAAGTTTTATAAACCTGTTAGATATTCATATTTATATAGTGTTTAATCATAGGTTTTAAATATGGAAATAGATGAACAACTCAAATGACAAGCTTTTGTTAACCTCAATTACCCAAATTGTCCAGCTATTTAAGATTTAATTTTTCACAAAGACATTTCTTCTTGGGGACAATTTCTTAATGAAGTAGAGTAATTTCTACATAAAGACATAAAGATTAAGTTTGGCACTGGTGGCTCACACCCATAATCCTAGCTACTCAGGAGGCTAAGATCTGGCTATCAACTCAGCTAAATGAGGCAGGAAAGTATATAAGTACATACCTCCAATTAACTAGCAAAAAGCCATGAGTGGAGCTGTGGTACAAATAGTAGAGAGCCAGCCATAAGTGAAAAAGCTAAGCGAAAGTCCTAGTATTCAAGTCCTAGTATTAGCACACATGCGGGCGTGTGCGTGCACACACATAATGTAAAGATTAAATGTGACTGCCCTTTCCTACAAAATAATTTCAAAGAAACTAACTTAAAAGTTAGAAAGCCCAGCTGGGGTAGAGTGCTTACCTAGCATACGTTGAGGCCCTAGATTCATTTGACAGCACTGCTATCCCACACAAAGAAACTACTAAGACAAAATCCATATGTGTGTTTTGGATATCAGAAGTTTAAGATTACAAGATTGGTTGAAAGTTTAATCGCTGTATCTTATACATGTCACTACTCTTTCTTTAAATGTACCTTTTTCTCATGTTCCACAGAACAAGAAGCAGAAGATAAGGAAAAATCAAATGAGGCAAGTGACAAGTGTTAACTTTCACTCTTAACCTTTGTTGTTATTGAACTGTGAATTTATTCATCGGATTTGGTCAAAGATTTACAAACTTGCAATGTATTTGGTTTTTCTGTGAAAAGTTACATTGTGTTTCTTTTTTTTTGCCAGTCCTGGGCTTAGACTCCGGGCCTGAGCACTGTCCCTGGCTTCTTTTTGCTCAAGGCTAGCACTCTGCCACTTGAGCCACAGCGCCACTTCTGGCCATTTTCTGTATTTGTGGTGCTGGGGAATTGAACCCAGGGCCTCATGTATATGAGGCAAGCACTCTTGCCACTAGGCCATATCCCCAGCCCCACATTGTGTTTCTTCTGTTTGCATTTAGAATCATATCTAAATAAATGTCAATTATGTATTGATTCCCTAATTATGTCATGTTAAGAGTTTTTGTATTTTCTCATTGGTTCCTATGTCCTATAAGACAGAAAAACTGTATTTGTAAATAAGCTTCCAGACTGCACATGTCTTAAAAGTAGGAACTAACGTGTAGGAACTACTATCTTTTATCTCTCCATCCCACAGTACAAAGTAGAGAACCATACATACTATAGACACTTCCTAAACATTTATTAAATGACGTTTGAAAACTGATTCCTCAAAATACATAATCATGATTTAGGAATATCTATATAGTTCAGCGTGCTTTAGCATTCTCAGAATTTCCAATTTTATATAACTTTATTTTTTTTGTTTTGCTTTGTTTTTTGCCAGTCCTGTGGCTTAAACTCAGGGCCTGAGCACTGTCCTTGGTCTACCACTTGTGTCACAGCGCCACTTTGGCTTTTTCTCTATATGTGGTGCTGAGGAATCGAATGCAGGACTTCATGTATATGAGGCGAGCACTTTACCACTAGGCCATATTCCCAGCCCCCCAAATGTATATAACTTTAGATGGAGGATATTTCTATAAAGGACTTAGTATCATAATGGTGCCTTTAGTAGAAATGAAATGAAATGTCAAAGGCCTTGAAAATACTTAGGACTGATGTCTAATTAAGAAGATGGTTTTGGTACTTTGGGAAGAAGTTTATAAGCTAAGTATAAACACAAAGCACTGATAATTTCAAAGATTTTGATTTTACAGACTACCTTTAAGACCTTGAGTGAAGGGTAGCATAATTGGAATCAAAGCATGAAATGAGGACTGGGGAGGCCCTGAGATCAGTCCTCAGTACTGAAAAATGAAAAGTAAGAAGGAAGAAGTAGAAAAGGATGAGGGAAGTAAACTAACATTGAGACCTAATGTATAAGCCAGGCATGTAACAAAAGCTAATGCGTAATTCTTCCAACAAGCTTTAAATATTTTATCCTACTTTTATAAAGGACCAACATAGAAGTTTAATCAAAGTCATAAAGCTAGCAAATTCAAAATTTGGAACCCAGGTTTTTCTAATTTTCAGTAATATCAAATAGCATACAAGTTATCTCAAAACATTCTAGGAACATTCATTTATTGATTGGTTTTGGATATGGCATGGACAGGGATCTCATAGAAGTTCCCTGCTTTCAGAGAGCTTGCACTGAGACATTATTAACTCCTTAATGAATCCTTGTCCCCTCAGACAGATCCTTTATTCTCCCATTTCATGAAAATTTCTAAAGGCATCCTAAAAGGCATTTTGTTAGACTTGAATAGATTTATGTAGCAGTTTAGATGCTGAAAAATATGTGTTGTTAATGTCAGAGATGAATACTTAGATGTGCCAGTACTGGTTTAGATTCCTGTTTAGAAGATAGAGTCTTACTGTCCTCTGTTTTGCCAAATTAACCTGTGGACTTCTGGAATCAAACTTCTTTTAAACAGCCAATTGAGAATTTAGTAAAGACAGTTTAAAGCAGCTAATATACTAAGTTCTTATATCTTCAGTGTGTTAACAATAACTAATGTTAATCCTGAACTTTATCACTTTTGTAAATTTTAGCATCAAATAATAATATTCTTTTTTACTGTATTAAACTAGCAAATACAAATTATTAAAGTTATTAGACTAGGCTTAAATACAGAAATATTACTTTTCTGTTTACAAGTAAAATGTAGCTTACGTTTCTGTTTATAAGTAAAATGTAGCTTTTTGCATTCCAGAATGAGTGTTTCCCCATGTCCAACCCCCCTCAATTTCTAATGAAAAGTCTGTCTTATACTTTTCTTTTAAGATTCCCACTAAAAATATCGAAGGTCAGATGACACCCTACTATCCTGTGGGCATGGGAAATGGTACACCTTGTAGTTTGAAACAGAACCGGCCCAGATCAAGTACTGTGATGTACATATGTCATCCTGAATCTAAGCATGAAATTCTTTCAGTAGCTGAAGTTACAACTTGTGAATATGAAGTTGTCATTCTGACACCACTCTTGTGCAATCATCCTAAATATAGGTAGGATGTGCATTTAATATTTTAAACATACAGTGCACATGTGCTTCATAGTGTTCTGGTGCTTAGTTTAATGCTTTGTTCTTAATAAATAGGTTCAGAGCATCTCCTGTGAATGACATATTTTGCCAATCATTGCCAGGATCTCCATTTAAACCTCTCACGCTGAGACAGTTGGAGCAACAAGAAGAAATACTAAGGGTTCCTTTTAGGAGAAGTAAAGAGGTAAGTGGATTATCTAATGACTATTTCTTAGTGCTACATTTTCCAGTTTTTAGAACATACGTCAACATTTTGATGTTTGTAGTAGTTCTTTTTCTTTCTGGAGTGGGGGAGATAATACTGGAGTTCACACTTGCTACGCAGTACTTAACTGCTGAGCCACAACTCCAGCCCTTTTTGCAATGATTATTTTTTAGATAGGTAGCATCTTGCTTCCTAACTAGGCATGAAACTCAGTTCTTCTGTTGAAACAGAATCTTGCAGACTTCTCTGCCCAGAGCTAGCCTAGAGCCATGATCCTCCAGTCTCAGCCTTCCACAAAGCTAGGATGACAGGCATATAGCACCATTCCCAGCTTATGGGAAGGGAGTCTCTCAAACCTCTTTGCCTGGGCCAGCCATGAACCACAATCCTCCCATTCTCACCCTCCCAAGTAGCTAGGATTACAGGCATGAGCCACTGGCACCTGTCAATAATTGGCTCCAGATTTTTTTTTTTTTTTTTTTTTTTTTTTTTTGCCAGTCCTGTGCCTTGGACTCAGGGCCTGAGCACTGTCCCTGGCTTCTTCCCACTCAAGGCTAGCACTCTGCCACTTGAGCCACAGCGCCACTTCTGGCCGTTTTCTGTATATGTGGTGCTGGGGAATCGAACCTAGGGCCTCGTGTATCCGAGGCAGGCACTCTTGCCACTAGGCCATATCCCCAGCCCGCTCCAGATTTTTTAATTCCAGTTCTTTTTATGATTTCAGTTCATCTTCTTACACTTTTCAAAAGCTGTTTTGGAATCCTCAGATAGTCATCGTTATCTTTTATCTTTTGTTAATCTAAATGGAAAGGACAGGAAGTGTTTAACAAGTATCAAAGTACCAAAAAGAATAATGAGACTAAATATGAATGGAACTTGTCTCTATGTTTCAAAATGATTATCAGACTCCTAACTGGTAGATGAAACTATCATTTGTTTAGAGCATTCATAAATTCCATTTCCTTAAAACATATTAAATTAAGTGAAGAACTGATTTTCCAGATTTTCTATAACTTAAAAATAATAAGAGTAAGATAAAAACACCATTGCTCACACCTTTAATCCTAGCTTCTCTGGAGACAAAGATAAGATGGATTATGATTGAGAGCCAGCCCTGGCAAAAAGTTCATAGACTGTATTTAAATCCGTAAAAGCCAAGCATGATGGTTTGTCTCTGTCATCTTAGTTACAAAAGAAGTATAACTAGGAGGATTATGGTTAGGCTAGCCTGTTTGTAAGTGAGAGACCACATTCAAGACATATCCAAAGCAAAAAGGGGCTGGGCAGATGGCTCAAGTGATAGAGCCCTGCCTAGCAAGTGCACCTCCTTGAGTTAAACACCAAAATCACAATACTAGTAGTAATAATAATAATAGGGGCTGGAAATATGGCCTAGTGGTAGAGTGCTTGCCTCGCATACATGAAGCCCTGGGTTCGATTCCTCAGCACCACATATATAGAAGAAAAAAAAAAAAAAAACAGAAGTTGGTGCTGTGGCTCAAGTGGTAGAGTGTTAGCCTTGAGCAAAAATAAGCCAGGGACATTGCTCAAGCTCTGAGTCCAAGCCCCAGCACCACATATATAGAAAAAAAAAAAAAAAACAAGAACAGAAGTTGGTGGGCTGGGGATATAGCCTAGTGGCAAGAGTGCCTGCCTCGGATACACGAGGCCCTAGGTTCGATTCCCCAGCACCACATATACAGAAAACGGCCAGAAGCGGCGCTGTGGCTCAAGTGGCAGAGTGCTAGCCTTGAGCGGGAAGAAGCCAGGGACAGTGCTCAGGCCCTGAGTCCAAGGCCCACGACTGGCCAAAAAAAAAAACAAAAAACAGAAGTTGGTGCTGTGGCTCAAGTGGTAGAGTGTTAGCCTTGAGCAAAAGTAAGCCAGGGACATTGCTCATGCTCTGAGTCCAAGCCCCAGGACTGGCAAATAATAAGAGTAATGACTGAATCTGTAATTGAAAAAAAAAGTATAACATAAGAATTACAAATATGTTTGCTTATTTTTAGGAAGATTTGCAGTCAACTAAAGAAGAAAGATTTCCAGCAATCCACAAAACTATTACTATTGGCTCTCAGCCAATGTTCACTGTTGGAACAACCCATATATCCAAGCTAACAGATGACCAACTTATAAAAGAGTTCCTTAGTGGTTCTTACTGCTTTCATGGGGTAAGAAGTGAACCTTCACTTTAAATATTTTTCTTCAATTTTTACTTTGCAATTATTTAATCAATAGGCATTCGTACTACAAAAAGTTTTCTGTGTGTGGTGAAATGACAGGATCTTGTCATTACTAGTAGTCATTTCTCTCTACAATCAAATATTTCCACATCTCCATAATCTAATCCATAGCCCTTATAGATAGTCTTACTCCCAAGGGAAAACTTGACCTTTCTTACAGTTACAATGTATGATTCTGGTTGATCAAGGGAAGTGGCATCAATGATTCTATCTCCTACTTTTTGTTTAGATAGTAATCACAGTTGAAACTAAATTTAACATCTACAAAGTAAAGTGGGAACTGGGTGCTGGTGGCTCACACCTATAATCCTAGCTACTCAGGAGGCTGAAATCTGAGGATCGCAGTTCAAAGCCAGCCCAGGCAGGAAATCAGAAGTGGCACCGTGGCTCAAGTGATAGAGCTCTAACCTTGACCTGAAGAGCTCAGGGATAGCACCCAAGGTCAGAGTTCAAGCCCCATGACTGACCAAAGAAAAGTAAAAGTGGGATTTTTATCTTGTTTTGTTCATTTTTTTGTGTGCCAGTCCTGGGGCCTGCACTAAGGGTCTAGCCACTTCCTTGAGCTTTTTGCTCAAGGCTCTACCACTTGAACCACAGCTCCACTTCCAACTTTTTGGTGGTTAATTGGACAAAAGAGTCTCACAGACTTTTCTGCCAGGCTGACTTTGAACTACAGTCCTCAGATCTCAGCCTTCTGAGTAGTTACTATTACCAGTGTGATACAGCTGCTGCCCAGCTCTTTTTTATTTATTTTACCAAGATAGTACCATAGTTATTGTTTTTTATTATACGTCTCACTCATGTTTAATTTTCAACCACATCATTGCTATTATGTTTATATTTTCATCACTGTCATTTGACGATGTTAAATCAGTCCTCAGTTCCCTTTCTCAGAGCACAGCTTTTAACATGTTTTCTTTCCTTTAGGGTGTTGGCTGGTGGAAATATGAATTCTGCTATGGCAAACATGTACATCAATACCATGAGGTATGGAATAGCATTTCTATATTTTTTTACCATTGGATGGGTTAAAGTTAGTTTACTTATTGATTGATTTGGTTTTTGTCTGTTCGTTATACTGAACTTCCAGCCCAGGGACTTATGCATTACTAGGCAAATCCTTTGATACAAGCTCAGCTCTGCATTAAAAGTTTTAAAATAGTTTATGGAATAAAGGAAAAATATTGATACTACTTTTAATTATGAGATGATTTTCATATGGAAATATTAAATCATCTCCAAACTTGAGAAATTAGAAACCCTAATGCTAACTAAGACAATCCTCTAGAAGTGATGCTGCTTATGGGCTACTCAAATTCTTGGCATGAGCCTGGTAGAGTAATAGGTTGTTGTTCCCCTCTAGCATTAATCAAGAAGTAAGTTATCCTTAAAACTCACTTTAAATTAAGATAATACATTAACAATGGTATTAAGAAAAATGAGTTGACTATAGCAAAACAGTCTTTAAGATTGCATACATAGACTTTTGTATTTTTTCATTTATAATTTTTTAAATCAGGTAGCATTTCCCTACATTGGTCTAACTTGTTTACTGTCTATACTTGTCATAGTTGTAATTGTTCAGTAAGATAAACTTCTAAAACTTGAAGATAAGTTTTGATAAAGATTGACTTGACTACTTCAAATGGCTCCTTTAAGCATTCCCAATACAAGTAATGTCATAATTAGGAAATACTATATTTTCCAACACAAAAGTTTTGGGTTTTGGTTTTCAATAATGACATTTGAACTCAGGAGCTCATCCTTTCTAGGTAAGGTGCTTTACCACTTGAGCCATGCTCATTGCCCATAAAATGTTCTAAGCTAATCTTAAACTCAAAGATGGATCATATTAAGTATTCTTTCCATTTCTTATCCTGCTTTGCAATTTTTGAGTTGTTTTGTTTGCCCAGGCTGGCCTTGACCTCATGATCCTGCCTGCCATACCTCCTAATTACTGTAATTATGCTTTCTTTTTAATGGAACTTACTAATACAGGTAAAGAGCAAAGAAATTACCATGTAACTGTAACCCAGATAATACCCAGTAACTTCCTTTAATTGAAGAAATGTGCACCAAAATTTTTAATGAAAGGTTAGTTTCTCCTTTTATCATCATTCCCAAAAATATCTGTGGTTAACATTTTCTGTTGCTGGGTGGGAAAAAAAGCCAGGCTTTCTAGAAGCTCATGCTTCTAATCCTAGCTACTCAGGGGGCTGAGATCTGAGGATCGCGGTTCAAATCCAGCTGGGCAGGAAAGTTCATGAGACTGTTTCCCCCAATTAACTACCAGAAAACCAGAAGCTGCACAGTGGCTCAAAGTGGTAGAGCACTGTCCTTGAGCTCAAAAGCTCAGGAAGAGCACCCTGGCCCAAGCTTCACAACTGACAAAGAAAACCCAACATATTTAATGTTGGTCTAACCTTTTATTTATTCAGTGATCACATATTGCTCCATATTTGTTCTTTTCATCAGGTACATAGGATTATGTCTGTAACCAACCTTACATTTAACCAGACCTTCTTAGTGTTTTAGGAAGCATTAATTAGTTCTGTTACTGTATTTTTTTTTTCCTTTGAGACACAATATCACCATATAACCTACCCTAAAGTGGCCTCAAAATTGTTTTTCCTGCCTCTGCCTCCTAAATGCTGAGATTACTGGCATGCACTACCATGCTACACAGTGTCCTTTTGCCAGTATATTGCTAGTACATACTACTGGTGATGTACTTGATAGGTTGAAGTAAATTCTGCCTTCCAGACAGTTAGTCCAGTTAATAGACCCATTAAAGTGACTGCTTTTCCATACTTAACAACACTATTTTACCAAACTTAATTTGTCCAAGGTCATCTAACATAGAACTTCCTGAGGGACTCCTCCAGGAGCTTTAGGATATTTAAAATAATAGTGAGCAACCCCTCTGTACATCACTTTGACAATAAATAAGTAATTATTCAGGAAAAAAAAACAATAGTGAGCAACAAGTGTAATTGTTCACTGTGTACCAGGAAGTGCTCACTTAATCCTCGTCACACCCTTAGGAGGTATGGATGAGGAAAACTTAAACCTAATACCATATAGGTAATAAATGGTCAGACTAAAGTTGATAGTCAGGGAGTCTGCTCCCCATCCCGTCTCTTAAACACTTTATTTGGTTGTCTAATTCCCGCCTAGAAGTTTCATGTAGTTGCTGAAAAGCCTGTATAATAGCCATGCCTTCCATAGGCAATAAGCATGAGGGAGGAGAGTGGCCTTTCTTGATTCACTTACCACTCTTGGGATTTCAGTTCCCCAATCAGAAGTATCTGCCTACAGATAGTTGTCACACATAAAATATAAACGAAGACAAGGAAGTAGAAAGGAAAAAAAAGAGAAGTACACTTAGACTATGCTATTTGCAGGAAAATGGATGGACTTAGAATAAGTCATGTTAAGTAAGCTAGGCTCAAAGAGACAAGCAGCACCATACCTTTCGTATGTGAAAGCTAGATCTAAAACACAACTGTGGATGGTAACATATGTGGGCCTCAATGCATTTACACACAAACTGACTAAAGGAGGGAATACTTAGGGGAGGAATCCAAAGGCATTACTCCTCCAAACAACTAATATATTTTTTAACAAAACAAATGCCAAGAAGTGTAAACATGTTTTGGGAGGTGGGTAAAGGAGAAGGTAACAGGAGTGGGGGGAGAAAGGATGAGCAAGTGTAGTCATTATAGTCAATGTAAAAAAAAGACTATATAGTTATTCTGAAAAATAATAAAGGCAGAATTGAAATAGGGATTGAGTCCCTTTTTTTTCTTTTTATAATTGTTTTTGTGTTTTTTTGGTTGTTGGTTTTTGTTTTGTTCTTTTCTTTCTTGGGGTACTAGGGACCAAACCCAGGATGTTTACTTGCTAGGCAAGCATTTTTCCACTGAGCTACATCCCAGCCTTTTTTTCTTTTTTTTTTAAAACAAGGTCTTACCATGTAGCCCAAGCTGGCCTCAAACTTGTACTCCTACTGCCTCAGCCTCAAGTTCTGGGATTCTATTTATGTACCACTGTGCCCAGCCTAGACAGAAAGTTTTGATATAGAAATAGTATGGAGTCAAATAAGTAGTGTGAAGACCAGTATAACTTGAAGATTTACATTTAAAAGAATAAAACTAAAAAGAAATTGGGCTGTAGATTTAAGGTAATAGCTTATTATGTTTGGGTGGCTAGGACAGAATACCACAGAATGGGTTGTTTATACAAAACGAAACTTTGTTTCTCAGGCTTCCAAAAAACTAGGAAACCCAATATGAAGGTCCCCAGTTTGAAGAGTCTTTTTGCTGCATTGTCCCAAGACAGAAAGCAAGAGAGTGAGAGAGCCTCAAGCCAACCTTACAATGGACATTGATCTCTTCATAAGATTGTATCCCTTGGGCTGGGGATATAGCCTAGTGGCAAGAGTGCCTGCCTCATATACACGAGGCCCTAGGTTCGATTCCCCAGCACCACATATACAGAAAACGGCCAGAAGTGGTGCTGTGGCTCAAGTGGCAGAGTGCTAGCCTTGAGCGGGAAGAAGCCAGGGACAGTGCTCAGGCCCTGAGTCCAAGGCCCAGGACTGGCCAAAATAAATAAATACATACATACATACATACATACATACATACATACATACATACATACATACAACAAGATTGTATCCCTTATGACCTGACTACTCACTAGCAATGTTATATTGGGGATTCATTTCAAGCACTTGATTTTTTGGAAGATGCATTCATCCCATAGCAGGCATAGAAACCAAAGACTGAATTGAGAATCCAAGCAGGACTAGGACTGCAGCTCACCCAGCAGACACAGGGCCCGGATTTGAGTGCTAGTCTTCCACACCATCACAAAAACGAGGTACAATAGTATGTGGTTGTACAATCTAGGTATGAGGGGTTAAAGTTTGCATTGTGGAATGAGGGATTAGAGTGGAAATACAGAAGACTCTAAAGCCAAATATATTATATATATATATATATATATATATATATATATATATATATATATATATATATATATATGAGTCCAAGGCCCAGGACTGGCAAAAAAAAAAAAAATCAGGGACAATGCTCAGGCCCTGAGTTCAAGCAAAAAAAAACAAAAACAAAAAAAGATAGTCATCAAATGTGCAAATGAAAATAAGGATGTGACTTACTCCAAAGGATCAAATCATTGCATAAATGTCTATGATATCAAGCATGCACTATCACAGATATTTTTCATCTGTTAGGACAAGGACAGTGGGAAAACCTCTGTGGTTGTGGGAACATGGAACCAAGAAGAGCATATTGAATGGGCTAAGAAGAACACTGCTAGAGCTTATCATCTCCAAGACGATGGTACCCAGACAGTCAGGTAAAGACTATTTGCCTTTTAACATTCAGACTATTTACACAGATGAAAATTTACATTTATAAATAAAATCCCAGGTCAGTATAGTCTCAGGGGACATCTTTTAGATTGGTTTTCTCTGGGGAAAGTATCACAGTGTAACAGTTAAAGAGCACTCGTTTGTGGAATCAGCTACGTGTATTCAGTTGTTGGCTGCCTCTTCACCTTCATCCTTAAGCAAATCACATAATGTTTTCATGAAGCCTCACTTTTCTTTCCTAGTTGCCTATGGGATTGTTGAGACATTGAAGCAACTTAATTCCTATGAAGGACAGTACCTGCATGGTAATCACATGCAGATCTGCTGCCTTTGCCAGAGGTAGTGGTGCGAATGGAGTGGCAGTGACTATGTGAGGAGTGCTAGTTTGAGTTTGGGTCTTGATTTTTTTTTTTTTTTTTTTTTTTTTTTTTGCCAGTCGTGGGGCTTAAGCTCAGCGCCTGAGCACTGTCCCTGGCTTCTTTTTGCTCAAGGCTAGCACTCTGCCAACTTGAGCCACAGCACTACTTCTGGCGGTTTCCTATATATGTAGTGCTGAGAAATCGAACCCAGGGCTTCATGTATGCGAGGCAAGCACTCTTGCCACTAGGCCATATTCCCAGCCCCTGGGTTTTGATTTTGTTTTGTTTATTGTGGTGATAGAGACTGAACCCAAAACTTCACCTATACTAGGCAATGTTCTCCATCTGAGCTACATCCCCAACCCAACCAAGCTCAGTCTATTAGAATTAAATTATAAAGCATTTGCCTCATTCATATGTAATCTTTACGTTTGTAAGTTATTTCATTCACTTAAGTATGCTCCAGCATTTTCCTTTGAAGTTTACCTTTTTCTAGTGTAATTACCTTTTGAGGTAATGGTTGAACGTAGCTGAGCAGTGACTTCCTGAGAAACCACATCACAAGGGTATATTGTGTTGCAACATGAATAAATTAATCTCATTTCTGAAGAATAAGCTTTAGCTTTTCTTGTGATGTCTTGCTCAGTGAATTTATTCATTCTTGTTCCTTGTTAGATGTTTCTTTTATTCTTCCTAGAACAGATGGCACTTAGAGATTGTTTTCAGAATGTGATGTCCTCAGTCTGACCAAAATCAAAGTTGGAAAAAATACAGACATTTCAGCATTTTAATTCGCTAAACAGATTGTCTTATGCTTGTATGTGTTTTGTGTGAAAGTAGTTATGGCATCCAACAATACTGAAACATAGCAGGAGCAGCTACAAAAGGGAAGTGTGTTCCTTTGCACACTGTACCTTGAGGTTTTGTGCAGGGAGGTGGTGGTACTAGGTTTAAATTCAGCAACTTTTACTTGCTAGGCAGGAACTCGACCATTTGAGCCACACTCCCAGCCCCTTATTTAAATCTTACAGTTTGTCCTAGACTTACTTTTGTACACCTACAGTATAATATTTTAATAGGATTAGCCTGATAGAGAACAAAAAGAATTATTCAGCAAAATAAACAATATACTATTCTGGACAAATGAATAACTTTAAAACAAATGACAACCCAGCCTCCACCAGTGGCTTAGGCCTGTAATCCTAGCTACTCAGGAGGCTCATATCTAAGAACCACCATTTGAAGCCAGCCTGGGCTGACAGATCCAAAATTCTTATCTACAATTAACCAGCAGGTGTGGCTCAAGTGATAGTGCATCATCCTTGAGTAAAAAGTTTGAAAGAGCATGAGGCATGGGAGGGTTTTTTTTGTTTTTGTTTTTAGGGTTGAAAAATAAAGTTTTATTGGGACTGATTTGTTTATGTATTACCAGAATGACTATCCTTATAAGACACCTTGTGTGCAAAACTAAGACCTATTCTCAAGAATAACAGATGAAAAATATAACTATAAGTAACATGCTTGGTTCATTTTGGTAAGATAAGGAAAGCTGTTTTCAGCCTTTTGGTGAAGGTATATAACTTTTAACATGTGACTTTACTCCCGGAATCTCAGCTGTTTATCTACAAATATTAGGCAAGTTAAGGACATTATTAAAGTAGTCTGTAGGGCTAGGAATATGGCCTAGTGGCAAGAGTGCTTTCCTCAGCACCACATATATAGAAAACAGCCAGAAGAGGCACTGTGGCTCAAGTTGGCAGAGTGCTAGCCTTGAGCAAAAAAGAAGCCAGGTACAGTGCTCAGGCCCTGAGTTCAAGCCCCAGAACTAGCCAAAAAAAAAAATAATTAAAAAAAAGTAATCTGTAATTTATATTTCCTATAGAACCTGAAAGATTATGTGATATAACCAAAAAAACCCTAGCAGTTGCCAACATTACCCATTCCAGTTATTCTGTTTTGTTTTTTTTTTTTTTTTTTGGCCAGTCCTGGGCCTTGGATTCAGGGCCTGAGCACTGTCCCTGGCTTCTTCCCGCTCAAGGCTAGCACTCCACCACTTGAGCCACAGCGCCGCTTCTGGCCGTTTTCTGTATATGTGGTGCTGGGGAATCGAACCTAGGGCCTCGTGTATCCGAGGCAGGCACTCTTGCCACTAGGCTATATCCCCAGCCCCCATTCCAGTTATTCTGAACTAGTGAAACTTTAATAAAATTTGTGTTTTCTGATTCAGGATGGTATCACATTTTTATGGGAATGGAGACATTTGTGATATAACTGACAAACCAAGACAAGTGACTGTAAAACTAAAGTAAGTTGAACCATTTAATTATGCTTTATGCCTTCACTGTTTCCTACAGATAAAAGTTTTATATAAATAAATATAATTATGAATGATTATTAAATTGTTATCTGAATCTATTAAGTTATACTGGGTCTACTTAAATGGGATTTCTGTAGTTTAAGAGAGTAATAGTTTACTTAATTTGTATGATTTGGGAAGTACCTTAAAGTACTCTTTCTTTCAGATGTAAAGAATCAGATTCTCCTCATGCTGTTACTGTATATATGCTAGAGCCTCACTCCTGTCAGTATATTCTTGGGGTAAGTAAAATGAACATATCAGAAATTCAATTTTGTTTGGGTACGTTGCTCAATGGAAGGATACTTGCCTATCATGCATGAGTCCCTTTGTTCACACAGTTTTGAGTCGTGAGTGTGTGTGTTTGTTGAACCTAGGACTTGAAGTCAGAGCATGAGCACTATCTCCAAGCTTTTTTCCTCAAGGCTAGTGCTCTACCAGTTGAGTAACAGCTTCACTTCTGGCTTTTTGGTGGTTAATTGGAGATAAGAGTCTCAGGGACTTTCCTGCCCAGGCTGGCTTCAACCTGTGATCCTCAAATCTCGGCCTCTGAAGTAACTAGGATTACAGGCATGAGCCACCAGTGCCAGGCTAATCTGTTTCCCTTTTTATGGTTTCCTTTATGGAATTCCCTCTTACACACATGTCTACTTTTCCCACTGTTATTAATGTATTTTTCATAATTATCACAACATCTCATAATTTTAATACCTGGTCTATCAATACATTTTTCTAAATCTGATCCCCTTCAAAACTTTTTTCACCTAAATAAAGCTGATTATTTTTCCATGTTATATATATATATATATTTTTTTTTTTTTTTTTTTTTTTTTGGCCAGTCCTGGGCCTTGGACTCAGGGCCTGAGCACTGTCCCTGGCTTCTTCCCGCTCAAGGCTAGCACTCTGCCACTTGAGCCACAGCGCCGCTTCTGGCCGTTTTCTGTATATGTGGTGCTGGGGAATCGAACCTAGGGCCTCGTGTATCCAAGGCAGGCACTCTTGCCACTAGGCTATATCCCCAGCCCCTCATGTTTTATATTTCTTGATATGTAAAATCTAGCTAAGTATCTCTCATATTCCTGCTCTTCCCATTCCTTCTCCCTTTCGATATTTACTTAGAAATAATAAATGTTTTCACCATCAATCTCACATTGCATACAGATGTCTAAAAATGCTTTTCAAAAGGCTTAATTAATTTGTACAAATAATGTTGGTTTATCCAAAACAATGATTCGTGCATTTAGCAAATGTATTCATTCAGCAAAATACTACTGAATAAGTATTCACCCTATCAGCTTTTTAATGGCTTTATTGTTCTTGTTTCTTAGGTTGAATCTCCAGTGATTTGTAAAATCTTAGACACTGCAGATGAAAATGGACTACTTTCTCTCCCCAACTAAAGGACATTAAAATTGAAGGAAAAAAACAACAACATTGAAAGTAATGATAATTTCTGTCTGACCATGCATCTCAGCATAGTGTTCTCAGACATGGGACCTCATTTAATGGATGGTAGAAAAGGACTCGACCACTCTGTCATTATATTATATATGTATATATAAGAGGTTATTGATAAACTTCTAAGGCAGACATTTGTCTCATTTTTTTTTATTTTAATGTGTCTTTGCTTGGATAGTGTGATTTGAAACTAAATCTCATCCAAGCAACTTAGAACCTAGCCTAGGCAAATGTCATAACTGCTCAAATAAGATGGAAATATGGCAGAAGATTCCTAGAGACATATGAGTTGCCTGAGTTGAACCAAGAAGATGCAAACCACTTAAACAGATGTCATAACTGTACTTACTGAAATATTTTAAATAATAGGTTTATTAAGTAAATCGTAGTGTGTATATATAACGAGCTAATGAAGTAAAGACATTAATAGGTTCTTCAAATGAGAGCCCATGTAAAATATGTAAATTCCAGAGATCCTTTCAACAACTTTTTATGTAGCCACTGCTCTAACAGACATTAAACTACAAAGTGGACATATGTTAGAGCCACACCTGAGTTTTCTTCACCACTATTAATCTAAAGAAACTTATTTCTCTCTTCAAACTGTTTTTTTCTTCATCTAAATTTGTTTACTCCCAGAGTATATATCGTGTATAAACAGTTGGTGATTCTTCTCAGACTTAGAATGATTTACTCTAACAAAACACACAATGGTAGGTGTTTATTATACCTGCCTACTGTGTATTACCAGATCTGAAAGGTTTTACAGCACAATATTTTTTAAAGAAAATAAAGTGTCCACAAGTAGAATATCATGTAGTCAATGGCAGATTGTTCAGTTCCTCAGTTTTCTCTATTATCCTGTTACACATACTTTGAATATAATTGCCTATAGAACTCAAGTAAATACAAGGTTTACTAGTTCATTAAAAAGGATATATACAGGGATTGGAGGTGTGGCTTAGTTCGTAGAGCACTAGCTAATGAGCAAAAGTGCCAAGTATCAAGTTTGAGTTCCAGCCTCAAACCAAAGAAGAAAAGAAAAAGCATACAAGAACGGAAAAGTGATCATTGGGACTTCTACAGTGGCTCAAGTGGTAGAGAGCACCTGCCAAGCAAGGATGAGTCCCTGAACTCAAATCCCAGGTACAAAGGAAGGGAAAGAGAAGTAAGGACAGGGAAAGGAATAGCAACTTCCAGGCCAGCTAGGGTTATCTTTAAAAAAATAGATAAAAGAAGTAAACTGTTATCACTTTTTCTGTTTTTCAATACTCCCAGCAAAAGATATTAATTGGATTTATTTATTTAGTGCTGGTCCTGGGGCCTAACTCAGGGCTGAGCGCAATCCCTGAGCTTTATGGGCTCAGGATTAGCACTCTATCGCTTTGAGCTACAACTCCACTTTTGAACCATTGAGCCTTTTGAACAATTATTTGGAGATAAAAGTCTCAGAGGGACTTTGCTGCCCAAGCTGGCTTTGAACCACAATCCTTAGATGTCAGCCTCTTTGTTTTGTTTTGTTTTTTGTCAGTCCTGGGGCTTGGACTCAGGTCCCGAGCACTGTCCCTGGCTTCTTTTTTACTCAAGGCTAGCACTCTGCCACTTGAGCCACAGCGCCACTTCTGGCCATTTTCTATATATGTGGTGCTGTGGAATCAAACCCAGGGCTTCATGTATACAAGGCAAGCTACTCTTGCCACTAGGCCATATTCCCAGCAGATCTCAGCCTCTTAAGCAGCTAGGATTACAGGTGTGGGCCGTGGGCACCCAACAAAAGCAAATATTTTATGAAGTAGTTATATTATTCCACACTGGAAAAAAGAAAGAAAAGAGCAAGGTAGTTGTAATAGTGCACTAATTTCACTGTACATAAAAAAGCTTTACCCACACACTAGATTCTAATATGGGTTCATTTACTTCCTACTGTTGCCCTTGTCTCCATTAACAGTAAAATCAAAGACCAAAATCATTGTATTGGTCAGCTTTCCCATTACTTTAACAAATACTTGAGATAACCAACTTAAAAAAAAAAAAAGTAGTGTAGCTGGGCACCGGTGGCTCATACCTGTAATCCTCACTACTCAAGAGGCTGAGATCTGAGGATCCCGGTTCAAGAGCCCAGGCAAGAAAGTCCAAGAGACAAATACACAGTACCCTTCCTTATTCAAGTATTAATTTCACATGGTTTTGATCAAGAGTAGTTAAATATAATAAATTTAAAATTCAGAAGAAAAAAGGAAGCAGAGATTATTAAAATTTCTGACTTTACCCTGAAACTGTGGTTTACACTTGCAGTCCTAGTCAATAGGCTGAGGTCTGAGGATAATGGTTTGTTGGGGTCAGCTGTACCTTTAAGAGACCACAGCTGACCGACCTCAGCCTGTCCCTCCCCTTCCTGTCTTTAACAGGAAGAGAAGCCCCTGTTCCTGGGGCTAGCATGTGTGCTATGGCAGAGGGGTACTCCAGGGGCCAATCCATAGGGGGCTGGACCTCTGCCCACAAAGGAAGTCTCCTGACATCATTTGAGGGACAGCCACTTGGGACCAATCAGGGTCCCCTCTCTTGTGCCTGCCTTTGGGGTATATCTGGGGGGCTCCTCGTTTGAATAAACAGAAGCCCTAGAGGTTTTCTCCAGGGACCCACGCATCCGTGTCGTTCTTGGCGGTTTGGGGGCACCCTGCGACCACACGCCATCGAGGCTACCCGTGGCCATCGCTCCCACGTGAGAGCGATAAAGGACCACCCCCCCCCCCAAGCGAGGGGAAGTCGAGAGAGAGAGCCCACAATGGTTCAAAGCCAGCCTAGGCAGAAAAATCCATGATACTCTTTATCTCCAACTAAGCACCAAAAGGCCAGAAGTGGAACTGTAGCTCAAGTGGTAGAGTGCCAGTCTTGAGCGAAAAAGCTTTAGGGACAATGCCTAGGCCCTGAGTGCAAGCCTCGGGACTGATATCCAAGACAGAACAAAAATTCAGGCTATGAACTTAGTTCTATTTTTGTTCTTACCTTGTATAGGAACTCCATTAATAGTTGCATAAACATTTAGGGCTAGCAAGTCCACTGTATCACTGTGATTGATTTCCTTATCCTGGGTAATGGTCTTTCCTTTGAAATACATATTGTATGACAATGAGACCACATTAGGGAGCCTGGTGCCATGGTTCATGTCTGTAATCCTAGGTACTCAGGAGGACTGAGATCCAAAGATCATGGTTGGAAGCCAGCCCAGGCAGGAAATTCCATTAGCCTCAGAAAAAAAAAGCCAGAAGTAGTGCTGTGGTTCAAGGAGTAGAGTTGCTAGCCTTGAGCAAAAGAAACTTGGACAGCTCCCAGGCCCAGAGTTCAAGCCCAAGGACTGGCAAAAAAGAAGAAGAAGAAGAAATTTAGCTTTTTATTACTGCAATCATGATGTTTTTCCAGTCTTGTGCAGGGGATCAAACACAGGGTCTCATGAACAATAAAACAAGCTCTACTACTAAATTTTGTCCCAAGTCCTTATCAGATCCTTTAGGATAAGGCCTAAGAATCTGTGTTTCAAATAAAATTACCAAGTGATTGTTTTAAATGAGTTCTTCAGTGGTTGAGAATCATTATCTAATTCAATGGTTTCATGCATACTAAGACCCTAGATTAGAGGCGAGCACTTTACCACTAGGCCATATTCCCAGCCCTAAGCCCCTAGATTAGAATTTCAGGCAAACAGCAAGTAAATCTTTCCAAGAGTTGTGACATGGGAAAGTGTTTAAATTCTACTTGCTCTTCTTTGAGACACCACTAGGTGGAGCTGACAGGCCATCCCTGACCTTGGATGAACAGTGTTTTCAACAAATTACCTCAAAACTAAATAAGCTCCTGTGTTCTGTCAAGTGAACAACCCTTTCTAGTCATCTGATACCTAGACCTGGCATGGTTTCTGATCATGCATATAGGACATACTATTAACCCAGAAATACAAAAGAGCTATCATAAAATGCTTAAGCCCTTTATCTTTAGCAGGAAAAAAATAAAAACCCAAGGTCCATTTTGCTTTGTTAGGATTTGCAACCGGAGATTCAAATAAAACTAAGTAGCCACCAACCAACTTAGATCTCATTCCGAACTCTTTTCCTAGTGTGGAATGATTTTACTTATCAATGTTTGTTGTTTGCACTTAATATAGAAAAGGTCTTTGTGTCTCCTGACCCCCTCCTTTTTCCCTCCCCCCCACCAATTCTTTAGTAGAAATGTTGGCAAAACCACAGAGTGCTACTTGACAAGGCTTTTTTCTCTTATGTAATATCCCCAAACCAAGTTGTACAAGCAGACAAGATACTCCAATACATTGAAAATATCACATTTCAAAATACTGAAAAAATTTCTTTTTTTTGGCCAGTCCTGGGCCTTGGACTCAGGGCCTGAGCACTGTCCCTGGCTTCCTTTTGCTCAAGGCTAGCACTCTGCCACTTGAGCCACAGCGCCACTTCTGGCCGTTTTCTGTATATGTGGTGCTGGGGAATCGAACCCAGGGCCTCATGTATACGAGGCAAGCTCTCTTGCCACTAGGCCATATCCCCAGCCCTACTGAAAAATTTTCATTTGTCACCCATTAAGACTTAAGCTTCATGGCTGGGTGTGGTGGTTCATACCTGTAACAATTCCAACTGCCTAAGAGGTGAAGATCTGGAGGGTCAAGACTTGAAGCCAACTTAGGGAAAAAGTGAGCAAGACCCCATCTCAACCAATAAGCTGGGTATTGTATTCCCTGCTACTGAGTACAGGGCATAAGCCAGCACATTGTTACACACTCATATTGCACATATTATATTCATAAATAGCATGTTACACTTTCCCCAGGAGCCACTCTTAACCATCTCCCACCCGAGAGGAGAGAACATACAGAGAGGCTCAGCATGATGCCCTGGCGGGTGAGGGAAATGGGCACCTAAGTCCTGGATTTCAGGTTTTCCATGTGACTTTGATGGAATACACATCAACTTTTCTTTTGTTTTTGCCAGTCCTGGGCCTTGAACTCAGGGCCTGAGCACTATCCCTGGCTTCTTTTTGCTCAAGGCTAGCACACTGCCATTTGAGCTACCATGCCACTTCTGGCCATTTTCTATATATGTGGTGCTGGGGAATTGAACCCAGGGCTTCATGTATACAAGGCAAGCACTCTACCACTAGGCCATATTCCCAGCCCACATCAACTTTTCTTAAGCTAGTACAATTTACACATCTGACAGATTAAAATATATTAGCAAAATTAAAGTTTCTCCTTAGCTAGGAAAACCTTCAATATGTTAATGAACCAAACAATTACTCATTAAAGGAAAAAAGCAAATTCCTAAAAACATAGTTTTAAAAATAAATCTCATCAGGCATCAATACAGATTAAAATCAAAATGAACCTTTTTTCACTTGTGAAATAGTGTTAACATATGTGTACATATGTATATATGTGTGTGCATATATATATGTGTGTATATATATATATATATGTATATCCTCTATGGAAGAACATAGTAAAAACAAAGTACATTGTTAACTCAAAAAAAAAAAAATACAGTGTCAGGAAACTGAGTCATGGGCTGGGAATATGGCCTAGTGGTAGAATCCTTGCCTTGCATCCACGAAGACCTGGGTTCAAATCCTCAGCACCACATATATATATATAGAAAAAGCCAGAAGTGGTGTGCTGTGGCTCAAGTGGCAGAGTGCTAGCCTTGAGCAAAAAGCAGCCAGGGATAGTGCTCAGGCCCTGAGTTCAAGGGCCAGGACTGGCAAAAAAAAAAAAGAAACTGAATCATGAGAGTATTAGAATAAAGCAGAAAATGAACTCAACAGACCAGATCATCTTTAATGAAAAGTTGAAGAGGAAAGCCATGGTGGCCTGAGAAGAGGCAGGAGACAGCAGATGTGATTCAGACAGGGGTGTAAGGACTTGAGTAGGGTTCCTGGGTGGGGGCAGGGTGGAAGGTAGCTGGAGAGTTGCCAGGAGCTTCAGGACGTGCCTTGAGAGTTCATGGTAACAGCCTGTCCTGGGGAAGTGGGCTCTCATATTTACATTAAAATTCTGGGCTGGAGAATTTCAAGAAGGGAGGGAGGGTATCAGTGGGCCATGTTATGGGAGCATCATTGAGTTAGGAGCACAGAACAGGCTCCCATCACACAGGACAGTCAGTTTCTTTGGTAATTTAGGTAGGGGGAGGGAGGTGCTGCTATTGTCTTGTCCCAGTACTCGGGCTTTTCTGCTCAAGGATGGCGCTCTACCACTTGGACCACAGCTCCACTTCTGGCTTTTGGTAATTTAAGTTTTCCAATTTGGGGCCTGGGAATGTGGCTTAGCAGTGGAGTGCTTGCCCAGCCTACACAAAGCCCTGGGTTCGATTCCACAGCACTACATAAACAGAAAAAGCCAGAAATGCCACTATGTAGAGTGTGGACCTTGAGCACAGAAAAGCTCAAACAGTGCTCAGGCCATGAGTTCAAGCTCCAGGACTGGCAAAAAAAAAAAAAGTTTTTTGTTTTCCTGGGCTGGCTTTGAACTATGATCATCAGATCTCAGCCTCCTGAGTAGCTAGGATAATAGGAATGAGCCACCCAGCACCTAACTTATTTGTGTTTTTAGTGGAACTACCCATTACCAGCAAGAGTAGTTGGCTGCTTTCCCCCACTGCTATATGCCAGTATAGCTGCATCTTTCTGGAAATAACTGTGTGTCATTAGTTTTAAATGCAATACACATTTGTCTAGTAATTCTCCTAGAAATCCTTAGGAAATTTCTGAATATATCAATAAACATTGGTTCCAAATGTTCATTAAAACTTTATAGCAAATAAGGGAGGGAAGGCCAAAAATGTACAGCATTAGAAAAAGTTTAAGCACATATATTTATACACTGAAATATTATACTACCTTCAAAAATGATGCATTCAAAGAACTCTTTATTTCATTTTTTAAAAAAATCACTCTGGCAAATCAAAACAACACTGAAATTCCATCCCAACCTCATCAGAATAGTCCTTTATCAAGGAAATACCAACAAATGCGAGTAAGGACCGCGGGGGTTGGGGAAGAATTCTTGTACGTTATCAATGGGAATGCAACTTAGTACATCAACTATGGAAATCAGTACGGCAGTTTCTCAAGAAACTAAAGATATAACTACTTTATGATCCTTCTACACCATTCCTGTGTATAGAAGGAGACACATGCACTCCTAGGTTTATAGGTGACTGTTCAGAATAGTCAAGTTATAGAATCGGCCTAAGTCTGTAGCAACCAATGAATGGATTTTTTAATGTATATATGTATATGTACATGAAGTATTATTCATCCATAAAGAAGAATGAAATTATGTTTATAGGTAAATGGATGAAACTGGAAATCCAAGTACGTGAAATAAGCCAGACTGAGAGACAAGTATAAGTCCTTGCTTATGTGGAACCTAGACCAGGAAAAAAAATGATAAGAGTATAAAATGTGGACCATTTCGAGAGGGAGAGGAGAAGAAGGAAGGGAGAGAGTAAGAGGACAGGGTGATGGTGATTGTGGTCAAAGCATATGTATGGAAATATTACAATGAAATCCCTTGTTCAGTTAAACTACTAAAAAAAAGTTGTCCCACTGAGATTTGACATTTGATAATCCCTTTTCATGGTAAATAGCCACTGTTTATGAACATCAAGATTAAGTGATAGCATGACATTTCCTCTTGTATTTACACCTTCTTTGGGGGAATAAAAAAATAATCTTACTTTTTTTCTCCTCAGACCTTGAACCAAAATGTTACTTGAGAAGTGGGCACCAATGGCTCACGTCTGTCATCCTAACTACTCAGAAGGCTGAGACTTAAGGACCATTTAAAGCCAGCCCAGGCAGGAATGTCAGGGAGACTTTTTTTTTTGTCAGTCATGGGGCTTGAACTCTGGACCTGGACACTGTCCCTGAGCTCTTCAGCTCAAGGCTAGCACTCTACCATTTGAGCCACAGTGCCACTTTAAGCTTCTTCTGTTTATGTAGTACTGAAGAATCAAACCCAGGGCTTCATGCATGCTGGGCAAGCATTCTACCACTAAGCCATATTCCCAGCCCCCAGGGAGACTTTTATGTCCAATTAACCATCAAAAAGCTGAAAGTGGAGCTGTGACTCAAGAAGTAGAGCACTAGCCTTGAGCACAAAACCTCAGGGACAGTGCCTGGAGACTGATTTCAAGCCCCCCCCCCCCACACACACACCACACCACCCACACACACACACACACACACACACACACACACACACACGTCACTCAACAAATGTTTCCTGAATATTTCCTTTCTTGTGGTTTCACAGGTTTCACCATCATATTTCTCCCCAGCGAGAGTACACAGTGCATCTCCTTCATCTACTTCCCCAATCCTGTGAGCTAAAATAACCAAATCCTATTCCTCAGAATACCCATCCTTTTCGGCTTCTCTGAAGAAGCACAACTTCTATTCTTCATTCCCTCCGTCATATTAAGACAATCAGACTGAGCAGCTTCTTCGACATATCTTGTTCAGAAACCAAATAAAAACTCCAGAAGTGCTCACAAACTCTGGCTAAAGCAGAGATTATGAAGTTCTAAGACCTGCCCTGTTCTCACTCCTCAGTGCCAGAAGACAGGCATAAAGTGCTCTGTGAACTGCATGGCCTTGTAGGGTCTACTTGACATCTCCATCAAGCTACATTCTGCAGAATGTCAGGCTTTGCATGAAAATTAAGATTCCTACATTGAGAGTCATTTGAAAGACTCCCACGCTTCAGCATGCTACAGGCAGTGGCTGAGGGATCAGGACAAAGCCAAAAGGGCAAACCACCATGCAAGTGGAACTTGAGGAAACAACTAGACCTTTCTCAGCACCAGCTGAGAAAAACCATCTAGAAAAACACAGAAAATCTGTTTATCTGGATGGGGGGAGGGGAATAAGTAATTATCTGTAATTGAGTGATAGACTTAAGACTTTTTATTAGCATTATATTCGTTGTACCAGGGGGCATTTTTTTTTTTTTTTTTTTTTTTTTTTGGCCAGTCCTGGGCCTTGGACTCAGGGCCTGAGCACTGTCCCTGGCTTCTTCCCGCTCAAGGCTAGCACTCTGCCACTTGAGCCACAGCGCCACTTCTGGCCGTTTTCTGTATATGTGGTGCTGGGGAATCGAACCTAGGGCCTCGTGTATCCGAGGCAGGCACTCTTGCCGCTAGGCTATATCCCCAGCCCCAACCAGGGGGCATTTTGTTGTGACATTTCAGACGAGATCAGGTGAGTTCGGGGTGGTATGGCCATAGATTGTTGTGGCTTTTTTAAATATTAGACAATTTGGGGGGTCATTACTTAATCAGAACAACTTGTCTTTAACTGCTATGTTGAAGGACCATCCTGAATTTTCTTCTTTGTGTTTGTATGTGTGTAAACAATATACTTACATAGGTAGTTTTTTTGTTTTGGAGATTTTGCTTGTTTAGAGGTGTTGGGCATCAGACCCACAGCCTTGCATATGTAGGTAAACGATGTATCACTTAGTTACATCCCTGGCCCTTGTTTTAGTTTTTTGTTGATTTTTGAGACAGGGTCTCTAGGCAGCTCATCACCTTGAACTTCCTAGGTAGCCAGGCTAGCTAGCCTCAAACTTTAGGTCCTCCTGCCTCTGCCATAGATATGCAAATGCAATAGCTTTGCAAAACTTCTTGAAAGGAAAAAATTTAAGCTAATAACAGCTTCCCTCACCCAGATGAGAAAAGACAAATCTTGATTTCCTTTACTAAAATTTTCTGTAGTGAGCATTCCTTTACAGAATATTGGGTCACGGGCTATCTAATACTCAGCTCATGGAAATGTAAAATCAGCTGGTTAGAGATGTGACTATTTAGGACCTGCTGGCCTAAATGAATGGACAGAATTTTATAATTATTGACCTGCATGCTTTTTCTTTACCCCAACTCATTCCTTACATGTAGGCTCAATTGTTTTCAGTATTGGGTTACTGGTTCCACAAAAGCCAGAGAAACAACTTTGTAGTAATCAGAATGTTACCCAACTGTATATTGTTTATTTTATTGTAAATAATGGTGAACAGTGGTCAATAAATAGTTTTATATCCCTTTAAAAAAAAAAGAAAGAAAGGGTAGGATCTTGTACTCCTACTAAGAACACAAGTCCCCTTCCCCACTTTGGTTTTTTCAGTTGTGGGGCTTGAACTCAGGGCTTGGGCACTGTCCTGAGCTTTTTAGCTCAAGACTAGTGTGCTAGTGCTTGAGTCTCAGCACCACTTCTGGTTTTCCAGTAATTGGAAGTAAGAATATCATGGACTGGATTCCTTTGAACTGCCATCCTCAGATCTCAGCCTCCTGAGTAGCTAGGATTACAGGCATGAGCCACCAGTGCCTGGTCACAGGTCCTCTTTCATTAGAATCCTACTGATTGATAACCAGCCTGGGAATTAGAGAAGGATATAACGAATAATTCATAGGGAAGTTGTAAGCCAAACCACATATGGATTTAGGTCTCACCTCTAAGCTTCATCCATGCATGCCTTTGTTTGATTCATTTAGTAAATAGTTCACTAGGACCAAGGACTAACAGGTACTGGGCTATAATGCTGTAAGTCTGGTGGGATGACAGGCAATCAACAACTCAATAGAACTGTGGAATTAACTGTGTTCCCCCAAATTCATATGCCTACCCCCTAACCACTAATTTGATTAAATGAGATCATCAGGGTGGGGATCCTTATGATGGTATTAGTACAGAATTCCTGAGAGCTGGCTTCTTATCTCTCCACTATGGAGGGCAAGGAGAGAGGACACAGCAAGAAGGCAGTCAACTAAAAGCCAGAAAGAGGAGTTGGGAATATGGCCTACTGGCAAGAGTGCTTGCCTCCCATACATGAAGCCCTTGGTTCGATTCCTCAGCACCACATATATAGAAAAAGCCAGAAGTGGTGCTGTGGCTCAAGTGGCAGAGTGCTAGCCTTGAGCAAAAAGAAACCAGGGACAGTGCTCAGGCCCTGAGTTCAAGCGCCAGGACTGGCAAAAAAAATAATAATAATAAATAATAAAAGCCAGAAAGAGAGGCATCCGTAAGAATCAACCAAGACAGCACCTTGCTCATGGCCTTGCAGCCTCCAGAGCCATGAGAAAAGAAATGTCTGTTGTTTTAGGCACCTGGTCTACGGGACTATGTTACCACAGCCTAAGGAGACAATATACAATGATATCAGGAGATAATAATGATTTGTCTTTTAAAAGTCAAATGGAGGGGCTGGGGATATAGCCTAGTGGCAAGAGTGCCTGCCTCGGATACACGAGGCCCTAGGTTCAATTCCCCAGCACCACATATACAGAAAACGGCCAGAAGCGGCGCTGTGGCTCAAGTGGCAGAGTGCTAGCCTTGAGCGGGAAGAAGCCAGGGACAGTGCTCAGGCCCTGAGTCCAAGGCCCAGGACTGGCCAAAAAAAAAAAAAAAAAAAAAGTCAAATGGAGGGTTACATAATGATGGGACGGAGAGCTGTACTAAGTATAGAGGAAAGGCCCCTGGAGTATACCATCCTACTAAAACTGCAGTTTTACACCAGGAGATGCTCATCCAAGGCCCAGCTGCTCACCCCTACATGCCAAATAGAGACATGCTGGAGGAGAGAAAGGAAACTTATGACACACATGCCATAGGAAGACCACACATCTTCAGCCATCTTCAGGGAACAAAGAATTAGGGGAGGGGGCAGAAGATAGACATAAGCATAATGTTGTAGTCATTACTAGAGTGGACTAGTTACTCTGGGCTGTTGACTATTGTTCCCCTCTTGTTTTGAAAGGAGCTCTGCATGAGTTGTTACTACTGCCATCATTAGTCAGGATAAACAATTCCTATTGCCAGGCTTGTTGTCTATTCTAAGTAGGCTCCACCATTCCCTAGGAGTAGCTTCAATCTCCATAAAAATACCTAGTCAGGAGCCAGTGATGCATACCTGTAACCCTAGCTACTCAGGAAGCTGAGATCTGATGTTCACAGTTCAAAGCCAGCTCTGGGGAAGGTAAGACCCAGAGACTCATCTCTAATGAACCACTAAAATGAGCTGTGGTTCAAAGTGGTAGAATGCTAGCCTTGAGCAAAAAAAATCACAGAAACAGCACCCAGGCCCCTAAGTTCAAGCCTCAGGATCAGCTAAAAAAGAATATTATCTATAAGTCCTACCCTTCCTAATTCCTAATGGGGACTGAGACTATTTACTGTTTCCTTTTTCTCTACTCTACCCTCGTAAGAGTGCCCTCACCCAATGACAGGTGATCATTGTTTTTTCCATTTCTAAAGGGACTATGGCTCCCTGGCCCTCATTAAATTTGGTTTAATGCATCCTGAGCATTCTTTAGTCATCTCTGGAGGCAGGGTTCTCCCAGTGGTGGAGCTCAGCTGCTTTGCATGCTAAGCTAAGTCTAGGCCTGGCATCTCTAAACTGTCTTGCCCTAGTAGAGGAGAGGGGAGATTTTTCCTGGGGGCCTATCTTCTTCTCCCTCATCATCTTACATGACCCTTTACTTCCTTCTTCTACTACAGTAGACTAGCAAAGGAGTCTTTTTTTTTTTTTGCCAGTCTGGGCCTTGAACTCTGGGCCTGAGCACTGTCCCTAGGTTCCTTAGACTCAAGGTTAGCTCTCTACCACTTGAGCTACAACATCACTTCCAGCTTTCTCGGTGATTAATTGGAAATAACAGACTCACAGACTTTCCTGCCCAAGCTGGATTCAAACCATGATCCTCAGATCTCAGCCTCCTGAGTAACTAGGATTATAGGCACAAACCACTGGCACCTGGCTAGAGTGGGTAATTTTAAAATGGACATATCTCCTAAATGGAAAAATAAAATCTACTGGTTTGGTGTAGTGACCACATGCTGTAATCTCATACTCACAAATCAGAGTCAAGAGGATTTGTGAGCCTGAGTACAATGAACACTAACAGAGTAAACACTTGTGTTTTGTTTTGTTTTGTTTTAAGAGGGGTTGGAAGCATGGCTCAGTTGGTAGTATCCCAGCCAATAAGTAAAAGTGTCAGGTACCAAGATAGAATACTGATCTTAGAAAGTGCCAGGTACCAGGCTAATCCTTGTAATACTAGCTACTCGGGCAGCTAAGTCCTAGAGAATTTCAGTTCAAAGTCATCCAGACAAAAAAATCTGAAATTGACTTCATCTCTAATGAACGGAAAACACCAGGCTGCAGGTATGGCTCAAGTGCTAGAAGAATAGTGAACATAACTGAGGAACAGTGATAGAAGTCTGGTTTTTAGACCTCTGGAAGTGAGTAAGCATATCTCTGTTTACAGGAGAGCAGTTATGTGGTCTCAAGAGGGAGCACATAAGGTGCTATTGCTATCACATGAAAGTATGGCTAGACATGCGCAAGAGTAAACCAAGGTGACAAGAGGCTGGAACTTCTTTTAATTTTGTTTTGGGGTCCTGGGGGTTGGACTTGAGGCCTTTTCTTTGCTAGGCAGGTGCTCTACCATTTGAGCCACACCTCCAACCTAAGATTCTAAAAGGACTAGACAGGAAAGTTACCATACTGAAATCTGATGTTCAAGATGTTCAGCTTGTCATCATTTTTATTTTCCAAACTTTATTTTAAAAGTACATTAAAAGCATCAGATACAAATCTAGCCTAAGGATTAATATAAGAACTGTTATAAAATGTTTTGTACTTTGCATCACAGTAAAGCATCAAGAAAACTAACTAATGAACCTGTGAATGAATTCTATTCAACTGAATTCTAATCATTTCTGGTTCTCAGGTTAGCCCTTATGAAGAGACAAGTTATATATGCATAGCTATTGCAATATGGCCACACCATACAGGTACAGACAGACATGTGTAATTTATGAAGAGACAAGGTGTATCTATGTATCTCTATCTACCAGCAGATAGAGATACAAACTAAGAAGCAAAGAAATGAGCTCACTGCATACATCATGCAGATTAAATCAATAATTTGCGATGAGCATAAAGAAACTGAATACTTGATACGCACATGCTTAGTTTTCTTTACGCTATAATTTGTACTTCCCCAAAGTGAGCCCCATGCTATTCAAATCATGTCAAAATCAAAGGTCACACAGGACATTGTATAAGTAGAAATTACTCTTGTTATAACCTTTTATTAAATCACATTAGAAATGTCTGTTTCACCAAAGGGGATGTATATCTTTTTTACTAATATTACTAACTGTAAAGTTAATTGGCTTATTGAACTAAATACTAGCCTTTGAATGAGGAAAAATATCCAATTCTTAATTTGCCACAGTTCTCTGAATGATCGTGGGACAGGATATTAGATTTCTTAATTCTTTGTTAAAAAGAGGTAACATACTAATCTACTTGTGGGAATATTAATAAGTGAGAGGATTGTTTTATTTAAATATAAAAGTACAATTGAAACAGATGATAATGACATTCAAAAATAGCATTCAATTACCAAAAAAGTGAGAGATTGATACATACTCTTCTGTTATAAAAATTTAATAGCAAAAATAAAGGAGAGGAAGAAGAGAGTGGAGAGAAAGGGAAGGCAGATCTGTCAGTCCTATAAGGTGAATTTACAAACACAACCTACCTCTCTCACAGAAGTTGCAGTAGTCAGAATGACAAGCGAACACTGAAGTCAAGAGTTGCTAGAGCAGGGGAAGTCTGTGCTGGCTGAAAACCTAGGCCTCCTCTGCCTCTGTGACCCGTGTTTGGGCATGGTGGCCTGAAGGAGGTGCTGGGAACTGGTGGCCTTTCATTCACAGGAACAAAGCAGCTTCCCACGTGCAAGAGTAACTCTTGAACAGAATGGTTTGGAAAGACAGATGTTGCATCTCCATGCTTATCTTGAGTCTATAACGGTGATGGTTCCAAACTTCTAAAGAGTTCAAATACTGACTACATAGTGAAAATATTTTTACATAAAATAGGAGTTCATTGGTTGTTTTCCTAGCAACCACAGAGTACATAATGATAAAATTCATTTTGCATGTAGAAATACTTAATGTTAGGTGCCCATTTCCAGTTTAACATTAACAGGAGAGGAATAAAACTATTTATTAAAAACAGATCACCTTGAGAATTTTCCTACTGTAGTAATATATAAATAAAGTCAAGAGATAAGTTATTTCCACATACTTAATTACTGTCAGGTATATTAACGAACTCAACTCACACAGAAAGGAAAGATAAATCAAAGCCTTCATCTGTATGCCTTGTTAAAGAAGAACAAAGATTGCCTAGCATAAGACAGCCCTCACTGCCTCCCTCTTAAACCTTATCTAGAAGGACCATGAACCAGCTTGCTTTCCCTGAACATTGTCCCTCTGCACATGCAGCCCTTGTCTCCTGTCCAATCCAGGGATAAAAATAATTACAGAATAAGCCACCTGCAACACACAAAAACACTTTTTTTCTTTTCAAAAGAACTAGACAGTTGCTCAAATAATAGTACCTATAATAAGAAATGACGATAGTCTTAATTCTCTACACGTATTTGACTGTCTTATGTAACGAAAGTATTTCATGTGTTAAGTATTTTTTTGGTAAGGACATAAGTATAGGCAATACATTTCTGATGGTAACAATATTATTTATCCAAATCAACCTGGTAGCAGAAAAAAATGTGTATTATTCCCTACTTCAGTACCTCAAAGAATCAGTTTTTACTTTTTATAAAAATAATACTTCGGCAAGGATCAAACTTTCAAATTCCTTTAAAAAGTTCCATCCAAGGTTTGCTTGGAAGATTGGTAACACTGACTCAAGGCTTGAACAATCGCTCCCATTCCTACTTTAAAGCAGTTGTATCATCATTCTTGGTATCTATTTAAAGATTCAGTACAGAAGATCGGGCCGCAAGTCAGGACACATATCTAAATAAACATTCACATCACATCTTAAAATGTCAAGGATCTACACAGCAAAGCCAGATGCTTTCATACTTGCGACAGAAGAAAATCCTAACTGACAACTCTTACTGAAGCTTTAAGTCTTTGTCAGGCATTGACCTCACACACACACACACAAAAAAAAAAACCCTCCCAAAACAAGCAAAAAAATCAATCGGTTGTTGGAAACCAGCGTCCTGTAGCATGGCTTTACACAGAAGGAACTGGAATCTGCTTGGCCGCAGTGCTGTCATACTCCTGCATGAGGTCGTTGGTGGTGTGGTAATGCATGGCGATGTAGGAGCTGGCAAATCCGAAGGAGCTGACAGGCTGCAGCTTCTGGGGGCTGCTCTCCTGTGAAGGACTGCTGTTGTAGATGCTGTAGTACGGTTCGATGCGAGTGTGGATGGGGGTCGAGCTGCTCTGACCGCAGTGCTGGTGTCCCGCAGAGATTTTGGGACTGACCACACTCTCCTTAGAATGACTCGGGCCACAAGCCTGGTCCACAAACTTCTTTTGTGGCTTAGGAGACAACATGTAGGCCGAGTTTGTTTCATGATGGGAAGATTTGTTTCTGTTCACTTCCAGGTTCCCTTTGCCCATGGCTCGAAGTCGAGTCTTCTGTTTGCAGCAGAAGAAGGCCAGGCCGAGGTACTGGAGGCACCAGAGCACCTTCCTCCTCAGCCCGGCGCTGTTGCGGGAGTAGATAAAAGGGTTTAGCCCCGACTTGAAGAAGATCAGGGTGAAGCCAAACAACTCGAACTGGTACAGGATGAAACCGCCGTGGCTGGACAGAACCACCTGCACCAAGGAGATCCCCAGGGGAAGGCAGCACACCAGGACGGACAGCACAATGACCACGCAAGTGACCACAGCCTTGGAGTCCTTGGCCGCGGACAGGTTGATGGCCGACACCAGCTGCAGTCTGCTGGCGGCGGGGGTGGGCAGCTGGTTGGGACTCTTCGGATATCCGTGCATCTGAGCGTGCTGCAGTTTATTGTAAAGCTGGTTCCTGTACAGAGCCGGCACAGAGCACTGGACCAACTCCCCACCGCCCTTGCCGGGGGCCCCCATGAAAGGCTGGGGCCTGGATGCGTCCACTGTGATGACCGGAGGGCACTTTCTCACTTGCGCGTTTTTCCACAGCGCCTGCGCGATCATGATGTACGAGCCCGACACCACAGCCACGCACAAGGCGAAGTCCACCACGTAGACGGACAGAACTGCTTTCCCTTCTCCCGCCATCAGACTGGACATGGGAAGACAGAGGTGGGACTTCGTGGTTCTCAGTGTAGCCAAGGTGGCCAAGGTGAAACTGGTGGCCCAGAGAAGTAGGGTGAGGAGCAGGGTGCAGGGAAAGGAGGCGGAACGGTTGGGCTGCTTCCCCAACACCATCCGCAGCCGGTGCAGAGCAATGACCGCCACCATCTTGAGGGACATGATGATAAAACCTGAACTGGTGAGATGGAAGGTGAAGCAGAAAGCATCGGGGATGCTACTGGCTGAGCTGTAGAACAACACAAAGGTGAACATGGGAGCGGTCACCCCACAGATGAAGAGGTCACAGAAGGACAGGTTCAGGATCATGAAGTCAAAATTGGTTCTGAACTTCCTGAAGGCTGGATCGAAGAAGGACAAGAAGACGATGAAGTTGCCATAAGAGCCCAGGCAGAAGATGACGGCCAGCAGGAAGGTGCAGGTCACCAAGGTGGCCCTGTGGATGAGCTCCTGGAGAGAGGTGCTGTTTCCTGCCGGGGAGGGAGCCGCCTGCAGCCAGCTGGCATTGGGGGCATCCTGGAGGGCGCCTGTTGAGTTCATCTTCAGAGAGATGGCTCTGCCTTCTAGTCTCCAAAAAACAAATTTACTCAATGGGAAGGGAATCAGGCCCTCAACTCACAGATGAGTATCAGGTGACAGAAGCCCGGGACAGATGAGCCTGCACCAGAAACGCATACCCAGAAACAGGGATTAATGTTGAAGCAAGGGAATCCATTCAGCACTCTCATTATTTTTCACCAAAAGGATTAGAATCTTTTCCCGGCTCTTTCCTGATGTACAAAAGCATTTCTCCTCACCATGTCCAAATTAGCAACTCTATGTTTCCATGTCAGACACTGGACATATACATGACCAGAACCTGTCCACCTGAGGTGAGACTGTAGCTGAGGAGCCAGTATCACTGTGGAATGCAGCCTTTGTGGGTGCTAAGGACTCAAGAGGGGATCTAAGCCAGCCTGGGAGGGCCTGCAAGAGGAGGAAGGGAGCTCTGTTGAGCAGGTGCCAGCTGGGTGAGAGGTGAGGACCAGCAGTGGGACAAACAGCCTGGGAGAAAAAGAGGGATGGAGGCAAGAAACAGGATGTCCTTGAAATAGTACCAGGAAGGAGGGTACTGGTGACACATCATGGGGCTTTTCATCTAATGCCTATGAATCACTAACAACTTCTATTTCTTTGCTATTTCTTTCCCAGTGTGTAGTTCTTTTAGCCAACTACACATGCTCCTTTGGACAAAAAACTGTAGGACCCCGTTTTTGTGTGCCCAGGCTAGGAATGGGAACAAAGTAACAAAAATTATCTGGAAGTGGGTGTGGGTGTAGGTGGGGGGAGGGCAATGGCTCATGCCTATAATCATAGCTACTCAGGAGGCTGATATCTGAAGATTGTGGTTCAAAGCCAACCAAGGCAGAAAAATCCTTGTGACACTATCATCTCCAATTAACCACTGGAAAAAAAAAACTGGAAGTGGAGCTGTGGCTCAGAGTTCAAGGACAGTACCCAGGCCTGGAGTTCAAGCCCCATGACAAGAAAAAAAAAAGGGGGGGGTTATATGGACATACTTGAAATTTACAGGATATAAAGCATCACTTTGGAGATAGCTCCACAGTAGAGTATTGGCTTAGCATCGGAGGGTGGGGGGTGGGGGGAAAGAAACACTGTAAAATCTAACTGTTATCATATTCCAACAGGAATGTCCCCAAGACAAACCTTCAGGCATGGGCTCATTCTGGCATCCATCCACTCAATTTCCATGAATTTCACCTGCTTACAACAGACCAGCATCATACTAGAAGCTGGAGACACACAAGTGATATGGACACACTCACTATCTCAGAACAACAGCTTTCCTCCACTTTTCATCCCATAATCTTTTTTTTTTTTTTTTTTTGCCAGTTCTGGGGCTTGGACTCAGGGCCTGAGCACTGTCCCTGGCTTCATTTTGCTCAAGGCTAGCACTCTGCCAACTTGAGCCAACAGGACCACTTCTGGCCTTTTCTATATATGTGGTACTGAGGAATCGAACCCAGGGCTTCATGTATATGAGGCAAGCACTCTTGCCACTAGGCCATATTCCCAGCCCCTTCCCATAATCTTTTCCCCCTCAATTATGTGCTCACACAAATCTACTTTGCCTCCAACCCAACAAATCTATGTGGCCTGTGCCAACCTTCGCCGAAAGACTTCAGCAAGGCAGACTAAGTTATTCAAGTCTGTGCTCTGGATGACTGAATAGCATTTGTTTTAATCCAACATTTTAAGAATAACCAGTGGTGTTGGGAGGCTCAGGCTCCTGTGTAGAATACTCAACCACAAGCTCAAGCTGAATGCCAGAAGTGCCCAGCTGTCAACCCTTTAGTCTCTGGATCAGGGTTAGTGAGGGATCCCTGGGGGAACAGTCATCCTTTAACAACAATCAGCATTTAACAACAGGCTGCACCCTGCCAGAGAGTATCAGACAGATCATAGGGCAGGGCAGTGTATATAACTAACTTGTGTCCTTCATTAAGGAAGAAAATAGACTCTTTTACATCCCCAACAGTCATATTGAACAGATTGTGACAATGTGACCAATTTTTCCACTGAAACATGAAATACATCCTCTATACTTTCCTTAAAGAGGCTTTATGGAAGTAAAAACTACAAAATCCTGAACTTTTGTGGTGTGTATGTGTGTGCATGCACGCACTGGTATCAGAGCTTCAACTAACTTTCAGCTATTTCTGCTCACAGCTAGTGCTCTACTGCTACTTGAGCCATGTACCCAGTCTGAGATTCTGCTGGTGAATTAGAGGAAACAGTCTCATAAACTCCCTGCCCTAACTGGCTTTGAAATGAGATCCTCAGATCTCAGACTCCTGAGTAGCTAGAATCACAGACATGAGCTATCAGTGGGAGCCCAACTCTAAACAATTTTTTTTTTCTTTTTTGCCAGTCCTGGGCCTGAGCACTGTCCCTGGCTTCTCTTTGCTCAAGGCTAGCACTCTACCACTTGAGCCACAGCGCCACTTCTGGCCGTTTTCTATATATGTGGTGCTGGGGAATTGAACCCAGGACTTCATGTATATGAGGCAAGCACTCTTGCCACTAGGCCATATTCCCAGCCCTCAACGTTTTTTTCCCCCTTTGGTTTGGTTTTGCTTTTTGCCAGTCCTGGGGGCTTGAACTCAGGGCCTGGGCCCTGTCCCTGGCTTCTTTTTGCTCAAGGCTAGCACTCTGCCACTTGAGCCACAGCTCCACTTTTGGTTGTTTTCTATATATGTGGTGCTGAGGAATTGAACCCAGGGCTTCATGTATACGAGGTGAGCACTCTACCATTAGGCCATATTCCCAGCCCCCTTTTCTTTTTTGTCGATTGTGGGGCTTGAATTCTGGGCCTGGGCACTATCATTGAGCTCTTGAACTCGAGGCTAGTGCTCTACCACTTGAACCACAGTACCACTTCTGGTTTTCTGGTGATTAATTGGAGGTAAGATTCTCGGGGACTTTCCTGGGCAGGCTGGCTTTAGGGCTGGCTTTAAACCTCGATCCTCAGATCTCAGCCTCCTGAAGAGCTAGGATTATAGGCATGAGCCACTTGTACCCAGTTCAGCTTTTGTTTCTTAATGATTATGTGTTAATAATAATGGTAGCTGTTATCCTTTCTAATTAAAGACAATATCTTTTTTCTGAACTCTTCTGATATCTTTGTAGTGAAAAAGACAACATTTTTTTTCTTTTTCTTTTCTTTTTGCCAGTCCTAGGGCTTGAACTCAGGGCTTGTGCACTGTACTTGAGCTTTTTTGCTCAAGGCTGGTACCCTACCACTTGAGCCACAGCTCCATTTCTGGTTTTTGATGATTAATCGGAAAGACAAGAGTCTCAGGGATTTTCCTGTCTTGGCTTGCTTTGAACCACTATTCTCAGATTTCAGCCTCCTGAGTAGGCAGGCACATTTTCAATATATTTGAGAAAATAAAAACTAGATGCTGGTGGCTTATGTCTATAATCCTAGCAACTTAGGAGGCTGAGATATGAGGATTGCATTTCAAAGCCAGCCCAGGCAGGAAAGTCTGAGACTTTCTCCCATCACCAATAACTACTCAAAAAAAAAAAAAAAAGCTAGAAGTAGAGCTATGATTGAAGTGGTAGAATGTTAGCCTTGAGCCAAAAGGCTCAGGGACTGTGTCCAGGCCTTCACTTTAAGCTCTAGGGCTGATGCACGTGCACACATGTAAGCGCACACACAGGCACCCATGCACGTGCGCTCATGCATGCACACACACACACACACACACACACACACAAGAATCCCAAGTTAGGACATAACAACAACAATGTGCTTACAAGTGTAGTCTTTAGCATATTAACTTTTCTGAGTGCTTATCATTCTCAGTGTGACATACTCTTAGCAATTCCTTCACAATAGCCCTGACATGATATCTACATCTCCTTTCTACTGATGAGGAAACTGAGTGACACTGAAATCACCTCACAAAATGGCAGATACTTGGATTTGAATCCCAGAAGTTGTTTTCCAAAATTCCATCCTAAACAAATAGCAGAGATGAAGGGAAGCCTTAGGTCAGAAGTTAAACGCAGTAGCTTTAACTTATTGGGTGTTATTACATGCTAGGCTCATATGCTAGGGGCTTTATATGTCATAAGACTTTACTTCAGGAGCTGGGGATATTGTCTAGTGGCAAGAGTTCTTGTCTCATACACATGAAGCCCTGGGTTCAATTTCCCAGCACCACATATACAGAAAACAGCCAGAACTGGTGCTGTGGCTCAAGTGGTAGAGTGCTAGCCTTGAGCAAAGAGAAGCCAGGGACAGTGCTCAGGCCCTGCGTCCAAGCCCCAGGACTGGCAAAAAAAAAAAAAAAAAAAAAAAAAAAAAAGATTTACTTCATTTGTACAACAAAAGATAGCAATTCCTTCTCAAGTAAAGTTCCTGGAACACAAAATCCTAATATACTTACATGTGCACATATTTATTACCTACCTATCTACAAACCCACACCCACACACACATTCACACACACACACACTTCTGCATACCTTTTTGGAAGCCTGATTATTATAGTTCCAGTATAAAGTAATTATAAACCATTCCTACTAGGGTATTTAGAAAAAAAAGCAGGAATCAGAGGTTTGGAAGAGGAAATGGGTAGAAAAACAGAAGAAAAAGTTTTGGGAGAGGAACTTCAGAAACAACTAAGTAAATGGTGGAAAAGTCAATCCAGATCTCAGTAGTAAATCCTGAGACAAGAATGAGGAAGTGGAAGTCACAATGTAGACCAAAGATGCAGCAGAGATACAAAGGCCAGTTTGGGGAAAGAAGCAAAATCACTACCTATTCACTATTTCTAAATATTAAATATAACAAAGTTATTTCTAATGCAACATACCAACCACCTTTTTTTCCTCTGGTATTATAAACTGGCCCTGGAAGAAGATGCAATTTAAATCATAAAATCAGAAACATGTAGATTGTTTAATGTCAGTTTTAAGCCTAAGGCAGAATGAATGCACACGCACCTGATACTCACTGGGGAGGGGTCTTGAAATAACTAGCAGCAAGACACAGGAAACCAAGAGCTACTGTGCTGGGCAATGATTTCTCATCAAGATGTGTAAACAGCCCCTCATATTATGTGCTTAATTTTTTTTTTTAGAAAACATTAACATTTTAGATGAGCTTTTACAAGTCAGCTCATGACCACTATCCTTCCAACTCTTTTTCCCCCTCATGAATGCCTTACGTTTCTTGGAGGCAGGCATTTTCAGGCTCTAACCTTTGCCCAGAACAGAGTCCTGTATTACCATTCCCACTGTATTTGTATGGACCAAGAAAATTGAAGCGAGGTGAGCTCACCTGTCCAAGGTCACTCCCCCCCCCCGCCCCCCCCTAAAAAAAAAGCAGCTCTGCGATTTCAAACCTCCAGCTCACTCTCAGGGGGTTAGCTACCTCCTGAAGGCTGGGGCAGCTGATAGGGTGGGGAGGATAAAGAGGCTGAGGAAGAGGAGGCCCAGGAGGATCTCAGCCTGGGGATAAAGTGGAGAGGAGCCGGGGAGGGCAGAGGGAGGGCCATCCAGGCCAGAGCCTGGCGATGGGTGGGGACCGCGGGGAGGGGGAAGATGGTGGGCCTACAAAGCAATCAGAAGGTTGGTGGGCTGAGGAGGCTCAGCCAGGACAGAAGCGGTGGGCTGGGGGCTCTAGGGGTGCACGCCCCCCTCCCTGAGAGCCCAGAAGCTGGGTAGGAGGGGGAGACTGCTTCCCCCCACTCCCAGGCCGCTCCAGGAGCGCAGGTACCCAGTGGCCCCTCCAGGCCCTGCTCCTTGCCCAGCCCCCTAGCCTTGCCCAGTAAACCCAGGGGGTCGCCTGCTCTCGTGCAGGGGCCGAGTCCTCTCACCTGCTGGGAGGGCGCAGTGCCTCCCCTCCTCCTCCATCTCGCAGCCGGGACCCCAGCTCTGCGCGCTGCGCGCGATGATGCAGGGCAAGAGGCACCGTCGCCATCGCCATCTCCGCCTCCGCGCGTCCCGGGAGCCTCAGGGAGACAGGGCGCGGGGCGCAGTCATGGAGCCACTCGCCCCGCCAACCCCCGCGATTGTGAGCACGGCAGCTGCAGGGTGAGGAGCCGGGTCCTGATGGACAGTGGCTGACATACAGCAGGGGGCTGGCTAAGTGGGGGGAGCGGAGGGGAAGCGGGGCCGGCGACCTTGGCTTTGGGTGGAGTGGGGCACAGCAAGGCTGGACCATTGGGGTCCACCCATTGGGGCTTCTCACCCAACCCGCGGGCACCCCCATCTCCCACCCCTGCCCCAGGTTCTGGGCTTTCAAGTAGGCCGGCCTGGCTTCTCATTTAGCTGCCACTTTATGAAACTGAATTCATAATGAGATTCTAAATCAAAGCAGCTTGGATGTGCCTCAGTGTTTAAAATATACAGCAAAAAGTAAACCACAAATAAAACATCCAAGACAAGACATCTTGGGTACTGATGCCGTGACATGAAGGCTGAAAAGCAGCAGTGCAATGTGTCCAGCTACATGATTTCAGAAAACCAGAACACAAAACCAAAACTACCATTTCAGAGTAGTTTTTTCCTAAAGTCTGCACACATCCAAAAGTAGCCAAATTGTTAGGATGGGTTTCGGTCTGTTATCAGGTCACATTGCCATCCCTCCGTGTCCCAAACCGGGTAACTGGGATCTTGCTGTTTCCTAGCAGCCTCCTTGTGCAGCTCTTATAAAGCAGGGTCAGAATCGCATATTTGAAGCCAGCCAGGACAGAAAAGTCCCCGTGAGACTCATCTTCAACTAGCCACCAGAAAACCAGAGTGGCTCAAAGTGGTAGATTGCTAGCCTGGATCTGAAGAGCTCTGGAGAAGTGCCCAGGCTCTGAATTCAAGTCCCATAACCGACAAAGAAAAAAGGAGAAAAAGCTATGTGAACAGTTCCCCTCACTGGTACACAGAAGAGGCAATGGAATCCATTCCCTTGAAATGTTTAGCAGGGCTAACAGCTACTGGTCTACACTCCTGAGCTGCGGCTCCACTTCTAGTCTTTTTGGGTAGTTAATTGGAGGTAAGGGTCTCACAGACTTTCCTGCCCGGGCTTGCTTAAAACCCTGATTCTCAGATCTCAGCCTCCTGAGTAGCTAGGGTTACTGGGATGAGCCACCAGCACCCTGCTGTTTTGTTTTTCCCCCTTTAATTGTTACAGTAGATCCTTATGCTATCATCACTCTATTTAAAACAATAAAACTTCAGGTGGGCGTAGGTGGCTCAGGACTCTAATCCTAGCTACTCATGAGGCTGAGATCTGAGGATAGCAGTTTGAAGCCAGCCCTGGCAGGACAGTAAAGTCTTTGAGACTCTTACCTCCAATAAACTACTCAGAAAAAGTCACAAGTGGTGCTGTGGCTGGTTCAAGGGGTAGAGAGCTAGCCTTGAGCACAAAGAGGCTCAGGGACAGTGCCCAGGCTGAGTTCAAGCCCCAGAACTGGGGAGGGGATGGGACGGGACATCAAGGAAAACCTCCAAGTAATTTCCTGGTCTATCATGCCACTCGCCGGAACCCTAAAATGTAGCAGTTGTAATGGATGTTTGTCAATTTTGGTAACCTTAGGCCGAGAAATAACCAGCAAGGAAAAAAAAAAACCTGTACCATTTACTGGAGATAGCAGATGGAAATTCTGACTGAAACCGTATCCTTCTCCATTCCATATATATCATCTACTACTAATCACCAGCTTACTTCCAAGCACTAGCCCAGGCCAGAGATTAGAGATTACAATATGTAATCCAGTTATGCCTGTGGGAGAAATAGCCTCATTAGAGGAAGGAATCACATGTTGCAGAGATACAGAAGAAATTAGGGCTCATCAAAGATCCAGAACTACATATGACCATTTAGCAAGACTGTATCATAATGGACATAAAATATATAAATGAAAAGTGCTAAACTGGAAAGAACATTGGCTCAGTAGTGAAGATCTGCAAACAGTCAAGTAGGTGTGACAACAAATGTTAAAGTATGATTGTGAATCAGCATTCTAATATAAACTAAAATTTCAATACAAAGAGATTTCCATTTTGAGGAAAATATACTTATCTCAAGGCCATTAGAGCACTGAGAATCTTGATGTCAAAATTCCACTCACTCCTTAATATTGTCCCAACTAGTTTTCAAATGTGATAACACAAAAATAATTTGTAGTAAAGGGAAACTTCAATATTCCACAATGGGAAAATAGCAATTAAATTAAAAGTAGTACAATCCCTCCCTCAATAAAACATAGTTCTCACGTGTCTTTTCTGACCACACAAATCACCCAAATTGGCTCTTAACTTATGGAGGCTGGCAATGCCAAGTATTTCAAATACTGAAGAACAGCTTTTTTAGGACTATAAACAGCATATACGTTTGTAAACTTTGTCTTCCACATCAACAGGTCAATAAATGTGCCTCAACTGTGAAACACCATTTGCCTGTCTTTCCAAAGGATCTATCTAGAACCTAAGGAATAGATCTTAACGTAGTACTTTTCTGACCATCTTTCTCCTTTCTAACACATCAGATTCTTTTTTTTTTTTTTTTTGCCAGTCCTGGGGCTTGGACTCAGGGCCTGAGCACTGTCCCTGGCTTCTTTTTGCTCAAGGCTAGCACTCTGCCACTTGAGCCACAGCGCCACTTCTGGCCATTTTCTGTATATGTGGTGCTGGGGAATTGAACTGAGGGCTTCATGTATACAAGGCAAGCACTCTTGTCACTAGGCCATATCCCCAGCCCCACCACATCAGATTCTTAAGAAGTGCTTTAGACAGTATTTGCCATTCAACTCTATCTTCTCCCCGTCACTCCTGAGGCCAGCTAATAGAGAACTTGATTAAATACTTTGCATAATTCTGACAAATATCAGGTAGTAATTAATGCCCATACGGGGCATCAGAGTTCCTTGGGACATGTGAGGCATGAGGATTAAAGAACCAGCTTCCAGGTAAGAGTGGAATTCACCATGAGGCTTTAAAAAGATGTTACCTAAGTCCACTAGAGACATTTATAACTGAAGCACATCTAGTATCTTGTTTTTTGTGTACGTGTGCCAGTAGGAGGGCTTAAGTTCAGGACCTTCATTCTCTCAGCTTTCGTGCTCACTTTTCATATTCACCATGGCTGTCCTCTCTACTACTTGTGCTATACCCCCACCCTGACATTTTGATAGATAACTGAAGATAAAGTCTCTTTTTGGACTGGGCTGGCTTCAAACTGTGATCCTCCAGGTCTCAGCCTCCTGAGTAGCTAGAGTTTTAGGTGTGAACCCTCACTGGGGCCCAGCCACCTTAGCTGTTAAAGTTTGCACTTAGGGAACTAGGCTAAGGCCTAGTTTCATCAAGCTTTAGCTTAGAAAAAGCTAAAATATGGGGCTGGGGATATGGCCTAGTGGCAAGAGTGCTTGCCTCCCATACATGAAGCCCTAGGTTTGATTCCCCAGCACCACATGTATGGAAAACGGCCAGAAGGGGTGCTGTGGCTCAAGTGGCAGAGTGCTAGCCTTGAGCAAAAAGAAGCCAGGGACAGTGCTCAGGCCCTGAGTCCAAGGCCCAGGACCGGCCAAAAAAAAAAAAAAAAAAAAAAAAAAAAGCTAAAATAGTGTATTATGCAAGACCTTACTACTCAGTGGCATCTTAGAAGCAGGCACTAATACCATGAGCTGGGACAAGTAAGAATTTACATTTTAACACAATCCATTCCTAATTCTCAGGTCAAGTCCTATCCAACAGAAATTTCTGTGATGGTAGAAAAATTCATTTGTCTATCCAGTGTGGCCAATGAGAAACTGAAACACACCTACGGGGACTGAAAAATCAAAATCCTTTAAGCACAGTCACATGTGGCTAGTAGCTCCTCCAAGTGGCCAGGCAGAGCTGATCTAGGTAATTATTTTGGTCAGTGGAAAGGAATGTACAGATCCCAATCTAGGACTTCAAGAGGAATCACCAGGGTCCTGGCCTACACAACTATCTCCTTTTAATGAAGACAAAAGCCAAGGGTTAAAAACAATCCATTTATTGGGTTTTAAACTAATTACACAATGAAATAATCAGTTTGGCACTACTCTATACAGGGATTATAATGCCTGTGTCTGCTGCCATACCAACACTGTGCCAGAGCCCTGCTGTGCTTCCGCTGGGTCACTCAGCAGGGAGATACTAAAAATACACCGTAGTGTTCCTCTAAGGAAGACTGTACAGGGAAGATGATATTCACCAACTTGGGAATTATTTCAACCTAGAAGATACCTCGCATTCTATAAACCTGTCAGAGGCAATCGTGTTAGCATTTAGAAATGCACACACAAACGTTACATAAAAATTCAGACATTCTAATGATAAATGAACTCAAAAGCCACAAATCAGCTTCTGTAACATGAAAATAACTTAAAAACACAAAAATGGCATTCAGTGGATATGAAAATCCCACACCACTATAATAAAGAGCTACATGTGAATCTTTACAAATTAATTGTACAATGGTGTGTGTAAAGGCTGCAGCTGTACAAAGTCTGGCGATGCTAGCTCTAGATTTGTACAATCTTTTACAGCTATGTAACATATATGCAACAAGTCAATTAAATACCAAACCTTATTAGTCTCAACGGTTCTGCAGGCAGAGATAAAGATAGAAATAGAGAAAAAGAGAGAAGTGAGGGGGGAAGAGAGAACATAAGAGGAAAGAAGGGGGGGAGAGAATCACAGAATAACCACAAATACAGCAATCTTCCATTTAGGTGAAGTATAACAGCTTTTAAATGGGGTCAAACAATGCTTGTAAAGAAAATAGGTAAAAACCAACCAGTCAGGGTGTTTCTTGTTGTTGTTGTTTATTTTTAAAATCACATGTTGTATACACACATAACAATCAATCAAAAATGTTATTCACCAAACCCCTGGTTTTTCAGTAGCTGGCTCTATTCAGCACCAAAAACTCCAGTGTGTGGGAGGCACACAGACTTCTGTGGCTTGGTGAGCAATACACATCAGGCATTGCTTAGTTTCAAGAGTTGCCCTCCTCTTTTTTTTCTTTTCCTTTCTTCTTCATGGCTCTCCAAACCCAAGGCTCTCAAGCTTCAGATTTATGCTCACTGCCCTACTACCATCTAAACCCAACAGCCATTTGGAAAGAATTCAAATAATTTGAGATGAATGAAATGATACAATCTGTATTACTGATGGGTAGTCTCCATTCCAAGTAAATTATTTCTTAATGAATTCCTAGACTTTGCTTGGTCTTGGATGACATGATCGTACTGGGTAATTATTTCTACTATGAGACTTTGTCAGATGCCTCAAAGAAAAAGTGATCAATATTCTGGAAACATTCCAGATAAGAAATCAAATGGCAGCTGAGAACCTGTGGAAAGCAGACTATGAGACAATACACAAAATCACCCAAGTGATGAGTGTTCAACAGAGGCAGAGTTTGGAAGCCTGCAGAGCCACCACAGATGGTACCTGAGGATTTGGAATTTTTGATGAAACGAGCCCAAGCGAAGACTAGTCATCTGTATCAGGGAAGAAAAAACTCCAATTAGTCAATAAGACACTTGACTCTTAAAAACCCAATGAGATTTTATTTTCCTGGGCCCTTTACTTTTTTGTACTTGTGGTGGGAGTTGAACCCAGTGCCTCATTCTCTGCTTGGCTTTTTCGCTCATGTCTGGCATTCTATTACATGAGCCATGCCTATTACATGAGCCATGCCTCCAGTTCTAGCTTCTTGTTGACTGGCTAAGAATCTTGTGGCTATGTCTGCCTCAATCCTCAGATCTCAGTCTCCTGAGTAGCTAGGATTACAGGCATGCGCCACAGCACGCACTTTCAATGTTTTCATAACTAGTAGAAAACAGAGGCTTCAGGATAATTCAAAATATCCCATCTTCAGAAGGCAGCTAACACTGTAATTTCTTTTCTTTTCTTTTTTTTTTTTTTTTTTGGCCAGTCCTGGGCCTTGGACTCAGGGCCTGAGCACTGTCCCTGGCTTCTTCCCGCTCAAGGCTAGCACTCTGCCACTTGAGCCACAGCGCCCCTTCTGGCCGTTTTCTGTATATGTGGTGCTGGGGAATCGAACCTAGGGCCTCGTGTATCCGAGGCAGGCCCTCTTGCCACTAGGCTATATCCCCAGCCCTGTAATTTCTTTTCTTTTACTCAACTCTTCCCAGTTTACTAAGGCCTTCAGCTATACCACCTGAATGTGCCTGATCTCATCTTTCCTCACTGATGAAGGTAAACATAGTCATACCAATTCTTTGCTTACCAATAGAAACAAAGAAGCATGCAAAGAAGCATGTGCTGTACTGTTGAGATAGAACTCCAATCCCCAAAGCCATCTATAAAAACAAAGTAATTCCCTCCACTTTACAGTTCTAAGAATGTCATTAAAAATTTGAAAACCAGGATCAAGAATGGTGGTTTACACCTGTAACCCCAGTTATTCAGAGGATGGATATTTGGAGGGTTGCAGTTGAAGGCCAGTCTACATAAAGTTATTGAGACCTCTATCTTAAACAGTTCAGGCATGATTGTGCATGCATCCCAGCTACATGAGAGGCACAGGTAGGAGGATTGAGGTCTGTAGCTAGATATTGGCAAAACCCTATCCAGAAAATAACCATAGCAATGAAGACCCTGAGGGAGGACATGGCTCAAGAAGGAAAGCACCTAGCCCCACTCAAGGCCCTGAGTTCAAATCCTATTACCTATCTTCTAATTAAGGACTTATAAATAACCATTTCTGTTATGAATGACATTTGCCTTAAGATAGCCTATGTTTAAATCCAGAACTTTGCTGCCTTACCTTTCTATGCATAATAGCATGGTGACACAAGGAGATCGGTGAGGACAAGAAGTTGATCATCAGTGAACTGCTGCTTGTGTTCCTGCCAGTTGTCATGATGTGTCCTTCGGAAATTGGATAAGGTCTTTTTCACAGTCATCTGTGGAATAGGCAGCCCACATACATTTTAACCTATCTGAACAGCCAGGGTTATATGGAAAATACCCCTAGCTACAAAATAATCCATGTAGACTTCAGGTCTCACATAGTAAAGTGCTTAGCATGCTACAATCCCAGTAGATCAACCTTATTTCCCCAAACCACCAAGATTCTGTGGAATTACTAGCTCCACTTTACAACAATCTATCTGCATGTATACATTCTTAGACCTGTTTACACACACACACACACACACACACACACCTATTTACAATGATGATAAGGACATGAGTCTTTCAATTGCTTAACTTGGGAACAGAGGTGATCATTACTATACAATACAACTATTATTTCCCATTTAATAATAACTTTCTTCTATTGAGATACATTACAAAAGGGCAGAAAAAGACAACTGTCCAGATAATAAATATAGTGATACTTTACACCCACTGGGTTGTGAAGGACAAAAGCTACTGTAATTTTTGTTAACCAAAATTTTAAAATATACATAGGAGCAATGTTTCTGCAAGAATTTAGTAATCGTAAACTCAAAGTATATAAGAACTATTAGTATAAATACTGTGTGTGAATAAACGAATAAGAATGCTACCTCAATAGGCTGAGGATCATTCAGATGTGCACTGAGGTTCATAAGGAGCTGGGGCATCCAGGTGGGAACATCGTAAGGGCTAGAAAGAACACATGCACCAAGTCCTAGCACCCCAGCATGGCGTTTCACCAACTCTGCAAGAAAAGCAAAATCTGTCCAATATTTATGTCTCTTATACACTTGTTGCAAATATAGGTTTCAATTATGAAAGGATTATTACCAGCATGCAATTTTCTGTACCTGAAATTAATCTACAAATGCATACCTTGTAAACAGGTTTTTAGGCTGAACTTAAAACCCCTGTATTTCAGAAAATTTAAGATACTCTATAGATGTTCCTCGATGATAGCACTAGTTGTTTCTAGGCCAAGGAATGATTCAAATTATTTGTTAAAATTAACACAGTGGGCCAGGCACCAGTGGCTCATGCCTGTAATCCTGGCAGTACTTTGGAGGCTAATCTGAGGGTAAAATTTCAAAGCCACTGTGGATAGGAAAGTCCATGGGACTCTTACCTGCAATTAACCCCAAGAACCGGATATGGAACCATGGATCAAGTGATAGAGTGCTAGCCTGGAGCAGAAAAGCTCAGGGACAGCGTCCAGGCCCTGAGTTCAAGCCCCAGGACTGGCACCAATAAATAAATAAAAAGAAAAAATTAGTGGCCCCAAAAATGTAACTCACGTGGTTAAGCACTGGCCTAGCAAGTACTTTGAGTTCAGACCCAATACCGTGACAACCAAACCAAATCAACCAAAGAAAGCCTAAGGCTGGTAGAGTAGCTCAAGTGGAAGAGTGCCGGCCTACTTTGCAAACACATTGGTTGAAGTATTGTCAAACAAAACAAATCCACTATTTCTTCTAAATCAATTGAGATTCCAAAGTATGACCCCCAGATACTAAACCAATCTCCAAAATCAGACAGCATTTCTCTAGATGTAAGTATCCACACAAAGAACGTATCAATTTATGATAAACGTGTCCCACGTATACAAAGAATATCTTTCTCTCTAAACACAGAACTGTGACACATCTCAATTCTAAGGGGTTTCTGTCCCTTCCTCAGTGGTTAAGTTAATGTGCTTTCCCTCATCGGTTTTCTTTGCCTTTTGGCAGTGCTTGGGATTTGAAGCCAGGGCCTAACACATACTAGTCAAGTGCTCTTTCATGTAAGCCATATCTATAGGTTCTAGACACTCACAGTTTCTTTTGGGGGGGGGGCAGTACTGAGCTTGAAAACGGGGCTGCTTGTGAAGAGGTGTTCTTAATGCTGAGCCACACCCCCAGCTGTTTTTTTGCTGGTTATTTTTGAGGCAGGGTCTTGCTTATTGCCTAAGCATATACTTGGGCACAATCCACATTTTCATTTCAGGCTTCCCAAAATATCTCATACTATCTTGGCTGAGACAGGGTCTTGCATACTTTTTCTGCTTAGACTGATTTGGAAGTGGGGTCCTTCCAATCGCAGCCTGCCAAGTAGCTTAGATTATAGGCATGACCCAGCTCCTTAAAGTTTCTTAGTAAAGCTGTATGCACGTATTTGTTTGCAAGACTTTGGGATAATTTAAAATTGTAAACAGTGCCATTTGGTGAAACAAAGACCTAAAAATACTTCGGTATGCAGTTATGAAAAAGTACAATTTTCAAGCACCAAAACTGCTGGTATTTTATTTCATAACTAAGACTCTAAAATAATCATACTTAGTTGGGCACTGATGGCTCACACCTGTAATCCTAGCTATTCAGGAGACTCTGAGAACTGAAGTTCAAAGCCAGCCTGAAAAGGAAAATGTGTGATTCTTATCTCCAATTAACTTCCAAAAAGCTGGAAGTGAAGCTACCTCAACTGGTAGGGCACTAAGCTTGAGGGGGGGTGGGGGGAAGCTCTCAGAGGCAGCACCCAGGCCCTGAGTTCCAGCCCCAGGACTGGTGCGTGCATGCACTTGAGGCACACACACGAGTATCATACTCTCACAAATTCAATGAATTTCCTATGTGCTAAACTTCCCACAAATTCTCTATTTTCTGTGGTAATCATTAGCAGGAGCAAAGTCATGTTTTTGGTGGACACATTTCAATTTCTTTTACACATGACCTAACAGGTCTTATTTTGCTCTGGCTTCTGTGTGTTTAATTACACTGAAAGCTCCTCTTGAGGTCTTTGTCTCCCTGGGCTGGCTTTGAACTGTTATCCTCAGATCTCAGCCTCCCGCTAGGCTAGGATTCTAAGTGTAAGCAAGTAGCATTTGGCTCCCATCTCATTTTTTAGATTTTACATTTCAGGTCCTGCCTTTCATATGTAAACCTTCTCAAAAACAGAGACAACTATCACTAGTATTTTGCAAAGACTTATATATGTAAGTAAGCCTGATTAGTCCCCTGATTAAATTCCCACAGCAACATTACCTGCAGAAGGAATGGTATCTCCTACTGAACCAGGATCTCGCTTTCTTTTCTTAGGTAGTTTCGTTTTGCAAAGTTGTTCAAAATGAACCTGCATAGGACTGTCCATGGTAAGGAAGTTACACTGTAACAGACCACTTAAAGTGGTAGCAGCCATTTCACGGACCTGTAGAGATAATGGTTTTGATTAGAGCTGAGGGAATAAAGGGATGGGGAAGGTGGGAAAAGGAGTGGGGATAATCTCTGGAACTGTGTAACTTTTGTATATGCTCCTTGGGTGTTTCCTGATTCAACCACCATCAGAGTCTCCAAGTGTTTGTGGCCTCAAAATGGGTAAAAATTACACTGGAGCTAAAGAATGAAGAGTAACTCTTTTATGTAAAATGAAATTTGTCTACGAACTTCTGACTGTTAGTCCTCCCCAGGAGTGATCCTGTAAAAAGAGTGCAGGAGCTTGACATTAACTCAAGTTTGCCTTAAACTACACTCTTACAACTCCTGCTGCTGGTGTTGCAGCTCGGAACACAGAGCACAGCTCAATTTCTACAAGTTCCATGCATCACCACCGAGACCTAGAGCCAATTCACCTAAGAATTTCATAGCCGGTCTCTAGGCAGTCTATGAATACACTTGATCAAGTAACTAAGTTTATAACAGTTCATTTAAAGGTATAAGAATCAATTTCAATGGAATAAGAACTCACTTTTGGGAAAGTTAAAAATTGAGTAAATACCCACTACAGCGTTTGTGATTTTTAGTTTTTAATCACAAAACTTCCTGCCTAGCCAGATGCTGGTGGCTCATGCTTGTAAGCCTAGCTACTCAGGAGGCTGAAATCTGAAGACAGAGGTTCAAAGCCATCTTGGGCAGAAAGTCCATGAGACTCTTATCTCTAATAAACTACTTGGAAAAGGCCAGAAATGGCACGGTGGCTCAGGTGGTAGAGTGCTAGCCTTGAGCCAAAGAAGATCAGGGACAGCACCCAGGCTTTGAGTTCAAGTCCCAGTACTGGCACAAAAAAACCCACTTTCTGTCTAAAAGACATACAGCAAAATGTTCTTTTAAAAAAAAAAAAAAGTAACAAAAACCAAACAAAAATCTTTTCTTTATATTTCCTTACAATTTTTATTCACCAGTACTGTTGTTAGGTTTCATTGCTTTCTATAAGGCTTATTTAATACAACTTAGGTATTTTTGTTTCTGCAGATAGTCTCACTGTGCACTCCAGGCTGACCTCAAATTTGCAATCCTTCTTCTGTCTCAGCCTCACAAAGTCCTAGGATTATAGGTATACACCACCAAGCCTAGCTCACAGTTTTATATATTCAACTACTGCAACTATTGGTTAAAATAGCTTTCCATTTCTCACTACTAGGCTACAAAAAGTTTGCTTTTCTTTTTCTGTAATCTTGGGATTGAACTGAGGCCAAATACAAGCTAGGCAAGCCCAGTACTATTGAGCTACAACTCTAGTTTAGTTTTCTTTATTTGGTGCCAGTATTGGGCTTGAAATAAGGGACTTTTTGCATGGCTAGTGCTCTATTACTTGGGCCAGAAATCCAGATCTAGCTTGTTGCTGGTTAATTGGAAACAGAGTCTTAAGGATATGACTGCCCAAACTGGGTCCAAACCTTAACCCTCAGAGCTCAGTTCTGAGTAGCTAGGACTGTATAATACTAGGATATATAGTACTTGGTGCAAAATAGTCTTAATTCATGTTTCACACTGCAGTATTTTTTATACTAGATTACGAGAACTGGGATTACTAAATCTGAAAAGTACAAACAACTTTGTGAATTTTATGGCTTTAGGTGTTTAAAAATGATAGCATTAATATACCCAAACTTATCTGTGGAATCTTAGCTACAGCATACAAAGTTTACTATCATCACTTTTTTAGGGGGTGAGGGAGAAACATTTACTGAATTAAGAATAGATAACAGGGCTGGGGATATAGCCTAGTGGCAAGAGTGCCTGCCTCGGATACACAAGGCCCTAGGTTCGATTCCCCAGCACCACATATACAGAAAACGGCCAGAAGCGGCGCTGTGGCTCAAGTGGCAGAGTGCTAGCCTTGAGCGGGAAGAAGCCAGGGACAGTGCTCAGGCCCTGAGTCCAAGGCCCACGACTGGCCAAAAAAAAAAAAAAAAAAAAAAAAAAAAAAAAGAATAGGTAACAGTACCTTAATGTCTTAAGTTTGCATTTCTCTGGTCATTGAGAGGTTTCTACTTTTTATTAGTTATAGCTTATATTATCTATATTCCTTATTATGCTATCGTTATTATACCATAAAGTTTAATGAGTTTCTTATGCTGCAACATTTTGATCATTTGAAATGATATGTTTCTAATATTCTCAAAGTCAGAATTTGTCCATGTTACATTTACATAAGTCAGGTAATGACCACATTTCCTTTTGGCAAACAATGTCACCCCTTTCCTCACTCTCTGTTTTTCCCTTTGTATAGCTCATTTTCAACATAGTGTCCAGTGAGTACCACTGCTGCATTTGTTTACCTGTTGTCAAGTACTTTTCTACCTGTAACATAACACTAGATTATTTTCCCTTTTTGATCTTGTTTGTCTGGTGAACGGCTTCTACTAAATTATCAACATTTGCTGGAGTGCCAACTTGTTGCCGGCATTAGTTTCTTCTACACTTTCACTTTTTTGCAAGTTCTTGAAAAACTACCTTTAGTCTGGGATGTACTTTTTTACTTCCCTGTCATGTTTCATTTTCCAGAGGTTTCCTGAGGTGTAAGCATGAACATGGATTGGAACTATAATGCAGAAGTGCTGACGAAGTACTGGCAGGCGACTGGTGCTGCCCATAGATCAGACTACTTGATGACCTGTCCACAAGGGTAGTACTGAATGCTATTATTTGGATTATCTCTGGTGTCCAGTCCACTCTTTCTCTTCTGCTTGTTCTTCCTCCAAAACCATTTCCAGTCCAGGGATTCCAGGATGGAATATGATGTCCTTAATAAATGTCATGGTTATGTCTACTTACAACTATGTTTAATGAAGAAAATTCTAAGATAATCTAATAAAATGTTCTCATAAAGCTCCTAAAAACACTGAACTTTAATGCAAGTTCGAATCTTATTAGTCCCCCGAATGCCCATGTGTTACAAGTGAGGGTTCCAGTCTGGTGCTATTGAGAGGTCACTGAGGTAAGCCAAGAAGGGCCAATGGAACCCAAGCCCTTCTGGCCTCTAAGGAAGTGGGTCTGTTTCCAGGCAAGTCTAACATCGTGTACTGACTGCCTCAATACAAGTCTAAAAGCAACTGGTCCAACAGATCTCCAAAACTGCAGATCAAATAAGCGTTTTCTTTTGGAGAAGGTGTTATATCTCAGGTACTTATTATTATTTATTATACCTGAAGCTAAGAAATAATTCTGTTGATAAAAAATAAAAATAAAAAATAAAATAAAAAATTTATTTTTATTTTTAACTTTCATTTTTTTTTTCTCAAATTTTTATTTTCAAACTGACGTACAGAGAGGTTACAGTATCATACGTTGGGCGTTGGATACATTTCTTGTACTGTTTGTTGCCTTGTCCCTCATGCCCCCCTCCCTCCCCCCCTTCCCTCCCCCCCGCCCAGTTGTTCAGTTCACTTACACCAAACAGTTTTGCAAGTATTGCTTTTGTAGTTATTTCTCTTTTTTTACCCCGTGTCTCTCGAATTTGGTATTCCCTTTGAATTTCCTACTTCCAATACCAGTAAACACGGTTTCCAATATACTCAGATAAGATTACAGAGATAGTGTAGGTACAAACATAGGAAGGTGATACAAAACATCATCAATAATAGAAACTACACATTCACATAGGACGTTGAAAGTAGTTATAACTGTGATATATCACTTGTTTCCATATCATGGAGTTCATTTCACTTAGCATCATCTTATGTGTTCCTAAGGGTATAGCTATTGGGCCTTGTGATGCTCTGCTATGGCTTGCCTAAACCTGTACTAATTATTCCCAATAAGGGAGGCCATAGAGTCCATGTTTCATGCCTACTTAATCTTTGATAAAGGAGCTAAAACAATAGTATGGAAGAAAGATAGCCTCTTTAACAAGTGGTGCTGGCAAAACTGGCTCAACACATGCAACAAACTAAAACTAGATCCTTATATATCACCCTGCACCAAAATCAATTCCAAATGGATTAAAGACCTTGAAATCAAAACAGGCACCCTGAAGACACTAAAGGAAGGAGTAGGAGAAACACTTGGGCTCCTTGGCACAGGACAGAACTTCCTTAACAAAGACCCTGAAAGGCTACAAATCAAAGAAAGGTTGGACAAATGGGATTGCATCAAACTCCAGAGCTTCTGCACGGCAAAGGACATAGCTCTCAAGATAAACAGAAAGCCCACAGACTGGGAGAAAATCTTTACCGGACATTCAACAGACAAAGGCCTCATCTCTAAAATATATGCAGAACTAAAAAAATTACCTTCTTCCAAAACAAAACTGCAAAGAACCAACAGCCCCCTCATCAAGTGGGCTAAAGACTTACAAAGAAACTTCTCTGATGAGGAAATGAGAATGGCCAATAGACATATGAAAAAATGCTCTACATCACTGGCCATAAAGGAAATGCAAATCAAAACAACATTGAGATTCCATCTCACCCCAGCAAGAATGTCATATATCAAGAAAACTAATAATAACAATTGTTGGAGGGGATGTGGCCAAAAGGGAACCCTACTTCATTGTTGGTGGGAATGTAAACTGGTTCAGCCACTCTGGCAAGCAGTATGGAGATTCCTCAGAAGGCTCAATATAGAACTCCCCTATGACCCAGCAGCCCCACTGTTGGGTATCTATCCAAAAGACCACAAACAAAATCACAGTAATGCCACCAGCACAACAATGTTCATCGCAGCACAATTTGTCATAGCGAGAAGCTGGAACCAACCCAGATGCCCCTCCATAGATGAATGGATCAGGAAAATGTGGTACATTTACACAATGGAATTTTATGCCTCTATCAGAAAGAATGACATTGTTCCATTTGTAAGGAAATGGAAGGACTTGGAAAAAGTTATACTAAGTGAAGTGAGCCAGACCCAAAGAAACTTAACTTTCATTTTTTAAAAAAGAAATTTATTATTTTTCCTGAGAATTTTTAATACTCTGTGGGGATGTTAGGGATTTCATTAACATTTGTTCCCAGTACACAATAAAGTTAGATGGGCTCACTGGGTAGAGAAAGTCATATTCCCAGTGTCCTATAAAAGAAAACTACTGTTAGTGCTCAGATATAAAATATACAAAGTACTCTACTACATGGAAAAGTTTTTTCTGTTGTTGTTTTTGGTCCTGTGTCTGTCCTTGCGCTCTTCAGCTCAAGGCTAGTGTTCTACCACTTGAGCCATAGGGCCATTTCCAGTTTTCTGGGGGTTAATTGAAGATAAGAGTCTCATGGACTTTACTGCCTAGGCCGGCTTTCAACTGCGATCCTCAGATCTCAACCTCTTGAGTAGCTAGGATTACAGGCATGAGCCACCAGGGCCTGGCTACGTGGAAAGGTTGGAAGCCAATAGTAGTAGTAAAACTTTTACAAAAGTTTCATTATATTTTTCTCAGAGCTAACTTTAAAAAGCTTTATCTTATTCCACACTTATTATAGAAGTATAGCTGTGGCTCAAAGGGTGGAGTGCTTGCCTTGAGCACAAAAAGCTTAGGGACAGTGCCCAGCCTGTGAGTTCAAGCCCCAGGGGAGGCACAATAAATAAATAAGTATCATTAAGTGGGATAAATATGATCCGCAACTTCCTAGATGAAAAACCTCAGGCTCACAAATATTACCTGCCCAACTAATTACAACAAAAAGAGATGTATCAGGACCCTGTCCAGAAAATTACAATGAGATTATCAACACTGTACTTTTTAATAACTGTTTAATGAAACATGTCTTATGAATGTGGAACTATTTCTGCAAAAAATGATACTGATGTCTTTAAACTACTAAACTTCAATGTGTTGTAATAGAAATTTTTACCTCAAGTTGTTCATCCTCCAACAGACTTATCACCAGCCACCTGATGTCTTTAACTGCATCTTCATTACTTAGGAAAATAAAGAGGTTATAAAATACCATGGTCTGGAGGTAGGTCAGTACTGTATATCTTGCATGCCAAGAACTGCTTCTTGCTATCTATGAATGAGAAATAAGTATAAAGATAAAACTGACAAGAACACAAGGTAACATTTCATACAAAATCCAGTCACTACAAATAACATTCTAACTTAATTCTGCTTTCACAGGTAGAGTTAGAGTAAGCTTATCTGACATTTTCTAAACATAGGCGGAAAAGAGCAATTTCAGGTGTCAGGAAGTAATTGTTAAGTATTGTTAAGTAATGCGAAAGAAAAACATAGTTAACTGAGCTTGTCATAATTAATGACAATTAACTTCCCCAATGACTGTTCAATTATTTTATTTTTGTGTCTTGAAGGGAGGGTGTGTGTGTCAGTATTAGGGCTTGAACCCAAGGACTTGAGCTCTGCCTTGGTTTTTCCCTTCAAGGCTGGCTCCATAACTTAAGTCACACCTCCACAGAAACTGGACATGCCCCTCCCTCTTAAGTTCTCTGTATTCAAGGCACTTGGATAATTTGTCTATATAGGGAACTCCTGACTTTATGACTTGCTAAAAGTCACAGAAATTCATTACAAGGATAAAATTTAGGTATATTTCTTTGGCCAATACACATAGGTTTTCTTATATTAAAGAAGATTCAAACAAAAGAAAAAAATCAAACACGGTATATAATGTAGATGGAATTGTTTTGATAATGGTAACAAACTTGCTCAAAATGGTATAACCAGCTCAACAAAAACTATGTGGTAATTCAGCATAGGATTAGTGACTTACCTTAAATACTTCTGACTATAACAGTAAACCAGAATCCTAGCCAAAAAATATAAATTTTGTATCTATACTTACTTGGTTTAGCACCTTAAGTACCAAAGGCACTTGATGAGGGTAAAGCAACCCCTGAGACATTAGTGACAAACAGAGCTTTGCGTCTCTTTTCAGTTCATCGTAGCTATTGTCATTCTCCACTGGGGCAATCTAAAAAACAATTTTTTTAAGGCTAATTGAAAAATAACTGCCAAGAAATACAAACTTACAAAAATCCTATTTTTCCTTTCAACATCATCTGTGGAAAATTTCAAATACATATACAACTAGAGAATAATATAATACTTCAAAATCTACCACATCTTCAATAATAACGAACTCTTGGATAATCTGTTGCTTATTTTTGTTTTCCCTCTGATTCCCCTTTCCTGAACAAATTATCTAAAGAAAAACTCAAACATATCTCATTTGTAAACATTTTACTATATTTCCTATAAAACCCAAATCACATCATCAAAAAAAGTTCATTACAGTTACAATATACAAAACATTGGATAGCATTAAACTTCCCAAACTAGAGTATTTCTGTGTAATTACAATTGGCTTTTTAGAATTGTTCAACACAATAATCATACATTTACCCGTATTTTATAAATCACTTAAAAATTCCTTCATATTGTTAAATTAAAAAATCCGTAAGTGGGGGCTTGGGGATATGGCCTAGTGGCAAGAGTGCTTGCCTCGTATACATGAAGCCCTGGGTTCGATTCCCCAGCACCACATATATAGAAAACGGCCAGAAGGGGCACTGTGGCTCAAGTGGCAGAGTGCTAGCCTTGAGCAAAAAGAAGCCAAGGGACAGTGCTCAGGCCCTGAGTCCAAGGCCCAGGACTGGCAAAAAAAAAAAATAAATAAATAAATCCATAAGTGAACAGGAATTAAAAAGATATATAATTATAGTTCAATGTAGCTATATTTTGTGTAGGTGTTCATTTCTTCTGACCAGTAGGAACCTCTTCAAACTGGTTCCTGAGTGGTTAAAACAGCTTAAGACAGGCATCCTTGATTTCTGGTAGGAAAAGGTGATCTTACACACTTCTTGCTTCAAAATGAAGCAAATGAAATTAGTCATTTCTCAGAGAAATTCTGGTTGTTTAAGTGATAAATAATCTTTAGAAATGGATACTCTGAACATTAGGAACATTTCTAAACTTTTTGCACTGAAGAAAACTAGGACATGAGCACATTTTCTAGGGATGTTATTTTTATTATGGTGCAAATTTAAATTAAGAATTGCTGGTACTTTATTTAACCACCGGGTTTTTGTATCCTTTACCTCTCATGTAAAATCTTAGTTTTTACTGATGTCATGTGTGCAAAGTATTGTCACAGTACTGTTTCTATTCGCTGATTACTTACAAGAGTGGAGTTTCCTTTAAAAGAAAAATAGTTATTTTTTTGTGTGCCCCTTATGGGGCTTGAGACAGGGCTTGGGAGCTTTCCCTGAGCTCTTCTTCTACTCAAGGCTAACACTCTATCACTTGAGCCACGGCTTCACTTTGGCATTTTGGTGTTAGTATGGATTTTCCTGCATGGGCTGGGCTTTGAACTATGATCCTTAGTAGTAGTATTAGAGGAGTAAGCCACCAGCAAGTGTCTCTGGTTACATTTTTTTTTAATTAATTAAATTTTGTTGACAAGGTGTTGTGCGAAAGGGGTATAGTTACATAATAGGGCAGTGAGTACATATCACGTGATATCTTACACCCTCGTTTTTCCTTCCCTTCCCTAGATCAGGGAATATATACAATCAGGTATATATACAATACCCAGTGTACCAAAATCATATACAGTAACCACGTGGCGTACGCCAAAGGAAATTTACCTAGAACTTTAAATTTAACGTCAACAATAGAGTCCTCCTGTGTCCTTCTTTTGGAGTTGTTTTGGCTTATCCTTGTCCTATATGATCATATATACATAGCTGTCGAGCTATTGTAGACCTTTTTATGTTTAGTAGTTGTTTGGTTTTAGATACATAATGTAAGGTAGCTGATCTAAACCTGTGGAAATACCATTTGACATCTCTACTGTCAACCCCCCCCCACCCTAACAGTCATATATCAAGGAGACAATGCCCCTTTGTTCTCTGTGTTCTAGGCTTGTCTCGCTCAACATTACTGGTTCAAGTTCTGACCATTTCCCTGAGAATACCAATTATCATTTCTAATCGCTATGTAGTATTCCATTGTGTACAGGTACCACATTTTTTTGGATCCATTCATCTATAGAGGGGCATCTGGGTTGTTTCCATATTTTGGCTATTGTGAATTATGCAGCAATAAACATGGATGTCTTTTTGATATCCTGAGACCTGTTGTTCAGAATGCCTAGGAGTGGTATGGCTGGGTATGGCTTTTTGAGGAACCTCCACACTGTTCTCCAAAGTGGTTGTACTAATTTGCACTCCCGCCACCAGTGCAGAAGGGTTCCTCTTTCCCCACATCCCCTCCAGCTCTGGTTACATTTTTAAATGATGGTGAAGTCATTAAAAAACAAAAGGTAGGGGGCTGGGAACATGGCCTAGTGATAAAGTGCTTGCCTCGTACACATGAAAGCCCTGGGTTCAAGTCCTCAGAACCACATACATAGAAAAAGCCAGAAGTGGCACTGTGGCTCAAGTGGTAGAGTGCTAGCCTTGAGCAAAAAGAAGCCAGGGACAGTGCTCAGGCCCCGAGTCCAAGCCCCAGGACTGGCAAAAAACCAAAACACAAAAAAACAAAATGTAGTTGTGTGTACTGATATGACAAGATGGCCATAATGCACTGGGTTAAAAATCAACTTCTGAATTAAGTAATCTTCTTTAAAAACAATTGCATACAAACAGCTTTGTAGTATCTGACATAGGTAAAATTATTAAAAGAGATTAGCAAAACCAGGATAAAAATGATAACTATGGCACAGTTCCAATTTACAGGCAATGTAGGCAAAGTTGTTTTTCTTTTGTCACTTAAGAGCAAAATGAGGTGATTTAGAGTTTGAGTAGTAGAAAATAACACATTTGAGATAGGCTCTGTCAAAATCTTTTTTTTCGTGAATAATTATTTACTTATTGTCAAAGTGATGTACAGAGAGTGTGTTACAGTTTCATATGTTAAGGCAGTGAGTACATTTCTTGTACAATTTGTTACCTCCTCCCATGAGTTGTTCAGTTGTTTACACCAAATGGTTTTGTAAGTATTGCTTTTGGAGTCATTTGTCTTTTTGTTCTTTGTCTCTTGATTTTGATATTCCCTTTCCCTTCCCTAGTTCTAATACAAGTATATACAGTATCCAGGGTACTCAGATGAGATACAGTGATAGCGCAGGGACAACCACAGGCAGGGGAAACAAGAGGACCAACAACAACAAAAAAGCTATGGTTTCACATGGCATGTTGAAAATAATTACATCAGTGATATAACAGTCATTTCTATAACATGGAGTTCATTTCACTTAGCATCACCTTATGTGTTCATAAGGGCATAGCTATTGGGCTCTTGTGATCCTCTGCTGTGACTAGCCAAACCTGTACTAATTATTCCCTATGAGGGAAACCATAGAGTCCATGTTTCTTTGGGTCTGGCTCACTTCACTTAGTATAATTGTTTCCAAGTCCTTTCATTTCCTTACGAATGGGGCAATGTCATTCTTTCTAATAGAGGCATAAAATTCCATTGTATATATGTACCACATTTTCCTGATCCATTCGTCTACTGAGGGGCATCTGGGTTGGTCCCATATTTTAGCAATGACAAATTGTGCTGTAATGAACATTGTTCTGGTGGCTTTAGTGTGTTCTTGTTTGTAGTCTTTTGGGTAGATGCCCAAGAGTGGGGCTGCTGGTTCACAGGGGAGCTTTATGTTTAGCCTTCTGAGGAATCTCCATACTGTTTTCCAGAGTGGCTGAACAAGTTTACATTCCCATCAACAATGTAGTAGGGTTTCCTTTTGGCCACATTCCCTCCAGCACTTATTATTGTTAGTTCAAAATCTTTCTTAAACATTTGATTTTATATCAACAGAAAATACACACTTGCAGGTCTACCATTACAGCCAAAAGAATTTAAGATAAGTCACTAATCCTATGCTGAGTTACTACATAGTTTCTTTGTTGAGCCAGTCATACTATTTTGAACCAGTTTGTTACCATTATCAAAAGAACATGTAAATTATATCAATACACAAAATTCAAGTGTGGTCTGTGTGTGTGTGCGCGCGCATATGTGTGTATATGTATGCCATGATCTTCCTTCTAAAGTTAAAGAAAATTCTAAAAGAAGAAAAAAAATGTCCTATACTTAGCAACTTTTAAAGGATTTTAAAGGAATTTTTAAACTTTTAAAGGGCTTTAAAGAAATTTTTAGAATACAAAAAAAAAAAAAACCCCAAAACAAAAACAACCACCCAACCAAACCAAAAAAGCCTTATCTTAAAAGGCTAATATTCCTACTGCTACTTACATTCTTAAATGATAATAATGTCAGTGGGTATTCAGGATTGGGGAATCACAAACCCTATCCAAACAAAGACAGGAGTCCAGAAAATATGTAATGAAAATGCAAAACTGTTATTTTCTATAACTTAAGATTCTTAAGAGTTACTGTGGTTTCTACTCACTCAGCATTCATTTCATCCTTTGAGATATCTCCACCTTGAGGTAATTTGTTTCCTACATTTGCTTTCCTAGTTTTCAATGCTTGCAACCAAGGAATCTTAATGGATGCACTGATAAAACCATCTTTCTTTTGTAACATTACTGAGGGGTATTGACATTACTTCCTGTATTAATGTGTCAGAAGACAAATCTTACAAATCTTTAACCAGTAGCTTCTGGTAAGTCATATAAGAGGGGCAAAAAAAACCCTAAAGCATCTATTACAATGTGTCAACAGAGAACTCTGTAGCCCCAAAGCTAGAGCTATGTAAACTATTCCTGGTTGGAAAATCTCAGTCAATGGTACCATGTGTCTCACAACAATGCAGTAAATGAAAAGTGATCAACAATTTTCACTTCTGGTGATTTCTTACAAAAATATATATCAAAGGAATGACACTGTCAAAAAAGGAATTTACTCATTACTTGGCTTATTTAACTATAACCTCTCCATGTATCAGCTCTGTAACAACAAAAAAATTTTAATATATCATTTTGATTGATGTTCATTATGTGATTAATAAAAAAAGGACATTCCTTTAATTTTTGGCAGTGCTGGAGGTTGAACTCCATGCACAACTAGGCAAGCATTCTACCTCTGAGCTAAATATCCCGTCCCTCAACAGAAACACTTCTACAGTGCTTTACCATGTGCTTGATGCTACTCCTTAGCACTTTGCATATGCACATACCCCCACTTTTTTTTTTTTAACCAGTTTCCAAAGGGTTTTACTCAAAGGAGGGGTTTACATAACAGTAATGGCGGCAGGAAGAGGAGGGACTAACTGGGTATTAACGATTGGCTAATGAAATGTCCATCACGGTGATGTCACGGAACTTCCTCTATGGGCAGAGACCACAGCCCCTCAAGGACGGGGCCTCTGGGGTCTCCATCGCCATTATGAGACATGTGCTCGCAGATGAGAGGCGGGGCTGGTTTGGCATCTCTTCTGGTAGAACCGGGAAGGGAGTAGGAGGGGCTAATCAGCCAAGCAGCCCCAGGGTGGGAGAAGGGGCCTGTCTCTTAGGTATAGCCAGACCCTGACAAGGATTACAGCAGTGAGCTACCAATGCCCAGCTTTTAGTTATTTTTGCTTCAGTTAGGGTCTCAAGTTTTTCCTTGGCTAGCTGAAACATACCTCTATGCTGTTTATTTTTAGGGTTCCCCCCCACAAGTTAAGATCTCAAGTTTGTTGGGTGTTTTTTTTTTTGCATTTTGATTTTTTTAAATTTATTTATTAATTGAACACAAATTTTTTTGACAAGGTGTTGTGCAAAAAGGGTACAGCTACATAGTAGGACAGTGTGTACATTTCTTGTGATATTACGCCCTGTTTTTCTTTCCCTTCTCTAGGTCAGGTAGACATACATACAATACACAATGTACCAAGAACATATACAGTAGCCACGTGGCCAAGCCCAAGAAAATTTGCCTTGGGCTTTAAATGTAATGTCGATATTAGACAATATGTCGACAGTAGTCTTATATGAACGTACATACATAGCTTTTGAGCTACTGACATACCCCCTCTTAACTCTCAGTTTAGAATCTAATACACTGTTGCTATTTGCTAACCAATGCAGGGAATGGAAAATTCAGAGAACATTCCAGTTATTGAACTCAGTCACAAAACCATTTGATTTTAATAGCAAGGGGTATACAATACTAAGTCACTTAATTCTTATAACATGCTTGTAAGGTGGGCAATTATTACTACTACCATTTACAGATGAAGAAAAAGAAATTCTGAGCTGGGTGCTGGTGACTCATGCCTATAATTACAGCTACTTAGGAGGCTAAAGTATTAGGATTGAGGTTGAAAGCCTGCCCAAGAAGAAAAATCTGTGAGGCTCTAATTAGCCGACCCAAAGCTGGAATTAGAAGAGGAGGCTTGGGCTGGGAATATGGCCTAGTGGCAAGAGTGCTTGCCTCCCATACATGAAGCCCAGGGTTCGGTTCCCCAGCACCACATATATAGAAACTGGCCAGAAATGGCGCTGTGGCTCACGTGGCAGAGTGCTAGCCTTGAGCAAAAAGAAGCCAGGGACAGTGCTCAGGCCCTGAGTTTGCCAGGCCCAGGACTGGCAAAAAAAAAAAAAAGACTCAGTACCAGCACCAAAAACAAACAAACAAAAAAAGAAATACCAAAACAAACAAAAAAACAAGGAAGGATGGAAGCAAAGGAAGGAGGGAAAAAGAGTGGGAAGGATGAAGAAAAAGAGAGAATGAATTCTGAGGGGTTGGATTACTTGTCCTTGTCCATAGGTTCATAATTATCTACCAATCATGGAGCCACGTTTGTATCTAGGCAGCCTGGCTCCATAGTTTACATGATTATTTACTACAGTGATTAAGCACCAATGCTCTCATGGTCTACGTAGGGAATCACTGTAACAAAAGCAAACAGTAACTCCTACTATAGATTAATTTGGACACTATATAATATATTATATATAATTATATTAGTCACAATATATAATTTATATAATATATAATGAATACTATGCATATAACATATTAATTTGAATACTACATGTATCATAGTTATGTAACATTTCAGAAAAAAATCAGAAATGAGAATATTAAAAAATTTCACTGTGGCTTCTTAATCATATTTTCTCATTCTTTTTTGTTTTTGGGTTTTTTTGTGGGTTTTTTTTTTGCCAGTTCTGCGGCTTGGACTCAGGGCCTGAACACTGTCCTTGGCCTCTTTGCTCAAGGCTAGCACTCTATCTCTTGAGCTACAGCACCACTTCCGGCTTTTGTTTTTCCTGTTTATGTGGTGCTAAGGAATCGAACCCAGGACTTCATGCATGCTAGGCAAGCACTCTACCACTGAGCCACATACCCAGCCCCAAATCAAATTTTCTCTAAGCTGCAATTACTCAGAAACGGGCTATCAGTCAAACAATGCTCTTTCTAACAAAAAGAAGGTTTTTTGGTTTTTTTTTTGCCAGTAGTGGGGCTTGAACTCAAGATATGGGCACTGTCCTTTAGCTTTTTTCATGAAAGCTGGTACTACTACTACTTAACCCGCAGCGTCACTTCCAGTTTTTGGTTAGTTTGAGATAAGAGTGTCAGAAAGTTTTTCCTCCTGGTCTTTGAACCTCAGATCTCAATCTCCTGAGAAGCTAAGAGGGACTTGGCTCAAACTTGCCTAGGCAAACAGAAGATCCTTCAGTCAAAACAATTTAATATTTGAGATGGAAATTTTAACCACTCTGATATGATCTGTATATATGTATGCATGTATGTATCACATGATATTCTATAAATTTGTACTAGTAAAATAATAATTTAGTGAAAAAGTTGTCTGTGAAACTATACCAAGGCACTTACTTCATTTTCTTATTATAAATATTACTTCAATAAATGTCAAATTACTCAATTTTCCTTGGACTACTCTCATAGCTCTAATCAAAATTCATACACTAAAAACCAAAATCAGCCAAAAGTGATAACCATAAATTCTTTCTAAAGATCAGAGAGGGTGAACTGTCCATTTTAGCCATAAGCTTACCTTAAAAAACAAAGGCAGAAGCTGTAGCTGTTCTGTGACTGCTGTAGAAAAGGATCTTCCTGCACTTGCCATAAGCCATTTCAATACTATTTGGAAATAAATATGCATCATCAATCACTGCTATCAAGGTAGGGACCACAAAGAATGAACATTATCATTTCAGTGTCAAATAGTCATTTGGATAGCTCTTAAATGTTACCAAGTATATATATTAAAACCAGCTGTCAATAATTCTAAAGCAGTTAAAATAATTTAATAGTTTATGTTTAGAACCCTTGAAACAAAGGTATAGTAATCAATAGTGTGGTTCTGATCCAATGACAGGCACATAAACCAATGGAGTAAGAATCCAGGAATAGGTTCTCACAATATGATAGTCAATAAACAGTGCCAAGATTATTCAATGGAGTAAGGACATTCATTTCAACAAATGGTACTGGGAAATTGAATGTCTATATGCAAAATAATAAAGATAGACCCTTACTTTACATCACATACAAAAAAACAACTCAAAATAAAAACAGAAGACTGAAACTTAAAAAAAAAATATTTGAAGAGAATATGAGGGGGAGCAACAATGTAGCAATAATTTCTGGAGGAAACAACAAAAAATTCAGACAAATTGGAGCTCAGCAAACTTGAACTTTACTTATCCAAGGAAAAGTGTGTGAAGGTTTGTGAAAGGAAGGCTGAACACCAGTGGCCAAGCTTATAATCCTAGCTACTTTGGTGGCAGAGTTAGGGAGTATTTTGGTTCAAGGCCAGGCTGTGTTCTGCTGGGAGAGGTAGTATACGCCACCATCCCAGTTACACAGAAAGCAGAAAATCTAGGCCACAAAAGTTCACAAGACCCGATCGCAACAGAAAAGTTTATACACAGTGATATGTACATGTCATTCCAGTTTTGAGGGAACTTGAATAGGAGGATGGAAGTCCAGAATAGATTGGTAGGAACTAAGAACCTATCTCAAAAATAACCAGAGCAAAAATCTAAAGGTCCTGGCTGACACAGTAAAGCACCTACCTACCTCCCACAAAGCTGAGCTGAAACCTCAGTATTGCCAAATTCAGAAAGAAGTACAAATCCTCTATCTAACGAAGGTACTGATGATAATCAGAACAGATAAGAGCCCTAACCCAACAGAATAAAACATTCTAATTCAAAAATGGATAAGGGACTTAAGTTAATATTTTCTAAGAAAAATATACAAATGGTCCATCCATATATAAACCAAAATATGTTCAACATCAATTTTAATTAGGTAAATGTAAATCTAAACTACAAGTTAGCTTTTTTATACCCATTAGGATGGCTACACTTAAGACTAAAAAAAGATAGAAAAAAGCAGAGAACGTGTATTGACAAGGATGAGAGCCAATTGGAACCCTGTGCATTTGAAACGTAAGATGCAAAATGGGAAGCACTTCAAAAAGTTAAGCAAATAAACACCAAATATCCAGAAATTCCACTTTTAAGAACATGATAACAAATAAGAAATAGAACTAAAAGCAGGGACTCAATTAGGTAAATTATGTATCAATGTGCATAGTAGCATAATTCCAAATAGTTAAAAGGCGGAAATAATCCAAATGTACATGAACAGATGAATCCAAAATGAAAACTTGGAATCAATTTCATATTCATAGTATGGAAAGAAATTATATGTAAAGTGAAACATGTCAATACTGAGTGGAGCTACCTAGAACTCATTGATCCAGAAAGTGGAATTGTGGCCAAGGCTGGGAGTAGGCAAAGTTATTGTTAAAATACATAAAGTTCTGTATGATGAATAAAGTATGAATGTACTTAATGTCAATAAACTATACACTTGAAATATTTTATACCATGTGATATTTCACAACTGAAGAAACTAGAGGAAAAAATACTCCACAGGAGCATCAAAATACATATCTGTTTTCAAGGGAATGTCTAGACTTTAGCCACTCACTGGTTTTCAAGAGTTTAATGCCCTGAGTTCGTTCATCTTCTTCACCAATTCCATTTTCTTCCATAACATGGTTCTGAATTTCTTCATCCACATCCATGAGGGGTTTTAATTTCTCTAGAATTCGAGCAGTAAACTCAGGGATACAAGGGGATGTTGTTGGCGCAGTATTTGGCAAAGAAACATCTATCATAAATATGTAGGTCAGCACACTGTTAAATAAAATACATAATGGTAAGAGGCCCCACATAATCATAAAAACTGAGTTATTAAAACTGGGTCAAAAAAGTTATGGCTCAAACAAAGTAAAATTTCCCAAGACAATTTCTGGAGAGGGTCTGAGGGTCTGTGTGTAAAAGAAGCTTTGTAATTTTGAGGTGTTAAAACTTTGTGTGTGGCCATTTCTCACCTCTGGCTTCTGAGCACACTGCCTCCCTAGGCTTACATTCGAGCTCTTGCTTTACTTCCCACAACACAATAGTAAATAAAATTTGAGGAATAAAGTATAATGAAATTCATTAGCAACATGATCAGTATATATTACAAGATATTAAAAAAGAACTCAAAGAGATTCCAGAGAGAAAGAGGGGGGAAAAAAATCATACCTACCTCCCTATTCTTTCCCTGACATTTTTGTAAACCTGGGTCAGTTTCGGTTCCAAGTATTTCAGTAGTCTATGCAGTAGCTCAGGCACTCTCCATTCTTGCTGGGCAAGGCCGCCTTGCAGCACATAGAGTCGGCTAGAAGAAAAGGACAGATGCACTGCATTTGATTCCCTTTCTACCTTTCTGTACTTATAATACAGATAAGCAATGACTACAATTCACTTACAGCTTTTCCAATTTATAACTTAATAAAACACCCAAAATTCATAATATAGTAAGCTGCCTTATTTGTGTGCTTATTAAATGTGATTTAAACCAAGCATAGTTAAAAAAATAACAAAAAACAAAACCAAGGGCCAAAGGTGTGACTTGAGTGGCAGGGCAACTGCCTAGCAAATTGCTCTGTGTTCCAATTCCAGGATGCCCAAACACAAAAACAATACAATTCCTAAGGCACACATTAAACTTCCATGTGCACTTTACATGTAGGTCAGCTGATCCTGCTTTGTCATCATTGTTAAGTTCCATCAAAAAAGGGAAGTAAGGTTTTCAATTTAAGTGATTATGTGAACACTGAAAGGTGGCATGTCTCCCTCATAGATTGGTTGGCGGTATGGGAAAAATGAAACCAAGGAGCAGTAGTTTTACGTGAGTAGTATCAATGTTGACTAAACACCCATAGTTACTAAGAATCCTCCAAAGAAAATTAAAATGTAGATTTAAGAATACTCAAAATGTCTTAATCTTTAAAAAGAGTCTGTCCTCAAGTTTTCTCACAAGTTGACAAAGAGCCTACTCTTTTGTTTTAGTGGAAATCTTGAAATTTTCTATTGTTCAGTAACTCGATGGTGCCCCCACCAAGCACTTTCCCAGTGCTGAGGACTGAGTTTATGCACATTAGGTGCCACTGAGTCCCTCTTTGCTGTGTTTCTTCTTGTTTGGTTTTTTAAAAGTTTTATTTTATTTAAGTAGTTGTACAAAGGGATCATCATTCAACATGCCTCTATATGTATTTAATAGGCAAGAGTGAAAAAAAATGAGATGTGATAAAGAAGCCAACACTGCCAAATTTCAAAGAGCAATCCCAATAAAGGATCTGACAATAGAGAAGGCTGAGAATAGTTTAAGTTGGAATTTCTCAGGTTCTCTACATTTCTTCTACTTGTTTCCAAATAAGAAATAACTAAGTACCATATCCTGTACTGAACTGAATCACACTGACTTGTAGGAAGACATAATTATTTCATCTGGTATTTGTAGGTGAAAACAACTTATTTCCACTTTTGTGTTTTAGTACTCTGTAGCTTGCCAGGCCTCAAACTGGTGATCTGCCTGCTACGCTACAGTCACCTGAGTGCCAGCATTACAGGCATGTAACACCAGTGACCAGAAGCCCACTTCCAGTTATCTATCATTTAAGGCAAAAGCATCTGTATAAACCTCGCAGATTTTATTTACCATGCATCTACAAAGGATCCTCCTTCACCACTCAATGGGGATTCTAGCAGCAGCTCAAAAAGCCAATGAAGCTTCCGGGGATCTCTGCTTTCCTGTGTTGAAAACGTAGAAAATTAAACAGAGAACCTAAAATTCTATAAATAAATCATACTCAGCTGTACTTAAGATACTAAAGGTACATATTAAGTATTCAGGAATAAAATCATACTAAAACTGATGTGTGAGTCAAATTCAAATGTAGTTACTACCACCCATATTAATAGAAAATTTTACTTAAATGAGTTGTTCTGAAAGTATATGAGCTACGATGTAACTGGTGTAAAAAAGAACACTTACAAAGTTGAATTATATGGCTAAAAAATATGTAACCTCCATCTCCAAATACATGGTTTGACTTGTCACGTAATTTACTATGGCACAGAAGATTATTATTCAAAGCTTACTGAAAGAGCTGAAAAATACGTGAGGTGACAAGAGTGAGCAAAACTTCAAAATTAAAGAGGTACAATGAGGTAGCATTTGTAAACAAGGCACTGAACAATTTGAAAAAACCCAGGAGATAAGGAAGCAGATCTTACACAGGATGTTGCTATACAAGCTCCCCAGTCATTGTAAGTCTCTACTGTAATGTTGGACAGGGCTGTTCTAAGAAGCGGGCACAGAAGTTCCCAAAGCTTCTCCACCTAGACAAATCAAACCCATGATAAAAGTTAATGACATTAAGAACATTTCTCTTCTAGAAAGGCACACAAACAAAAAGTGATACAACGAGCAGACAAATAATCTATTTCCTTACACATATTCAATAAAGGCCAATTTTTCCCAAAAATATTGCTCGGTTATTACTGGAAGTATCACTGTGGGCTCAAATGGTAGAGTGCTAGCCTTGAGCTGAAGAGCTCAGGGACAGCATCCAGGTCCAGAATTCAAGTACTACGACCCATCTCACCCCCCCCCCCCCACCAAAAAAAATTTTTTTCTTGTTAATGAGAAGTCTTTTGCCTAAAATTTTGAAATATACAGAATTCTGGGCTAAAACAAATACCTATTATTTTAAGATTTTATATGCATATTGTACTTGATTGAATAGTATTTGATTGAGTGTTAAGATAATTTAGGAATTAGCTTCAAATTCAGATCTTAGGTAATTTACACAACTTAGCTATAAGAAGTTCAGCGAGGGACTGGGAATATGGCCTAGTGGCAAGAGTGTTTGCCTCATCTACATGAAGTCCTGGGTTCGATTCCTCAGCACCACATATATAGAAAAGGCCAGAAGAGGCACTGTGGCTCAAGTGGCAGAGTGCTATCATTGAGCAAAAAGAAGCCAGGGACAGTGCTCAGGCCCTGAGTCCAAGCGCCAGGACTAGCAAAAATAAATAAATAAAATAAATTTAAAACTTATTTTTTAAAAAAAGAATTTCAGCAAGTATAGAATCAATTTTGAGACCTTGGCAAACAGTAATATAGGAGGAACCTAATATCTTCCTTTCTTAACAACCTCCCAAGTAGTACCCATTAATTTAGTTATACAAAGGAAACAGAAAAACCAGGAGATGCAATATCCACTGAAAGCATCAGGCATAGATTTTTAAAAAGGCAAGAAGATTATGTTTTAGCAAACAGCTAACTCAAAAGTATCTAATGATACAACTACGGTGTGTATGACGTGTTTAATATTCTTGCAAGTAAGCGTGTTTACAGTCTTTCTAAAAGCTGGACAAAAGTGATGTCTTCTCTTTGAAAAAATACCAGCTTGTATTTGGGCATCTCTGACATATGACTGGGTTATTTTTAGTCTAATGCACTTTGCTAAAAATCTTAACCTTAGGACAGGAATGTGAAACTAAATAACACAAGAATAGGAAATTAACACAGACAAGCAAGGAAGCAGAGAACAGATTTGGTAAGAGGATGGAGAGGTTCCATAAACAGAGAAGCCCAACTGACACAGTCCAATAAGGGGGACAAAAGTTCATGATTTTTCACCTTTTCAAAAGAAATTACAGCACCTTTTTGTAAAAAGAAGAAAGGAAACAACAATAAAACACAGTAGAGCTCATGCCTGTAATCTTGGCTACTCAGGAGGCTGAGATCTGAGGATCATGGTTTAAAGCCAGCCCAGGAAGGAACATCCATGAGACTCTTACCTCCAATGAAAAACTAAAAAAAAAAAAAGCCAATGTAGAACTGTGGCTCACATAGTAGAGTGCTAGACTTTAGCACAAAAGCTTAGGGATAGCACATAAGCCGAGTTCAAGCCCTAGGACTGGCACAAATAAACAAAAACATGATAATATTTATTCTTGACTTCTCATACTCATAGTATTGGCAAATAATTCAAAAATTTAAAGACACAATGTTACCTATAGATCATGTGTGTGATAGGTACTCAAAAGCAATATATACACAGCACATTTTATGGAATTGAACATAGCATATTTTAAGTATCAATTCTGAAAATGATGGGCATTGATATATAAATAAACACATATATATCTCAGAGATGTACTGTATGATTACATCACCTTTTCAAATGTCCAATGCTTAGAACCTCTGATTAAACCGGCTATAATTTCTGCAACACATCGCTGGGTACTTTCATGAGAATCTGCAACCAAACGCTCTAAATGGGGCTTCAGAATTGGCAGAAAGGCATCATCAAAGTTTCTAAATATGCCCTATAAAGACAAAGAAATGAAAGTAATTCAGTACCCAAATGGTTAACATTTTAACTGTATCTATAATACACTTAAAATTATTTTATACATTACTGTCCTAGAAGATTTTAGCAATCTCATCAGAATTGCTTAAATGACTAGAAATTAAATGCTACAATGTTAATACTGCCATTTTATATATCATGTTAAAATGTAACTAGGTATTAAATGTTTTGCACTTAAAAATACCATGCCTCAAAAAACAAATGTGTATAAATTGTTTTCTTAAAATTAAAGATAAATGTCAAGAAGCTTGCTTTTTCCTTTTCTGGCAATATTGAGTTTGAACTCGGAGCACCTCACAATTCCCAGCCACACAGTCTAATTTTGAATAAGGTCTCTCTTCCTTTTTGCCCAGGCTATTGTGGACAGTAGTCCTTATTCATGCTTCTCCCATTCCAGGTGCACCCCACCATACCAGGCTTTTTTATTGGTTGAGAATGGGTCTCAAGAACTTTTTGCTGTCTGGCCTCTATCCTCGGCCTCCCAATTTCTACCTTCAAGTAACAAGAATTACAGGAATGATCGATCACACCAACTCTTGCCTGCTTGTTTTTTCTAAATAACAGTGTTGGCATTAAGCCAAGATCAAAACAACCAAAGTAGATTCTACAGTAATTTTAGAATAGGTGGAAGGCTAAATTTAAATTTTGATAAAACTTAGGAACTTACAAACTGAACAGTCACTAGGTTTTGTGAAGAGGGTATATAATCTATATATAAAACACAGTTACCTTAAAGAGGCAAAAACGTCGAGGATTAAACTTATCTTTTCCTTTTCTGTCTTCTAAAGATAGAAAAGTAATTAACTGTTCAACGAATTTAGGATCTGAGAAACGATCAAACACAATCTGTTCTGCCTATAAAATTGAAAAAAGAGAAATATTCAGGGTTTAGAATCTATTCATAAACATGACTTTTAAAAGATGAAAACAAAATTGAGCTTTTTATTCAATAAGTTACTTTTTGAAAATCATTTTTAATTCTCACAGAAATTATGCTTTCTAAAAACGAAACTGAATCTCCACCAAAAAATAGTAAATCTATAACAAGAACTGGGACTTTTTGTTCCTTTACATCCTCAAGCAAGTCTGAATCCCATTGCTCACTTTGTGAATTAAAGCTAACAAATGTTCTGTTTGGGAAATAAAGGTGTAATGCTTCAGTACCCCTTTCTATGGGACAAGTAGAACTCTATAAATTAGAAATAAAACCATCTGCAACAATTTCCACATTTGTACATCAGAAATAAATGGCCAACTGTTTGAAATGAAGAAATTTACATCATCATACACCTGAGGAAAGCTTACATGTCATTACTTAACTTTGAAAGTGTAAGAGCAGTATACAAAATAAGATTGCTTTTTCTTAACTCTACAAACATCTATTTTACCATATGCAATAATACCTTGAAAGTCTTTATTTTTGCTTTTAAAAAGCTGTACCAGACAGAACTGATAAAAGAAACTACCAGCTAATTACATAAAACAGTACTCAAAGGAGAGCTATATGAAATAATTTCAGAGCAACTTAATCAAAAACTATGCACTGGAACTACGAAAGCAGTTTATATTCACTCATATTTATTTAGTTATACATTGAAATACTGAATTGGGAAAAGACTTGACTTGTGGATGAAATAAACAAGTAATCAAAAAATAAGATAAATTTGAAACCATGGTGAAATGAATGCTTACCTCTGTCATATCCTCTCTGCTTCTGCCAAGCTTAGGTTGCTCTTCCACACCAGCATAAACAACCATATTCCTACATGGTAAAAATTTATATTGTAATATGCACAGAAAAAAATCACAGCCTCATGGACAGAACTAGAGGGTACCTTTAATAAATTATAACTACAGGGAAAGTTTATGGGTATTAGTATATTGGTAATAGTTTCAGCCTTAAAAATCTACCAGATCATTATGTCCTAATGACAAATTATTGGAGTCAGCAGTGAGAGACAAATATTTCTCTGCACTGGTTTAGGCATATACATTATTAATAAATAGGAAGACAATTTAGAGAAGCTACTGGAAGTTTCCTTAGCTGCTAATAGATGCTATTAAGAAAGGCTGAGAATTTCAGTATTAGAAAAAAAAGACAGGAAATGAGGTGGAGCACTGGCAGGAGCAACAGAAAGAGAGGAAGAGGGAAGAAAATGCCTTCACGTGCCTCTGAACCTCCCCAGAAATCCAAATATTAAAAACAAGTTTTATCACATAATGTTTAATGAAAAGATGCATGGTAAGTTACAACTTACTTAGGCCAGGTATAGTATCCCCAGTGAGTTTTTTCAACAAAATAACTTGACTCCCATTCTTTTTTAGTTCTTGGTATACTTTTGCTATCATAATGTAACCAATGATTATCAGGCCTATCACCAGCAAGGATTTGTGTGGGTTTAGGATATCCACCTAAGGAAAAGACAAGCAGATATTTGACTGATCTAAAAGCATTTATCCAACAGTGATTCACAATTTCTAATCAATAGTTTTAATATAATGCTTCATATAATGAGAAACAATCTACTAATAATAGCCTCTCTGAAAATGACCACAAAGATATAGGGGTGTAGTTTGTACTAGAGCTCTGGCCTAGCATGTGGAAAAATCCTGTGGTTCAATTCTCAGCACTAAAACAACAACAATAACAACAACAACAACAACAACAACAAAACCAAGAGAAAACCAAAAGTGACCACATACAGATGAACAATTAAGGGAGCATTTTAAACCATAGAAAAGTATGGATTTATCCACTGAACAACATTATGAACAACATTATATATACTTATTTGGGGGAAGAAGTATGACAATATTCTTCATTGCTTTTAAAAAAGAATTTGTTAAAAAAATTTCAATATTTACTGAATTTCAAGCTTACATACAGAGTTCAAGAAATCAGATCTTCTCTCACCTCTCCTATTTTGACCTATGAAGACTTCAACACTCTCCTTTTTTTTTTTTTTTTTTTTTGTACCAATCCTGGCCCTTGAACTCAGGGCCTGAGCCCTGTCCCTGGCTTCTTTTTGTTCAAGGCTAGCACTCTGCCACTTGCACCTCTTCTGGCCATTTTCTATATATGTGGTGCTGGGGAATAGAACCCAGGGCTTCATGTGTACGAGGCAATCACTCTTGCCACTAGGCCATACTCCCAGCCTTCAACACACTCTACACACACATCCAACACCATCCACTAACACATGCACACTCACAATATACCGTACAACACATACATATGCACAAATATTTACTGTAATCATGTTAATGGGAATATCCACGTACCTCCAAGGTATGTGTGTGTATTTCTATTATATAAGAATATGCTGGGGCCTGGGAATATGGCCTAGTGGCAGGAGTGCTTGCCTCTTATACATGAAACCCTGGGTTCGATTCCCCAGTACCATATATATAGAAAATGGCCAGAAGTGGCGCTGTGGCTCAAGTGGCAGAGTGGTATAGCCTTCAGCAAAAAGAAGCCAGGGACAGTGCTTAGGCACCTAAGTCCAAGGCCCAGGACAGGCTAAAAAAACAACAACAAACAAACAAAAAGAATATGCTTGGGACTGGGAACGTGGCTTAGTGGTAGAGTGCTTGCCTACCATGCTCGAAGCCATGGGTTCCATTCCTCAGCACCACTTAAGCAGAAAAAGCCAGAAGTGGCCCTGTGGCTCAAGAGGTACAATGCTAGCCTTGAGCAAAAAGAAGGCAAGGAAAGTGCTCAGGCCCTGAGTCCAAGCCCCAGGACTGGCAAAATAAATAAATAAATAAAGAAAGAAAGAAAGAAAGAAAGAAAGAAAGAAAGAAAGAAAGAAAGAAAGAAAGAAAGAAAGAAAATTAAATATATATATATATGTATGCTTTTATATCAAAACACATAGGGACTGGGGATATGGCCTAGTGGCAAGAGTGCCTGCCTCGGATACACGAGGCTCTAGGTTCGATTCCCCAGCACCACATATATGGAAAACGGCCAGAAGCGGCGCTGTGGCTCAAGTGGCAGAGTGCTAGCCTTGAGCGGGAAGAAGCCAGGGACAGTGCTCAGGCCCTGAGTCCAAGGCCCAGGACTGGCGCAAAAAAAAAACAACAACAACAAAAAAAAACATAATCACCTTTATAATAACAATAAAAAATTAAAATTTTATTTGAAAACCCACAATTTTCAAATCAGAGATGACATCGACACTGTACAATTATTTTAACAAATCTTAAACTGAAATTTTGTCAACTGTCCAACTGAATGTCCTTCATATCAGAAAAAAACCTATGACCCAATCTAGGATGAAACGTTCCATTAAATGGAGACTACAAGTGGTTCATGCCTGTAATCTTGGCTACTCGGGAGGCTGGGATCTGAGATCTGAAGTTCAAAGCCAGACTCTTATCACTAATAAACTACACAGAAAAAGCTGGAAGGAGTACTGTAGGTCAAGTGATAGAGTACTACCCTGAGCACAAAGAGGCTCAGGACAGATCTCAGGCTCTGAACCAGCAAAACAAAAACAAAAACAAAACAAAACACATAAAGGGAACCACAATTGGTCTAGGGTTGCTTCTTCCAGGATGATGCTTGTGTGGTATTCTCAAAGCTTCTTCCTTCATGGATGACACTGTCAGAAGACTGGGTAAATTTTCTCTTATCATTTTATTGAATAGGTTTTCAATATATTTTGTTCATACTTTTCTCATCTATGCCTATGATAGGAAGGTTTATCTTTCAATAGAGCTTGAGGCCTTGGTAAATTCCATTCCTATCTTCTAAGTAACCCTGCCTGCAATGTCCTTGACTATTTGATCTAATTATTTTTCTTTAACCAACCTGACACTGAATTTTTATTTGTTCCATTCTAATTAGATAAGCTGAGTTAAGTTTTTCATTTGAGCTATTTATTGAGCTCTCCATTTCTAAAATAACCATTTGTTGTCAAGATTTCTAATTGTTACTAAATTTATTTCACACCTTACATTGTCTTATTTTACTTAGCTGTTTGATTCTTTTTAAATTCATTCATATATTTCACTGACCATTCTTATCATTATTGTTTGTTACTATCTAAATTTTCTTCCTCTTCAGTATTCCTTAAATCTTTCACGATGGGAGTTCCTTGCTTTTGAAGGAGATATATTACCTTTTTTATTCATAAATCTAGTGATTGTTTTGCTGGGATTTATGTGTTTGGGAACAAAATTTCATGGCGATTTCAGTCTCCTGTGTCATTTTAGTTGGTGATTTCTTGAAGATTACTAAAGACTGAGTAATGGCTGGGTTGTGGTGCATTTTCTTGAAGTTGTGGGTCTCAGCTGCCAAGATAACTAACTTTGTCAGGTGCCAGTGGCTCATGCTTGGTGAGTTACATGTAAGGTGTAACTTATGTTATATGAACAATAACTATGGACCTCATAGGTATTCACTTTAAAAATCAGGAAAAGGCTAGGCACCAATGATGGCTCATGACTGTAATGAAAATTGGTCAGGAGGCTGAGATCTGAGGACTGAGGTTAAAAGGCAGCACAGGGAGAAAAGTCTATGAGACTCTTGCCTGAAGTACAAGCCTACTAGGAGTGGCACCAAAATACAACAACAACAAAAAAAATCATTTCAATGTTCAAGACAGTGTCCACACTAGGTAAGGAATCTTGGCTACAAAAGCTATTGTAGTTGATAAACCACAATCCCTAATGAAAACTAGTTGTTACTACTGTCCCAATATTTTCAAATGAATACATAATAGGAAGGTGAGACTGAAGATAAGATTAATGCATAATATTATATAGGTCATATAAAGAAGGAAAGGACAGGCTAATGAGAAAGTGAACTAAAGTAGAAGCATTATGTAGTATATGGAAAGGGGAACAAAATGAAGAGAATTCAATAAGCATACACATATATGTAACATATACACACAACAACATACATACACAACAACAAAAGAGAAGATCAAGGCAAATTTCAAAAAAAACAAATGAAATAAATATGAAAATACAAATGAGGTTTATATGATCAGAGGACCTGGTATAAATGTTGGTAAATGAGGACAGATTGGGAATGAGGAGCAGAGGCAGAAGGGAAAATGTGCAAGAGAACAATTCTACTTTTAGTTAGAAGAAAAACATAAATGGATAAGGGCTATAGAAAGGGAACAACTAGGTGTGTGTGTGTGTGTGTGTGTGTGTGTGTGTGTGTGTGTGTGTGTGTGTGTGTGTGTGTGTGTGTGTGTGTGTGTGTGTGTGTGTGTGTGTGTGTGTGTGTGTGTGTGTGTGTGTGTGTGTGTGTGTGTGTGTGTGTGTGTGTGTGTGTGTGTGTGTGTGTGTGTGTGTGTGTGTGTCAGTGCTGGGGCTTGAACTCAGTCAGGGCCTGGGCACTTTCCCTGAGCTTCTTTTGCTCAAAGCCAACACTCTACCACTTGAGCCACAACACTATTTCTGGCCTTTTCTGTTTACGTGGTACTGAGGAATTGAATCCAGGGCTTCATGCATGCTAGGCAAGCACTCTACCACTAAGCCACGTTCCCAGCCCAAGAACAATTGTTTTTGCTGTTGGTCATGGAGCTTGAACTCAGGGCTTGGGTATCCCTGAGATTTTCATTGCTCAAGGCTAACACTCTACCACTTTGACCCACAGTGCAAATTCTGGTTTTCTGCAGATAAGAGTCTCACGAACTTTCCTGCCCAGGCTGGCTTTCAACTGAGATCCTCAGATCTCAGCCTCTTGAGTAGCTAGGTTTACAGGCATGAGCCAATGGGATCTGGCTGACAAGAATAATTTTTTACATTGAACACTGAAAGACAGGTGGGATGATTCACATATGATGGCTTATGAAAAAGGAGAGGAGTAGAATCAAAAAGTAAATAGTAAAAAAAGTGTCTTATACTAAAAAGTAAAAACGATCCATGCCTGTAATCCTAGCTGCTCAGAGGCGGAGATCTGAGGTCGCAACTCAAAGCCAGCCTGGGCTGAAAAGTACCCATGAGACTAATCTCCAATTAACAACCAGAAAACTGGAAGTGGTGCTGTGGCTCAAAGTGGTAGAGCACTAGCGTTGAGCAAAAGAGCTCAGGAACAGTGCCTACACCTTGAGTTCAAGCCCCATGACCAAAAAACAAACAAATAATCTAAAACATCAGTAGAAACAAGGAGATGTGTATACACAGCATAATATGAATTATTGATTGTTCTTTGTCTCTTATATACCTCTTCAGGGTACAGGAGGCTGTAAGAGAACATAAATTTTCCATGTGGGTTGGAGGGCTATCTTATCCATAGTCCAGGGGCAGAATTGGACAAGTTACTTTGCAGACTGCTGTCCTCAATTGACTTATTTCCTATAGCATGTCTTCAGGGTCCCAGTTACTTCTAAGGAAGCCTTGGTTGTGTAATCCTATAGGAAGCGGTCCCTGCCTCTGACATCTTAGCATCATCTATTGGCAACCTCTGTTGGCTGCAAGACCTTAGAAGCTCCTAAAAACCTCCACTTAAAAAAAAAAAATTTGACTTCCAGACCTTTCAGATGTGGCTCAGTTCCAGAGTCTGTCTGGCCACAGCTGACTGCATCCAGCTAGTATATGCTGACCCCATACTGTTGACCAAGGGACACTAGTAAGTTTTCTGAAATTTCTGACATTTTCTGAAATCAAGCTGCTGGGTATGCTATGGAGTGCCAAGATCAGAGCTTTTCCACCAGCAATCACTTAAACTGATCTCTCAGTAATGTGAGCTTTCTACTGGCATATGCTAAGTCTTTGTAGGTGCTCTGGACAAAAGAATAGTTAGATTAGGACTATGAAGCTCTCACTGAGGAAGGGATCTATATTCCCTCTCTAAATGGGCTCCTTAGATCCTGACTGGGTACAGCAGATCTCAATGATCATCAAAAGTTTGTTTCCAGGGGCTGGGGATATGGCCGAGTGGCAAGAGTGCTTGCCTCGAATACATGAAGCCCTAGGTTCGATTCCCCAGTACCACATATACAGAAAACAGCCAGAAGTGGCGCTGTGGCTCAAGTGGCAGAGTGCTAGCCTTGAGCAAAAAGAAGCCAGGGACAGTGCTCAGGCCCTGAGTCCAAGGCCCAGGACTGGCAAAAAAAAGTTTGTTTCCATGCCCCTAACTGTGTTTTGGTCTTATATCCTGGATGGATGCAGACTGCCTGTAGGCTGCTAGTGAAATCTTAGACCCTGACAGCTCAGGCAGGGTCAAGCAGGAGGCCCACTCATAAGCTTTTACCCTGGGGGAAGTTATTGGTTGTCAAATATCCAGACTGGATTTGATGCTTGTAAGGAATGGAAAGTGTTTTTCCTACAAATTCATCTACTGGTCTTTCAAAGAGGTTGCCTGCTTACCTTGTAGCCTCCCCTCCCTGCCAGGGTTGCAGCTGCTAACTCTGCTAGTGAATAAAGGACAACTATTAAAATAGTCCTTTCTCACTTCTGTGGCTCTTGGTGTTCCTCTTTGATTTTGTTTTTCCAAATATAGCCTCTCCTTTCTCAGATATTTTTGAAATATAGCTGGATGAGTAAATAGTATGACATATTTGCCTGAATGGGCAAAAGATACATACATGTACTAACAGAAGACAAAGAGCTCACTGGTAGAGCACTTGCCTTACATGTACAAGTCCCTAGGTTCAATCTCCAGCATGAGATGCAAAACAAACAGTAGAAGAATAAAAGGAAAAAGCAGCAGCAAGAAGAATTAAGTAGTCAATGTATTTCTATAATATTTTCTAATCACCTTTTTTTTGGGGGGGGTGGGGCATCCTGAGGCTTGATCTCAGGGTATGGGTGCTGTCCCTGAGCTCTTTTGCTCAAGGCTAGTGCTTTATATTTGAGCCACAGCACTACTTCCAGTTTTCTAGTGGTTAACTGGAGATGAAAGTCTCATTGCCATTCCTGCCAGGGCTGGCTCTGAACCATGAACCTCAGATATCAGCATCCTGAGTATGTACGATTATAGGTGTGAGCTCACAAATCAGTTTGTGGTGATCTTATTACTTGTTTTTACTAAGTCACTACTTCCATCATAACAATCATGCTTTGTGTTTATATCCAAAGAACAACATAATGAGATCAAGAATTATAATTTATGCATTAGAAGAAAATTTTTTACATTGAAAAGGACTATTAATTGCTTTGTTATTATACTTACTGATTTCATAAGGGTTGATGGTCAACTTTTTGTGGGTTCTCTTTAGCTGCTTGAGAATACCAGCAACAGCTGAGATAGCCATCTAGAAAACAAGTATTGTATGTCTATCATAATTTTTAAATTTCTTAAATGGCTGACTGCTTTATCCACAGAAGTTGTGTTCCATTTTTTTTTTCAAAAACAACTCCTGCTGGAAGTGGGGCTGAGGCTCAAAGTGGTAGAGAGCATTAGTCTTGAGCTGAAAAAGCTCAGGGACAAGGCCTGAGTTCAAGCCCCATGACTGACCAAAAAAATTAAACATATATGTCCAATTAAATATATGTATGTCCAGTAAATCCATCTTTGCTTAGGGGAAAATTAATGTCCTAATGATCTTGGCCAGGTGCTGGTGGCTCACACCTATAATCCTAGTTACTCAGAGGCTGAGTTGTAAGGATCACAGTTCAAAACCAGCCGGGAAAAGTCCATGAGACCTTTTTCTTTGGCCAGTCCTTGGGCTTGAACTCAGACTCTGAGTACTGTCCCTGATCTTCTTTTGCTCAAAGCTAGCACTCTACCCACTTGAGCCACAGTGCCACTTCTGGCCTTTTCTGTTTATGTGGTACTGTGGAATCGAACCCAGGGCTTCATGCATGCTAGGCAAGCACTCTACCACTATGTCACATTCCCAGCTCAGTCCACGTGACTCTTATCTCCAAATAACCATAAGAAAACCAGAATTGGCTCTGTGGCTCAAAGTGGTAGAGCACTAGCTTTGAGCAAAAGAGCTCAGGAATAGTGCCCAGGCCCTGAGTTCAAGCCCCATGACCAACCCAACAACAAAACAAAACAAAAAAATCCACCAAACCCCCCCCCCCAAAAAAAAAACCCAACCACTCCCTCACTAGTCATGGAGGAGTCTAACAGGGAGGAAGTTACAGCAACTCCCACTCTTGATTACTCTGCATTCATCTCAGCCAAAACAAACTTGATCTCTTATTTCAATTAATACCTGCTTTACTCTTCACCTATCAGCCTCAGAGTCTACCTAAGAATTTTCCCCCAATGTATCAGGCAAAGCAAGCACCTTTCTTACAGCTCCTTTTTAAGACTTTGAGAAGAAAATCAAAAGTTGTACCATCTATCTTGAAACTGTACACTTGATTTTTCTTATTTTTCAAAGTCAGTATTTCATATTAGCTTATAGACTTACTCCCTGGTGTACTTTCAATGTTAAAATTCACAATGCCTGAACATGCCTTCATATATTTATTTGAATTATTATTGTCTCTGAATAGGAAGAAATTTCAAATTAGTATGTTTCAAGGTATTTATTAGGGAATATACTGTTAATGAAGAACTTATATACTTCTTGTAAGGTAAACAGTCTCACACCTAGGAGAGTAGCTAAAATAAAAGTATTTACCTTTCGAACTACAATTGCATCATGGTTGAGATTCTCAACAAAAAATCGTATGGCACGAAGAGGCAACACTCGATCATCTCTTAAAAGTAGAGACAGGAGCCCAATGCCTATATGCTCAAATTTCCAGGGCCTTAAAAAGAGGGGTAAAAGCCACAAAACACATTACTCATACAACAACTTACAAGCCTGTATTTGAAACAAATTATGCGTTTCTTAGAATTAAAACAGGTCAATCAAAGGACACTGGCTCTCCTCAAACTCCCCCATAGTCTTTACCATACAAACTATATAATTTTTTTTTTTTTTTGCCAGTTCTAGGGCTTGAACTCAGGGCCTGGGTACTAGCTTCTTTTGCTCAAGACTAGCACTCTACCACTTAAGCCACAATTTCCAGCCTTTTCTATTTATGTGGTACTGAGTAATTGAACCCAGGGCTTAATGCATGCTAGGTAAGCACTCTACCACTAAGCCACATTCCCAGCCCCAAAGCATAAATTTCTGTAAGTCATTTTAGCCTTCTACGTAGAAAGCCTCTGTAACATTTTTAAAAAGCTTTGAAGTTTAAAATAACTTTAATACTTACAGATTTCTTTGCTCCACACCATCCAGCAAAGCGTTTACCAGATTTTCATAGTTCCTTAAAAAAATAAATTCAAGAGAAGTCTTGTTTTACTATAATACTATGACAAATATCAATAATGTAATATAAATTCAAATTCCACTCAAATTTACCCTTCATAAAAGGTGAATCACCAGAGTAAAAAGCCCTAGTAGGAGCAAGCCAGAGTGAAAGTAGATGTGTAATCGGAGATATTGGGAAAACAAGAAAGACTAGGTACAGCAAGCAACTCAATAGTTTGAGTGGACATTCAAAAATAAAAATAAGGGCTGGGAATATGGCCTAGTGGCAAGAGCGCTTGCCTGGTATACATGAAGCCCTCAGTTCAATTCCTCAGCACCACATATATAGAAAAGGAAAAGACCAGAAGTGGCGCTGTGGCTCAAGTGGCAGAGTGCTATACTTGAGCAAAAAGAAGCCAGGGACAGTGCTCAGGCCCTGAGTCCAAGCCCAGGACTGGCAATAATAATAATAATAATAATAATAATAATAAATTAATTTTTTTAAACCAGAGATAAAATACTTAAATAATAATCAATAAGGAATAGCCTATCTACACAGGGGAATGGCTATTTTTAATACATTTAGGTATGCTCTAAGAGTTTCTTATTTATAAAGACATTTGGAAAATAAGCTGGACAGGGTAGCCTGTTACATATAGACTGAGCACTCAGGAGGCTGAGGCAGGAGGAATGCTTGAGCCCAGAAGTTATAAGCCAGCACAGGCAGTATAGAAAAACCTGCTCACAAACAAGCAAGAAGACTCCTCCATGAAAGACATTTCAGGAGCCAAGCCTGGGTGGCTCACTCTGTAATCTTAGCTACTCAGGAGGCTGAAGTCTGAGGATCACAGTTCAAAGCTAGCCCATGCCGGAAAGTCCATGAGACTCTCATCTCCAGTAAACTACTCACAAAAAGCTGGAAGTGGTGCTGTGGCTTGCCTTGAGCACAGAGGCTCAGGGACAGTGCCTAGGCCCTGAGTTCAAGCCCCAGGACTGGCAAAAAACAAAAACAAAAAACCAACAAAAACCAAAATGACAACAAAAAGACATTTCAGAAAACACTAAGAAGCCAAAATCATATAGTAAAGCAATAATCAATAAGGCCAAAATTTAATTAAGAGGGTTCCTACTGGTATATCAGAACTTAATTGGATTGTTCCCCCCAAACCTAAAAACAGTTTAATATTTTGGTATCAAATCTGACTGATAAGTTATAGCTATAAGTTGTATGTGACATAAAGTGGTATGTGTTTAAATTGAATTTAGGATTCAGTGTCAGATATATCAATTATACTGTCTGATCGGTTATTATCAAAGACAATTCACATTGAAAAAACATACTATATAAATGTAAGTTTTATTTTTAAGATGTAGTTTTTACTTCCATAGCTAAAAGTGAAAATCAGGGGTTTGTGATACTGTCTCTCAATCTGCTTTTCTTTTTCCCTTTTTGCATTAATAAAGTAAATCTGTATTTTGTTTTGTTTTGATTTTTTGCCATTCCTGGGGCTTGAACTCAGGGCCTGAGCACTATCCCTGGCTTCTTTTTGCTCAAGGCTAGCACTCTACCACTTGAGCCACAGCACCACTTCTGGTTTTTTCTGTATATATGTGGTACTGAGGAATGGAACCCAGGGCTTCATGTTTACGAGGCAAGCACTTTCCCACAGGCCATATTCCCAGTCCTACATCTGTATTTTGAAACTTGCTAAATATAATGTATATCTTAGCAATTTATTCATTAATTACCTTAGGGCATCAGCATTCTTTTCTTGCTGGCGCTTAAGTCCTTCTTGGATTGTTTCTGGGCTAAGAAATGTCTGGTTAACTGAAGGATGTTTTGACTGTTGAAGTAATTTCGCTATTGCAACACATGACTTTGGAATCTTATTAAGGAAAAAGCAAATTAAAAAAAATAAAAGTTACGGTATATACTGTCACATAGATAGTTACTATTTGGATATAAAGATGTTCATACTGAAGGCATGGTGTACAGTGAGTGTTCAGAAGTAGGTCTTTGGGGAAGTGATTTCATCATGAAGGATCTTCTTTGATTATGGACCAATACAATGATGACTGTGAATAAACTTTTGAAAGGTGATGGCACTAGAGAAGGTAGGACTTAGAGAAGTGAAATGCTGTGGATGTGCCTTTGGTGGGTACTATCGTGGCTCTGGCTCCTTCCTTTTACTCCTCACTGCTTCCTGGCTTCCATATACTTCTACTGCCATTATTGTTTGCCTTATTTTATACTTAAAGTGACAGATATAAAGGATCAATGCCTAAAACTTCTGAAACTGTAAGCTCAAATAAATATTTTCTCCCTTAAGCAGGCATTAATTACAGTGATGAAAGATCTAATACACAGTGAGGCTTAACATTTTTATGCTAAGGAAAAGAGGCCAGACACAAAAGACCACATATACTGATTCCATTTATAAAATGTCTGTTAATGGGAAAATTTGCAGACAGAAAATAGATTAGTGATTTGCAGACATGAAGGGTGTTGGGGAATACTGTAAAATTCAGGTTTCTTTTTAGGCAATAAAGACCTTCTGGAATTAAAGTGATTATGGTTAAGCATCTCTCAATATATTAGGATCAACATGTAGATATACAACTATACATGTTAGATGGGTGAATTTTGTGGGAATTATATCTCAAATGAAATCTTTTTTTAAAAAGCACAATTAAATGACACATTGCAATACAATGAATTCCTTTAAGGTCATTTTTTCTGGGGGGTGGGGGTGCTTGCTGATACTATGGCTTGAACTCAGGACCTTTCCCTTTCCCTTAATTTTTTGGTAAGGCTGGTGCACTTCTACCATTTAAGCCACACATCTACTTCCTGCTTTTTGCTAGTTATTTCAAAATAAGGGTCTCTTCAATATTCCTGCCCTGGTTGGCTCCAATCTTTGACCTTCAGTTCTCCTGCGCAACTAAGAGTACAGGCATGAGCCAACAGTGCCTGGCTAACAATGTTTTTTAAACCAAGGGGGAAATGAAAACTGCAATTACTTTAGGGAAGAGATTTAACTACTCTTACCAACCATATGAATATTCTGTACTTTAAATTATAAACCTAGTACCCAATATTTTGTGACTTTAGCTAATATGGTTAATTCCCTAAAATGTACTTTTGAAAATGTACTATGGACATTCATTGAACAATGGTAAATACCAATGATCATATCCAATTGTGGCCTCTTGGTAGAAAATGATCTCTTTGGAGGACAAGCTCAAATTTGCTATTCTACTGTTATCTGTAATAGTAATCACTAAAAAGCAGAAATGGTAAGAGAAAACGAATGCCAGTTTTAGAAATAATTACAAAGGCCAACAATATTGTAGAGTAAAATGAAAAATAAAAGGCATTTCAACAAGGTAGCATTTTCACTAAAACAGAAATGAAAATATTTCCTTACTGTGAAGTCCAAGCCAATTGTTTCATATTGCCTATGAATCTTTTCTGCAAGATCATCAAACAGCCTCACTATTGATGGTTTTTCCAAAGACATTGCTCGGCTAAGCCCTGAGGAAACAATTGCTGGCCAAGTCTGCACAATACAGTCCCAATCATGAAGGTTTGCCAAGCATACTCCACTGTGATTTCCAAGGAGACAATACAAGGCACCCTGCAGAAAAAAAAAATTAAGTCACATGGAAAATAAGAGGCAAGATTTAGCTGTCCTAATGCATTCACAATGATTGTTTAAATATATTTAATACTTTTGGTTTATAAAATAGGTTCACATATTTGACACATTATTTTACTGAACTTGACATTTAAGTGACATTCAGCAATTTGGAAAGGGTTTGCTAACAGAATAACAATCAATAATACAGAAAAAATAATTTCATTTTTTAAAAACATGAGTTTTTCAGCCATACCATAAAGGCTATGAAACACATCACTCAAGATGTTAAGGAACACAGCCTGAAGTATTTAATAATTTGCCTTGAGCTGGTGGCTCACTCCTGTCATACTATCTGATCAGGAGACTGAGATCTGAGGATGATGGTTGAAAGCCAGCCTGGGCAGAAAGTCCACGTGACTCTTTCGTATCTCCAATTAACCACTAGAAAACCAGAACTGGTACTGTGGCTCAAGGTGGTAGGGCACTAGGCTTGAGTTGAAAAAGCCCAGGGACAGCACTCAGGCCCTAAGTTCAAGCCCCGCGACCAACACCCCCTCAAACAACAACGACAACAACAAACCCCACAATAATAATAATTTGCCTAGTATTTTACTAAGTGTGTTACTTATTTATATTCTGTACTTTTCACCCATGAAAGTTTAATCAGAATGATGTTAACAACAGTGGGCACATACACCCTTTGAGATATCCCTCTTTTAAAAAATAAAAATAAAAATAGGGCTGGGGATATGGCCTAGTGGCGAGAGTGTTTGCCTCGTATACATGAAACCCTGGGTTTCATTCCTCAACACCACATATACAGAAAAGGCCAGATGTGGCACTGTGACTCAAGTGGCAGAGTGCTACCCTTGAGCAAAAAGAAGCCAGGGACAGTGCTCAGGTCCTGAGTCCAAGGCCCAGGACTGGCCAAAAAAAAAAAAAAAAAAAAAGCTGTTATACCAAAACACTATTATTCCCAGCACACCTAATTTAACTTCATTTCAATCTGAATTCTTACCCACCCTGTATTCTACTCTCTATATGCTCTTTACAAGGTTACTTGGCAACCTTGATTTTGGTGACTTAATAAGTATTTTTCACTTGGTGATGATACAGGGCTTGAATGAAGGGCCCTTGAATTAAGTAGACACTAGAGCTACTTTCTCCAGTCTGTGTGAATGTGTGTGCATGAGTGTTTCTCATTCACAGCAGGCATTCTACAACTTGAGCCATACTTCCAGCACATTTCACTGGTTAAAGATGGAGTCTTGTAGACTTTTCTGCCCAGGCTGGCATGTATCCTCAATCCTTAGATCTTAGGCTCTTGAATAACTAGGATTACAGGCATGAGTCATTGGCACTGGGCTGCACGTTCTTCCTGCCTAGGCAAAGTATTTTCAGGAAGCAAAGAATTCCCTGAAAGCGAAAGTTGAGCACCTGTGGCTGAATAGTCTGCCTGATCCATGACAAAGGGGAAGTATAAACCAAAAAGTTTATAGTAGTATATAACTAGTATGACAGAAGAGACAGAGACAGGAAGAAATGTTTTAAGTTTAAGCAATTGTGTGAAAGCTTATGCAATTAGAACAGAAAGGGAAAAAACACAAGGCAAATACTACATCTTATAGAGAGGCAAGAGAATCTGGGCAAGATACACTGGGCTTTCATCACCAGAGAGAAATAAATTAAGATTTATTAAGAAGATTCAATGAAGACATTGAAAATGTAAATGAATATGAAGACATTGCAAAACTACTCCACTTCTAGACTGGACAACTGGTTATTTGGTGCTTTAGAGAGAGAGAGACAGGGAGAATAGAGACTGAGTCAACTTGAGCATACTGAATTCTAGATACATGACTTTGGTGGTTAGACATAGAAATCCAAGTTTAAAGACAACCTTTCTGTGTATATTGTTAATAATTAAAATCTTTGGCTATGGATTGGAGAGAGTTATGTAAGAGGACCAAGGCACATTTATTGAGCTCTTTTTTTTTTTTTTTTTGGCCAGTCCTGGGCCTTGGACTCAGGGCCTGAGCACTGTCCCTGGCTTCTTCCCGCTCAAGGCTAGCACTCTGCCACGTGAGCCACAGCGCCGCTTCTGGCCGTTTTTTCTGTATATGTGGTGCTGGGGAATCGAACCTAGGGCCTCGTGTATCCGAGGCAGGCACTCTTGCCACTAGGCTATATCCCCAGCCCTATTGAGCTCTTTTTTAAGCCAAGCAGAGCAAGACACTATGGCACATACCCACAGTCGCCTATTTGGGAAGCTTGGCAGGATGATCAAAAAGCCTAGAAGTCAGACACCAGTCTAGACAAGTATGACAAGACTCCATCTCAAAATAAAATAAACTAAAGAAGAAGCCAACTGGGGGGCTGGGAATGTGACTTAGTGGTAGAGTGCTTTCCTAGCATGCATGAAGCCCTGGGTTCAATTCCTCAGTACCACACAAACAGAAAAGGCCGGAAGTGGTACTGTGACAGTCTTAAGCAAAAAAAAGCAGCTCGGGGACATTGGGTTCAAGCCCCAGGACGGGGGCTATGGTTCAAGTGGTAGAGCATTAGCCATGTGCAAAAGCAGCTCAGGGATGGGTGCCCAGGCCCCAAGTTCAAGCCAAGGACAGGCACGCACGGGCGCTTGCGCACACACGAAAGAAAACAAAGGGGAGAGAAAAAAACAAACCCAAAACAACAACAACAACAAAAAACAAACCCAAAACAGTAACAGCTGCCAAGTCGAAGATCTGAGATAGAGGGATCAAAAAGAATTAAAATGAAACTATAAGTAGAGACCAATAACTATATAATCTAGACTCAGCTACTTGGTTTTTTGGGGTTTTTTTTTGGGGGGGGGGTTGTTTTTTTGCCAGTCCTGGGCCTTGACTCAGGGCCTGAGCACTGTCCCTGGCTTCTTTTTGCTCAAGGCTAGTACTCTGCCACTTGAGCCACAGCACCACTTCTGGCCATTTTCTGTATATGTGGTGCTGGGGAAATCGAACCCAGGGCTTCATGTATACTAGGCAAGCACTCTTGTCACTAGGCCATATTCCCAGCCCCAGCTACTTGCTTTTTATGAGTAAATCCATGTCCATTCTTTTATGTCTGCTCTCATGCTACACTGGCACCAATGAGTGGCTGACATAGCAACTAAATAGCCTACTATTTACTTTTTATTTCATTATAGAAAAGGTTTGTTGACCCTTAGTACTGAGTGTTAAACATAGGACTAAATAACTGGATAAAATGTAACTGACCTTTTTGTGTACGTGTGTGCTGTCCAGAGGCCTAGTCACTATCCTTAAGCTTCTTCTGCTCAAGGCTAGTAAGTATTCTATCATTTGAGCCACAGCCACCATTTCTAGCTTTTTCTGATTAGTTTACTGGAGATAAATAAGAGTCTCACAAACTTTTCTGCTCAAGCTGGCTTCAAACCACGATCCTCAGAGTAGCTAGGACTTTAAGTGTGAACCACCAGAGAGCCCAGCTTGCAGTTGACCTTTTTGCAAATGTTTTGTTATGGACAAAATTAAAGAGTTCAAGTAAGATGAAAATTGAAGAAAAAAAAAAAAAGCAGCTCTCATGCATATAACCCTAGCTACCTGGGAGGTTAAGATTGTTGGGACTGTAGTTTGAGGCCAGTCAGGGCAGAAATAAAACTCTCAGATCTTTTGTCAACCAAGAGCTAAATGTTGTGTGCACGCCTGTTATCCTAGCTACTCAGCATAAGCAGCTATCACCTATATTTCCCATGATAGTAAGAATCACAAGCATTCAGGTAAACAATTAGGGAGGAGAAGAAGAAGAAAAAAAGACTATCCTTGTTTAAAGACACACTGTTCCCTTTAACTTGAGTTTAAAAACTAAGATTGAAGATTTAGTAAAGCAAATGTGACACTATATGCAATATATCTCTAGCCATACTACAGAATTCTTTCAACATGTCTACATGTTTGAAACTTTTCATAGTGAAAGTGAAACATCTATACCTTGAATTGTTGTTGTGTGACATCTTGTCTATCCGGCCGTAAGAACTCCAAAACCAAGGGAATGATATCTCTACAACAGAAGTTATATGCTCCTAAGGCAGCAAAAAAAGTTTGCTGAGCCTTATTTCTGACCTAGAGAAAAGTATTAAAGGCAAAAGATTCTCATTAAATAGAAGAGAAACTACAAAAAAAATCCCAATTCTGAAAACAAAGTGACTATAATGTTTTCCAAATCAACTGAAAAATGTATCACAATATAATTATTTTAAAATGGGCAAATAATTACCAAAAGAAAAGCACAATATCTCCAATTACATCCATGGTCTAGGTTACCCTGCTTCTTATACAAGGTAGGGTGAATGCAACTGAGACGTACTTGTTTAATAATATAGCTAAGAAGCAGTACACTATAAAACATTTTATTGAGTTATTTCTTAATGAGAACAGTCACATTTATTCTGTCTACACAAAGACATTCACTATATAAAGACAAATTGTTTGTATCAAATTCTTTCTTTTTCTAGTTCTCTGTGCTTTGATACAGTCTTATCCTACCTTAAAGAATGGACCCCTACAAGTATGGTAGCAGCTTCCAGAAACCAAAGCATAATGCATAGGAAAAATGATAGGGTCTAGAGATGTAACCTTTAAGATCTCATGAAATCAAGTGGCAACAGCATCAAACTAGCATTATTTCTCAGATTTAAATGAACAAACAAAAGATTCAGCTGAAGACAGCAAACTTACACATTTTTATTATTTCTCTTAATAAAAGTATTTGAAATCTAAAAGGTCCTTTCAATGCCAATGAGTTAGAGAAAGCAAGCACTCTAGGCACACACTCTACCAGTAAGCCACATTCCCAGCCGAAAGCCTAGATTTTAGTTCTGGTTCATTTACATTTCTTTTTGTGCAAACTATGCAAGAGGGGCTAGAAATATGGCCTAGTGTCTGTAGAGTGCTTGCCTCGTATACATAAAGCCCTGGGTTCAATTCCTCAGCCCCACGTATATAGAAAAAGCCAGAGGTGGTGCTGTAGCTCAGGTGGTAGCATAAGAAGCCAGGGGCAATGCTTAGGCCCTGAGTTCAAGGCCCAGGACTGGCAAAAAGAAAAAAAGAAAAAAGAAAAAGAAAGAAAGAAAAGGAAAGGAAAAAAAGAAAGAATTTCAAATTTGCACAAAAGTTGTATGAATAGTCAAAAACTATTTTACACCTTTTATTTTTTATGGAAGAGGTTTTTTTAAATTAGCTTACATTATTTGTGGGAAGGATTATATTTCCATACACTTATTATATTTCCATACACTTATACAATATTCTAATCAATCTCACCCCATAGAAAAGATGTAACCTCCATTGATAAAATTGGATATTTAAATTTTAAATTGCATGTAATAAAATGAGAATGTAAGAGAGGGAAGTGTTTGGATAAACCTTACCTGACTGTATGAACTTGTAGATAGTCGAAGAAGATCTCTGATCATATCTTGATGAACTCTTTTATATTCACAACCTTCAACAGTTAGTGTTCGCAGCTAAGAAAAAATGTAAATCAGATCCCAGTTTACTAAAAGTTTAATTATGAAAACTACAACAGACAGCTAGCATTTTAAGAGATTATCATAATTAAAATGATAATTACCTCATGCTGTAACATTACTCTGTCAATCAACAGTGCTCTGATATGCTGCTTTTTTCCATGGAGCTAGAAAACAAAGTACAATTTCAAAAACCATCTATTATGGCTGAGTACTAGTGGTATTTCATTCATTCTACAGCCATCAGTCTTACATTATAAAACATAGTGGGGCTGGGAATATGGCCTAGTGGCAAGAGTGCTTGCCTCCTATACATGAAGCTCTCGGTTTGATTCCCCAGCACCACATATATGGAAAACGGCTAGAAGGGGCGCTGAGACTCAGGTGGCAGAGTGCTAGCCTTGAGCAGGAAGAAGCCAGGGATGGTGCTCAGGCCCTGAGTCGAAGGCCCAGGACTGGCAAAAAAAACAAAACAAAACAACAACAACAAAAAAAATCATAGTGTCTCCATTCAACTAGTAACAGAAAACATACTCCTTTTTGATAATGAATTTTTGAACGTGAAATTTTTGTTATGTCCTTGCCCTTTTACATTCCCTGTATCTAAAACAGCACAATTAACACTCTTTATAAAGTCAACTTCAGTACAAGTGTCCTTTATAAGAACAGCTACTTCTGCACACTTTCTTTTGTGCTCCCAGATAAGCTTAGAAACATAAGATATATTTTCTCATATTTATATGAGATACAAGCCAACAGACAATTCGTATTTTTAATTTCTTTACATTTTTGCAAGACAGCGTACATGCTCTTGTCCAAAATCTCACTGAGAGTTCAGAGATGAACATGGAGTAATAGATTTTGCATAAGTAAAATACATCTTTTCTAAGATTAATTTGATCTATACTATTTTTTACTTACAGGAAAATTTTTTTTACAAAGAATATTTTTGAAATCACGTGTTTTATACATTTTTCAAAAAATACTATTTCAAGCTTTTATGTGAAAATACTGACCCGATTTTCCATTGATTTCTTTACTAAGTTAAAACTTTTCCACCGGGAGTCAAATTCATGCTTATGAGATCCTTGGAATTGCAAAAGGTCTCCAATAATCTGTGTTAGAGAATTTCAAATTTTATTTTACAAGTCATCAAGTCAAGCTCAATCATATTAATAATTATAGAACGATAAAATGACAATTATACCTTTATGATAAGAAACAATGACTTGGTATCATCTTCTGAATTGTCAAGTATATGATCTACAATGGTTAAAAAAAAACAAATGAGTTCAAGTGTTTTGAATCACTAAATGAATTGCAATCCATTACTTAAACAATGCTCCAAATTCTCATGATTTAAAATAAAAAATATTAAATAAAAGCACCTAAGATAGGAACTACTAAAATTCCTAAACACTTATTAGTATATAGACAAGTTAAATGCACATGTGTACTTGCTTTTATATACTTACTAAGAAGTTTCCTTATGACCCTAGCAATTACTTCTCGTTGGTTCTCTCTGGATGTATCTAGTTTAAAAAAAAATAGTAAAGACAGCTTACACACTGAATGCTCCACAGGTTACTGATGTTTATATCAATAGCTTATATATAGGAAGGATAAAATACCCAGTGGTTGAAAGTGTGGGGTATGGATCTGGTTTTTTTTTTTTTTTTTCATCCAAGTTGGATCAGTGATTAGGCAATAGACTAGAATTAACTTCCAAAATCTGCACTTTATTATGCTGATCTTGAGGAGGTACATATCCAAGATTCCAGCATGTAGAATCAGGAAGATGGTAGGTTTCAGGTTAGCTTGTGGGCTATAGCAACACCTTATCTCAAAAAATAGCTACCAATACCACAAAATAAGATAAAATGGCTAGCTTAAAAGTTTGTGTGTGGGGCTGGGAATATGGCCTAGTGGCAAGAGTGCTTGCCTCCTACACATGAAGCTCTCGGTTCGATTCCCCAGCACCACATATATGGAAAACGGCCAGAGGGGGCGCTGTGGCTCAGGTGGCAGAGTGCTAGCCTTGAGCTGGAAGAAGCGAGGGATGGTGCTCAGGCCCTGAGTCCAAGGTCCAGGACTGGCAAATAAATAAATAAATAATGCTTAAATTTAGTAACCCAATTGATGTCTTTCAAAAAATAGTTTCAGGGGCCTGGGGATATGGCCTAGTGGCAAGAGTGCTTGCCTCTTATACCTGAAGCCCTGGGTTTGATTCCCCAGCACCACATATATAGAAAATGACCAGAAGTGGCGCTGTGGCTCAAGTGGCAGAGTGCTAGCCTTGAGCAAAAAAGAAGCCAGGGACAGTGTTCAGGCCCTGAGTCCAAGGCCCAGGACTGGCCCTGCCCCCCCCCCCCCAAAATAGTTTTAGGGGCTGGGAATATGGCCTATTGGCAGGAGTGCTTGCCTCGTATACATGAAACCCTGGTGTGATTCCCCAGCATCACGTATATAGAAAACGGCCAGAAGTGGTGCTGTGGCTCAAGTGGTAGAATGCTAGCCTTGAGCAAAAAGAAGCTAGGGACAGTACTCAGGCCCTGAGTCCAAGCCCCAGGACTGGCAATAATAATAATAATAATAATAAACCTGGACATTAAAACTTAAAAAACTAAAATGGAGACAAAAAATCTTCATTTTTAAAATAACTTAAGTTTTAAAAACAACAAGAGGGGCTGGGAATATGGCCTAGTGGCAAGAGTGTTTGCCTCTTATACATGAAACCCTGGGTTCAATTCCCCAACACCACATATACAGAAAACGGTCAGAAGTGGCACTGTGGCTCAGGTGGCAGAGTGCTAGCCTTGAGCAAAAAGAAGCCAGGGACAGTGCTCAGGCCCTGAGTCTAAGGCCCAGGACTGGCAAGAAAGGAAGGAAGGAAGGAAGGAAGGGAGGGAGGGAGGGAGGGAGGGAGGGAGGGAGGGAGGGAGGGAGGGAGGGAGGGAAAAAGAAAGAAAGAAAGAAAGAAAGAAAGAAAGAAAGAAAGAAAGAAAGAAAGAAAGAAAGAAAGAAAGAAAAGAAAGAGAGGGAGGGATTGTTTTATAGTTATTATAAAAGTGAGTGATATACAGAGGGGTTACAGTTACTTAAATCAGGTAATGACCAACTGGATCTTGTACTGGCTATTCTTTACATGAAATTGTCTAGTTTCTCCAGAATAATGAAAAATTATTGTGTGACTGATTTACTTATATATCAGAGTCTAGAAAAACACTAACTACAAAGCTATTATTTAATCCTTATAGAATGTTATAAATAATCCACACAGAGTTACACGGATTTAGATTCACATACCATATTCAAGCCCAGTATACAACTTGGTTTCCTCCAAGGACACCATACTTGGTACCCTGTATAAAAACAAGAGTGCTTCCATTTATTCATAATATCAATACAAAAAACAGAAAGGAAATATCCGTTAGAATGTTTAAACAAAGATAGTGCTGCTCTTTTAACATATAGACTTCCAATCTTCAATGCTTCTAAAGATTAATGCTATGTGTTTAACATTACTACTTAAAGAAAATGTTAATCTGGTGTCCTTAGAGGGAATTCATTCTATTCTTTACATTCAAAATTAAAGCTTAAGCCCAATGACTTAATTACATTTACACATTCATACAAAGAAAATCTGGTGTTACAGCCCTGTAATTATGGTTAAAATGCAGTCATATTCTACTAAAGCATAGACAGTAGATAAGCTTTTATAGATAATCATGATCTGTTCATCTTTAAACCAGAAAAATGTATCTCTCCTAATACTTGTAGTAAATTACAATTACTTTTGAAAAAAATCACATGCAAAAATTCAACATTTTCTAATTTAATCAGCCATGAAGAAGTATGTTACCACAACCAGATCCAGAAATTTAAATTCATTTAAAAGGTTAAAAGTAACCTTTTGAGTAAGAACAGAGTTTTACAGAAGAAAAATATATATACCTGAAACATGTTTTTTTCAATGAAATATATACATCAGTTTTTAGCAGTATTTCAAACTATGAGATTCAACTCAAAGCTATTTTTATATTGAGATACTTTCTAAGAGGAAGAACATAGCATAAATGCCAAGGAAAGATGAGGTGAGTAGATCCAATACAGGCTAATTAAAAAAAATTGTACTACTGTTACTGATCATTAACCAACTGTACAGCACTTATAATAATGAAGCACTGTTTTAAATCAAGTATCCCCCCCACTTTGATGATATCCTACAAAGTGAATGAATTAAATGAGTTATCGCTATCTCAATTTTTGACAGTTACAGATCCTTATATTTTGCTAAATTGGTAGTAACGTAAAGGCTACTTCATTCAGTGATCATAGGTTATTTAGCTATGTTTCTCACCTTAATTCAGTGAATGGATAGCAACATTTTAAGTTTCAAAACCATGTCTACAAAGTATAAACAGGGAAATGCTTCTCTTCTTATTTATTTGATGACTTGTTAATGTTTCATAGTATAAAATGTGATGACAGCTTACAAACTACAGCATCTTCTAAATTTGCGTATTATTGAAAATAACTATGTATCCAAAATCTTGTCTGTAAAAAATTAAACCAGATTTCAAAGTCCCTAAATTTGAAGAATAATAAGGATAAACATAAGGGAGTATTACTGGCCTTTCTTATAGAGCCCGGGCAAGTGCATGCCATGAGCTGCTATTTAACAGATGGTTCCTCACTGATGCTACAAGCATTAGCTGTACTTTACCCAGTTCATACTTAGTACCATATAATATTAAATCATGCATCAATGTTAATAAGACACACTACTCTTAAAAGTATAATTAAGAGGAAGAAGCAAACTAGGTACCAAATTCTTTTTCATTATGTTTACTGTATCAAAAAGGACTAACTTTGGGGGCTGGGAATATGGCCTAGTAGTAGAGTGCTTGCCTCATACAGGAAGCCCTGGGTTCGATTCCTTAGCACCACATAGACAGAAAAACCCAGAAGTGGTGCTGTGGCTCAAGTGATAGAGTGCTAGCCTGGAGCAAAAAGAAGCTAGGAACCGTGCTCAGGCACTGAGTTCAAGCCCCAGGACTGGCCAAAAAAAAAGACTAACTTTATAACCTGGAGTCTTTTCATTTCATATATACATATATGGCTCTAGTAATACCAATCATATATAATCACATTCAGACATATTACATTGGGGGCTGGAAATGTGCCCTAGTGGTAAAGTGCTTGCCTCGTAAAATGTCAGATGCTAATTCTTAGCCCCCATCCATCTCTCTCTGGTGTGCCATACTGGGGAGCTTGAACTCAAAGCCTAGACGCTGTTCCAAAGCTTTTTTCACTCAAGGCTGGCTCTCTACCACTTCAGCCCCAGCTGCCCTTCCTATTTTTTAATTGGAGCTAAGAATCTCACATCTTCCCTGCCCAGGCTGGTTTCTAACCTCAATCCTCAGATTCCCATCCTCCTGAGAAGCTAGGATTATAGGTGGTGTGAATCACCAGCACCAGCCTGATGCTAAGTTCTTAAATCCATGTCTCACTGTAAATTGCATTCATATTTCAAAATTCAAGATTATCCTTTATTCTATTTAAAAAGCTACTACAATGTATAAAGGCTTTAAAGAATCAACAAATACATTTAAATAAAAATGATTTGTCCTTCTGGTTATATCCTTATTATCTACCTTTTATGATGATTTACAAGACAACTTTAATTTGATTTTATTAAAATTAAACTGAGGGCTTTGGACTTGCTGCGCAGGCCTTCTCTTGTAGCCAGCTGTAGGCTAATAATTTTCTTAAAAACATGCACACAAACTCTATACTCTTTATTTCTTTGTGGCTACCTTGCAACTCTAAATGTAACCAGGCTACACTCAATAATATTTAAAATTACTCTCGTATGTATGTATGTATGTATGTATGTAATCTAAGCTGAACAGACTTGAGATGTGATCAACACTTATAGATCTATGTTCTGACTAAAAGCTATAGCACCAATCTATACTTTACACCAAATACCATCATCACCCCCCCAGTGAAATTAATCCTGCCCATTCATTCATTCTAAATATTATCATTTAACTGGAGATCTATACCATACATAAGTCTGAACAGTAATTCCAATACAACATATTGTAAATAATTTCACTCACATAATCACAATAATAACAAAGTTGAATAAAGCTTTAGAGCTAGTTCCAGGACACCTAACTACTTTTCTTTTTCTTTTCTTTTAAGTTTTACAGTATTTGTGCCACTTAAAAGATCTGAGAAACTGCCACTAGTGTGCTATTTGTATCACTAGATGGCAGTCTTTACACTCAGAGAACTGAAACTAATCAAGTGGGGAAGAGGATGGTAAAAAACAAGAAAATAACATAAATGTAAAATATACGATACAAATTAAATGTGCAAATTAAAACAATGTGAATTATCACATAACAGGTACAGCCATTAATATAGACTTTTTCCACATGGATGAACATCCTGTCCTTTCCAATAATCAATCCTTCCTATCCCAAATGAAAACATAGAAGACATAAAATCAAGACACTAAGAAGTCCGTCCTATCAACAAGAAATCATTTCAAAAGGAATGACTGACCTATTTCTGTGTTCTATTATCCAATTCAATTCAATGAATCAATAACAGTTGTAAACATGACTGAAAAACTGACTCTTAGTCTACCATGTGAACAAAGGTTGCTAAGTAAAGAGAAAATTTATAAACTGCTAGACTTAAAATCAACCTTGAGAACAGAATCCATTTCTATGTCTGACATATGAGCTTTTAAAAATCAATAAGAACAGTGAGAACGTGAAATAAGGAGAAAACAGGGTTACTCACCGTGGAGTAGTAACTGTTTCCTTTTCTGTGTGCAGCTTCCCCAGCAGAGCTGGGTAGTTTCCTGGAGGTGCCAAGAGAGGTTAGCTAGCCCTGCCCCTCATTGCATATGCAACACATCCTTCCACATACCAATGAAATGGTCTACTAGACCTTAAGGATTTTCTGGAGTGAAAAGTTAGTGAAATCTGAGATCCCAAGAATATTTAACAGATCTGAGGAAAGGGGCACAAGAAGTATTTTGAAATGAAAAGTGGTGACTCCTCTACCTTGAGTAACCCTGTTTTGTAGATGTTAGTATTTTGTACCCTATGATAGCTGATTAGACCTAAAAGATTGTAGAGAAAGTGGACTGAAAAAAGAAGTTGAAGATTTCAGGATTAAAACCAAGTACCTAAAATTCCTGTATAACCCTGGAAAGACATACTCCAACTTCCATATCCATAAAGGTAAACCATGAGAACTATAGCACACACGCTCTCAAGAATAAAAGAGGAAAATTTGATTTTAAAATTCATTCAGTAACCAATGGTATCTGAAAAAAACTGCTTAAAATTTAAATTGTTTAAAGTAAACATTTCTTATCCTTAATTACCCTCAAAGACTTTATTATACTCATACCTTGACACTGTGAAATTTGTAGTAAGTACCAGTCCTACATTGCTAAAGGCCCCAAGTATAATTATAGGTAGGGTCATTAGTTTTATGCTTAGGAGTTAGCTTTTTATATTTTGTCAATCTCCAATCACATAGCACAGAACATAGGCTTTCACATTTAGTAGCCATTTCTCCAACAACGAGATTAAGACTGTCACATACGATTTATTAGAAACTAAGTTAGATCTTCACACAGCAAAACTCTAAGTAGTACATCACTCAGCTTCTAAGTTTTCACCCTGTCTGCCCAGAAGACCAATACTGTACTGCCAACACATACACAAAGCAAATTCTGAGTAACTTCACTGAAAATAATTTTAAGACTACTATGAAAACTCTGAGTTAAAATTTGAAATACTATTTGAAATGCTATCTAATTCTCCAAGCAGTTTGGAATTTGAGACCATGAATCTCATAGTAGCGTCTCATGATTTCACAATCAAATTATTATTAGCAAGTTGTACTTCCTCAAATATCTTAAACATTTCACTAAAGCACTCATGGAAAAATTATGCAGGGTCAGCCTCAGATCCTGATCCTTTACTTTCCCATCTAATATGTTTCACTCTAGTTCCCCTGGTGTAACTAATACTCAAGTCAGAGTATTCTTTTCCTCTGCTTGTTTTAACTTACTGATAATCATTCTTGCCTTATTTTACAGGTAACCTTTCTTCACAGTAAGAGTAAAGATTACAGAAAACAGTCATCAATTTAAATTATTTTTTCAAATCAATTTTAATTTAGAATATTTTAACCCTTACTATACCAAAACAAGCATTTTAGGAAATCAATTTCATTGGTTTATTATATTTTGGTGAAAATTAATGTGTCTTCTGCAAAAGAAGGAACACTACACATAGGAATTTAATGAAACGTCATAATTTGCAAAAAAAAATTTTTTTCAGATAAGGTGACAGATAAATTGGAAAGAACTCTGTTAAGAACTACTGACAAAGCTGGGCATTGGTGGCTCACACCTATTAGCCTAGGTTACTCAGAAGGCAAAGATCTGAGAATCACAGTTCAAAGCCTGCCCAGGCAGGAAAGCTGGGGAGACTCTTTATCTCGAATTAACCACCAGAAAATCAGAAGTGGAATAGTGGCTCAAAGTGGTATAGAGTGCTAGCCTTGAGTGGGAACACTCAGGGACAGAGCCCAGGCCCTGAATTCAAGCCACATGACTGACCAAAGAAAAAAGAACTACACACAAGGCAAAAGATGTTCCCTCTTTTGGCAATTCAAATGTGAAGATACGACTATTTGTTTTTAATTCTGCGTCATATGATCATTATCCTGTGTGGGAATAGTAACTAGGATTCTAAAGTATACAATTATTCAGTGATTTTTTAAAAGTTCAATTTTAGAACACATTTTATATCTATACTTAAATGCACCTGAAATTTACTCTAAATGTAAAATTTCTAAAAACTTTTAAATCTAAATTTATCTTTCCTTTTCAGAAAATCCTCAATCTCAGTATCAAGTTTAGAGCTTATAATGCATAATTCTACTGTAGAGCATTTCATAATATTGCACTTTAAATTCTTTACAATATACTCATTTCCTTAATGAGAATACATCTCATTACATAAAGAACAAGCTGGCTTTATAATAACCAAGTATAAGGCTTTGTGTGTGTGTGTGTGTGTGTGTGTGTGTGTGTGTGTGTGTGTGTGTTGTGGGAGTATAGACAGTGTCTCATTAGGTGGGCACTTTTTTTTTTTTTTGAGTTGTGGGGGTATAGTCAGTGTCTCATTATATAGCCAAAGCTAGGTTAAACAGGTGCTGGAATCAGGTAGTGCATACCATCATACCCAGCTTACAACTAACTCTTGCCATGATGAACATATACTTCAAAAGAAGACTTGCTTCAATTCACTGCTAGAATGTACATAGAATAAATAGACTACACCCTGACAAGAGCTGCAATGGAAACAAAATCCTCCTGAACTTTTAAACACTAATTTCTAATAACCACTCACATACTAAAAAATCTTTTAAAAAAATCCTGTTTTTGGCAATACTGGGGTTTGAACTCAAGGCTCTCATTGTCTAGGCAGGCATTCTAGCACTTAAGTCATGCCCTCAGCTCTTTTTTACTATACTTTTTTGGGTATCATGTGCTTTTTACAGGATCAGCCTCAGATCTTGGTCTTCCTTCCTATGCCTCCGTCCGTGTAGCTGGGATCAAAGACACACAACACACTGTCATACACATTCAGCGTGTTCAGACTATGCTGGCCTCAAACCTTGATTCTTTTGGTGTCTTGGTACTTGGAACTATAGGAATGGTCTACTATGTCTGAATTTGATACTAAAAATTTTCTAACAGAAGAAAGATACTTTTGCATATAGAAAAGGTATTGGATTAAATGACTACACTTTTCTAACAATCAACACTTCTATTTACTGATCTGCTGGATCTATTAAGTGGGAAATAACTTTTGGTATGCCATAAAATACAGATTACATTTTTATTTTAGGGAAAGAACATTGGAAATTTTTGTTGTTGAATCAGAAGGCTTCTCATTTTAAAATACTGTTTAAATCAATCTGACTTAGCAAAAATGAATTTCTGGTAACTTTTTGTCCAAGTATAAAATGAATGAAAAAATGAAGTTCTTTGAAAGGAAGTCAGCAAACTGTTAAGCATACTTAAAATAGATTTCCTGGCCTCAAATGACCATACTGCTTCTTATGCTTCACAATCTATAAAATTCAATGACTTAAGAGTAAAACAAGTGGGGATTATAGAAAAGTATGACTCCAAACAATGGCTACAAAAAATATAGGAGTTCTGGGAATATGGCCTAGTGGCAAGAGTGTTTGCCTCCTATACAAAAAATATAGGAAAGATAGGCAGAGCACATTTTTTAAACCAGTTATTGAAGCCTTCTAAGTTTTTCTGTTATTGCAAAAATCACCAAATGATTAATTCTCTCCTTTGTGTTTTTTGAAGGGGAAAATGGGATTCTTGTCTACTATTCTCTCTCTCTCTCTCTCTCTCTCTCTCTCTCTCTTGCTGGTACTGGGGCTTGAACTCTGGGCCTGGGCGCTGTCCATGAGCTCCTTTGAGCTCAAGGCTAGTGCTTTACCACTTGAGCCCCAGCTCCACTTGTGGCTTTTTCTGTGATTAAGGGGATATAAGAGTCTCTCAAACTTTCCTGCCTAGACTGGCTTCAAGCCATAATCCTCAGATTGCAAGCCTCCTGAGTAGTTAGGATTATAGGCATGAGTCACCAGCACCCAGCTTACTCATTCTTGAGTAATTCTAATTACCTTGCTTAGTAATGAGATGATGAAAAGATATTAGAATAATGAAAGTATTTACTAAGTAAGTAAAATAGCTATCATTTACTAAATAATAAATACTGCTTTCATTCTGAATCATATTTTATAACTTATATGGTAACACTAACAGTGGATTAATATTCATTCAAAATAATATGAAAATGCAATTAAAAATCTTAATGAATGTTGGAAGAAATTTTTAATTAAAAAAGACTCCAAGTTTCTTTTTCCCTACAAACTCCTAAATCAATGTTGACTGCAGGGAAAAGAAAGATTTGTTTTGTTGTTGTTTTTTTAAAGAAGAATACCTTAAATTAGTGGATAAACTTAACATCTCCAAATTGATCAGTTTAAATATAGTAATATCTAAAGTTATTCTCTTATTATCATATGACAATGTGAATAAAGTCCTTAAAATAATCCTAAATTGTGTCTTAGATATTTTTAAATAAAAGGTTAAAATAAAGCAATATATAAACAGGAGCAATAACAAAACAAGTAGCTTATTAAGTGGCTAATATTTAAAATATAAACCAAATGACAAAACAGCAAAATATGTAAAGTACTTATTTTTACTTACAGGTTAGTAACTGGTTCTCCTTTCAATGGAGGTAGGAGGTTTCCTGAGCCAATTAAACAGTTGTGCACTATAGTCAGACTCTGTAGAATATCATCTCTAAAGATAAAGGAATTGTCATTTTAAAAGATTTTTTAATTTTTTAATTTATTTATTTTTTGTATGTTATATATATATATTTTATTATCAAACTGATGTACAGACAGGTTACAGTTTCATACGTTAGGCACTGGATACATTTGAAGTGTACTGGTGAAACAGATTCTAGGCATGTATAAGAATCAAAAAAGCAGAAAACATCTTCAGTTTATCAACATAGTATAGGATAATTAAATACATTGGTTAACATTAGATCTGCTTGCTTAAACAGGCTTTAAAAATGTATTACAATGGGGGGCTGGGAATATGGCCTAGTGGTAAAGCACTCATCTCGTAGACATAAAGGCCTCCGTTCAATTCCTCAGCTCTGCATATATTGAAAAAGCCAGAAGTGACGCTGTGGCTCAAGTGGTAGAATGCTAGCCTTGAGCAAAAAGAAGCCAGGGACAGTGCTCAGGCCCTGAGTTGAAGCCCCAGAACTGTCAGCAAAACAAAAACAAACAAAAACCCAACAAAATGAAATGTAAAACTGTATTACAAGTAACAACTTCCTTTTGTAAAGCAATTCTCAATTTAATAACATCTTTATCAAAGATCACTACCAAGAAGCATTAACAGTGCTATAGACACTGTAGTTTAATTTATCTTTCAAAAATAGTACTGGCTAAATGTTTGCTTCCAAAAGTAGTTGAATGTAGTACCATGTTCAATGTTGTACACAGACAAAATCAGTCAACCTGACTTCCTTCAAGTCCATTAAAGGTTTCTGGAGTTAACACATACTAATTTTCTTACTATTACTTTAGGAAATCGCAAAGACACAAACTATGAAAGTGTTAGGTTTCAAAGCAATTTTTTGTTAAATACATACCTATGAATGAAAAAAATCTGAGATGCTTCTATTGATAACATTAATGTGAATTATTAAAATCAAATCTAAGCCCAGTATAGAAAACAAGCATTCCTTTTTCAAAGGGAATACCTATACATATTTTCCAAAAAAATACATAAAATTACTAAATTGAAAAGTTTCCACTAGAAACTAGAGAGGGGAGAAGGGAACGCTGCAGTTTTTCTATTTAAATTTTTAAGTGTTGCTGAACCTTTTATTATTTAAAAGTAAATGGTTCAACTGCAACACCTATGTATATCACCCTTTTAACAATAAAAAATAAAAAAATTTAAAAAATATTTTCTAAGTACATTTATGGCAGATTTTTTAAAAATATACATCAAAAGAGAATCACAAGTAATTCATTTAGTTGACAATTAAAAAATACTAAATGATTATGAAAGAAAACCAACCGAGACATTTCAAGTTCTCCATCAGCACAACGCTGGAGTTTGATGAGCTCAGGCTGGAGAAAGGAGTCCAACAGATAGAATGCAAAAGACACTTCCCCTGAAGAAGGAACATGCCACTGGATCCCCAGATTCCACAAGTCTCCTGGTTTACCCCAGTCCTAGAAATGAGAAGCATTTGTTCAGCAAATTGAGAAGATGAATAAAACAAATATTTTGCAAAATAAAAAGTCACAACGGGAAATGTAGAAGCCAAAATAAGTAAATAATACACAAAAGGCAATCAATGAAAATATTGCCTCTTCATTAGTATTCTTAAGAAAAAGGCTCCCTAAGGAGGTACTTAATACGCATAGTGACAGGATGTTTATATGAGGCTAGAGAAATTAGCAGTACAACTTATGAAATGATAGAAATGGAAGCAGGGCACACACAGTTGTTTCATGTGCAAATAAAGAAGAAAATCAGCCAGGTGGTGGCACTGCTGAGGCATGTGGATCATGGTTCAAGATGACAGTTCAAAGGGAAGAGAAAGCTAGAGTTTTGGCTCAGTGTAAATTCTGGACAGCACAAGGTTAATATATTCCAATAAAAGTTGCTGTCCTCCCCATCTCACTCCCCTATTATCCCACTCCCCATTTCACCTACCCATATTCCAACTCAGTATCTTACCCTTTTGCTCACTGGCTGGCCCTCTACCACTTGAGATAGGCCTCTAACACTCCAACAAAAGTTTTAATAATCAATTTCTTTTTTGTCAATCATGGGGATTAGCCCGAGTGCCTAAATGAGCCTTAAAAGTTATATGCTCAAGCCTAGCACTTTATCACTTTGAGCCAGAGCGGAATTTCCAGTTTTTAAGTGGTTGGTTGGAGCTAAGTATCATTTTTGAACTGTGATCATCAGATCTCAGCCTCCTCAATAGCTAGGATTGATTAGAGGTGTGAGCCACCAGCACCCATCTTTTTTCAATAATCCAACTTAAAATAAGGAACTGGCATCTTTATACACAATGATAGAAACAAAATCCATACTAAAATTCACTTAGAAAAAGAATCCAATATAGCTTTGAATCCTTAATATTGAAAATGCTTGCCTTGATAGGAAAGTATGTAGAAGGAGGCTTGTCAAAGCCACCTGGCACACTGCAGTATTCTGTAGGGTAGATAAGTGTAGTAGAACGAAGAAGATGATGCAAAAGGTTACAAGACAGAGTGTAACCCTGCTTACAAGTTAAATGCAGGGTTCTTTGCAGAATCTTTACAAGCTGCTCCCTATAAAGAAGCAACTTCTTCCCATCCACTCGAGTAATCTAAAAAGAGGGAAAGAAAGAAAACTGTTGAACCTATTTTGGCTAAAAGAACAAGAATGAGTGACTAAGGCAGGCAAAGTTCCAATAAAGTAACCTAAAACAATGTTTCTTAAAATGGTTTTAATTTGTTCTAAAATTGTCTATACTGTTTGTTAAAAATTCTTTTTAAAAAATGAAACACATTTTCCGATCTTTGAGTTTCACATGCCATCTGTTTCAAGAGAGTTATCTCCCCTGCCCTTTCTTATTTTAGCACATGGGAGAGGTACTGAAGTTTGAACTTGGACTGTATGCTTGCTAGTCAGGCACTCTACCACTTAAAACCAAGTTTCTGACTCCCTGACCCAGGATCTTGTTGTTATAAAATAAAATTTACTTGCTTGAATTTCTAAACTCTCATAGAAGAAACTGAAGCTTGATCGATAGACAAATTTTTAACGTAAAAGAAAAGGATTCCAAAATGGAACAAACTGTTCAAGTAATGTGTTACCCACATTAGAATTGGCAAAAACCCAATCAAATAGATTGATAAACATACAGTAATAATTTCCATACTCTTTTGAACAGAGTATGAAATATCTTATTTTCTGAAATACCAAGAATTCCTAAAAACTATGGATTTTGCATATGCTTAATATAAAACAATTTATCATAAAGAGCTAATCTCTAAAGCCAAGTTAATATTTTCATATTTTTTTCTTACAAAAATTTCCAATACCTCAGACAAAAGCTGAAGATTCCATAGTAACTCCTTGTCTAGTTCTTCTTCATTCAAAACATCATCATCTAAACGTGGCAAAATAATATTAGGGAGAAAGCACATACATGCAACCAAATATACAATTTAAGGATATCTCTATTTCCAATAGTTCAGAAAATCTTTCTTTCTCATCCATTTGTTCAAGAAAGTAAACTTAACCTCATACACACACACACATTATGCATACAAATATATATTTGCCAGCCAGTAATTCTTTTTTTCAGTCATGGGACTTCAGGTCGGACTGGGAGCTTTCCCTGAACTCTTTTGCTCAATGCTAGTGCTCTACCACTTTGAGCCACAGCTCCACTTCTGGTTTTCTGGAAATAACAGTCCCATGGGCTTTCTTGCTGGGGCTGTTTTTGAACTGTGATCCTCAGATGTAGCTTCCTGAGGCAGGAGTCACCAACACTTGGCATAATGTACATACTTAAAAATAATTTGATAGTTGGATGAAAATATAGGAAGTAAAATTCTCTTTTTACACTGAAAATGGAGCTTAACAGGATCCTATATTCTTGTTTCTTCCTCTTTCACAGCTCTTACAATTCCATACCTCCATTCCAACATTTTGCTGGTTAACTGGAGGTGAAACTCATGGATTCTTCTTTCTAAGCTGGCTTTGAATTGAGGTTCCCTGGCTATCAGCCCTAAGTAGATAGGATTATAGATATAAGCTACACTGCCCAGTATAAAGTACAATTTCTAAATTACTGATAACTTGGATGACACATGGGGTAGGAGGCATTGAAATTAAAACACTACACAGCTTGAATATGTTGTCATTTGACAGAATTCTAGACGCAAAGAAAAAAAAGTATTTTTACCTAAAATTGTAAAGATAAAATAAAGAGTTTATGACTTACTCATTGTAAGCTGAGTGATAACACTGCAGCAGTGGGGAACAAATAGCTTCAAAGATTCTTCAGGGCAGCACTGAAAGCATATATTTACGTAAGTAAGTTTTCTGAAAGGTAAACATTTCACACAAAATATACAGTAGCACTATTTTTAGTACGAGTACTACTAAAAATAGCAAGGGCTGTAAGCATCTTCTGGAAGAACACTGTATTTTAAACATAACAAGCACTTCTGAAAAAATAAACTGAATACACTTGATTGTTGAGTCATAAACTTATTAGTCAAGAAACTAAACTTACAGCACTGCACTGTGGAAGGCCAGGGAAAAAGGCAGTCAGAGGTCAGTCTGTGCTACAAGTGAGACCTTGTCTCAAATATTAATAATTAACTCACCTTTACAGCAGCCCGGCACATGTCTGCCACCATACGGCCCGCAACTCTTGTTTCAAATATATGTGAAATAGAAAAATTAAAAACCTTCTGAAGGGCCACCTGTTAAAAGAGTTTGTAAGAAATGAAAATGTATAATCAACGTTTTGCAGAAAATTGGACTTCTTGTGGAAAATAAATAAAATGATAAATACACTCCAGCTATCAAAAAAAAAATCTAAGCAGCAAACCTTAACAACCTAGTTTTATAAGAATTTGACGAATAATGTTACATTGAGGTCTAAAAACAACCTGCAGATGATTGTTACTTGAACAAAATATTTGAGATATGAAGTTTTTACTTGCTACATACAACATTATAGCCAAATCCAACTTAATTATCTTGATGTTGCTAACTCAATTTAAGAAGAGAATTTTCTGGACTAAAAACTCATAAAATGTTTTCTTGACAACTATCAACTACAAATATCTACACCTACTCTGAAAGACTTGAAACAGCCTACCTAATTTCACAATCATATCACAGAATTTTAACTTACTTTCTAGAAAACTAAGAGTTCTAAACTCAGTAATAATGGTGTAAACTGTTAACATTTCCCTGTTAAAAATATTTTGAATTCTTTGCTTTATATTCACATAAATCTAAGTAATTATTTCTTGCAGCTTTAAAGATAACTCTGTACACATACTACCAGTATCAAATAAGTATTAGTCTGATATATCTAGTATGGTATAAAAAATTCCCAAAGCTTTTCTCCTACGTAATTACATTTCATTGTAAATTTTATATATATGTATGTATGTACATACATAGGTATCTATGTATACATAGTCAATGCTGAGCACGTGGTGGTAGGCCTCTAATTCTAGCACTCTGAAACAACAAATGGAAGGATCTTAAGTTCAAGGCCAGCCTGGATGGAATATAAATGAGTTGCAGATGATCAATCTAAATAGTAAGAACTTGTCTGTAAAAGGAAAAAAAAAAAAGCTGGGAATATATAGTGGTAGAGTGCTTGCTTAGCGTGCATGAAACCCTGGGTTCCACATAAATACCTAGGGACTTAGGAGGCTGAAATCTGGAAGATCGTGGCTTATGGCCAGGCTGGAGGCATTGCTCACATGGTAGTGCACCACCCTAGCAAGCTTGAGGCCGAGTTCAAACCCAATTATTACCAAAACTCATTAAATTGACAAATACAATTACTTCTTGTTGTTCAGGGTAGACATAATTTATAAAGTAGCTACAGATGGTTAACTAGGAAATATTAAACAACTATTCCTAAAGAAAATGTAGGATTAAGTTGTTTTGAGCGACTAACCACAAGACATATCAATCCATCAGTACAAAATCCTGTTTTAAGTGTTTCTATTTACAGACATTTACTTAGGACATATTTGTTGCTTCATTAACACTGAGTTCAAGCCAACAGCTATATATTTCCATGCTTGTGGAAGCATACCTAATAATATGCTATTAGGCACAGCCTAACTATCTTATGTTTAGAACACTAGATTTCTCCTTAAGCATTAAAGTCTTGGAGGTCATTTTGAACAGCAGAATCATCAAAGAAAAGCTTTCAAAAATTGAAAAAAACAAAACAAAAAACCAACCCCCAAACCTGGCACTAAATAGATCACTTTCAGAACATTGTAAGAGCTGAAACAAGAAGGCCTTATTGGATATGAATTGGGAACATATCCATCATTAACTTGAATAGTGAGTTTGGAATGACAAATTAAAGCCAGCAGAATGTCAACTTGTTGGATGTGAGGTGGGAACATGCCATCAACTGACTTGAATAGTGAATTCAGGTATTTTTTTTTTTTTTTTTGCCAGTCCTGGGCCTTGAACTCAGGGCCTGAGCACTGTCCCTGGCTTCTTTTTGCTCAAGGCTAGCACTCTGCCACTTGAGCCACAGCGCCACTCCTGGCCATTTCCTATATATGTGGTGCTGGGGAATCGAACCCAGGGCTTCACGTATACGAGGCAAGCACTCTTGCCACTAGGCCATATTCCCAGCCAGAATAGTGAATTTGGAATGACAAATTCAAGCCAAGTGTGGTAACACATGCTTATAATAATCCTTGCACTTAAGAGGCAGAAGCAGAGGAATTATGAATTCAAGTCCAGCTGGACTACACAGTGAGATGGACTCCAAACAAACACACAAAGCAAAGCAAAACAACCCTTAGCAAATAGGTAGATCTGCAAATAAGGAATTTGGAAATAATAAGGACCTGCGTAGAAAGTATACACATTAAGTAACTGAAAGTTAGCCAGGCGCTGGTAGCTCACACCTGTAATTCTAGTCTGTCAGGAGTCTGAGATCCGAGAATCACAGCTCGAAGCTAGCCCAGGCAGGAAAATCCTTGAGACTCTTGATCTCCAATAAACTACTAGAAAACCAGAAGTGGAGCGGTAGAGCTCTAACTGTCAACTTTAAAATAGCAAATCAAACTATAAGACTGGAGGATAACTTTATAGTAATTCTCTCTTACCATAAATATTTCTTTGGAACATTGTGTGAGGATTGTACTAAACGTCGAAGACAGTCCTAATTCAACCAAACTCTCCAAGTGAGTCATTTTCTCAGTTTCTGTCTCCTCTCTTGTCTGTTCCAATGTGCTACTTTCTATAAGACCGAAGCATCTAAATGCAAACAAAGCATAATTTTAGCAACTAAAAATAAAAAAAAAACCTTTATGATCATGATTATTCACTTTAGTTACTTATTTGATCATGGCTCAAAAATTAACATTTTTAACTTCATAAGTGGCATCCTTGGCCAGGAACTAAATAAAGGTTATAATGGAAAGAGAAGCTAAGGTTTCTAGAACAGCACAGGTACGTTTTTGAGTATCAGAGAAAAAACAGGTCTGGATTATCAGCTTACCTATCCATAAATTGTAAGACAAAATCCTCAAATTCAGCTGTTGCAGAACAAAGTTCTCTTTCTACCTGTAACATTCCAAAGTAAAGGCAATTACTAATAAGGGTTTATTTTCCTCTGAACTAAAAAATAAAAATAATCAATTAATTATGGGCTAGTAAATAGATCTAATACTAAATTATTATAGTGGGTACTATGAGAAATACATCAATCATATATAACAATTTATAACAACTCCATTTACTACTTTCTCAAAACTGAAATAAGTCATTAATGTTTCACATGAGCTGAAACAGAAGTCAAGTAGACTAATTTATTATCAATTCTAGTTTTTAAACTACAAGTTTACACATGAAGGATAGTATAGTAATATTTGATATTCAAATACACAAATCAAGTAACAATATGCTTCAAATAAAGGAAATATATGGAGGAAATTTTCCCTCAGGGAATATTTAACAATATAAAAGGTGAAAGAGTAAGTAGGATCTTAAAAGCAAAGCGTATCATTATATATCCTACAGTGGAAGGACAGCCTTCCATAACAAAGAATTAGCTGATTCAAAATGTCAAGAGTATAAAGGTTGAAAAACAGTGTAAATCCTATGTCTACTAGACTCCATCTTAGCCTCTGGTCAAGAGGCCACTGTCAAAACAACCACAATGGCAAAGCTTATTTATCTTTAGTGCAAGCTATTTCATTCTTGGATGGGTCTTTACAATAAAAAAAAATACCTTCTTTGACAGAATTTTTGGGCATGAACTTAGAATATTAAGCTCCTTCGGGTTTCCAGATTTAATTAGCATGCTGATTTGTACAATTAAAGGCTTCAATTTTAATTTAATATACATTCATAAATGATAAATCTATTGATTTTCTTAGATATTGTAATGACAGACAAAAATGGCTTTTATTTTAATGAGACTTCACTCAAAATCTGCTCTTAACAGTTCTAAAAGAAAGTCATGAAGAAAAACTATTAGATGCCAATGTCCCAATGTCTTAGAAAAGTTTATTTCTGGCTGATAATGTGGCTTAGTGGTAGAGTGCTTGTCTAGCATGCATGGAGCTCTTGTTTCAATTCCGCAGCACCACATAAACAGATAAAGCCAGAACTGGCACTGTGGCTCAAGTGACAGAGTACCTAGCCTTGAGCACAGAGTGGCTCAGTGACAGTACCTGGGCCCTGAGTTCAAGCCCTAGGACCGGCAAAATGAAAAAAAAAAAAGTCTATTTCTAACATATGATAGTTAAAAACAAAATACAAACACCTATGCTTAGCAAAACATTGAAAAGTGATAGAAATGAAACTGAAGCATAACTCCAGGTGGCAGCCATTAATAAAAATTGTCTATTTTAAACTCATTTCCAATGCTATACAGCCTATCTTATATCAATGAGGGCCCAACTCTTCACTTATACTTAGTTTATACCTGTCTACCGTCAAAATAATCATTTTGGTTTGTAGAATCTATCCAAGGTTGTTGTTAAACTGTCAATTATTATTACCTATAAACAGTATTAATTAAAACTCAGCACTTTTGTAACAACAACAACAAAAAAGATCCTTACTTCTGTGAGGTCATTTCTTTCTTGTAGTACACATGAACAATCTACTAAAGGCACCAAAGTAGAAAATGTTGCTATAAACTGGAATGTGATCTACAGGAAGATACAAAACATTTTCAACATTAATTATGAAATTCTAATTTATTACAAGTATGCCATAAGCTAAGTACTCAAATTCTTGATGTAAATTTCCCAATAACCTTTGATATTTTTCACCTAGAATTAAATATTCTAAAGTTTCTAACAACTAATAAGGTTATGTTAGTTATAAAGTTATAATACACTTATTTTTGTTATTAGGTATAAGCACAAGTTTTCTGATCTTTTGTCACTGAGAACTTACTTTGTCTCCTAAAAATGTAACATTAAGGGTAAACAGAAAATGCTAATGTAGAGAACTAAAAATCCAAGAAAAAGGGAAGATGGACAAAGTGGTTCAGTTAGAAGACTATGTATATAAGGAGTTGGAAATTGGGGGAACTTTTGGTTTTTTTGAAGCAATGCCTCACTATGTAACTCAGGCAGGCTTAAAACTTGTGATCCTCCTTCCTCCACTGACTGCTGAGATTACTGGCACAAACCCCTAGCTTCCGACCCATAACTTTTCAGAATACCTGTGTCATCAATGTAGATAAAAAGAATTAGTGATCCCATACTGTGATTTTAAAAACATCTATCTCAGAAAAATAGCAAATCCATGAACTTAAAAATACTATCTAAATTAGCATGTACATACATAATAAAGAATTATAAGCCATTATAGAAATTAATTGTACAAATTTAAACATGTTTAAACATGCTTACAGGTTTTACAAAGAACTATGTCCTAAAGGGTATCTGAAATGATATCTATGTACATAATAAAAACTTAAATATAAAAGAAAATTATCAATTAACTCACCATGCATTTACTAAAGTCATTTGGATCCACCCCAGGCAATGCTCTCATTAACAGAGGTAGCATGTGTGTTGGACCTTCAGGAAACCATCTGCTCCCTGATACCAAACTTCTGGCTACTCCAATTACACAACTTAAAGTGGCTGTGAGCTGGTGAGGTTCTGTTAATGTCTCTAATGCAGGATATGTTCTACGGTTTAAAAACAGAATTTTAAAACATTACATATACTTAATTCATAAACTGCACTTTGACTTAAAGAACAGAATATTGAGGATTTTAGAATATTAAGATTTGCTATTAATATTAACAGAATTACACATATATAGAAAAAGTACAAAGACTATTTTATATTTTCCCAATCTTCTAAATACCTATCTTATGATTTCTCTTCTTGTAAATTCCACAGTGAAAAACCATGAACTGGTAGACTTCGTATTATTTCAGCCATCTTTTTTTTTTTTTTTTTTTGGCCAGTCCTGGGGCTTGGACTCAGGGCCTGAGCACTGTCCCTGGCTTCTTTTTGCTCAAGGCTAGCACTCTGCCACTTGAGCCACAGCGCCACTTCTGGCCATTTTCTGTATATGTGGTGCTGGGGAATCGAACCCAGGGCCTCATGTATATGAGGCAGGCACTCTTGCCACTAGGCCATATCCCCAGCCCTATTTCAGGCATCTTAATCCATGTTACTAATCTATGTTTACTCATCCATCAGTTAGTGACTATTAGAATTCAAGAAAAATAAGTTACAATCTTAATGAAATGTGGGAATTTCTTGTCTTTATCAATTATTCAAAATATACAAGACTATTCCTGATAGGAGAGTGAACAAACTATGGGGAATAAGATAAATGCAATCTCTGACCACCAAGTAAACATATAAAAGCCAATAGCATTTACTTTTGTCCCAGAGATTTTGCTTTTACGACTATTTTATACGGGAAAAAATGCAGTCATCTTCAATTCCACTTAAGCAGAAAGGGTGAATAAGGGAAATTTCAATTCATATTAAAAAGGAACAAAGGACTTGTAACCATGACCAACAAAAATTATCCAAGCCAGGGTTGGTGGTTCCCATCTGAAATTCAGTGCTCAAGAGGTGGAGGCAAAAAGACACAATGTTCAAAGCAAAACAGGGCTTTATAGTGAGGAAAGGCAGAGAGATGAGCAGAATAAAGGAGGTGAGAGGAAGTGGGGAGAGAGGGAAAGTAGGAGAAGGGGAAATGTGTAAAGGAGGGAAAGGGAGGGGAAAGGAGGGAGGGGAAGAGGAAAGAAGAATCCTAGCTACTGGGTGTGGGCTGGGGGTTTGGAGACTGGGGAGGGTAGAGGGGGTGACAGTTTGAAGCAAGTGCAGAAAAAAACTCCAAAAGAAGCAAAAAAGCAAGGCTGGTATTGTAGCACAAGAGGTCAAACACTAGTCAATTGAGGAAACAGATTAAGCAAGTGAGAGGCCCTGAATACCAGAAAGACAACAGAAACAAGAAACAGGGCTGGGGATATAGCCTAGCGGCAAGAGTGCCTGCCTCGGATACACGAGGCCCTAGGTTCGATTCCCCAGCACCACATATACAGAAAACGGCCAGAAGCGGCGCTGTGGCTCAAGTGGCAGAGTGCTAGCCTTGAGCGGGAAGAAGCCAGGGACAGTGCTCAGGCCCTGAGTCCAAGGCCCAGGACTGGCAAAAAAAAAAAAAGAAACAAGAAACAACACTTACCTACATACAATATACAAGACTTTAGCTTTGATCCTCAGCAACATAATACCTGCCCCCCCCCCAACAAACTACACACAAAATCTACACACACACAAACTATACACAAACTATCTCTGGGGATGCATTTTTAATTTTCCTTCCTTTTTAGACACTGAGATTAAATTCAGAGTTCACACTTTCCACTGGAGTCACATCCCTAGTCCTTTCTTTTTAGTTGCTTTCTAGGTAGGATGTTAAATTTTTATCCATGGCCATTCACAGATTAATTCATCTACCTGTGCCCCTTTCCCATTGAAGCTAGGACCACGGGCATGAATTGCCATGCCCAGCTTACTAATACGCATTCTACATGCAAAGTAAATAAATGTGACAAGATTATTATAAAAGCAATACACCAGAAGTTACATAAAAGAAAAAAAAAGATAATGAAATTCTGTTCTACATTATTAATTCTTGTCACATTGTCAATACATATTTGGGGGGAGGGGGTGGTCAAGTCCTAGGGCTTAAACTCTGAGCACTGTCCCCAAGCTACTTTTGCTCAAGACTAGTGCTCTACCACGTGAGCCATAGCACTACTTTCAGCTTTTTCTGTGTAGTTTATTGGAGATAACAGTCTCATGGACTTTCCTTCCCAGGCTGGCTTTGAACTGCGATCCTCAGATCTCAGCCTCCTGAGTAGGTAGGATTATAGACATGAGCCACTGGCATCCAACCTTAGTGGTGGTATTTTGATGAAAACACACAGGCAAAGAATGAGAGAGGGAACAAATAAGATTAAGTCAACTATGGCTGAAGCTCCATAAAACATGTACAACTAGACTTACCTTTCAAGTACAGGGGGTATTACCAGCTCAGGTCTCATGAGTGCAAGATTCTGCAGAGCTTGGGCTGCTTCTAGACTACCAGTTTTGCTAAACATTGCCAAGAGAACAGGCTGAATAATGCATTGTACAAAGTCTGTAACATCTTGATCAGTAAGCTTATGGCTATCAGGCACAGGAGTTAACCAAGAGGGCTTCTTGTATCTCTCACGATGTAATCTTCTAACAACACTGTTTGGCAATCTCTGAAGTAGTTTCATTAACTTGTTCTGGGGATATAGAAACAAAAGGTTACAAGTAGGTCCAACTTTCCAACAGACATTCAAGGTTCCTGTCTATACACTCAAAAGAAAATTTTAACAGCTTGCAAATACAAAGAGCTACATAGCAAAATTACAAAGAATAAAACACACTAATTAATTATTCATACAGGCTCTCACTACATAACCCAAGCTGGCCTTGCAATACTCCTACCTCTGCTTTCCAGACACTTGGATTAGAGACATACAACATTATACCTACCCTTAAATTCTAGTTTTGGGTGATTTTTTTAACCCCAATTCTGGGGCTGGAACTGAGGGCCCGGGGGTTGTTCCTGAGCTTTGCACTCTACCACTTGAGTCACACTTCTACTTCCAGCTTTTTGGTGGCTAATTGGACAATAAGAGTCTTAGGAACTTTCCCTGCCTGGGCTGGTTTCAAACTGTGACCCTCAGGACTCCTGAGTAGCTAGGATTACAGATATAAGTCTGTAAATTACACCTTTAAAAGTTTCTATCATCATATAAATTTAATTACATGAAAAGCCACTTCAGCCAGGCAATTAAAAAACAAAATAGGGGCTGGGAATATGGTCTAGTGGCAAGAGTACTTGACTTATATACATGAAGCCCTGGGTTTGATTCCTCAACACCACATATATACAAAAAAGGACAGAAATGGCGCTGTGGCTCAAGTGGCAGAGTGCAAGCTTTGAGGAAAAAGAAGCCAGGGACAATGCTCAGTCCCTGAGTTCAAGCCTCAGGACTGGCAAAAAATAAAATAAAAGGAAAACAAAAACAGCTGACATGACAAAATAGAAAAGATGATCCTATGGTTTTATAGCATTTTAATTATCATTTTGTTGACAAATATGGCATTTTCCAGTAGTTACCAAATGGTATTATCTTAATTTATATCTAAATGTTTCATAAATATAGTAACTTGAGTTTAATCATATGAAGGATAGTAAATGTAGCACATAATAAGTAGTCAATGAATGCATTTTAAATTTTCAAACAGTACAGTGAAAAATGAACACACTCACCAGCCAGCGCCCATTATTTGAAGGATGATAGAAAGATGTGATGCTGTTAAATAAACCAGCTAAGTGTTTTTGCACTAGCTTACTTGGTCCACCCTGTCCAAGAAGTAGAAAAATATCATTGCCCACAATATACAATAAAAATGAAGCTGTCAATAGGCTAACTCTATAAATCAATCTCTAATATACTTTTCCTCTTCATTCTGCCGACAAAAACCAATTCTACTTCCAAAGTAAAGAGTCAGAAGCAATTCTCCAATGAGTTTCATGAAAATCAATTTAAAACATTCTATTAAGGGGCTGGGGATATGGCCTAGTGGCAAAGGTGCCTGCCTCATATACATGAGGCCCTGGGTTCGATTCCCCAGGACCACATATACAGAAAATGGCTAGAAGTGGCGCTGTGGCTCAAGTGCCAGAGTGTTAGCCTTGAGCAAAAAGAAGCCAGGGACAGTTCTCAGGCCCTGAGTCCAAGCCCCAGGACTGGCCGAAAAAACAAAACAAAACAAAAAATTCTATTAATAATAAGGACAATTTACTTAAAATAGAATCATCAAAGTACCTTTCAACTTAGGAAAGTGGTATATTACAACTATTCTGGATCCAAGTAATATGGATATTAAAATTTAACATCATCCTAAAATAAACAAAAGTGGTAATATAATGCACACATTCTTTAAATCATCAAGTGACTTGCTCATGTATGAAATGAGGGAAAATGTACATAAATACATTCAGATGTTATACTTCTAAATGTTTAAAATTACCATCTTTTGGGGCTGGGGATATAGCCTAGTGGCAAGAGTGCCTGCCTCGGATACACGAGGCCCTAGGTTCGATTCCCCAGCACCACATATACAGAAAATGGCCAGAAGTGGAGCTGTGGCTCAAGTGGCAAAGTGCTAGCCTTGAGCGGGAAGAAGCCAGGGACTGCTCAGGCCCTGAGTCCAAGGCCCAGGACTGGCCAAAAAAAAAAATTACCATCTTTTGACACATTTGGATTCAAAATATTTTTAATTTTTAATGTACTGCCCAAATAAACACAAAACAACCCAAGAGAAAAGTAAAGGAAAAAGCTAGCTTTAATATATAAAAATTATGACGGCCTTAAAACCCCCTTCTCTCTCTTCATAAAAAGATAAACATTAAAATACATTAGGAAAATGTCTCCCTGATAAAATAAAAGATATGTGCATGTTTCTCAATCTGGAACTAGGTAACCATAACAAAATAGCCCCCAAAATTAAAAATTCTGACATGTTCTTTTAAACATTGGGAAAATATTTTTTTCTCTATTCAACAATGAAATGACAAAAGGGGAAGCATGAATTTCTTGCTATAAATGCATAACAATCCTTATTTTTCACATAAGCAATATCAAAAATAGAATAATTCAAGGAGGGCTATTGAAGCAATATACTAATAGTAAACAACAAAATTATAATAAGATTGCTCTAATACAGGATTACAATATAAAAGATGAAATCTAAACTTCTATTTTTGTCTTTTCTTCAAAGATGACAATAAATCAATCTTTAGTATTTCTCCCCTCACTAAGAACACTGTTAAGTCCTGGGGCTATGCCTGTCTGACTTTCCCAAATCTATAAAAAAAAAAACTTTGTCTCCCACCCTCACCCCCCTCAAAAAGAACACTGTTAAGAAACTGTGTTTAACTTTTTATGTGACCACTAACAATAAACAGGTAAATGCAGCAGTGGTACTCATTAGACAATGCTGAAAATGAATTATACAACTTGTGTGTGGGTGGGCATGGCAGGGAAAATCTGGGAGAGTGAGGAAGGGTTGACATTTCCCAAAAAGAAAGGTACCTATTACCTTACTTCCTCTCTGCATATCATCTTTATAATAACAATATAAAAATTTTAAAAATAAACAGGTAATAAAGACTTTGGTAGGTTTGGTTGTTGTTGTTTTGTTTCTTGGTGCTGGTCCTACGGCTTGAAGTCAGCAGAGCTATCTCCAAGGTTCTTTTTACTCAAGGCTATTGCTCTACTACTTGAACCACAACTCTACTTCTGATTTTGGGAGTTGGTAACTCACATTTCCTAAGTAAGGAACAAGAAATGTTTATTTTTTTATTCTGTTTCTCCCTACTTTAACACAGTTATTCTAAAGTAAGTCCTCACTAAAAATTTACGTAAATACTTTTAAAATGTTTCTGAAAAGATGCCCAGATACTTCTGAAAGGAACCAGAGGTTTTTCTTCCTCAAATTATCATTAGTTGTACAAAGAATTTAGAATTGTATAAACCAGGTTATTAATGCAATGCATCTTGATCTTATCCCTTCCATCATTCTCCCACTGGACCATAAGTTCCAATTCTATCTTTGTTTGATTCCTAGACTGTACAGATGTTGGACTTAACCAAATCCTTCCCTGTTAAAAACCCTGTTTTTAAGCCGGGGTTCAATCCTCAGAACACCACTCCCCTGAAAAAAAATTTTTGTAGGATGAAAAAGAAAAACTATCCAAGAATCAAGTGACAACTTAGACTTTGCGTTTTTGTACTTAAAGACAAAAGAGGTTAATTATATAAAACAAATATAATTTATTACAAACCATCATGGCAGTAATCCATATTACAGCATGTCCGATATCATAAGCATTTGTTAAAAATCTTGGGACTAACACTTGACTGCTTCCCACTGGTAGGTTCAGGCTTCTCAGAATTCTTGTAAATATCTGTGAGAAGAAAAAAAAAAAAAAAAAAAGAAAAAACCCATAAGTATCAAAATCCTTAAATAATCTAGTGTTTTGTATTAGTTATTGACTATATTCTCATTTTATCATGGGTATCTTGGTATAAACACAAACATCAACAGATACATGATATGACTCTCTGAAGTCATAGGTACATGGATATGAAGCAATTGTGTCCATTAGCCAAAAAATCTGATATAGTTAAACATAAAAAGGCAAAATATATATGCAGTTAAACATGAAATTTTTTCATACTCCTTTCTGCCTTTATAAATCTATTTTCCTATGTTGCAATTCTATGCCAAACAGCATAAACCCAATATTGTCTAGTAGATTGCTTGCTCTCTTAAATTTTTCATGTTGATTTTACCCCTAAGCATTTGTATTTTAAGCAATCACTTGATGGTTGTGTTTTTAAATTACTAGCTTTATATTTTAAACCTATCATTACTGACAGGGGCCCAAAAAAGGAAAAAAAGAAGTTACTTTCCCTCCCACTTAGTTTTTAATAGCCAATAGCAGAGAAAGACAATACAGCAAATACAACCAGAGCCTTTCTGCTGAGTCCCAGCCCAGCTCTAACAGTGTGTACTCCTATTAAAGCTCCTAAGTGATTCTACTGAAGGTGAAATAATACCAAAGATGCAGTGTTTCTTAACACTGCTGGAACCATCTCTATGCATCCATGCATGGATGCATAGAGATGGTTCCAGCTTTATTTACTCTAGGAAAATGAACTGACATCTAGAAAGTGAGCATCACTCCAGGGTAGCAAGCAAATACAGTACAAATACTGGAAGTTATTAATATGACACCTTTAATACTTCAAAACTTTCTAGATTTCCTAATAGGAAATACAGTTTGTGTCCTGCATGTGTAAGACAAAAATTCATGTACTTATGGCACCCAAGTTCACTTTTTTTTTCTTTTTTTGCCAGTCCTGGGGCTTGGACTCAGGGCCTGAGCACTGTCACTGACTTCTTTTTGCTCAAGGCTAGCACTCTACCACTTGAGCCACAGTGCCACTTCTGGCTTTTTCTATATAATCGAACCCAGCACTTCATGTATGCAAGGCAAGCCTTACCACTAGGCCATATTCCCAGTCCTCCAATTTCACTTTTGAAAAATAACTGACCCATCTTCAAGTTTTACTAATACCCCAAAAATATAAGTGGCACTTGGCATTTAGAATACAAAAAGCAAAAAACTACTAATATAATTATCATCTGCAGCAAAATGGATGTTAGTATTATTGTATATATGTTCAAATATTCATAATTACCTTTGGTACATATGGGTCCCAATCAATGTACCCTATATTATCTGTTGCCAACCGAGCAAAGAGATTTACTAGTTGCTGAAAGCAAACAAAAAAAGAAAGATAAGTAAACAGTTTTTAAATATCACAGTCACACTCTGTTTGCTTGTTTAGGTATTTTGAGGCAAGGTCTCCATGTATAGTGAGGATGGCTTGGAACTATATAGACATGAACGGCCTCAAGCTGATTCATCCACACAAGTGCTAGGATTATAGATGTGCACCACCAAATCTAGCTTCTCATTTGTTAGTTTCAGAAATCATTAGCACAACTTATGTAGTTATGACTTAGAATTTAAAAACTCCAAATTTAAGATCTGATTCGTTGCCCAAATAAAATCAATTGCAAATGAAAAAACTTTCAGGAACAAAAATAACAAAACATTATCCACAATGCAAACAGAAAAGGAAATTTTTGTCTAATAAGTATGTTTTTTTTTCTGTTCATGAAAATTTATTTTTTTAATTTATTTATTAATTGAACACACATTTTTTTGACAAGGTGTTGTGCAAAAAGGGTACAGTCACATAGTAGGGCAGTGTGTACATTTCTGTGATATCTTACGCTCTGTTTTTCTTTCCCTTCTCGTCAGGTAAACATACATACAATATACAATTTATCAAGAACATATACAGTAGCCATGTGGCCAAGCCCAAGAAAATTCGCCTAGGGCTTTAAATGTAATGTCAATATTAGACAATATGTCGACAGTAGACTTACATGAACGTACATACACAGCTTTTGAGCTATTGTATTCCACTGAGAGGTCTATTTTTGACCTTTATATGTTGAGTAGTTGTTTGGTTTTAGTTACATACTGTTGGGTCGCTGCCCCAATCCTGTGGGAAATACCATTTGACAAGCAGTTTTTGGTTTCACAGACCTGGTCTCTACTGTATCTCGGTCTCCCTTTCTTAATAGTCATATATCAGGGAGATCATGCCCCTTTGTTTTCTGTGTTCTAGGCTTGTCTCGCTCAACATTATTTGTTCGAGTTCTGACCATTTCCCTGCGAATAACAATATTTCACCATTCCTAATCGCTATGTAGTATTCCATTGTGTATAAGTACCATATTTTTTGGATCCATTCATCTGTGGAGGGGCATCTGGGTTGTTTCCATATTTTGGCTATTGTGAATTGTGCCACGATAAACATGGAAGTACAAATGTCTTTTTGATATTATGGGTTTTGCTGTTTAGGATAGATGCCTAGGAATGGTATGGCTGGGTCATAGGGTAGGTCTATATTGAGCTTTTTGAGAAACCTCCATACTGTTCTCCAAAGTGGTTGTACTAATTTGCACTCCCACCAACAATGGAGAAGGGTTCCTCTTTCCCCGCAACCCCTCCAGCATTTGTTGTTGCCTGAGTTCAGGGTATAGGCCATTCTAACTGGAGTGAGGTGGTATCTCAGGGTTGTTTTTATTTGCATTTTCTTTACTACCAGGGATGTTGAACATTTCCTCATATCTTTCTTTGCCATTTTTATTTCTTCTCTTGTGAAGTCTCTCTTTAGCTCCTTTGCCCATTTCCTAATTGGTTTACTGGGCTTGGAGGGGCTTAGTTTTTTTAGTTCTCTGTAGATGACAGCTATTAGGCCTTTGTCTGTTGCTGTGCTGGTAAAGATCCTTTCCCATATGGTTGGCTGTCTTTCTAATTTGATGGCTATGTCCTTAGCTGTGCAGAAACTTTTTAATTTGTAGTAGTCCCATTTGTTGAGTCTCTCCCCTATTTGTTGTACCCCTGGGACTCTATTCAGGAAGTTCCTTCCTGTGCCTATAAGTTCTAGCGTCTTTCCTACTCTGTCCTTCAGCAGTTTCAAGGATTCAGGTCTGATATTGAGGTCCTTGATTCATTGAGTTGATCTTGGTGCATGGTGATAGGCTGGGGTCTACTTTGAGTTTTCTGCATATAGCTGCCCAGTTCTCCCAGCACCAATAGTTGAAGAGGCTATGTTTATTCCACTGTATGTCTTAAGCTCCTTTGTCGAATATCAGCTGACTGTAAGAGTGCGGTTTTATTTCTGGATCTTCAATTCTAATCCATTGGTCTTCTGATCTGTTTTTATACCAATACCAGGCTGTTTTTGTTATGATGGTCCTGTAGTAGAGCTTGAAGTCTGGTATTGTGATACCTCCTGCACTGCTTTTTTTTTGCCTAGAATTGCTTTGACTATTCTATTCTAGGTCTTTTGCTGTTCCATATGAATTTATGGATTGCTTTTTCTATTTCAGTGAAGAATGTGACTGGGATTTTGATAGGTATTGCATTGAATTTGTATAACAATTTGGGCAATATGGCCATTTTCACTATATTGATTCTGCCTACCCATGAGCATGGGAGGTCTTTCCATCTCTAATAAGTATGTTTTAACATCCCACTATGTGAGAGGCCACGCACTGGTAGCTCTCACACTTGTAATCCTAGCCACTCAGGAGGCTGAGATCGGAAGATTGTAGTTCAAAGCCAGCCAGGGAAGGCAAATCTATGAAGAACTTATTTCCAATTATCTGCCAAAAAGCCAAAAGTAGAACTGTGTGGCTCAAGGGGTAGAGCTCTAGCCTTGAACCAAAAAAAAAAGCTCAGGAATGGCACCCAGGAATGAATTCAAGACCTAAGACCAGTTAAAAACAAAAACAAGGGCTGGGAATATAGCCTAGTGGCAAGAGTGCTTGCCTCGTATACATGAAGCCCTGGGTTAGATTCCTCAGCACCACGTATATAGAAAATGGCCAAGTGGCGCTGTGGCTCAAGTGGCAGAGTGCTAGCCTTGAGCAAAAAGAAGCCAGGGACAGTGCTCAGGCCCTGAGTTCAAGGCCCAGGACTGGTAAAAAAAAAAAAAAATCTATGAGTCTATAACCATCTTGACTAGGTATCAAAGAATACAAACATGTTTTTCACAATGCATGCTAATAATGCAGGCTATGGCTTAAAGCAAAATAAATCTCTACTTTTTTAGACAACCGTAAGGTGAAAAAGAATTCCTTAGCGGGCTGGGAATGTGGCTTAGTGGTAGAGTGCTTGCCTAGCATGCATGAAGCCCTGGGTTCCATTCCTCATCACCTCATAAACAGAAAAAGCCAGAAGTGATGCTGTGACTCAAGTGATACAGTGCTAACCTTGAGCAAAAAGAAGCCAGGGATAGCACCCAGGCCCTGAGTTCAAGCCCCAGGACTGGCACAAAAAAACAAAACAAAACAAAAAACACGAATTCCTTATTAATTCTAAGAAACTATAAGTTTAAAAAAGAAGAAAAAAATAAAGAAAAGAAACTATAGTTACCACTCTAAATTTAAAAAAAGAGAGGCCTAGTGCCCATGGCTCACAGTTGTAATCCTAACTACTCAGGAGGCTGAGATTTGAGGATCATGGTTCAAAGCAAGCCTGGGCAAGAAAGTCCATGAGACTTGTACCTCCAATAAACTACTCAGAAAAAGCCAGAAGTGGTGCTGTTACTCAAATGGTAGAGCACTAGCCTTAAACACAAAGAGGTCAGAGACAGCGCCCAGGCCCCAAGTTCAAGCTTCAGGACCAGCAAAAAAAAAAAAAAAAAGAACGATAGGATAGACCTATCAGAGGCTCACAATAGCTCAACAGCTATGTACATATGATTATATAAGATGAGGATAGACAAAATGAACTCCAAGAGAAGGAAACAGGAGGATTTTATTGTTGTCGTTATGTTTAATGTACTAGGTGAATTTCCTTTGGCGTACTCCATGTTCATGTGGTTACTTTATGATTTTGACACACTGGATATTGTATATAATATGCTTACCTGAACTAGGGAAGGGAAAGTAAATGAGAGAGGGTGTAACAAATATGATAATAAATGTAGTCACTACCTTATTATGTAACTGTACCAGTCTGAACATCACCTAGTCAATAAAATTTAATTTAAAAAATAAAGAAAGAAAAGAGTAGTTAGGCCCTGGTGGCTGAGGCCAAGAGACTAATATCAAAGAAACAGCAAAAAGCAGGACAGAAGATATATATCTCAAGGGGAAAGGGGAGGGAGGTGTCAAGTTCAAACCCCGGTACTGACAATAAACAAACTGCAATTAGGAAACTAACAGAAGGGAGTAGATTTGGTAGGAGTACACTGTGTAAGTATGTATAGAAATGTCACAATGAACCCCTCCTTGAACAACTAATATATACTTAAAAGAAAAAAATATATATATAGGATGAACAAAATGGGATACTTACCCCCTCCCACTGTGGGAGATTTTGCACAGAAACCCAAAGGCCAATTAATTCATCAAACCAAAGTCTGAGGAAGAAAAATGTTGTTATGAATAGCAAGTGATTACAGATAGTGGTGCCAAATATCCTTTTTACTTTCTGCGTTTTGTTTTGTTTGTTGTTGTTGTTTTTGCCAGTCCTGGGCCTTGGACTCTACCTCTTGAGCCACAGTGCCACTTCTGGCCTTTTTTTGTGTATATGTGGTGCTGGGGAATTGAACCCGGGGCTTCACGTGTACGAGGCAAGCACTCTTGCCACTAGGCCATATTCCCAGCCCCTCCTTTTTACTTTTAAAATCTATTTTTCTTACTGATAGCTACACAACCTAGAAAAAAATAATGCTGCAAGTTACAAACTTAATGGCACAAAAAGAGTATTTCTTCCTTGAATACTACCTTTCTTCCAATTTATGCTATAAAATTTGGCTTCATCTTTTAAATTTCTGTTGCATGTCATTAATGTCAAAAACTAATACCATTTACAACTTGCCCCTTCTTATTTCCTGCCTTTTCCCTTTTAACTTTAATGTTTCCTTGTAACTACTTGCTCATTCTCCCTGTCTTCTCTTTCTCACCATATCCCTTAAAACTGTTATTCTTTTTATTTTGGATTTTAAAAAATTATATTTTTATTATCTTTAAGGAGTTGTACAAAGGAGTTACCATTCAAAAAGTCAGTTTGCAGGCTGGGAATGTGGCTTAGAGGTACAGTGCTTGCCTAGCATGCACAAAGCCCTGGGTTTGATTCCTCAGCACTACATATATAGAAAAAGCCAGAAGGGACGCTGTGGTTCAAGAGGTAGAGTGCTAGACTTGAGTAAAAAGAAGCCAGGGACAGTGCTCAGACCCTTAGTCCAAGCCACAGGACTGGCAAAAAAAAAAAAAAAAAAAAAAAAGGTATAATAAATATAATGGATGAGTCTGCAAGTTTTGTTTTTTTTAGCTTGCTTTTGAGTACAGCTAGGACTGGGAGCTCATGCCTATAATCCTAGCTACTCAAGAGGCAGTGAGATGAATATCATGGTTCAAAGACAGCCAAGCCCAACCCAGGCAGAAAAGTCCTTTGAGACTCTTATTTTCAATTAACCACCAGAAAACTAGAAGTAGAGCTGTGGCTCAAAGAGGTAGAGCCCTAGCCTTAAGCCAGAGTTCACGAACAGAGCCCAGGCCCTGAGTTCAAGCCCCATGACTATCAAAAACACAACAAGAACAACACAAACCCCCCCAAAAGATTGTAAGTACAATTGTATTTCCTACTCTATTCTAGAATTTGCCAAATATGTATATACTTACTTAAAACCTTTATGATGAAGCTCTGGAGGAAGGGAGGTAGGAAGAAATATTTCAAAATAAGTGATGGCCTTTTGCATTGTTACATCAAAAGGACACATTAAAGGTCGCCATTCTTCTAGCATTTCTGCTGTTGCATCTGCTGGAAAATAGCTTTAAAAAAAAAAGAAGAATATTTTCAAGTATCAGATTACTGAATTAAAAATTCAATAACACCAATCAGTATCTGGCTGACAAAAAGGGGTAAAGAAAAAGTCATGGACTCCTGCTTTATAGTGCTTGGCCTAGCATGTTGGGAGGCCCTGGGTTCAATCCCCAGTACTGAAAAAGAAAAAAGGGATATGGAGGCAAAAGGAAATAAACTTTTTAAGGTGGATCACACATTATAAATGTTGAATGGGCCCACAATAAATAATTTGTAAAAATAAAATATTCAGCCATACCTGGTGAATTCTTATCTAAGAATTAAAAAAAACAAACAACACTATGAAGTTGATAACACAAAATAAAACCAAGTCACTTAAGACTACATATGACTGATCAAGATACACTGTAATCATAAACTAACATATTGAATTAAAACCCTTTTGTATAATTACTAGTTGTTGTTGTTTTTCAAATTGAACCAGATGCCAGTGGTAATCCTAGCTACTTAGGATGCTGAGATTTGAAGGTAAGACAGGGGAAGTCCATAGACTCTTAGTTCAATGACCACCAAAAACTCCAGAAGTAGAGCTGTGCCTCAAGTGGCAGAGAACCAGCCTTGAGTGTAAAAGCAAAGGGTTTGATAAAGTCTCATATATAAGAATTCAGTCTATGTAAGAGGTAATCAGAACTGAGCATAAGAGCTTTAGCCTCGGAATATCTGGGCATCATTTACAGTCAGTGGAATAGACAGCTTTCCTGTATATTACAGAGGACAAGATGATATACTTTTACAGGCTCTAATATTCTGTAATTTTTGCATCCCCAGGGTAGAGATTTAGAAACTTAAAATATGTGCATGTCGGGGCTGGGGATATGGCCTAGTGGCAAGAGCGCTTGCCTCGTATACATGAGGCCATGGGTTCGATTCCCCAGCACCACATATACAGAAAACGGCCAGAAGTGGCGCTGTGGCTCAAGTGGCAGGGTGCTAGCTTTGAGCAAAAAGAAGCCAGGGACAGTGCTCAGGCCTTGAGTCCAAGCACCAGGACTGGCCAAAAAAAAAAAAAAAAAAAAAATATGTGCATGTACATACAAAATGAAGGCACATGGCCGAAGACTGCACATATAATTATGTAAGCATTTTAAGAGATTTGAAATGAAAAATGACATCCGAGAAATTCAGTTGGAAATCTGGGTTCTTCCTAAAGAGAAAACTCCTTCAAATGTACTTAAAATTTTGACATAAACAATGACATAACGTATCATTAATCCTACTGTGTCATCATAATTTAAATCATACCTGCAATAATTTATTTTTTGGGGCAGCCTTAATTATTTATTTTGTCCAATTTAAAACAAACATTTAGGACAACTTTATTTTTAAATCTCATATCTAGAAATCCATTCCTGATTTTTTTTTAAAAAGTCTAACATTAGCCTCTGTCTTAACATTTACACTTTAGCTTTCAACTGTATTTGAAGAACTCTGAAATCCAGAGGCACTGGTCACAATCCATTGCTTCAGGGTGGCTTGTTTAAAAAGGGCTGTTTTGGTTTTTTTTCTGCAATCTGAGTTACTGCCTAGAACACCTCTGAACTCAAATGACAGTTTTCCCTTAATGTAAGAATTACAAGTACCAGAATTACAAACACAAGAATCCAGACTTAGCATCTTTGTCCTTTTTTTAAAAAAAGACACATCCAAATCCTGCAGTAATTTAAATCATACCTCCTTTGTGTGAGCAATAAATTTATTTATTTATTTTTGCCAGTCCTGGGGCTTGTACTCAGGGTCGAGGCACTGTCCCCAAGCTTCTTTTGCTCAAGGCTAGCACTCTACCACTTGAACCATACAGTACCACTTCCAGCTTTTCTCTGTTTATGTGGCACTGAGGAGCTGAACTCAGGGCATCATGCATGCTACGCAAGCAGTTTACCACTAAGCTATATTCTCAGCCCTAAATTTACATTTTTACTAATACTTCCATTGAATTCATCAGTCATTATATGTCTGGTCCTTGTTTAAAACACTAGCTATAAAACTATGTTCCACCTTTAAAAAATCCTATTTATGTAAGTCAATTGCTAGACTAATAATCCAAAATAAGAGTTGAGAGTTTCTTGAATTATTTAAGAACCAGTAAGTTCCTCAGTAACAAGCTTGCAAGGAGAAAAACCACAGGCCAAATGGATAGAATAACTGCCTACCACAAAATGAAATTGTTCACTGGAGGTGACCTATGACTCAGCCTAGGTCTAAGCCTCTTATGAGGGTCTTATATCCTAAAAATAGATTTGCCCAGGATTGAGTAATATGTGCATCAACAATACATCTGAATCATTAAGTAACTTATTAAATAAAACTCATAAGCATCATATAGTGTTTTCCATTCAAAAGCATTCACTTTATTTATTGCAAGAAAAGTCTCAGAATAGCCTAATTACAAGAATAAAAAACAACTGAAATATATACAAATGAACTTTATTATGAAATTAAACCTTTACTCATCTTTAATTATTAGAATATGGAATATTTTGAGTTAATTATTCTACCAAGGGAGAACATGGTTAAAAAAACAACGCATAGACCACTTTTGTTATTACTTAGTACAATATTGAGAATGCTTATTTCAGAAAATATCTTTCATCTGAATAACAACACTCTAAGAATGTATTTTAGAAAATAATGATCCTATGTGAACTGTTATTCTTACTTTTTAATAAGAGATTTAATTTTCTAAATTAAAAAATGAAATATAAAAATTTTAGTTCAAAAGCTAGAAAAGATATGTTGTGTTCAATGACTATTATCTGGATGTCAAAAACTGTTTATACCTTTAATTTCTTCTTCAAAGCATACTAAAGATGGGGGAAGGCCCACAGAATCAACAACAGGCTTTATAAACTGAGATACTACTTACGGTCGGCAGCTTTTCACGAGTGTTTTGAGAACATTTTCTACAGAACTAGAGGAGAAAAAGCCATTCAATAAATTAGACTGAGGAATTTTATGAACATATCTAATTGTATTAACTGATATATATGCTCATATATTCAGTTATTACATGTTTATATGTCACAACTAATCCTCCTTTCATGTAATAGAACTGTAAGAATGAACTAAAGAGTCGCCTCAATGTATTTTTTTCTCTGCTCTCAATTTACTCATTCTCTGCTATGAACAAGAGAGAAGAAAACATTATAATGGAAAGAGGATAACTAATTTTTAATGTTTACGAAGTAGTTGGTAATGACCATACTTGTAATCAACTATGCTTGGTGGCTGAAAACTTGAAAGAATAATTATTATAATTTTTACAACATCAAAATATAAACAAGACATAAAAAAATCTGATGTGCTTCCATCAGTAAATCCCAGAAATAAATTTTCATAATCAATTAATGAGAGTTCTATAACCCTTCAAGGCACCAACTGCCTGCAACAGTTATCAAAAAGAACACCATCCTTTGACCAGCTACTGACAAAGTTTGTGAAACATGTATTTCAACATGCTGGTGCCTCAAGTGAGTGAAAGAGGCCAGCACACAAATATACATATTAACTTTAATAAAAAGGCCATGAATACCAAAAAGGAATATTTAAAACATTAACTACAGGGGCTGGGAATGTGGCTTAGTGGTAGAGTGCTTGCTTAGCATGCATGAAGCCCTGGGTTCGATTCCTCAATACCACATAAATAAAAATAGTAAAATTATATTTTAAAAGTAATAAAAATATTACAATATAATCAAAATAAGTCAAATACAAACAATACAACAGGGCATTAAGTAATTTTTAACTGAAAATTTAAAATAAATGTGTATGGTGTATATAGATAAAAATAAAGCCCTAAGTCTCAAAAAGGGGGTAACTTTCAGACAATATTTCCACCAAATACTTTATCATTAAACTTTTTGAAATTCTTAAGTACAAAGGCCTATCCAACTCTCTGAAAACTGAAGAACTAACTACACTATGAAGGAATTCCAGGGGATAACATAAACAAACAGCATAAACAACCAATATACTATATAATGAAAAGTAAAAATACTACATCTCATTATTTAGAAGTAACTATTCCATTTCAAAATTACTCAGAAAAAAATGGAGAGAAAAATCAGGTACTAATTCCTTATGAGACTTCTAAATTAAAAAAAGAAAGAAAGAAAAGAAAGAAAGAAAGAAAGAAAGAAAGAAAGAAAGAAAGAAAGAAAGAAAGAAAGAAAGAAAGAAAGAAAGAAAGAAAGATCGATCACAGGGGCCAGAAAGCCATCAGAAAGTTTTTTTCTTATCATCAGAGAAACTATTTTCTCTCACCAAAAAAATGAAAAAAGGTGGGTGGGGCGGGACAAGTAAGTTTGCCCGGTAAAAAAGAATGAACAAACTTCTCTGAAACTACACTTAAATCTTATTGAAAATCCATGGCTACTATTTTTCTTTCAGGAAAACCAAACAAAGTGCTTATGAAAAGGCTATCTGTTCATATACTCATACCCATTTATATTTATTTACTTACAATACTCAATAAGTAGTTTTTTCAGGGCAAGAAACAGCACATATCTTGGATCTTCTTTCAGTTTCAACTGAAGAACCATTTATTAACAAATTGCAAAATGCAAAGGCAAGGTTTAAAAAGAAAGCTACTGGTCTGAAACTAAGTAAAGATCAATTCAAGTGAAAATCTTTTTTTCAGTGCCAAGGACTGAGCCCAGAGCTTTCCACATACTAGACAAGCACTCGTTTACTTGAGCTACAGCCCTGGACCTTTTCTCGTGTTTTATTTTTAAAGCAAGGTTTCACTGCAATCTTTGCCAAGGATAACGTAGAATTCACAATGGTCCTGCTTCTGCCTCCTGAGTTGCTAGGATTACAGACGTGTGCCACCACGTCCAGCTTTAAAGGTAATTCTAAATGGTAAACTATTTTTCCTAGGAAATAAGAAAAGTCATAATTCTACCACTTTTCAATGTTAAATTTTACTCATTCTTTAAACTATTTGACAGATTATGTTACACTGAAAACCTACTGCTTTGACTTAGTACCTTCTCTAAGCCAAGAGATTTCCAGATAAATGTTGAAAATGGTTCTAGAAAGCCTTTAAAAGCTAAACAACTACATGTTTTCTCTAGTTCCCTTCATTCTTTAAGAGGTATAGGATGGCCTGATGGAGTCACTTCACTTATTACAAGGACTAAAGTTTGTTGAAATGTGATTTAGTTCATCTAAATAAAAGTCAATTTCAACCCCTTCTTACACATAAGGCTTGTACCATTGGGTATATGCTCTTTATCCAGAAAAGGGTACAATCTCTCTAACCTGTGATATCTGTATAGTGACCTTTTGTGATTCTTGTAATCTCTCAAGATGAAGGGAACAATGTTTCTGTTTAAAAATAAAATAAAAGGTTAAGGCTAGATGGTACTAGACTGTATTTCACTAATTTTCAGAGGGAGCGAATAATCAGTATACACTTTCCAAATGTTGGAAATTTACAATACTAAAGTGATAACAATGCAAAGTATCCCTTTTTTCTTCAATTGAAAGGGATATACATAATAAGTCTTGAATGGGTTTTCTTATACTCCATTTCCTCGTAAAAATGGCATGTTAAAGATGAAACAGAAAGCCATAGTAGAGTATAATGGTTCAACTTGCACTTAAGAGTCAGTTCAAATTTGAATGCTAATTCTGCAATTTCCTCATAATGTAATAGCATAGATTAGTTTTGTCATCCATGAGCAATAATACCTACCTCATCAAATTGTTACAAAGAGTAAATGAGATGATATATTAGAAGCTTTTAGGCAGCCCAGTATTAAGCAAAATAAGAGTCTATTATTAGTAATAAATCATTAATACATATTTAAACCAAAATAAATTTTACTTTGAATATTAGTGAGTTAAAATTTTTGTGCTCATTTTGCTTTTACATTGATTCTATTGCCTCAAACTGAACTGGGAAGTTCCTCTGCAACTGCTACCTCATTATTAAGGATAAAAAGAGTTCTTGTCCTGGGCTGGGGATATGGCCTAGTGGCAAGAGTGCCTGCTTCATATACATGAGGCCCTGGGTTCGATTCCCCAGCACCACATATACAGAAAATGGCCAGAAGTGGCGCTGTGGCTCAAGTGGCAGAGTGCTAGCCTTGAGCAAGAAGAAGCCAGGGACAGTGCTCAGGCCCTGAGTCCAAGCCCCAGGACTGGCCAAAAAAAAAAAGAGTTCTTGTCCTAATTTTGTTGTTTAGAATTAGCTTTTGTTCCAGTTTATTTATACCAATGAGTCCGTGTCTGTGTGAATTTAGCTCTCTGGACCTCAATTTCCTTACAAATGACATTCCTTATAGACACTAATTCATGATAAATGCATTGAAAAGATCTAGGAAAGCCAATTGCCTTGGCCTCCAGTGACTGATAGCAAACATAAAAATTTGGAGACTTATGCCTTTATCTTAGTTTTATATAACTATCAGGACAATATCCACTTCTAAATTCCAGACATAAACAGTAACTGATATAGTCAAGACTGCTCATCGCCATGTACCTACAGCTACATTTGTAAATCTAATTTTAAAATAATCATATTTGTTTTTTCATAAATAAGAGGGAAACTGTAACAATGGCACATTTTTAAAATCCTCATAATTCGGGGCTGGGGATATGGCCTAGTGGCAAGAGTGCTTGCCTCGTATACACCAAGCTCTGGGTTCGATTCCCCAGCACCACATATATAGAAAACCAGAAGTGGCGCTGTGGCTCAAGTGGCAGAGTGCTAGCCTTGAGCAAAAAGGAAGCCAGGGACAGTGCTCAGGCCCTGAGTCCAAGGCCCAGGACTGGCAAAAAAAAAAAAAAATCCTCATAATTCAACGTAAGTGCTTAATTACTACTTTTTTCCTGAAGCTTGTGCCAAACACTGTATGGAGAAATTAGGTTTTTTTTTCCTCTGAATTTCAACAAGTACACTATAAGCTAATTTTAAATATTCTCCAACTATCACCTAGTTTTTCAAAACCTGTAATAATTCTCAGTTAAATGAGCAGTCATTTTTAATAGTCACTTGATTCAAAATTAAGGTTAAGATCATTTTATAATAAAGTCCAACATCTCCATTACTGATGTACAAGAACACTGTTACATTTCTGGCTTTTGGTTGGTTAACTGGAGATAAGAGTCGTATTGACTTTCCTGTGTGGGCAGGCTTCAAACTGCAAATCCTCTCAGTCTCCTGGGTACCTAGGATTACAGGCATGAGAGACCAGAGCCTAGTCAACTTGTGGTAAGGGACAAAAGGGAAATTCTACTCACTGCAAGGAAATCCTCACTAAAGTTTCAGTAAGCCACACACACCTATAACTCATGGGCCTAGCAGGGTTTAGCCAGTCCAATCTCTTGGGAAATGACATGTGTTCTTGTGCTGGTCACTCTCTGTACCTGAAATACTTCTCCATATTCTAAATGCTGAAATAGAATACCACTAAAGGCAAATTTCTTCTTAACCCCTTCATCAGTTACTCTTCTTTTTCTCTTTTTATCACAATCATCAGTGATCCCTTGGAAAGTAGTAAGGGTCCTCCTGTTATTTCTCTGTTGAAATACTTATATGGATATAGAAACCTCTGGGATACCAGGAAGCAGGTCATTGCCCTTACTTGCATAGCCAAAAGGGTCAAAAGAATGAAAATTTTGAATAGTAGATAAATCTTTCCTTTTCCTTGTAGAAACAGCCTGTGGAAGGTAGCTGAGGGGTGGTGAAGCACCTGGAAGCAGCTGGGTCCTCGCTGTGGCTCAGTGACTGGGTCCATGGGGCAAAAAGTAATGACTGGGGAGAATTCAATTCACTTTAATGGTCAAAACTCAGGTATATTAGATACCCTGCAATTCATAGCCCTATATAACAAGTTGGTAAGGCTTTCAAATGTCCTATTGTAATTATTCAAGTAAAATTCAGAATCTAAAACTTAACTGCTTTAAACATTTTTGCTTAGTTTAAGATGTTGCACTTCTAGGAATACTACTACTGCTGACATATAAATTAGAAGACTCTGCTGTTTTACCTCATTAGCACTATTTCTGAAAAATCACTATACTTGATTTACCCAAATAATATCCCTGTGAACCAACTACAAATAAAAACTAGTTTAATAGATATTTAGACAAAGGGTTATTAAAATGGCAATTAGCAGACAAAATAATTTTATCATTGAAAATGCTTCATGTTGGGACTGGAGATGTAGCTTAGCTAATAAAGTGCTTGCCTATCATGCCTGAAGTCCTGGATTCAATCCTTATCACCACTGCTTACTCCCACCTCTTACTCAAGATTGTTATCATCATCCTTTTATGGGATGGCACAGCAAGCAATTTGTAATGGTATTTATAAATAGATATTATTTATTTTGGCATTGCTTGTTTTAGCTCTTTCAGTCTTATTCTGATACACTCCCCAGAACTCTACAGCACAAATTCTCCATGTCTTCACACATTATTTATATTTCCTATTCAACCTTTGCCTCTATTGATTTTATATGTAGTAAATCTGGGCTGGTTTTCATTATCCATGGCCTATATTTTTTATTTTAATGTCCACCTGCAATGCTGAATTCTCATTTTCTTGTATTTCTTGTATAAAATACTTTTATCTGTTTTACTTTAAACCTAACAGATTCATATCAGACACAAAATCTGAATACCATATTTTTTAGTGTAATGATATCTGTATGTTCAAAATGTATTACTTTTATAATAAACTACTATTATTTGTCTTTTAAAAACAGAGTTTTCGGGGCTGGGAATACAGCCTAGTGGTAGAGTGCTTGCCTCGCATACATGAAGCCCTGGGTTCGATTCTTCAGCACCACATATACAGAAAAAGCCAGAAGTGGCACTCTGACTCAAGAGGTAGAGTGCTAGCCTTGAGAAAAAGAATCCACAGACAGTGCTCGGGCCCTGAGTCCAGGCCCCAGGATTGGCAATAAATAAATAAATACAGGGTTTTCTTTGGGAGGAGGTACTAAAACTTGAATTCAGACTTACTAAGTTGGTGTTCTTCCCCCTGAAGTAGTACATCTCTAGCCCTGTTTATTGCTAGTTATTCTCGAGATAAAGCAGACTGAATTTTTCTGCCTGGGCTGGCCTCAACTTGCTATACTCTGAATTTGTCCTCCTGAATAGCTAGAATTACAATGTCCAGCTAAGTTAAGGCATTTCTATATTTTGTCAGAGTAGAGTTGATGAGCATTATTATATATTAGTCTATCTTTTTGTTTGTTGAGTTCATTTGGTTGGTTGATTTTGGTGCTGGGGATTAGGGCCTTATAAGCATATATTCCACAATGAGCTAGACCCAACCTGGTTAGGGTATTTGTAAATTTCATTTCAGAATAGCTAATTACAAAATACAGGAATAGAATGAGTTAATCAAAGCTGAGTCAATTATTTAAACCAATATTTCAAGCATGCTAATCATGTTCTCCACTGAGGAAAGGTTCCAGTACAATCATAATATCTCTTTAAAAGAACAGCCATGGTAAAGCTTTATAAAAAGAAGTTTTCCCTGAGAGTAAGGACAATGTATCACTTCAGAAAGATACATGGTAAGCATGCTTTCAAGATTCAGGGCTAGTCATAAGCACTAACAGAGCATAACAAAAAATGTCCAGTGCTAATAGTGGTATCACTAAAATGTAACAAATATTTATTATTGGTCACATGACATTTTATAAAAGTGGCTGTCAAAGTAAGAAGCACAATGTTTGCTGGTGAAATGACAAAAAATTCCAAAAACCTCATGAAAGCTGGGCATAAGTGGCTTATGCCTTTAATCCTAGCTGCTCAGGAGCTGAGATCTGAGGATTGTGATTCTAAGCCAGCAAGGGCAGGAAAATAATGAGACTCTTATCTCCAATTAACTACCAGAAATCCGTAAGTGGTGCTGTGGCTCAAAGTAGTAAAGCCTTGAGTGAAAAAAGCTTAGGGATAGCACTTAGGCCCTGAGTTCAAGCCCCATGACTGACAAAAAAGATTTTTTTCTTTAACTAAAAAATAAAAGAAAAAAGCTTACTGAATAGAAAACCACTGAAGAAACGGCCCAACCACCCTGCATTTACCAACAGCTTTCACAAGCAGTCAAAAATAACAGAACAATTTCAGTAAGACAGCAATTTCAGTAAGTACATATAACTGATCTGAACACAGCTCAGAGGTCACAGGAACCTATGAAATGGTAAGCCATTTGTTCCTTCATATTTAAAGACTGAATTTTACTCTTTTTATAACTGAAATGTGTCTTTGTTTTAATATATGATACCTTCAGGAAATGACTTCTGACTATTGCACTTGTGACGAATGTAAAAAAAAAACACCAATTAGGGATTTAGTTCAGAATCACCTAGTTATTTTCAAAATGATTTCATTTATACCATTTCACTGTTTACTTGTCATTGACTTGTCACTTCCTAAAATTTTATGGGAAAAAAATGCTCATTGCTGGCCTATGTGAATAAAGACTGCAGATTAAGCATGGATTAAATATGCTGAACTAAGTAAAGTATAGAAATAATGTAGCAATGTCTCTAAGACTGAGTGAAAAACTACACAAATAAATCTTTGAAGATTTAATTTATAAAAGCAAAAGAGAAATTAATACAGGCATATGAAATAACATTTTCTAGGAGGAAGGGGTGACACTGTCCAAAAAGAAATTTACTCATTACCTGACTTATGTAACTATAACCCCTCTGTTCATCACCTTTATAATAATAACAACAAAAAAAGCATTCTTTGGAAGATCACATTTGATTTAAGACAAAAAGCTGAAAAGCAATCTCCAATACACAAGTATATGACAAATGACTAAGCAATGAGGAAGCAACTTTAAAATTGAAAACAAATTACTAAACCTTAACACATATTAAGTAAGATCAAGTTTAGGCCACACTTGTAGGGTATGGAGGGAAAGGGGAATAAAACAAATGGAGAGAGGAATGTTGGGCAAATACAGTTACAATACTCAATGTACACATTGTAAACATATAGGAAAATGTGAAGAAATAAGTGAGAATGGGATGGGAGGAGGTGACACTAATCAAGGCATATTATACATATAAATGGACATGTTAAATTGAAACCCCTTTGTATAACAACTTAAGAACAAAAATTAAAAGAAAAACAAAAATGCCAACTTGCTATGCTATAGACAGAACCCGTTAACAAAGAAAAAAATGATACTTAACAATCAAGTTTGAAATCACTATTAACATAAAAGGAAAGATGACCACAGTGTACTTTATATATTTAAAATAAAACACCAAACTTACTAAAATGAGAGATTTTGAAGAGTCAGAATTTATATGCAAAAAGCCAATAATGAGCAAGATATTTATAGTTCTAAACATTACTAGCAAATGGCATAAACCAAGGAAGGCACATTTGCATAGCTTTTGCTCCAAAAACAGTCAATCTCTGAAAGGTACTTCTTGAACTGTGAGAGTATATCTTCTGGTATGTGGATATCCCCTGGGTAGAATATGTAAGGCTCCTTTTCTTGAGGTATTTACTTTATTTGAAGAATTAAAACACATAATGATATATTATGAAGAATGCCAAATGTGGTTTACTTCTGCATCTGATCTTAGTCAAAAGTCCACGAAGAAATAAATGTGGGTTATTTCTAATGACAGAAATTAAAGTTCAGGAAAAAAATCTCTTGCTTCGTTTGGTCAGCAGAGTGACATTAGCTGTTACAGACATCTTAGTAGAAAAGTTTTGAGAAGTATAGCTTCAGATAGTTTCAAGAGGGCAAGGTACATAGAAATGAGCACATTAAAATGTGTCTTCACTTGCTTATTTCCAACAACTCAATAATCTTCCATCATGATCAATCCCCTTAAAGCCCCAAAGAAGTACTTTAACAGAAACACTTACTTAGGAAACCAATTTAATCCCAGGTGCTCTGTCTTGGAATATAATATTCTTTCTACCATGTCATAAAGTGGTCTCCAAGGTAACTCCAAATCATCTCTTGAAAGAAGCTCCTTTTTCCTAAATTAAAAAAAAACACACACACACAAAAAAGGGAATACCTAATTAATGAAAGGGAAGAAAAAAAAAAAAAAAAAAAAGCTGGGCACCTGTAACCCTAGCTACTCAGGAGGCTAAAGATCTGAGGATCATGATTCAAAGCCAGCCCAGGCAGGAAAGTAAGACTCTTTTCTCCAATTAAGCACCAGAAAAGTGGAAGTAGAGCTGTAACTCAAAGTGGTAGAGCCTTGAGTAAAAAAGGCTCAGGGAAAGCACCCAGGCCCTGAGTTCAAGTCCATGACTGACAAAAAAAATTAATAAAAAATAAAATAGAGGTGCTGGGATACAGCTCAGTAACAAAGCACTTGCCTAACAAGCACAACGCCCTGGGTTCCATCCTCAGTACCAAAAAAAAAAAAAAAGAAAAAAAAAAGAAATAGAGAGGGCATGTAAATCTGTGTCACTATTATTGCAGATAAATGTCATACTTTTTCTACAGTACTTAATGTTTCCAAGACTGTGTTGGCTGCTCTTGGATAAGCAAAAGAATATACGACACCTGTCTTCTCAAGGGATTTATAATCTATATGGGGGAAATAATTAACATAAATAAAACAATCAGCGCCAGGTGTCCCTGGTTGACACCTATAATCCTAGCTACTCAGGAAGCTGAGCTTGAGTAGGAAAGTGCCCATGAGACTCTAATTACCACTAAAATTCAGAAGTGGAGCTATGGCTCAAGTGTTAGAGTGCTAGCCTTGAGCGTGAAAGCTCAGGGACAGTGCCCAAGCCCTGGGTTCAAGACCAAGAACCAGCATACAAAAAAAACATAATCAGAAAACATACACTAAGTTGTATGCTATAAAAGAAAAGGCATGGGCTGGGAATATGGCCTACTGGTAAAGTGTTTCCTCGCATACATGAGGCCCTGGGTTCGGTTCCTCAGCACCACATATATAGAAGCCAGAAGAGGCGCCATTTGCTCAAGTGGTAGAGTGGTAGTCTTGAGCAAATAGCAGCCAGGGACAGTGCTTAGGCCCTGAGTTCAAGCCCGAGGACTGTCCAAAAAAAAAAAAAAGCACCATAAAGGAACTGGCGAAACTGTTTTGTTTTGTTGGAAGTACTGGGTATAAACAAAGGGCCTTGTACCTTGCTAGCAGGTTCTCTACCCCTCATACTTTCAGGTTTTCATTTTTTGCCCAGGTCAGCCTACATTGTTATTGTTTATTTATGCTTTCCTTATAGATGGAATGACAAAGGTGTGTCATACACTCATGTTTTTATTGATTGAGAGGAAGTCTCACAAACTTTTTGCTCAAGCTAGTCTCATACCACAATCCTCTAACTCTTCCTCTTGAGTAGCTAAAATTATAGGCATGATACACTGCACCTGGCTTGCTTTTTTGTTTGCTATTTGTTTTTTGGTTTGTTTTGTAGTAGGACATGAAATCAAGAGCCTCATGCTTTTGCTCAGTCTTTGCTACCACTTGAGCCATGCCTCCAGTTCCAACTTTTTTGCTGATTAATTGGAGATAACAGGCTCAATGATGTCTACCCTGCTAGCTTCCAACTCGGATCCTTATGTCTCTTCAATACCAAGGATTACATGTGTGAGCCATGGGCACCTGGCTTGCTTTGTTTTTTGACACACTGTCTTATTATGTAGCCTAGGCTAGCCTTGCACTTTCTATGGAGGCCCATGCTGACCTCAAATTTGAGATCCTCCTGCTTTGGCATCCATAGTCCTGGAGTTACATAGGAATGTGCCACAATATCCAGCTGGAATTTTACTTTCATCTGAAACTTTTCATAAAAATATACAATTAAATTTAAGGGCTGGGAACGTGGCTTAGTGGTAGAGTGCTTGCCTACCATGTATGAAGCCCTGGGGGTTCGATTCCTCAGCACCACATAAAGCCAGAAGTGGTGCTGTTGCTCAGCTGGTAGAGTGCTAGCCTGAACAAAAGGAAGCCAGGGACAGTGTCCAGGACCTGAGTTCAAGCCCCAAGACTGGTACCTTCCCCCTGCCCCCCCCCAAATTTAAGATGTTTTATGTGATCTTTCCTAAAGTTGGTTCTTATTTCCTAAAGCCTTAAAATAAGGTTTTCTTACCAGTAATTACAGAAAATGGACTTACTTTAATAAATTGATCAAGAGCCGGGCAAATCCCTGCATCATGCTGATTTCCAGTTTTGGAATTGATACCAGCTCATACAATAACTTAATAAAAAGAACATGATCTTCTTTGCTAAATTTTCTCCCATAAAGTCGAATATACCTGTGGAGAAAAATAGAAAAAAACTTTTTAAAATAAATATGGTTATACACCCATTTTCTTTGCTGTATTATCCTAATGTTCATGAAGAGATAAAGATAATGGATCAATCAACCTTAAAAAAGAGGGAAATACTGTCATGCTCAACAACATGGAAAAACCTTAAATAAGCAAATTACAAATGGAGAAACTATCAAGTTCCTTGTCTGTGTGTATATCCTTCCTGGAGCTTGAACTCAGGACCTGGGCACTGTCTTTTTATTCTAGACTAGAGCTCTCTACCATCAGTACCCAGCAACAATTCTATTTACATGGGGTATCTAAAGCAACCACATTCAAAAACACAAAGAATGATGTTTGCCAAATATTGAAAGGAGAGCAAAACCAAAAATGTTATACAACTGTATACACTGTATACTATGTACTACAACTGTAGTTTGAGCCATGAAAGATGAAAAAGATTGTGAATTTCAATCAAGAGATTACCAAGTATATAATTTAGTAATAAAGGACATAATGGCAACTGAACGCTCCAACATTTAATGCTCAAATAAAATACTACTATCTCATAGAGTCTTAACTGGTCTTCTGTCATAAGTAACCTGAAATAAACTCCTTTGTATCTTTCCTTAATTAAGCAAATAATTTGAAATATTTTATTTAAATTTCCTGAAGGTGCTTGCTTTAAGCTACCATACCACAATACAATTATAGGTAAGCAGAACAGGAAAACAAATGTAGATTGCTGTACTAGTTTCAAAAATGATTAATAGATATAGGTGTACATATGATCATAAAAAATATTTGTTAAACTCCAGGAAATGCAAACGATGTTTTTCTTTGTTGCTTTTTGTTTTGGTCGGTAAAGAGAGCACAGAAATGAAGGGATAAAGGGTGAGCAAATGCAGCAGTCATACTCACTAGACATCAAGATGAAAAAATGTTAAAAATGACTAATCACAGTATATTTAAGAAGTCAGATGTAATTACTCCAAATTTACTTAGAATAAATTATGGACCACCTAAAATCATAAGCCACTTTGGTATCTTTTTGCATACAATTAAATACCTAAGTCAACAGAAAAGAGAATTGACATTACTTATATGATCTTTAGCACTACCCAACAGCTAAAAATCAAATTAAGTTTGCACTTAACCTCTTAAGTTATGGCATCTAAATGCTTTGCAACCTTCCAAAAAGCAATGTCGCAAATTATTAGTCCACTAAGAGTATCTTTTCTTTTTTCCCCCAAACTATTGTGAAGATGATGTAAGATACACAAAAATCCTAAAACCATATACCTTCCAACACTAAGGAGACTGAGAGGTTGGCCTAGATTACATAGTGAGATGAGAGCTCATCTCAAGAAACTCAGACCACTGGTCCCAGAAGTTCAGACCTTATAACTGTAGCTACTCAGGAGGCTGAGATCTATTTGAAGCCAGTCCCTTTAGAAAAGTCCCCTGAGATTCATTCATATTTCCGATTAACCACCAAAAAGACGAATGTGGAGTTATGGCCCAAGTGGTAGAGTGCGGGCCTTGAGGAAAACAAAACACCTCAGGGTCAGTGTCCAGGCTCTGAGTTCAAGCCCCAGGACCAACAAAACAACAACAACAACAAGACTTTAATTAAGCCCAGGGCTGCTAACATACTTCAGGATGCTGAATAAACAAATTTATAGCCTCCTAAGGCCTCTGCTTCTATTTCACTCTAAATTTAGGAGTAAAATCTAAAATCACGTAAATGATTGTTAAATAAAAGCCAACTATTAAATCTAGCCACCTAGCTGGGTGCTTGTAGTTCACTCCTGTAATCCAAGCTACTCTGGAGGCTGAGATCTGAGGATCATGGTTCAAAGCCAAGCAAGAAAGTCCTTGAGACTCTTATCCTAAGTAAGAGGCTAAGGATCACCTTAGAAGCAAGCTGGGAGAGGAAATCAAGTGGGACTCTTTTATCTCGAAAACCCTTAAAAGGAGCTGTGGATCAAGTAGTAGAGTGCTAGTCTTGAGCAAATAAAGCTTGAGAACAATGCCCAGGACACTGACACACAGACACGGGGGGGGGGGGGGGGCACACATGCACACGTGTGTGCATCCTATTTTACGGTAAACCAAGAGTTTAAAGAAATATTTTCTGTTATGGTGGCTGCCTCAAGCTTGCCAAGAATCTAGATGCCCCTGGAATTATACATACACTCTACTCCTATAATTAGAATACTTCTGTGGAAAAATTGAAGGAAGCACTGCTCTAAGTCACTGAGATAACTTAGCTACCTCCTGCTGCTTTTATTGTAGCAGCAGGACTTACAACTGTATTTAAAACTGTGTATACTAACATAAAATGTACAAAACTTAAATGTTGTGCATATGTGCTGATACTGGGGCTTGAACTCAGGGCCTGGGCACTGTCCCTTCAGCTTTCTTGTGCAAGGCTAGTGCTCTGCCACTTGAGACATACCTCTATTTCGGGCTTTTTTGGTGCTTAACTGGAGATAAGAGGCTCACAAACTTTTCTGCCTGTACTGGCTTCAAACTGAGATCTTCAAATCTCAGCCTCTTGAGTAAGGTTACAGGGGTAAGCCACTGACACCCAGCACAAAACCCAAATTTTAATACGTTAAGAGAGGGATAGGTTAGATGAGGGACTCCTCAAAGGGCCAGAACTGCTGACAAAGCCCGAGTTTATGAGGCTTCTTCAGAAACCTCTTATTTCCTCCATAAACTCTTGACAATAACCAGACAACAGTTCTTTTCTCAACATTCTCAATATGGGGCCCAAGAACAAAAGAAAGTACTCACCATAAAAAATTAGTAAATTGATTTTCATTAAAATTAAAAGCTTTTATTTATAATATGACACTGTTAAAAATGCAAAGTCTAGTCATATACTTAACAGGATAATAAACTCAAGGTCAGCCTGGCTACAGGCAGACCTTGTCTCTTTATTTAAAGTCAAAAGAGGAAGGGAAAATACTTCTCAAAAAACAATATCCAAGGGGCTGGGAATATGGCCTAGTGGCAAGAGTGCCTGCCCTCGGATACATGAGGTCCTGGGTTCAATTCCTCAGCACCACATATACAGAAAATGGCCAGAAGCGGCGCTGTGGCCCAAGTGGCAGAGTGCTAACCTTGAGCAAAAAAGAAGCCAGGGACAGTGCTCAGGCCCTGAGTTCACGGCCTAGGACAGGCCAAAAAAAACAAAAAACAATATCCAATATGCAACATCACTATTCAGCAAAAAAATATTCCTTATAAAACCAAATAAATCAACAATTCAGACTGACTAAAATTTAAAACAAAATTTAATAGCTGGGTGCTGGTGGCTCATGCCTGTAATTTTAGCTACTTTCAGGAGGCTAAAATCTGAGGATCGGGATTGGAAGTCAGTCTAGGCAGAAAAGTCTATGAGACTTTTACCTGCAACTAACCAACAACAAGCTGGACATAGAGCGGTCACTCACAGGGGTGAAGTGCTAGCCCTGAGTAAAAAATCTCAAGGACAGTGCTCAGGCTCCAATTTCAAGCTCCAACAACAGCAACAAAGCATAACAAACCCAGACTTTGTTTTGACATGTATACTCACTATACATAACTCATATATGTGATTGCTGGGTCACTGAACAGGCCTTTAGTTAGCTTTCCTGAATAGTGCCAAGCAGTTTTCCTGGAATACAGTAGTTGTGTGTTAGCTTTTATTACTGTACAAATACCCAAGATAAATTAACTTATAAAGTTCTAGCCAGGATTGGGCAGACTCATTGCTCTAAAGTCTGTAATATAGGATAGTATTATATAAAATGATGGCAATATATAGCAAAGGTTGGCTTGCAACAAGGGCAAGAAAGAGACCAAAGTCACACACCCTTGGAAGGCATGCCCCCAGACATCTAAAACCGCTAGTAGCTGCCTCTTAAAAGTTTTTGTGTCCTCCCAACAGTCACAATGTCAACCTGGAGAATAAGCCTTTCAAATCACAGGCATTAATCCCATTGTCAGTGGCTTATGCCTATAATACTAGCAACTCAGGAGACTGACATCTGAGGATCCATGTTCAAAGCTAGCACAAGCAAGAAAGTCCCTGAAACTCTTATTTCCAATTAGGTATCAAAAAACCAGAAGTGAAGCTGTGGCTCAAATGGAAATGCTAGCTAGCCTTGAGAAAAAAAAAAAAATCTCAGGGATAGTGCTAGGCTCTGAGTTCAAGCCTCAGGACAAGCATAATAAAATCCCCCCCAAAACCCACAAAACTGAAACAACAACAACAACAAAGTACAAATGCATGTAAAAATCTCACAATAGCCAGGCCTGATGGTTCACATCTATAATCCTAGCTACTCAGGAAGTTAGTTGATAACTGAAGATCATAGTTCAAAGCCAGCCCAAGAGAAAGATGTTCCTGAACTTTTTTGCTCAAGGCGGGTGGGGGTATGTGGTTAATTGTAGATGAGTCTCTCAAGACTTTCCTGCCTGGGGTTGGCTTTGAACTGTAATTCTCAGATCTAAACCTCCTGAGTAGCTAAGAATACAGGCATGAGCATCAGGACCTAGTGGTTGAGACTCTTATCTCCAGCTAGTAAAAAGTCAGAGGTGGAGATGTGACTGAAAAAGAAGCAAGCACCAGCCTAGGGGTGGCGGGAGGGGGGGGGGCGGGGGGGAGGAGGAAGCTAAGCAAGAACTCAAGGCCCAGAGTACAAGTCCCAGTCCCAGTACAAAACAATCACTACAATGAGCAAGAGACGTCAGACACACACACACACGCACAAATATGATTCTATCTTAAAGAAAGGACATGGAGCTGGGAATGTAGCTTAATAGTAGAGTGCTTGCCTAGCATGCATGAAGCCCTGAGGTTAGATTCCTCAGTACCACATAAACAGAAAAGGGCAAAAGTAGCACTGTGGCGCAAGTGGTAGAGTGCTAGCCTTGAGCACAGAGAGGCTCAAGGACAGTGGCCAGGCCCTGAGTTCAAGCCCCAAGTCTGGCAAAAAAGAAAAGAAAAGAAAGGACAGCTGGTCACCAAAGGCCCATACCTATAATTCTAGCTACTCAGGAGGCTGAGATCTGAGGACCATGGCTCAAAGCCAGCCTGGGCAACAAAGTCCATGAGACTCTTGATCTCCAATTAACCATCAGAAAACCAGAAGTGGAGGTGTGACTCAAAATGGTAAAGTGTTGGGGCTGGGGATATGGCCTAGTGGCAAGAGTGCTTGCCTCGTATACATGAGGCCCTAGGTTCGATTCCCCAGCACCACATATACAGAAAATGGCCAGAAGTGGTGCTGTGGCTCAAGTGGCAGAGTGCTAGCCTTGAGCAAGAAGCCAGGAACAGTGCTCAGGCCCTGAGTCCAAGCCCCAGTACTGGCCAAAAAAAAAAAAAAAAAAAAAAAAGGCAAAGTGTTAGCCTTGAGTGAAAAAGCTCAGAAACAGCACTCTGGTCCTGAGTTCAAGCTCCACGTCTGATAGGGAAAAAATTTTTTAAAAGACAGTACTAGCCTATCCTGTCAAAAGTGGTGTGTTCATCTCTGGAAAGAGGAAACTTACAGCTGCTGAAAGTATTCTAAATCTTTGAGTGGGGGTTAATTAATATATATGTATATACATATATACACACACATATAAAACTTCATTGTTGCACATTTAATTAAGATTAGTGCATTTAATGCATTTTACTGAATGAATACAACACCTCAACTTTTAAAAAGAAACAGATAAAATGAGAGTCATGGATGGAATATAGATGTGTCTTTAGGGCAGAAATTGTGGACAAAGAATTACTGAAACAGATTTATTTACTTGTTTAAAATGTATATTCTTGGAAGGGCCATCTTAGACCTTAGTTCGTCAGAAATAATGCCAGTGTTAGCCAGGCACCAGTGGTGCACACCTGCAGTCCTAAATACTCAGGAGGCTGAGATCTGAGGATTACAGTTCGAAGCCAGCAGGGTAGAAAAGTCCTGAGACTTATTTCCAATTAACCTTGCTACGCACAAATGGCTCATGCTTGCAACCCAACCTACTCAAGGGGCTGAGATCTGAGGATCATGGTTTAAAGCCAGCCCAGGCAGGAATGTCCATGAGACCTAACAAGAGTTCAAACCTTAGTACCAACACAAAACAAGAAGTACCAATAAAAATACAAGAAGTGATGTAAATCCCAATAAGTCGATTTTAGAAAAAGCAAATAACAACAAAAAATACACAGCTGGGTGTGGTGTTTCATGCTTGTAATCTCAGCATTTGAGGCTGAGACAGGAAAATCACAAATTCCAGGACAACATAGATCCTGTCTTTAAAAACATGGATATAGGGGCTGGAGATATGGCCTAGTGGCAAGAGTGCTTGCCTCATATACATGAGGCCCTGGGTTCAATTCCCCAGCACCACATATACAGAAAATGGCCAGAAGTGGCGCTGTGGCTCTAGTGGCAGAGTGCTAGCCTTGAGCAAAAAGAAGCCAGGGACAGTACTCAGACACTGGATATAATATAGTGAAAATGGCCATATTGCCCAAAATGTTATACAAATTCAATGCAATCCCCATCAAAGTCCCAGCTACATTCTTCACTAAAATAGAGAAAACAACCCATAAATTTATATGGAACAACAAAAGACCTAGAATAGCCAAAGCAATTCTAGGCAAAAGACGCAGTGCAGGAGGTTATCACAATACCAGACTTCAAACTTTATTACAGAGCCATCATAACAACAACAGCCTGGTACTGGCATAAAAACAGACCTGAAGATCAATGGAATAGGATAGAAGACCTGGAAATAAATGCACATACTTACAACTTAGAGTCAGCTGATATTTGACAAAGGAGCTAAAGACATACAATGGAAAAAACATAGCATCTTCAACTACTGATGCTGGGAAAATTCATAGTGGACCCTAGGCTATCACCATGCACCAAGATCAACTCAAAATGGATTAAAGGCCTCAACATCAGATCTGAAACCCTGAAACTACTGAAGGACAGAGTCGGAGGGACACTAGAACTTATAGGCATAGGCAAGAACTTCCTGAATAGAGTCTCAGGGGCACAACAGATAGGGGAGAGACTCGACAAATGGGACTACTACAAAATAAAAAGTTTCTGCACAGCTAAAGACATAGCCACCAAACTAGAAAGACAGCCAACCATATGGGAAAAGATTTTCACCAGCAAAGCATTGGACAAAGGCCTAATATCCATCATCTACAGAGAACTCAAGAAACTGACCCCCTCCAAACCCAGTAAACCCAATCGGCAAAGGAGCTAAAGAGAGACTTCACAGGAGAAGAAATAAAAAATGGCAAAGAAACATATGAGAAAATGCTCAATATCCCTGGCAGTAAAGGAAATGCAAATAAAAACAACCCTGAGATACCACCTCACTCCAGTTAGAATGGCCTATACTCTGAACTCAGGCAACAACAAATGCTGGAGGGGATGCAGAGAAAGAGAAACCCTTTTCCACTGTTGGTGGGAGTGTAAACTAGTACAACCATTCTGGAAAACAGTATGAAGGTTCCTCAAAAAACTCAGCACAGACCTACCCTATTACCCAGCCATACCACTCCTAGGCATCTATCCTGAATAACAGGATCCAGGATACCAAAGACACCTGTACATCTATGTTTATCACTGCACAATTCACAATAGCCAAAATATGGAAACAACCCAGATGCCCCACTACAGATGAATGGATCCAAAAAATGTGGTACCTGTACACAGTGGAATAATACACAGCAATTAGAAATGATAGAACAATGGCATTCGCAGGGAAATGGTCAGATCTTGAACAAATAATGTTGAGCGAGACAAGCCTAGAACAAAGAGAACAAAGGTGCACGGTCTCCCTGATATGTGGTTGTTAGGGGGTGGGGGGCGGAGAACAGGAGAGATCATGTCTGTAAAATAACAAACTTCTTTTAAAATGACATTTCTGCATGTTTTGGTCAGCGACTTTACATTATGTCTCTAAAACCAAACAATTACTAAATAAACATAAAAAGGTCTAGGATAGACCTGTCAGAGGATCAAAATAGCTCATGTAGTTGTAACTCCTCTGTACATCACCTATACAATAAGAAATTAAAAAATAAAAACAACAACAACAAGATGGCTCATGCTTGTAATTCTAGCTACTCAGGAGGCTGACATATGAGGATCTTGGTTCAAAGCCAGGCAGGGCAGGAAAGTCCACAAGGCTCCTATCTTCAATAAACCTCCAAAAGCCAGAAATGGAGCTATGGCTCAAGCTCTAGTCTTGAGCAAAAAAATTCAGGGATAGTGCCCAGGCCCTAAGTTCAAGACCCAGGACTGGCATCAAAATAAATAGAATAAGATCCTACTTGCTGAATACTTACCATTGCAATCCTAGCTATTCAGGAGGCTGAGGTCCAGAGGATCTCAATCCAAAGCCAGTCAAAGTCTCTGAGAATCCATTTCCAGTTAACTGTAACTAGCAAAAGGCTGGGCTAGAGGCATGTTCAAATGGTAGAACACCAGCTATGAGCAAGCCAGTCTAGCAAACTTGACCTCTGAGTCCTAATACTGGCAAAGAAACAAAAACAAAACTACTTTACATGAACTGTGCTTACAGAGGGTCTATTCCCTTTCTCCAATTAATTTTCACATTAAATTTTAGCACTAAAAATAACTATTAGGTGTCTCAAAGTACTTGGAAGCTTTGCTAATTGTCATGATTGAACTTTTGAATAGAACATTCCTTAAACCATCCAGAATATACAAAGGACAAATCAGTATGTTCCACCCTCTGACAAGAATAAAGGCAATGAAAGATAACAAAACCATTTCCACCTGCCTCCTCCCCCAAATCTCATAGTATATTATAAAATTCATTAATTTTTAATCTCAGGAAAGACAGTGACAGACCTGGAGCAGTAATTATTTAATTTTAAAAAATACAGTGCCAAAGATATTTTTATTTTGTACCCTGAAAGTAGTTTATAGCCAGGTGCCAGTGGCTCACACCTGTAATCCTAGCTACTCAGGAGGCTGAGATCTGGAGATTGTGGTTCAGAGTCAGGCTCGGGCATGAAACTCCATGAGACTCTCCTCTCCAACTAGCCACTCAAAAACCAAAATCAGAGCAAGGACAGCATGCAGGCCCTGAGTTCAAGCCCCATGACCAACAAAGAACAAAAGAAGGAAGGGAGGGAGGGAGGCAGGAAGGAAAAATATAAAATTATGTAATATAGCTGGGCGCTGGTAGCTCATGGCTGCAATCTTAGCTACTAAGGAGGCTGAGATCTGAGAAAAGGAAAGTCGAGATTCTCATCTCCGATTAAACCAGAAAACCAGAAGTGGCGCTATGGCTCAAAGTGGCAGAGCACTATTAAGCAAAATAGCTTAGGGATCATGCCCACACCCTGAATTCAAGCCCTAAAACTGGCGTAAAATAGAACAAAATAAATAACAACTAAAAAAGTATTCTAATATTAGCATCTATACATGCATACACCACTACTAAACGTTAGGAGGAAGGGTTAGACCTCAAAACAGCATATAGTAGAGGAGAAAAGAACAGGAACAAGGGATAGAGTATACAAAAAGGAAACAAATGCTAAACTAAACATAGGTCAAATATGGAAGCCAACTTCAAGATTCCAAATGTAACATTTATGGCAAGAGTTGCTTCGCTTGGACATTCCAGCGGCGTTCTCAACACATATACACACACATACTGCTGCTGTTTGTTCACTATTGCTTTTATTACTATGTTCTCAGTTGGCAGTTTACAGTAAAAGAAACTTTGATCAAACTTTCTATAAAGGTTAGAGAAAAACAGATTAGAATATTAAATTAGAAAGGGAAAGAGTCTTAGTAGAAATGAATCACATTTAATTTAAAAAGCTATTTCTCTCATTTCACAATTAAAAAACCTGTTTGTTGTATTTACCAACATGCTTCTCAAAATGAAATTTTTTTGCATCCATTTCAGATTCCAGTGTGAGATCCTGGATAGCACAAAAAGGAATGGAACAAGTGAAAAACCTAAAGTGATAAAAAAAAAAAAAAAAAGATCTCAGAATGGAGTGGTACAGATCTACTAGTTTCTTTTTTTTTTTTTTTGGCCAGTCCTGGGCCTTGGACTCAGGGCCTGAGCACTGTCCCTGGCTTCTTCCGGCTCAAGGCTAGCACTCTGCCACTTGAGCCACAGCGCCGCTTCTGGCCGTTTTCTGTATATGTGGTGCTGGGGAATCGAACCTAGGGCCTCGTGTATCCGAGGCAGGCACTCTTGCCACTAGGCTATATCCCCAGCCCCAGATCTACTAGTTTCTATCTGCCCTTCTTCTTGCCTCAATGCAAGGCATTAAAGAATACTGGGCAGAGTGATTTTTTTAATTTAATGTAATAAATTCAGAATTCCCATTTTCTTCCTCCGCATTTCTTTATGGCACTGCCATTGTCTGCTGTGTCCTAATGAACAAAAATGGACACTAAGAAAAAGAGTACACTGAATTGTTTGAAGGCAGAAATCTAATAGGTCCTAGATGCCAAAAACAAGGACCTGAACTCAAAAACTACATTCAAAGAAGACAGAAAAGGCAGAACACACTTGTCATTCCAGCACTAGAAAGGCCAGCCAAAACTACGTTGTGAGACTGTTTGGAAAAAACAAAACAGAACCAGGGCTGGGAATACAGCCTAGTGGTAAAGTGCTCGCAGCGTATACATGAAGCCCTGGGTTTGATTCCTCAGCACCACATATATAGAAAAAGCCAGAAGTGGTGATGTGGCTCAAGTGGTAGAGTGCTAGCCTTCAGCAAAAAGAAACTAGGGACAGTGTTCAGGCCCTGAGTCCACGCCCCAGGACTGGCAACAAAAATAAAACAAATAAACAAAACAGAACCAAAAACCATGTCTAAATCCTGCCTTTACTATTTTTTTTATTTACCTATGAGTATTAACCTGGATTGCAGTGTCTTCTTTTTTGCTTCATTGGCTAGTTTGTATGTACCCCAAGGTGACCTCAAATACAATCAGTGTGCAACATCACATATGGCTCAGTGGTTTCATTTCTAAATGGAAGTAACTGTTTCATATTTGTTACCTCATGAGAGAATCTAAGTCTCTAAAAAGGCAGCAGGAAAAAACTGCCATTAAAAGAAAATTATTGTTAACGGGATTCTTGCCCGCAGTATCTTTTAGTCCTGAAGTATGACTGTAATAAACCTTAAACAAAATGGTACAAATGGAGTGGAAAGCCAGAAGTAAAATCACAAATTTTGCTAAAACTGGCTGTTAGTTGGCACTTCTTTAAAATAAATTATGAGGGGGCTGGAAGTGGCTTAGTGGTAGAGTGCTTGCTTAGCATGCATGAAGCACTGGGTTGATTCCTCAGTACTACAAAAACAGAAATAAGAATGGCACTGTGGCTTAAGTAATAGGGTGCTAGCCTTGAGCAAAAAGAAATTCAGGGAAATTATAACCCCTTTCATACAACTTGACAACAAAATTAAATTAAAAAAAAAAAAAAAAAAAGAACCTGAGGGACAATGCCCAGGCCCCGAGTTCAAGCCCCAGGACTGGCAAAAATAAATAAATAAAACAAATCATGAGTTAATAGTCTGTCTTTTTTTTTTGCATACAACTGATTATTTTCCATAATAAAAGCATTTACAGAAAAAAATTAGTATTAGAGAACTATTCAAATTAAACTCAACGGGGGCTGGGAATATGGCTTAGTGGTAGACTGCTTCCCTTGCCTTGCATGCATGAAGCCCTGGGTTCAATTCCTCATTACCACATACATAGAAAAAGCCAGAAGTGGTGCCGTGGTTCAAGTGGCAGAGTGCTAGCCTTGAGCAAAAAGAAGCCATGGATAGTGGCCGGCCCTGAGTCCAAGCCCCAGGACTGGCAAAAAACCAAACCAAAACAAGTCAAATTAAACTCAAACATATCCTCAAGTGGAATAAAAGATTCTGGCACAAATAGCAGGTTAACTAGTGGGAAAAACAAGGACATTCAGTGGTTTTTCTACTCATTTTGCTGTGAACAGATAACTGTCCTGAGAACGAAAAGTTTAATTTTTTTCATGCAGAAAGTGAAGATACAACACTATTTTCCTGTTAAACTTTGAGGGGAAAAAAAAAAGATTTCCAAAACTCACTTAGTCCATTTTCTCCTTCAGAAAATCAGTTCTATCACTATCAAAGAAATTCTGGTATCTGTTTTGACTGTGAGTACTTAATAACAGATAAACCAGTTCTGGAGGCTGGTGACTCACACCAGTAATCCTAGCTACTCAAGAGATCTGACAACTGAAGTTTGAAGCCAACCCAGGAAGGAAAGTCCTTGAGATTCTTATTTCCAACTAAGCACCAAAAAAAAATCATGAAGCAGAGCTGTGGCTCAAATGGATAGAGTGCTAGCCTTGAGCAAAAAAAAGCTCAGTGACAGCTTCTAGGCCTGCAAATCATGCCTCAGGATCTAAGCAAAATAAATAAATGAATATTGTTTAAAAAGAAAGAAAAGGAGGACTGAGAGTGTGGCTTAGTGGTAGAGTGCTTGCCTAGCATGCAAGAAGCCCTGGGTTTGTTTGGTTCCTCAGTACTACATAACCAGAAAAAGTCGGAAGTGGAATGGTGGCTTGAATGGCAGAGTGCTAACCTTGAACAAAAGCAGCTCAGGAACAGTGCCCAGGCACTGAGTTCAAGCCCCAGAACTGGGGGGGGGGGGGGGGGGGGAAGAAAAGGAAAGAAAAAAGAAGCAATCAGTGAGGTTCTATCTACCAAGTGAATCCAATGTTATACTTAAATTTCTGTTTTACGTAAAACATCCCACTACTAAACATTAAGTTTGAAAGGCTAGGAAAACTAATTGTCTACAGTTTACCTTCCAAATGATCTACAAAGAGGTAAGACCAAGATGGTAATGGTGGCCACAAAATCTGTTTATCTAAACTTAAGTGTACTATCTACATTTCACTGCCTCAGGCAGAAGGTACTGAAGACTTTAAAGGCGACAGGAGCAAAATCAAATTTCTTCAGCTCCCTTCCTACTCTGCAAGAGCCACACGAATTACGAGTTACATTTACTGCCATTCTCCAAGATCACTTATTTGCTCCCATTTTCTCTAAACTTCTATAATTTTTTTCTTCCCATAAAACTGTCTACATGAAAACTTCTATTACATTGGAAGGCCAAGTTTTAAAATTCAAGGAAATAATCAAGAGGTGCTGAGTTGACCTGCAAGTCTCAGTGTGAACTGAGACTAATAAAATGAAATAGACAGTCAAAAGGGAGCCAAAGTGGCTCCCAAACCAGAACTCAGCTCCAACATACCTGTGATATCCAAATGAGGGAGTACACTTTTGAAGACACTGTTCCAGTGCCTCTATATAACACTCACAGTCTTTGTCTTCTTTAAGAATGTACTTATCTAGGTAAATTACTTTCAGAATGTTACAAACTACTCAAAATAGTCCTTGTAGAAATACATCCACTGGCTAGCATGGTGATACATGCCTGTAACTCCTAAATTATGGAACCATCAGCTGGAAGATCTCAAATTCAAGGCCAATCTGGGCTAGCTAGAGAGCCCTAGTCTCAGAAAAGAAAACAACAAAAATATACACTAGTTTATATAAAGCCTAAAAATTAATAAATAAAATCACAGAATACAAGAACAAAAATGGTTTGCATGCATTATTTATTCCAACACTCATTTCATTCACAAGAATACTGAAAGATATTTTAGGACCTATTTATAGTCCCAAAGTTAGTGGAACAAGTTAGATTTTATTTCCATTACTACCTTCCATTCTTCTAAGAAGTACTAAATACGATGGTCACTATTCAGCTATTATCATACATTTTGGCATTAGTTAGATGTTAACTTATGTAACACACAAAGTTGAAAAAAGCAAAGTACAACTACAAACAGGTCACCTTAATGTGACTTAGGAGAAAAAACACACCCAAGATCATAATGTGTCATCAAGTTTAAAATGTCACTGAGCAAAGCAATCCCAAGAGTCAGTTTGCAGCATCTCACCACCACTCCTAAACAAATTTCTACCTGGCAGCACCTGATGCTGGTTATGTATGCAAAAACAGACAGTAAGCCATTTAACTACCATTCTGCCCTACTAAACACCAAGCATTCTCCACTGAATATTTAGTCCTACTTTTTTAAAAGCAATTTTTAACTAATAAGCCAAAATAATAACACAACTCTGGGTGCTAATTTGCCAAGTTCTATTAACAACAAATACTTCAGAGTATTTGCGGAGATTCTAGGTTCATAAATCCAAACTACGTGTATCTTCACTGGCACGACCATATATTGTGCTTCTAATATGAGATTTTTTTTTGCTTCAAATGGTATTCTCTAGCAAATCTTATCAAAGTGATTTAAACAAGGAATTTCTCAATAAGTCATTTTATTTTCACTATGCCTAAATTACACAAACACCCAGGAGGCTCACCTACAAAAAGAATTTTAACCACTTACAAAATAGTATTTTGCTAGACATCAGTTGTTCAAATCTGTAATCCTAGCTACTCAGGAAGCTGAGACCTGAGGATCCAGATTTGAAGCCAAGCCAGTTCTCAGACAAAAGAGACTCTAATTTCCACTAGTCGGGGGTGTGGCTAAAGTGGTACAGTGCCAACTGTGAGTGAAAAAGCAGAGCAAGAGCTGGAGGCCTTGAGTGCAACCCTTAGTACCAGTACAAAAAAAAAGAAAAGAAAAACAAGACAAAACAACAAAAATACATTCTATTGATTTGACTAAAACAATACTTGGTCTGTCTGTTGCATTTTCCCCAGCACTTCCTTATTTTCCATAGATCATACATACCACCACAAACTTCTTTATATTCTAGTCAAGAAGGATTAACCTTGACGTTTCATGGTCTTCGAAGAGGGCAAGTAAAGTGTTGCAATTTTGCTTATTTTTAATCAACAAGGTAATTACTCCCACCCACTCCTTAAGAGGGGATGAGGAATCTGCGGGGTGGGGGTAGGGGCTAATAATTGGCACATAAGAATTATCTTGCGAGGAAATATAAATATAGAAAAGACTATTGCATTACAAAACCCTGAGTCATCACCCAGTTCACTCAGCAGATTTGGGTAAACAGAGTGAACGGGTGTCCCGTGTGCTCACTCATCTGTAACCACAAGCGTGAAGGTACAATGTTCCCACATTTTACGTACAGTTAGCATATTGAGACACTGCAAAAATTCTTTCCCGGAAAGTTTTAGATACAGTGAAGATGTTCATCTACCAAGTAAGGTACACACACACCACGGTGCTAACTTTTCATCGGGTTTCAGTGACATAGTTTACAACTTGTTTACACAGAAGAAATCCAGGGAACTCTCGAAAGTGACTAGTAAACTACATTATCAGCGACACCGCTGTCCCCGTCCCGATAACAGAAACCCCGAGCAGCCAGACAGCCGCTCTTCCCTATTTTCCTTAGAATCGTGAAGGTCTCGCCAAAGGCAATGTCACAACAGGAGCAACACACACTTTTCTTAGAATCAAAGACAACACTCCACAGCCAGCCAACTAACGCACCCCCAAGGAATCCGCTAGGGGCTCATTTAAACTAATCTTTCCAATCAAATCCACAGAGACAAGACAGACCTCAAAACATTATGCCCTCCAGTCTGCCCGTAAGGCCTCCTTCCCATTCACAAAGTTCCGAGACGCGAACTCAAGACCCGGAAAGAGGCGGGGATGGCATAGGAAGAAGGAACCAGAGCGAGCCCCGGGAAGAAGGGGAGAGAGAAGTCGGTCCCCAAAGACAAATCCTGCCCTGCCTCTCCCACGAGCAAAGCTTCACGGAGGATCGCTCCTCTAAGCCTCTCCATCTCCCCGGGGCCCCGCAGTTGGAACGCAACAAACCCAACGCTTGGGATGCAGAGACCGGGGAGAAGAACCCCGGAGGTTCCCCGAGCCCAGTGGCCTGAGTGTTTACGGGCTTCGGTGGGGACCCGACGACCACCGACAGTTGCAGCCAGGACCGAGGTCCGAGCTCCGTCCGTCTGCCCCAGACAAAGAGCCGTCCCCCGACGGTCTCTCCCGGAGCCTCGGCTCCCGGGGCCCCCCTCCTACCCAGGGCTGGCGAGCGGGCGGTCCTGGGACCCCTGCACACTTACGTAGAGAGTTTCCTGGTCCAGAAGAGGCCCCCCGGCCACAGCTCTTGGAGCTGCACGGCCCGGCCCAGGTTGCTCTTGATCTGGGCCAGTTGCAAGTCGGACTCGGCGTCCAGCCGTTCGGCGTAGGGCAGCAGCTTGTTGTACACGATCTCTTTCTGAGGGACGAAGCCCCGCGGGCCCAGTCCGGGACGCCCGCCGGGCTCCGGGGGCTCCCCGCCTCCCGCCCGCTCGGCCGGCTCCATGAGCCCTGGGACGCCCCCCCACCCCCTCCCACCCTAGCCCTCCCCGGCCCCCACCCCGCTCTGGGCTCCGCCTCCTCCGCGTCGTCTTCGTCCCCCCCACCCCCCCGCGGCCGCCGGCGGCCCGTTCGCTTGCGGCCGGACCGCTGAGTTCTTCCCTCCCGGCCGGCGCGCTGCTGGGCCCCGCGCGGTCCCGGTTCGTTGGCAGCGGCAGCGGCCGCTCTGCCCGCCCCGCACCGGCTCGGCTGGTGACGCTGCAGCCGCCGGGCCCAGAGGTTCCGGATGGGGCTCAAGTCACTTCCGGGGCGGGGCGACAGGGGTCGGAGGAGGCGGCGGCGGCGGTGGCGGTGGCGGTGGCGGCGGGAGTTCTGGCGGCCGTGCCTCCTTCGCCGAGGGGCCCGGTTTGGAGCCCCTACTCCCTCGGCCAGCGGCGGCACCGGCCCAGCGCGGGGCGGCCCCACCGGAAACACGAGGCCGAATTCCAAGCTATTGTCCGGCTTCGTCCGAGGGTCGCGCTCCTCCGGTCACAGTCTGTCTGGGAGCAGAACCTGGCGTGGCCTCCGGTGAGGAAGTCTCACGCCCGCCGTGGCCTCTGCTTTTAGGCCGCGGGAGATTGAAGAAGAGCCTACACAGGCTGTCCCAGTCCCTCTTGTTCCCTCTAAGTACTTCGTTTTGTCTCTCTAAAGCCTCCGCTTTCTCATATCCAGTCCCCCCCCCCCCAGTCACCATCATTCCAAAGAAGGGAATAATCAACAGATATGAGCCGAATTCTTTTGTGTGCGTCTGACGCTGAGTCTAGGCTCTTGAGGTGGAGAGTTTAAGGGGAGCACCTGAATCCTCTCCAATCCCTCGGGGGATTGGAAAATCCAGCCCCGGGAGTAGAGAATTAAAAAGACAAAGCTCTTAATTGCCAAATAAGTACCGGATGCCCCTGGGAACTCTAAAGAGGAACTCCAAACTAAAGGGGTGTCAAGTCGTTTACTAGAAAGTGATATTAAGTTGAGCTGTGAGGGTTGCGTGCACAGTGGGTTAAAAGAAAGGAGGACGAATAATTTTAGCTGGGAGTAGGGCTCTTAGACTTTGAAGCTGTGTTCTATGAATCTAAAGAAGTTCGGAATGGTTTAAGATTGCTTCCCAGACAGGGAGTGGAGAAGTGAGACAGAAGAAAATGCTGGACCATTTAGATAGAGCTTTACCCTAAGGACCAAAATAAGTATCAGAATGACATGATGAAATTTTTGAAGAGTCATTCTGACTGTGGAGAATGCATTTGAAGAGACGAGATGTAGGATTCTGTTAGAAGACGATATACTATTGGTCCAGGTGTCAGGTGAAATTATTTGAGAGTTCAGCAGAAAGACCTGGTTTGGAGATAAATTAAAAGTGAAGACTAGGGGCTGGGGATATGGCCTGGTGGCAAGAGTGCTTGCCTCAAATACATGAGGCCCTGGGTTCAATTCCTCAGCACCCAGATATATACAGAAAACGGCCAGAAGTGGCGCTGTGGCTCAAGTGGCGGAGTGACAGAGTGCTAGCCTTGAGCAAAAAGCCAGGGACAGTGCTCATGCCCTGAGTCCAAGCCCCAGGACTGGCCAAAAAAAAAAGTGAAGACTAAAAGATGGCATGGTGCAAATTTCAGGCTAGGGAAGTTATTCACTGATTTAAACAGCAGAAACCACTTTGGAGCAAGAATGCCTATGGGATGAATAAAAGTGTTGGCATGTGAATTAAGAGAGTGATCTCAATTGGAATATGGATGGATTCACACACATAGATGGGTAGGAGAGAAAAGGCAGAGTATGAAAAGAATGAGCCCTTGGTGCTGGGTATATGGCCTACTGGTAGAGTGTTTGCCTCATATACATGAAGCCCTGGGTTCGATTCCTCAGCACCACATATATAGAAAAGGCCAGAAGTGGTGCTGTGGCTCCGGTGGCAGATTGCTAGCCTTTAGCAAAAAGAAGCCAGGGCAGTGCTCAGGCCCTGAGTTCAAGCCTCAGGACTGGAGAGAAAAAAAAAAATAAGCCCTTGTCAGAACTCTGAGGAACCTCATATTTCAGGATGAATAGAGAAAGGAGAGAGAGACCACATGGAAAATTCACAAGAAGCAAAGAGACACTGGACTTTCTAGAAGAGTGATACTACTAGAATCAGACTTTCAAATAGAGGTGGTGGCTAGTCCTACTGAAATGGCTGGCAGATCCAGTGAAATGAAATCTGAGGTTTCTTGAATATAAAGGACTTATTGATGAAGCAAGGAATGACAGTTTCACTGGTATGTAGGAGTGGAAGTCATATCACAATGACAAAGGACAAATATGAAGTGAATAGTCAACAACTTTTTTTAAAGGAGGAATGTATAGATCAGGGGATAAAAGGGAAATACCTGGAATAAAAAGAGATTTTGAGATATGGTTTATTTACATGTATTTATTTCTGAAGAAACACAGATACTATTGAGAAAAAGAAGGTATATGAGTGAAGATGACAGACTGGGAAAGAACCGAGTCTGACAAAGGGATAGCTAGGGATAGCTGCCATTATTGAGTACCTCTACTTACCCAAATTTTATCTCTAAATAGAGGTAATCAAGTTGAGAATATTTGAAGAGGATGGTTAAAGTATAATATGATTGAAGTCTAAATGAAGAGAAAGTAGAGGGCTGATTGAGAATAATGGAAAGACTTAGATCCTGAGGTGTTACATGGACACTATGAAGATTAATTAGCATGAGTGAGGGTTCTAAATGAACAGGAATTCTTAGTTTTAAGATTTCCACCTGGGCGTTTGTGGCTCAGGCCTGTTGTCCTCGCTAGTCAGGAGGCAGAGATCTGAGGACTACAGTTCAAAGCCAGCCCAGGCAGGAAAGTCCATGAGACTCTTGTCTCCAATTAACCATTAGAAAACCAGAAATGGCAGTATGGCTCAAAGTGGTAGAGTGCTAGCCTTGAGTGAAAAAGCTCAGGGACAGTGCCCAGGCCCTGAGTTCACATCCTATGACCCCCCCCCACCCCCCCCCAAAAAAAAAGATTTCAAAGAAGCAATTCCAAATGATGCCGAAGTTTCTTGATACAGATACCTGGGTAAATTTAAAAATATATAATGAAGCAAAAAGAAAATTTCTTACTATTATTCTATGGGAAATTTAATAGAAAATGCCTCCAGGAGATTTAATAATAATGTCTTCAGCAGAGAAAGTTGAGAGACCATAGGTTTCTTTGAGTGACCTAGTCACCATCATTGGAAATATAGTAACCCAAATCTGGGGTCTTATTTTCTCCTTTCTGTCCAGCTCCAAGAATTTTTTATCACTTCAAGGTCTAGAGAACCTCCCATTTCCCTTTAGCCACACCCTGTCAATGACAAGGTTCCTTATCACACCTTTCAGGCAGCAGACTGTAAGTCCCTTCTTGGAAGTCCTAGAGAATATAGTTAACTAGTCCTTCAAAGAAAATATTCTGAAGGGGAAGGTTCTGCTTCAAGCTGGAGGAATTGACAGGGATGATTATTAATGGAAATTTTGTGTTTTTAATGTACTTTTAGCCCACTAACTGGCCCACTTACCAGTGAATAAAAATAAAGCCTGGCTGATGCCAGAGATTTGGACTTGGTTGTCCAAGTGATAGAGCACTTGCCTACCAAGCATGAGATCTTGAATTTTATGTTGTTTAGAAGTTAGCAAAGGGGCTAGGAATATGGCCTAGTGGCAAGAGCACTTGCCTCGTGTACATGAAGCCTTCCATTCCTCAGCACCACATATATAGAAAAGGCCAGAAGTGGCACTGTGGCTCAAGTGACAGAGCAAAAAGAAAAAGCCTTGAGCAAAAAGAAACCAGGGACAGTACTCAGGCCCTGAATTCAAGCCCCAGGACTAGCCAAAAAAAAAAAAGAAAAAAAAAGTTAGCAAAAAATCCAAAAGTAAGCCAGGTGTCAGTGGCTCATGCTTGTAATCCTAGATACTCAGGAAACTAAGATCTTGGAATCATGCTTCAAAGTCAGCCCAAGCAGGAAAATCCCTGAGACACTTTATCTCCATTTAGTCACCAAAAAGCCAGAGGTGAGGCTCAATAAGTACAGCGCAAAAAAAAAAAAAAAAAAAAAAAAAAAACACAAAACAAAACAACCTCAGAGTCAGAGCCCAGACCCTGAATTGAAACCCCAGGACAGACAAAATAATTAAATAACAGGAGGCTGAAGCAGAAAAATCAGGCATTTGAGGCCAGTGTGGGCTACAGAGTGAGACTTTGTCTTAAAAACAAACAGCCAGGAGGAGCTATTGGCTCATGCCTGTAATTCTAGCTTCTCAGGAGTCTGAGATCTGAGGATCTGGCTTCTAAAATAGACTGGACAAAAAGACTTTCCTGACCTGTCTGACTTCTGCCTCGAGTAGCTAGAATTGCAGGCATGAGCCACCAGTACCCAGATTTGTATTTTTGTTTGTTTTTGTTTGCCACTTGCCCCTCTTCTGGCTTTTTCTATTTATGTGGTGCTGAGGAATTGAACCTAGGGCTTCCTGAATGCTAGGCAAGTACTTTACCACTAAGCCACATTCCCAGCCCCAGATTTGTATTTTTGCATCAAAAAATATTTATCAATTTTATAAAACTTTCAGCTATCTTTTCATAATCTTTATTCTGCTTGTACAGTTCTTAGTAGACATACACTGTGGTTTCTCATTCTAATTTCTATATTTTTATATTTTGTAGTCTTTGCATTTTATTCTGGATAATGTTTTCAGATCTAGTTCTAATTCTTGAATTCTTTGTTCATCTATTTCTGATATGCTGTGTATCTTAACAGTAATCATATTTAGATATGTTTTCTACAATTTCATGTTCTTAACATTTCTGTTATATTTACTTCAGAAGGCTGTATGGGAATCAAACGTGACCCAAAGCAAGTTTTTGTTTAATCTGTTTGCATTACCTCAATAGCCCTAGTACCAATCATTATTATGCTCATTTTTTTGCTACTGTAATTAGAATTTCTGTCCTATGCCTTGGAATTCAATTCTTAGAGAGAGAGAGAGAGTGTGTGTGTGTGTGTGTGTGTGTGTCCTGGAGCTTGAACTCAGCTGTCCCTGAGCTTTTGCTCAAGGTTGGCTAGCTCTCTACCACTTAAGCCCAAAGTTCCACTTCTAGCTTTTTGGTGGTTGTTGTTTTTTTTTTGTTTTTTTTTGGCCAGTCCTGGGCCTTGGACTCAGGGCCTGAGCACCATCCCTGGCTTCTTCCCGCTCAAGGCTAGCACTCTGCCACCTGAGCCACAGCGCCCCTTCTGGCCGTTTTCCATATATGTGGTGCTGGGGAATCAAACCTAGAGCTTCATGTGTAGGAGGCAAGCACTCTTGCCACTAGGCCATATTCCCAGCCCTTTTTGGTGGTTAATTAAAGATAAGAGTCTCCTGTTAGCTGGGCACTAGTGATTTAGGTCTGTTATCCTAGCTACTCAGGAGGCTGAGATCTAAGGATCACTGTTCAAAGCCAGCCTGTGCAGGAAAGCCCAAGAGACTCTTATCTCCAATTAACCACCAGAAAACCAGACATGATGCTATGGTTCAAAGTGGTAGAATGCTAGTCTTGAGCAGAAAAGCTCAGAAATAGTTCCTATGCCTCGAGCCCCACTACTGACACACAGACACAGAAAGCATCTCATGTACTTTTCTGTCCAGGCTAGCTCTCCTGAGTAGGTAGGATTCTAGGTGTGAGCCACAAGTACCAAGCTGAGAGTTCTGATTTTATGCAACATTTTACTTCCAACTCCTTTAGATCCAGGACTTCAACTTCTGTCTCATGGCATTAAAAACACAAAGTCATTTGCTGTTTAAAGATCCAGTAACACTACCCCAAAGTTGATTCAGAGCACACATATGTATCACTTGTCATTTGAAAATTTTCTTTTTGTGTGTAAGCTCATCTATGGATATCATTTATTGTTATGTTTAACTCAGCCATTCCTATAGAAGATGGTTTCTCCATTAGCTCAGGCTGGATGCCTGGAAGAGGGAGAACATTAAGGAATAACCTTGTAACTCTAAAATAGTAGACAACATTGGGAGCAAAGGGAGTAATTATGGATGACTAAGAGCTTTCTTAAAGTCCTCATCAAAGTAAATGGGTAAATGGGTAAATAGTAATAGCTATCAGCCTATATTTATTTAATGATTGAAAAATAATTTGTTCTTTATTATTTTTAAAACACCTATTTGATGTTTAGTTGCAAACAGTTTTCTATCACCACTGGAGTTCTTTGTGTTTTTTTTTCTTTTTGACAACCTATGAATAATGTAGGAGATGACAGCTTCCCTCATAATCAAATATAATAAAGAGATGTCTTGTATTTTTAATGGTAGCCAAAGAAATTAACAATAGATTCAGCAAAAAGATAATAACTAATGCACAAAGAAGAGGTACATTCTTTCCACCAACCCCCAGTTTTTATATATAAATAGCTGAGCAAAGAATGGAATTGTCTGCATGAATAGTTTGAATAGCCAGCAAGATACTCACACTTAATCACATCTGATGCTTGAAATGCTACTATTTGCAATCTGTTTCTTTGTACTCAGCAGAATCTCTTTTGAAACGTACAGACTTTTAAGAGGGCAATATATCAAGTCCTTAATTCTCCAGAGTGAATTATATGTTCATTAATTTAAAAAAACATTTATTGAAGGTCTCCTGACTGCCAAGATTGAGATCATAAAATAAATGACACAGTTCTTATTCTCAAGAAGCTCACAGTCTTGTAAATTAACAGACATGTAAACATACATGTTAAATCATAACCAAATGGTGGGAGAAATAACTCATGACCATAGTGCTAGCTACTTGGGAGATAGAGCTCTGAGTAAAAAAACTAAACAAAAACAAAAAAACAGATCACAAAATTCTATGTCAAACAATGGCCAGGTACAATAGTGTACCCCTGTCTTCCAAGCTAAAGGGGAAGCACAGTAGCTGGGTACAGTTACTCACACCACCAACACTGGGAAGCACAAATAAAAAGATCACAATCCCACCTGGCCCAGGCATAAATTGAAGCCCTGCTAGAAAATAACCAGCCATAAAAAGAGATAAAGTGGTAGAGTTCTTGTCTAGCCAGTGTGAGGCCCTGAATTCAATCCCTAGTACCCCCAAAGAGAAGAAGGGAGAGGAAAGGAGGGAGAGAAAGAGGGAGGGAAGGAAATTGTAACCAAGTAGACACTTGAATTTCCCTACATCCTAAGATCTCTAAGCAAATATATTGTTTTGTTTTTCGATTATCAGAAAGGGAAGATGATGTGGAAGGAAAGGGAATTAATTTAGAGTAGGAGTGAATGGAAGGACATGTTATCATTTGAAACGGAAGGAAACAAGAAAAATGTAGAGGTATAAGTAGAGTCACAAATTTGAGACTCAAAAGATGAACAATCTTATGGCCTATACATTCTAAACAAAATATGAGGCCACATTCTCAGCTGGGAGTTGTGGGAAAGATATAGAAGATGTAAGGGAAAAAATCTGAAAGTTAAGGATCTGTAGAAGAAAGAAAATAACTTGGGAAAGGTGAGAAGGTAGAGACTGGGGAAGTAGCTAAGTGGTAAGAGCACTAGACTAGTGTATAGGAGGACCTGGGTTCAATCCTTAACACTGTAAAAGAAAACATGCTAGAAGAAGACTATGGAATGTTTTAGTAATGAGAGGCAATAATTTGAATTATATTGTTGGAATGTTTTAACCTCTACCAAGATTTATTTCAAAAGGAAAATATTGTATTCAATATCAATTAAAATAGAAATGAAATGAACAGGATTTTGCCTAAGTATTTATTCATTAACTCAAACCACTTTAGCATAATTTTTTTTTTTTTTTTTTGGCCAGTCCTGGGCCTTGGACTCAGGGCCTGAGCACTGTCCCTGGCTTCCTTTTTGCTCAAGGCTAGCACTCTGCCACTTGAGCCACAGCGCCACTTCTGGCCGTTTTCTGTATATGTGGTGCTGGGGAATCGAACCCAGGGCTTCATGTATACGAGGCAAGCTCTCTTGCCACTAGGCCATATCCCCAGCCCCGAGCATAAAATTTTAATTCCAAAGTTACTCTAACTCAGCTTAACGTAACACACACACACACACACACACACACACACACACAATGCCTCTGAAATTGCACAGTAATTTTCCCATCAAACAAACCAGGAAGGGTGATAATACTAAGTTCTTGGTGTTTGGTGGCCTGTCCGGTAGTTTCTTTTTTTTTTTTTTTTTTTTGCCAGTCCTGGGCCGTGGACTCAGGGCCTGCGCACTGTCCCTGGCCTCTTCTTGCTCAAGGCTAGCACTCTGCCACTTGAGCCACAGCGCCCCTTCTGGCCGTTTTCCATATATGTGGTGCTGGGGAATCGAACCGAGAGCTTCATGTGTAGGAGGCAAGCACTCTTGCCACTAGGCCATACTCCCAGCCCCTGTCCGGTACTTTCTGATATACTGTATCTAAATACCACTTTGGTATATTTTGTGGCCATTCTATATGTGTTTTAGTACTGCCATGACAGGAGTCTCTCCATTTTCTCACAAGTCTTGCAGGAAAACAAAGTATAAAATCTATTCAGAGGAAGTTTCAAGGATCTTTGGCATCTGAAGAACATATTTTTATGTACATTCTGACTCTCATATTTGCTAACCTCCAGCTGCAGCACTCGTCTCAGAGAATTGGTCTGCCCCTCCCATAGATGCCATTATTACTTTCAGTTGTGAGATGAAAATGTTCTCTTAAAAAAACATGCTTCTAAATAAAGAAATGTTGTAATGGCAACTTTATTCTCTATTTAATCTCCACTTAAATGAAAAAAAATATTGCAGCATGTAGAACATTGATCAAACCTGCTATGACCTTGATGTTTTTCTCAAGGCATAAGTTATTGTCAGTGTGTGTGTGTGTGTGTGTGTTTGTGTGTGTGTGTGTGTGTGTGTTTGTTTTTGCCAGTTCTGGGGCTTGGACTAAGGGACTGACCACTGTCCCTGGCTGCTTTTTGCTGAAGGCTAGCATTCTACCTCTTGAGTCACAGCACTACTTCTAGCTTTTTCTGTTTATGTGGTGCTGGGGAATCAAACCCAGGGATTCATGTATGCTAGGCAAGCACTCTACCACTAAGCCACATTCCCAGCCCATTATCACAGTTTTTAGTTTAGTAATTCATGAAATAATTAACTTTTTAAAATACTTCCTTTCACAGTATAATCACTTCCGTGTTATCAATTTAATTAAAAAAAAATTTTTTTTTGCCAGTCTTGGTCTTGGACTCAGGGCCTGAGCGCTGTCCCTGGCTTCTTTTTGCTCAAGGCTATCACTCTGCCACTTGAGCCACAGCACCACTTCTGGCCATTTTCTATATATGTGGTGCTGGAGAATCGAACCCAGGGCTTCATGTATACAAGGCAAGCACTCTACCACTAGGCCATATTCCCAGCCTCCAATTTAATATTTTTTGAGACAAGTTCTTATGTAGCCCATGCTGGCCTTTAATTCACTATCTTCCTACCTCAGCCTCCTGAGTATTAGTTTAATTTTTACTTGTACAATCTTTGTGATAAAATTTTTCATGTATTTCCAAAGAAATACTAATCTTTAAATATTTATCCAAGGCCCATGATGGGCTATTGTATTTCAATGAGAATAAGATTCATTGACATATCTGGCTTTTCAATTTGCATTCTGTAGATTTCACTACTTTAGGGTGGCAGTGTTCCACCTATGAAAGATAACAGAGAAGGAAGAAGGAATGAGTAGGGAAAGATATTAGGCCTGGATATTGATCTTAAACCAGTAAAATGAAAGAGAATAAACAGGATTGAGCAGGAAATGACTCATATTCTGATGTAGTTCTAGTAAAGTCTGAGCCAATAAGGAACTCAGTGGCAAAAACTGCCTACTAGAAAGTCCTGCACTAGGGAAAAATGGCCCTGACAATTCTTCCATGATGTGTCATTGGTGGAAAATGACTGAGAATATCATGATTTCAGCTTGCATGCTGCTATGCTGGGTACCAAAGATGTTGGAGCTAGCCAGGTACTGGTAACTCAGGCTTGTAATTCTAACTACTCAGGAAGATGAGATCTGGATTTCAGGATCACAGTCCAAAGACAGACTGGGCAGGAAAGATACTTTTATCTCTAATTAACACTAGAAAACTGGAAGTGGTGCTGTGGTTCAAAGTGGTAGAGCACTAGCCTTGAGTACAAGAGCCCAGGGACAGTACATAGGCCCTGTGTTTAAGCCCCACCACCAACCGCAACAACAAAAAGATGCTGGAGCTGAAGGTCAACATCTTTGGCAACTAAGTGCTTTCTTTGTTGTTGGTGGTGGTTGTGTGGCTTGAACTCTGGGCCTGGACACTGTCCCTGAGCTCTTCAGCTCAAGGCTAGTCTAGTACCACTTTGAACCACAGCACCACTTCCAGTTTTCTGGTGGTTAATTGGAGATAAGAGTCTCATGGACTTTCTTGCCCAGGCTGCCTTTTGAACCATGATCCTCAAATCTCAAGCTCCTGACTAGCTAAGATTACAGGGGTAAGCCACTGGCACTGGGCTAAATGCTTTCTATTGAAGAGGGAGCCAAGCAATGCATCTTCTTCAGTCTACTACATCAGTTGCATCCCTTTTGTTAATGCTGCTTTCCTCCAGTCACTCAGTCCTAATTCAGAGTGAATTGTGCAGTTACTTAACTCTTTTTTTTAACCAATCCCTCAACTGTTTGTTAAATATGGTTATCAGATTAATATCTCTAGGAGGTCATTTTTATCTTCGCAGTATTTTGCTCAAAATTTTTCACCAGGGATTAAGAGTATATATCAGTGGTTGAATATGTTGCTTTGAGCATTCACTAGGCCAGTCCCAACACACACATATTCATCAGTGGCTCTGTACTATTAACAAAATAAGAAAAAGAAATCCCTAACTTTTAACCTGGTACTTAAGGTTAACATAAGACTGCACCCATTTACCATCCTGTTTGGATCTATATTTGATCTGTCAACTCATGAAGAACCTACAAATGATCTTCTCAATTTTTCATTTACATTTATACACTTTTTAAATTTTTATTGTTATGATAAAGGTGATGTACACAGGGGTTATAGTTACATCAGTCAGGTAAAGAGTACATTTCTTTTTGTTTTGTGCAAGGCTAGCACTCTACCACTTGGAGCCACAGCACCATTTCCAGTTTTCTGGTGGCTAATTGGAAATAAGAATCTCAGGGACTTTCCTGCCTGGGCTGGCTGTAAACCTCAATCCTCAGATCTTAGCCTCCTGAGTAGCTAGGATCACAGGCATGAGCCACCGGTTCTCAGCTAAGAGTACATTTCTTTTTGAACAATGTCACCTCTTCCTTGGCTCTCCTCCAGTTTTTCCCTCCCATCCCTACACACAAATTTTATAGTTCATTTTCAACAGTGTCTAGTGAATACCATTGTTATATATTTCTTATATATTGCTTACAAAGTACCTTCTTTTCTATTTGACACACCATGCTTTCTTCTATCTGCCTATCAGAACCCACCTATCTCCTAAGGACTGGTTTACATGTTCATATTTCACCCTTTTTATTATTAAGGACTTAATATGTGCATATGTATTTCTCATTGTATTGTCATTTTGTTTAGAATTAGAAACAATGCTGTTTTTTACTTAACAACTACTCCAGGACTTAATGAGGAGAGAGAATGAATGAGGGAAATGGTAAGAAACCACTATTACAGAAAAAAAATTTGGGGAAAGTTACTTAAGATGTATATACTTGTGTGTTATTCAGTCTTTTTTGTTGCTGCTGTGACAAAAAGGAAGACGAGTAACATTTTTACCCAACTAACTTAGGCTTTATGTATTCTCAAAACCATCCCAAACATCCTTTTAGGATCAAACACAGCATGGGAGAGAAGCTGGTAGGATAGGACATATGATGTACTAAGTTTCATAACTGCCAAAACCAAGTAAATTAATTAAATTCCAAATCTGAAAATTCATCTCTGGTCTGTTTTCCATAACAATTGTACTCAGTTCCATTGTCCAGTCCTACATTTCAGAGGTCTCACAATGAGACTTGCTGGCACTATTAAATACTTCAATAAGAAGATGCAGTCAGCACAGAGACCATCGCTTCCATAATCAGATTCCTAGGGAAAATTAAAGTGTAAATATGAAAACCCTATACAAATTCAGTCCAAAGTAATTCATGTTTGAAATCAAATTCACTTGCCCTTGAGGTTTAAATTTCAAATAAATTAATTCTTAGAATTCATTATCTCCTTATTTTACTCAATCTTAGAGGATTTCTTAAGGCTTAAATAGATTTGGAAGTTTTTTGAACAGCTACAGTTTAGACATAAAGAAATTTAATTAATTTAATATCAAGTCTCTCCTTAGGCTTCTTGAGAGTCCAAAAGTAAATATGACACACAAAATTACTATAGCAGTGTTCCCACACCCATCAATTAAAAAAAAAAAAGCAATTCCTCAGACTCTCATGTAGTTATTCTGGGAAAAAATTATGTTTCTAGAGTCCATTAATTAGTGTTTTCAAATTATAGGCCAGAGACTGGTATTAGGAGAGAGGAGGAGAAACACCCTGAGTTTCAGCTTGACCAGAATGATTACTCTTGTATAGGTTTCTGTGCTCCATGACCTGTCAATGTCTACTCATTAGGAGAGGTCAAATTTAGCACTTTGAAATTTCCATTTCCCCTAGAAATTACAATTAAGAAAATTCTTAGCTTCTCTCTAAGTATGGCATTTGAGATAGTGCTATCTTCTTATGAAATACAGAAATTTACAGAATTTGAAGATTGTCAGTTATGAACAACAAAGAAGACACTTAAAACATTATTGGCTTGAAACAACCACTGTTTATCTTTTTTCCCTCATCTTACACATCCATTGAGGACTGGCAGGAAATTATCATGCTAAGGATTTACAGTGATGCAATGGAGACAAGTTTTTCCACAATCAACCTCATAAGGACAAAATAGTGTGGCAAGTTGTATCATGGCTCTTAAAATTTCTGCACATAAGTAGAAAAAAATTCTTGCATTTATATCACTTCCTCTCACATTCTTTTGGCTGATGGCCTTCATGTGGATTTTGAACCAGTGAAGGGAAGCCAGGCACCAGTGACTTATGCCTGTAATCCTAGTTACTCAGGAGGCTGAGATCTGAGGATCACAGTCAAGTCAGGCAGGAAAATCCAGGAGACTCTTATCTTCAATTAATCACCCAAAAGCTGGACATGAAGATGTGGCTTAAGTGGTAGAGCTCTAGCCTTGAGGAAAAATTGCTTAGGAACAGCGCCCAGGCCCTGAGTTAAAGCCCCAGGACCAGCACAAAAAAAAGAAAGGAAGGAAAGAAGAAGGAAGGAAGGAAAGGAAGGAAGGAAGGAAGGAAGGAAGGAAGGAAGGAAGGAAGGAAGGAAGGAAGGAAGGAAGTACAGTTACCCCCACCCAAGCACAGTGGATATATCAAAGGCTGGGTAGAGAAATTTGATGGGGAAGAGATGAGGGTTGTGGTATAACTAAATGCTACTGGTTTGTATACTGGTAAACAGAAAGCCAAAACACAACCAGGAGATAAAAGGGTGGAAAAATTTATTGCATGCAGCAAGTAAGGAGGTCTCTAGTATTACATACAAGGTAATTCTCTCAGGAAAGATGACAGCATGGGAATTTTGTTAGGGAAGCCTTATTCATGTTCATATAGGAAAACTCTTGTAGAGGCAGGCAAATTTGTTTTTGCAGCTGCTTGGTGGTAGCAGAATTTGAGGTCAGGACCTTTCTGATTAGACAAGCGCTCTACCACTTGAGTCTGCTTTCAACCATGTTTATTTTAGTTACTTTTCACTTAAGGTCTTGGCTTTTTGCCTAGGTAATGCTTGGACTGAGGTTCTCCTACCTGTGCCTCCTATGTAACTGGGATTACATGTGTAAGATTCCATTCCTGGCTTGTTTATTGAGATGGAATCTCAGTAATTTTTTTTCCCATGCTGGCCTCAAACTGTAATCTTCTTATTTCTATCTCCCAAGTAACTGGGATAATAAATGTGAATTACTGCTGGGCAGGCACAATTCTGTGCATGGTCATTTTAAGTCTTATATATCTGAGCATGCTCAGTTTACTGTCCTACTCAGCAAGGAAAAATGGCAGACATATTTCTTGATATACTTACTTCAAGGTCATGGGGTATATGTTCAAAAAAGGTGGCAGACATAAATATTATTGGGCATGCTTAGCTCAAAAGAATAACCAGCCAGGTGCCTGTGGCTCACACCTATAATCCTAGCTACTTCCAGGAGGCTGAGATCTGAGGACTGCAATTGAAAGCTGGGCAGAAAAGTATGTGATACTCTTAGATTCAGTTACTCACTAAAAAAGCCAGAAGTGGAACTGCAACTCAAATGGTAGAGTACTAACATAAAAGGTTAGGGACAGTGTCCAGGCCCTGAGTTCAAAGACCAACACACATACACTATATATCCAGCCAAGTTTACTGTAGGGGCCTAAAAATACTGAGCCAGAGTGGCCTTGGCTGGCTCTCAAGTTTCTCCAGAAAGTTTCAACCAAGGGAAGGGGAAACTGGGAAAACAAAGGAAGGGATGACATTGTCCAGAAAAAGAAATATAGTCACTACCTGTATAACACCTTAATAATAATAAAATTACATTTAAAAAGTTTCAACCTAAACAAAACATTTAGCAGTAATGTTGGAGTTTGTTCCTAAAGGAGCCTGCCTCAAGCAGCTAACATTGTCAGTATTTGGCCTTAATTTCAAGACAACAGGGAAGTGGCAATGTGGCTCAAGTGGGAGAGCACTACCTTTGAGCACCAAGAAGCTCAGGGACAGCACCCAGGCCCTGATTTCAAGCCCCAGGACCAGCCAAAACAAACAAAAGAACAGTATGTAATCTATCACAAATTCACTTTATCATTTTCTGTCTCTGTCACCCCCTTCTTCTACACCCTTCCTTTGTTTTATTCAGGAGAAAATTAAAGACCAAGAGATGCTATAAGGCTATCACATCAGGAGTAATCATGGCTAGTTGGTGACAAATGCAAATGTAAAGTATCAATAAATTGTTAGCTCTTTGGAACTTGTGTTGTCTCATCTTAACATCAAGAATCAAGCTTTTGATGTCTAAGTAATAGCTTATGAGAGTATAATAGTGGTATACTTTTGTTCCTTTTTCTATTTTTCATTAAAAATTTTTGATGTTGCTGACACGTTTCATTTAAATATAATTTTATTTCCTCAGATATTCGTGAATAAAACATTTTCTCATGCTGTTCTCTGGCAGAAATAATATTCATTGGCACTGTTTGATGACATTTCAAAAGTGTCTGCTGCTTCTTCTATTCTTAGATTTATGTTTTATTTTTCTTCACGAATACATAGCATCTTTTTATAGCCCCCCCCCATCATAATCAAAAAAGGGAGATAACTCTGGTATGCAGTGCTTAACCTTTGGTAAAAGTAATATATTTAATGGTTGATTTTGCTTTTTTGAAATTCTTTTTTTTGCCCTTCTTTATTGGAAAATTGTGTCATTTTAGCAATGAATACTGCTATTGGAACTTTATGGGAAATGACAAATGATATTCTGGCAAGTTGTGATATCTCAGTATATTTTTCAGGGCTTTTCTATTACTATCTCCTTTAGTGTATTTTTTTAAAAAAGTCAAATTCCTGTTTTTCCATTCTCGGGAATTTTCTCCTTGTAAAATTCATAAATTTGTGCTTTCACAGAATTTCATTTGAGCTGTAAATGATATCAAGCCTCTTCTAATTCTTCTGCAGAGTTTTTGAACTTAAGAACTATCTATAGATTTTTCTGATTTAGAATACTCCTGAAAGCTGGACACTGGTGACTCATGCCTGTAATCCTAGCAACTCAGAAGGCTAAGATCTAAGGATCTCAATTTAAAGCCAGCCTGGGAAGGAAAGCCCATGAGACTCCCATATCTGATTAACCATCCCAAAAATGCTGAAAGTAGAGCTGTAGCTCAAGTGGTAGAATATTAATCTTGAACAAAAACACTCAGGGACAGCTTTTTTTTTTTTTTTTTTTTTTTTTTTTTTTGGCCAGTCCTGGGCCTTGGACTCAGGGCCTGAGCACTGTCCCTGGCTTCTTTTTGCTCAAGGCTAGCACTCTACCACTTGAGCCACAGCGCCACTCCTGGCCGTTTTCTGTATATGTGGTGCTGAGGAATCGAACCCAGGGCTTCATGTATACGAGGCAAGCACTCTTGCCACTAGGCCATAGCCTCAGCAAAAATAAATATTCTTGAAAAAGACAATCCATCTGATATGTTTATTGTTGAATATGAATTTATAAAATTTTGTGAATTTGTTAACATAAGGACAGGTTTTATTTGGGGGAGGTGAGGTTAATTATGAAATTTCCACACATATATACAATATATCCACATCAACCTTATCTCCTCTATAACTTTCCCCATTCTACTCCCTTTCTTAAAACTGTTTCAAGGGGTTTTATCGTTTTCATACATTCAAGTAGACTGTGTGGATCATATGTTTCATTATTTACCCCCCCCCTTTTATTTTATTTTTTATTTTTATTTTTTGGTGATGGTCCTGGGGCTTGAACTCAGGGTCTGGGTACTGTCCCTGAGCTTTTTTTTTAACTCGAGGTTAGTGCTCTACCACTTGAGCCAAAGGGCTACTTCTAGCTTTTTCTCAGTGGTTTATTGGAGATAAAGAGTCTCGTGGACTTTCTTGCCTAGGCTGGCTTTGAACTGCAATCCTCAGGTCTCAGCTTTCTGAGTAGCTAGGATTACAGGCATGAGCCACCAGTGCTCGACTCGTTTCAATCCCCCCTCCTCACCCATTTGAACCTGTATTTCTTTCCTGCCATTCCCTTCCTCTCCTCTTCCTTCTCCTTATTAATTGTTTAACTTTGTTCTTTGTCTCTGTTTTCCCAGTGTCAACTAAAAGCGTAACACATGTCTGCCTTTTGGAGTGGTACTAAGTTTTTTTTTTCATTAGAATCTGATTATTTTACTCATACCTCTCGGTTCTCTGATGCTATCTCCCACTCTGATGGGCCTAGCTTCCATCTTCCCTGGCCTAGTGATTTCAAGAGCCTCCTAGTTGGCAGGCAGGCTTCAGCATTTTGCCTCCATCATTTTTCTTAACCAGTACCTGGAGTACTATTAAAATATAAGAGAGGTCCTGTCACTTTGTCTTTGAATGTCTTTTTGCCTCATTCAGAGTAAAAGTCAACATATCTGCATCAATGAGCCTATAAGGCCCCTCTTCCCTCTCTAACTTCACTTCCATGCTCTCTCTCCTTTCACTCTAGCCACTCCAATTCCTATTTCCTTACTATGCCAAGAAACTCCTTCCTCAAGACTGTACTGTCTTTGTCTGGAACTCTTTCCCTAGCTACATCTACATGACACTGTCCCTCTTTATTTTAAAATCTTGGTGCCTCAGCATGTTGGTCCATGCCTGTGATCCCAGGACTTAAGAGTGTTGCATGAACTGGTGAGGCTCCAGAGAGATCTCCAGAAGGGAGGAGGCTCCTACCTGGCCCTTGGAAATGGACTTTGTAATGTTGTTACAGAAAAAAAAATTGGGACATATCTAGCTAAATACCAAGAGAGTTTATTATCAAAGCAAAGCAAAAGACACTATACACCCTGGAATAATTGTGGACACATCTGAGAAAAGGCAATGAGCACTGTAACATCATGGGAGAAATGGGTTAAGGCTTTGGCTTAAATATACCTTAACATAAGTGCTTTCCTGTTCTGAACACCTGGTACATTCAATCATTCTTGCTGTTACATTGTTTTGACCTCAATTGGGCCCAGAGATATCAAGTCTGGTCATTAATTTTGGAATATTGTGACATAGATGTCTGTTTTCCTTTTATGGCTGGGGAAACTTAGCTTCTGCTCAGGACCATTAGATATTTTAGTACATCATTATGTATAATCAAAGGAGTTTTTTTTTTTGATTAATTCTTCCCCCTTGGATAAGTGTCTTCTTGCCTGCCTTCCTCCTTCCCTCCCTCCCTCTCGCTCTCCCTTTCTTTCTTTCTTTCTTTCTTTCTTTTTGTCAGTTGTGGGGCTTGAACTCTGGGCCTGGCACTGTCCCTGAGCTCTTCAGCTCAAGGCTAGTGCACTAGTACATTGAGCCACAGTTCCACTTCTGGTATTTTGGTGCTTTAATTGGGGATAAGAGTCTCACAGACTTTCCTGTCTGGGCTGGCCTTGAACCGCAATCCTCAGATCTCAGCCTCCTGAGTAGCTATAATTACAGGCGTGAGCCACTGGTGCCAGCAAGTGTCTTTGTTTAAGATACCATTCTTGCTCAGTTTCCAAAGTGTAGTAATCATTTGGCAAGAAGGCAGGATCAGAGGAAGAGAGCTGCTTTTTGTTTTTTAAACTATATGTTGTAGCATAGTCAGAGCATGTAAAACTTAAAGCAAAGAAAGTAGTGCTTTTGTGCTTTTAATCAAACTATCCACTGTGACAATATTTATCTCTGAATTTTTGGCTCCTGTTTCCCAGGTCTTATTTCCCTTGATTCTGTCCTGCCTCAGGCAGGTGGTAAGTTTGATTCCCCTTCCCCTCCCCAATAAAACTTAAAAATGTTGAAATTCAAAAGATAACACATTCTCAAGAAGTTTTCCTCTGACTCCCTATTTAAATCTCACACTTAGTAATCCCTATTTTTGCCTTGGCCATTTTTTAAAATTAATATAACATTTACCATGACCTAACTGGCTTGAACTCAGGGCCTGAGCAATGTCCCCAGCCTTCTCAAGGCTAGTTAGCACTCTATCACTTGGGCCACAGTGCCACTTCTGGCTTTTTCTATATATGTGGTGCTGAGGAATCGAACCCAGGGCTTCATGTATATGAGGCACGCACTCTACCACTAGGCCATATTCCCAGCCCCACCACCTAACTTTTATTTTGGGGGGGAGGCTGGTCTTGGGGTTTGAACTCAGGGCCTGGGCACTGTCCCTGAGCCTTTCTGCGCTCAAAGCTAGCACTCTACCACTTGAGCCACAGTGCTACTTATGTGGTAACTGAGGAATCGAACCCAGGGCTTCATGCATGCTAGGCAAGCACTCTATCACTAAGCCACATTCCTGGCACCCCAACACCTAACTCTTTAACAGATGTATTATTTATTGTCCTACATAGCCACAGAAATTCTTGAATCTAAATTTCATAGAGTGTATTTCAAGTACCAGATATAAAGAAGGCTCTACAAGAAAGAAAAAAGTTGAACAATTTCACTTGGTAATTAGTATGAGGAATGAGAAGCCACATGATGGGAACATTGGATAAGAATCTGTGGTTACAAAGGGATCCTTTAAGAAGATCTGTAGAAGCAGGAGGGCTGGGCATCTGGGAATGCAAACCTTTCAGGTTTTGTGTTTATCCTCCCACTTCATCTCCTCTGATGAAGATGTGGTAAGGACGAGGTCACGGTTATCTTCACTTCTTTAGCTGAGCTAGCTAGAGGCTGATTATTCAGCTAGTGGTGTCCTAAATTCCACATGAGGCCCAGCTTTATATTGAAAAAGACATAGAAGTTGACAATTGTTAATTTTGTCAAAGGACAAAATGTCAAGAATTAATTGGTTTTCTTTTTTACTTTAGCATCTGGAAACCCATCATTCCATGAAACCAATGGATATTCCAGTAAACCAAGCACAGGATTATGGTTTTGTAGACAAAAAGACTCCACTGGAGTAGATCTAGTTTGTTGGTGGTGTTTCCCTCTGCTCTTTTTCCCCGCTCTTCTGCTTTCATGGATCTGTTTTCTCACAGTGTTAAGTGTATTCAAGGGGCTGCAGGTCTTTGTGACAAGAGTCACCTGTAGCCATCGGCTTTTCAATAGACTCCTAATTCTACCTCTCACAAAATGTGGCTTCTCTGTTTCTGGAGTTCCCTTGCAACATTATCATATCACTTAAGTTAGCTGGGTTGGGATATTTGATTATATCTCCCTCCTGATTAGTTTTGGCATGGGTGACTTCATTTGAACTTTAACTCATTCTTATGGAGCCCTGTCCAGGAATCCAGTGTCAAACAATAGCCTCTTACCATTCATTTAAAGACGCCTATTCTGTTTTCAGACTGCCAAGTCATTCTTCCATAGTTCAGCATGTGGAATCTACAATGATCCTGAAAATGACATAAATTTGGGTATGTAGCAGGCTTTGCCCCATTTCCACAATCACTCTTCACTATATCTTGGATAAAATCTTGGGCATTTCTCAGGTAATTCATATATAGTAAAACCCCTAACTATGTTGTAATGCCACACTTCTGTAATCCCAGAACTCAGGAACAAAAGAATCACAGGTTGAGGCCAGCCTGGGATACACAGTAAGCCCTTTTCTTTGAAGAAAAAAATATCTGGTCCACATTAAAGGCTATGTTTGAGTTGGTATTTCTCTCCCAACACATCTTTTGGGCAAAGATCATTTTAAGATAGGCTAGTTCCCAGGATCCCACTTCATCCAGGTCCCTCCCCAAATACATCAGTCAAAGAAATGCAACTTCTTCTATACTTCATCTTTCTTTCCTTCTGTCCCCCTTTTCCTCCCTTCTCTTACTCTGTTATCTCAAACTATTATAGTCTCAGACTTTCTAAAGTGAGACACCAACCTCTTGTGATCTAGCAAGTAATACGGAACACAGGCCTAACACAGGTAATACAAGTAATACGGAACACAGGTGCCTAAAAGCTATTTTTTTCCCCTGAAAACACTGACTGTGTACTAGGGCCCCTGAATTAATTAAAAGCAGTAGAAAAGCTTGTCATCCAGTCTCCATTTTGTATTGTATGGGAATTCAATTATGAGATACAAAGGAGTCTTTATTAGAAAGCCAGCAACTGCAGGCAAACACATGTCCCCCAAAATGTAAAGCCTCAAATACACAATATTGTTAGCAAACTGAGCCATGAGGGTAGGAGAGTAAAGAGAGCAGAAAAACAAACTCAACAAATCTGATCAACTCTAATGGAGAGTTGAAAAGGGATGCCATGGTGATCTGAAGGAGTCAAGAGACATGAGGCATAGTGCAAAATGGGAGCTGAGCTGACAGAGAAGGAGGTGTCTAAATAGAGTTATGGTCAGGAAGCATGGTCACAAGGAGCTTGAGAGTCTTGAGAGTTCATGGTGTAGGTCCAGTAACCTATTGTCCAAGTCCCTACCCCTGCCTCTAGGAATCTAGGCACCCCCATCACTTGGGGATGGGACTTCACCTTCCTCCACCAAGAAGACAAGATCGTGCCAGTTGGACCCAATTCCCTATCATCCACCATGTTGCCAAGATGGCACCACTTAGATCTAGTATCCTAGTATTTATGTCTTTTGCTCTGACTTAGTCTCTTATCACTTTGCAGCAATCTTGGAAACCAAGAAGGAGAATGAAGGGGGGAATGAAACTATGAGCAAACCCAGGACAAGCTTATTAGGGCCCAGCTAGTCAAGAGCTCTAACCACTGGGAATGCTTAACTCTAACTGCCCCCAGAATGCCTTGAGCCCTGAGCCAGTCAGATTTGTACCTGTGTTCTCATCTTGCTTGCTTGAACACCTGATTGTTGTAACTTTGTTTTTTGCCTTTATAAGCCCTGTGTAATCACAGCTCGAGGCTGCCTCCTAACCTCCACTGTGTTGGTGGGTAGGACAAGGCCCGGGCTGCAGCCCCACTTGAATAAAGTCTTGCCTTGCTATTGCATTTCGGAATGTCTGAGTCTCGGTGGTCTTCTTGGTGGTGGTTTCGCAACTTGGCATAACGTTTGGGGTTTCGTCCGGGATAGCCCCAGAGACCCCCGAGACCCCAGACTCCGAAGGTAAGAAAACAGCCCTGTTCATTTGTCTTGCCTTATAATGTGTCTGTTTTGCTTTTGCTTATTTCTTGAAGGGGTTGTCGAAGAGGACATGCTTACTCGTCCTGGGGAGACTGGGGGATGCCCCAGACTCTCCACTCTTGAAGGGGGACCCCTGGAGCCCTGCCTTCAACTTAAGTCCACTCCTTCTGCACCCTTGCAGGAGGTTGTGGGCCAACTTGGGAAATCTCCATCTCCAACTCATGGCTTTTCTTGTTCTTGTTCTTGTTCTTGCCTGTGTGTTTTCCTCCTTTTGTATTGTTATAGTTGTTTTGTTTTTTGTAGCCTTTTGGACTGAACATCTGATCAGAGCTATGGGTAACGTTCTATCATGGGAAACTCCATCTAGCCCCCTAGACTTGATCCTTGCTCACTGGAGGGAGGTTAAGAAGATAGCTCAGAACTAGAGTGTGGCCCTTAAGAAGGAAAAGTGGATCACCCTGTGCAAGTCAGAATGGCCCACCTCTAAGAGAACTAATTGGCCACCCGAGGGAAGCTTTGACATAGGTAAGATCAGGACTTTGCAATGCCTAATCTACACCCCTCATTTGGGCCATCCAGACAAAAGAGAAACCAAGGAGGGTTTTACTAAGACTATCAAGCCCTGGAAAATGAGGCTGGAGAATGCTAAAATTATTTGTTAAAGGTTTTGTCTTAAAATTTGGGTGTTGCAGGAGTAAGATTGAATGCCTCTTGCCACTGGAAAATGTACGGCCTATGCTTATTTTGCATGCTTTAAGATCTTTTGAATATGTATGTCAGTGTGAACATGTTTGAGACTGTTAGCATGATGTAAAATTGAGTGAGTTTAAGTTTAAAATCCAAATGGTCATCAAGTTTGGGCATTACAAAATGCTTTAAAGGATTATTGCATTGTTTTAAAAACAAACTAGAGTTAAAAAAGGATTTCTCAGGGTTCTTTAATTAGCAGTCAAAAAAAGTGGGTATCTTAATAAATTAAGACTTGATTTAACAAAGGGCAAGCTGGCGTGAACTCATCAAGCCCTATGGAGTCAGGATGGAGCCAATAGAGGGCTATCTTTTGTCTCTTTTGTTTTCAGGTGAACTTTGGAAACCTTGTGGTAAAAGTGAATGATTTGACTGGAATTTCTAATGGTTAGAAAGTTTATTTGATGTGATCCAATTCCTGTGCTATTTTTTAATTTGGATTTTAAAGGATATTTATTAAACTAATGGGGATAGAAGTAAACTCTCATTAACTCTATGTATGTAGGAAGAAATGGCAAAATGGGCCAATATTTCTCACTAATTTATTGGAAAGCTGAATGGATAAGTATTTCTAATTCTGTAATTGTAATTCTTTTTTTTTTTTTTGGCCAGTCCTGGGCCTTGGACTCAGGGCCTGAGCACTGTCCCTGGCTTCTTCCAGCTCAAGGCTAGCACTCTGCCACTTGAGCCACAGCGCCGCTTCTGGCCGTTTTCTGTATATGTGGTGCTGGGGAATTGAACCTAGGGCCTCGTGTATCCGAGGCAGGCACTCTTGCCACTAGGCTATATCCCCAGCCCTGTAATTCTTGCATTAAGAAAAAAATTGTCATTTGAGTTCAAAGGTCTTCATGCCATGCAGTAACTGGGACTGAAGAAAAAAAAAAGAGGCTCTTTTGAAACAAGCAGCCCAGAGGCAAAGGGAGGCACCTGGTTTCAGAATGCCTGTAAGCTTCAGAGTTTTTCCAATGCAGATAAAAGCTAAAGTGTTAGTGTTAAAGCAGAGGTTAGTAAAAAGGCTTTGGAAGTCAAGAATACATTTATAAGAAATTTGGAAGTAAAATTGTCCTAAATGATTATTGTAATGTGAGAAAAGGAGAATTATGGCTACCAAAATGTTTAATTGCCATTCCAGTTTCTTTGTAGGTTCTTTGTAACAATTTCCAGCAAGCCCACAGAGGACAGGTGATTCCTAAAAGTTTGTGAAGATCTAATATTGGCCCTTAATAAGTTCCAGGTAAGAGCATGCTTAAAAACTACTTCTGTGTGGACGACCTTGTTGCTTTTAATTGGAGTAAAGTGGCCTCTTGTAAGACTCATTGATCTGAAATCTGCGGTTCGAAGCCAGCCCGGGCAGAGAAAGGTCCCTGTGAGAGACTTGTCTCTAATCAGCCAGCAAAGTGCTGGGAACAGAGTCATGAGTTGCTTTGAGGCTCAAAGTGGTAGGGTGCTAGTCTTGAGCTGGAGAGCTGAGGGACAGCACTCAGGCCCTGAGTCCAAGTCCAGTGAAAAGTCACTCCTGGGACAAAAGTGATGGAGCATCCAGAGGCAGTAAGCCACTGCTTGGATGGCAGAGATGGTGTTAGATCCTACAGTCACTCCTGTTTGGCCTTTCAAAAGTTAATCAAAGCTGGGAAGTCCTAGAAGAAAAGTTTGTAAGCATGCCTTTTTAATGCCCATGTCTGTCTACTGGGCAGGAACTTGCCAGTCATCTATGATAGTGGGTAGTAAGAGTAAGTTTGTCAAATTGAAGTGCCAGACTTTGAAGTCAGGCCCCACTTTACCACGTGAACCCCACTTTACCACGCAAACCTGAGATAAGCAGGCCCTATGAACAAACCCAGGACGAGCCCATTAGGGCCCAGCCGGTCAACAACTAACCGCTGGGAATGCTTCACTCTGACTGCCCCCAGAATGCCTCGAGCCCTGACCCAATCAGATTTGTACCTGTGTCCTAATCTTGCTTGCTTGAACACCTGATTGTTGTAACTTTGTTTTTGCCTTTATAAGCCCTGTGTAATCGCAGCTCGAGGCTCCCTCCTAACCTCCGCTGTGTCGGTGGGTAGGACGAGGCCCGAGTTGCAGCTCGCTTAAATAAAGCCTTGCCTTGCTTTTGCATTTCGGAATGTCTGAGTCTCGGTGGTCTTCTTGGTGGTGGTTTCGCGACTTGGCACAACAAAATGAGAGGATAAGTTTAAAATCCCAACCCCCTGCATCTACTCAAAGCCCTGACTGGCAGTGAGAATTTTAAGCTGATACATCTGTTCAGGAAAGAAAGCTTGTGGACCTGAGATTGTGTCCTTATTGAGATCTGTCAAAGGCCTGCAAAGGTAATGTAGGCATTTTTAGGTCATTAGAGATCAGTTCCCCAGCCAGTCAGGAAAAAGCTTTTACAAACTAGAATGTTAAAAGGCTACACTGTCTGTATAGTTAAGTTAAATGTTGAATGTAATTTCCAGTTTGGAGTAAAGCTCCTAATGGACATCTGATCCTGCAGCCCCTTGGTAAAGTAGACTAAGGTTATAGGTTCCTGGCTAGGTAAGGTCAACAACGCCCCTGAGTCAGCATGAAGAAGTTATAGAAGATGGATGATCTTTGCCCATCAGCCCCCCATTTTAGGACCAAGGGACCAGAGTTGTTTTTGGGAAGATGAGGCAGGATAAACTAGAGGCATGGAAAACAGAGGTAACAGTATAGACTGCACCTGTGAGAAATGGTTACAGGCCAAGCCTTCTATGTTGGCTTAAAAAAAAATCCTAGTCTTAATATCTGATTCAAACTTATTGCCCTGGCAAAATGACCCAAGGGCCATTGATTGCCTAAAGCTGTCTTGACTTTCAGTGATGCGCCAGCCTTCAAAAGCAAGTGTGCTTAAGAAGGAATTAGGAAAATACTAGGAAATTTGACTAAAGTTAGGCTTTAGGTTAAGCTTCTCTAACCAGTCTATGGAGAAAGTTGCAGGTAACCCAGCAGAAGGTGTGACATTCTACTGGAACCACTGCCACTGCTGCCTGACACCACGGCCCCTGCCCATTGCATTTGAGTGAGGATCAAGGACAGTCTAACAGTCATCTGGAAGAATCTACATCTTCAGATGAGACTCTTATCACATGCAGCTGACAGGCTGGAGAGTCACTTCCAGCAATGCCTGGGGTGGGAGGTGTGTCCAAGAGTATTAAAATGTGTCTAGATGGATTATGGTGTGACCTCAGAAGAGAGGGAGGTAACTGCCATCAGGTGTGCCAGGTACCAAGGTAACTGGACAGAGATTTAAACTGCTGGGGGCATCTTCATGGAGCCCTCCTGGGGATGGATCTTGCAGATGCTACTGGCCAACCTTAGGCACTTAGAGGAACTGGAAACTGGAGAAATCCACTCTAGTTGGTTCATGATATAGAATATGGATATAGAATATAGATATAGAATAGTTGGCTTATGATAGTTGGCTCTGGTCTGGCTTCTTAGGAGCAGCAGTCCCATTGGACTGACCATTGCCCCATCTTTGTCTTCCCCAACAGCCTGTGGGTGGAGTCACAGTAAATTGCCTAGATGTAGTTGAGATAAACCGGAAAATGTACACAGTTTAAAACTCTAGCAGCAAAGAAGCCCCAGAAAATGTAAAGAGGAAGGTTAGTATAGAAAGCCTTGGAGAAAGGGATAGAGAAATGGTTTCCTCTAGATAAGAAAGGGATTTAAAGTGGGCTGGGGATATAGCCTAGTGGCAAGAGTGCCTGCCTCGGATACACGAGGCCCTAGGTTCGATTCCCCAGCACCATATATACAGAAAAAACGGCCAGAAGCGGCGCTGTGGCTCAAGTGGCAGAGTGCTAGCCTTGAGCGGGAAGAAGCCAGGGACAGTGCTCAGGCCCTGAGTCCAAGGCCCAGGACTGGCCAAAAAAAAAAAAAAAAAAAGAAAGGGATTTAAAAAGTAAATTGTCACAGAATGTTCCAGTAAGTCACTGATGGTGTGAGTGGGGATATGTTAAATTTTATAAGACACATATTATAAAACTGTATAAGGAAAGACTTTAGAGAGAGAAAACAAAAATGTTTCCTTTAAATTAAAAGGTTTTGGCATGTTAAAGGTGAGAAAGACAATCCCTAGAAAGTGAGTATGTAACAAATGGTATCAGTATGTCTTAAAATTAGAGCATATGAGTAAAGTTGGTATGTAATCAAATTGGCTATAATATAAATAGGGTCAGAATTGGGGCTTTGGTGTAAAACTATGTTTATCTGTACCTGTATCTGCAGGGCTAAGGGACTTGTGTGATGTCATCTAAAATGTCATTCCTAACTTGCAATCGCATTTGTTATGAGCTTTTTTCACCCCCTCAGAGCCCTATAGCAAGTCACCAAGAGATCCAGTCCAAGCTAAAGGCCCTTTATGAGACTGGACCCCCTCCTGAGCCACACCCGCTACCAACTAAGAAAAGCGCCACCGACGACTTATGGTATTGCAGGCACAATACCAACCTGTCCCTATCGATTCTGTCAGAATCAAACTAATAAGCAAGGAGAACCACGATTGGTTCTCGAGTTACCTATCAGAACAGAGGAATGAAGTGGGGAATGAAACTATGAGCAAACCCAGGACAAGCTTATTAGGGCCCAGCTGGTCAAGAACTCTAACCACTGGGAATGCTTAACTCTAACTGCCCCCAGAATGCCTTGAGCCCTGAGCCAATCAGATTTGTACCTGTGTTCTCATCTTGCTTGCTTGAACACCTGATTGTTGTAACTTTGTTTTTTGCCTTTATAAGCCCTGTGTAATCGCGAGGCTGCCTCCTAACCTCCGCTGTGTCGGTGGGTAGGACAAGGCCCTGGCCATGGCCCCGCTTGAATAAAGTCTTGCCTTGCTATTGCATTTCGGAATGTCTGAGTCTCAGTGGTCTTCTTGGTGTTGGTTTTGCGATTTGGCATAACAGAGAGAATAGGAGACCAGACCACCTACCTGATCAACCTACTTGGTCAATCCTGAAATGAGATAATGGACTGTCAGACTACTTCTGATAGTTCTCTGGTCATTTCTGACTACCTCTGAATATACTTGTGACTGGGGCTGTTTAACTGTACATACCTTTTGCCTTTTACCCATAATCCATTGTCTATTTAAACCTATAGCTCACGTCCATATCCTGAAGATGGGCTGAAGTGCTGTCTTTCTGTGGCTACCCATGCCATGTAATAAATCGCTTATTCTGCCCTTTACCATGTGTCTTTAATTGTGGCCAGCCATAACATGTGGAAGCCTAAACGTTAGGACCTGGGAACAACTCATAGCCAAGCTTTCTATAAACGATTCTCTTGAGCTTCCTGTTTGAAATTTTGCTGGGGTCCTTTGCCCCCAGTGCTCTCCTGGCCAGCGGGAGAGGCGGGGAGCGTACCCTACGGGGTGAGCCAAGAGGAGGTAAAGAGTCGCAAACCGCCCGCACCCAGCCCCCTTCGGCAGAAGGACAATCAGACGATTTGGAGGATGTCTTACACAGTCTCCACTTTATTAAGGGGGGAACCACATTTATAAAGGCCAGAGGGCGGCAGGAAGGGGAGGGGTGTAGCGCACCTAACTAGGGGCTATGATTGGGGGCCTGGGATGTCCGTCAAGGGTGGAGGGCCAAGGGACCTCCCTAAGGGCGGCCTACATCTACATCATGGTCCACAGGACCGCCTCCGTGTTCACCACCAGTGGCCATCTTGGCTACACGTGGTCCTGAGGCTGGGAGGTGGGGCTGGTTAGAGCTGCCTTTCTGGTTCTGGACCTGGAAGGCAGGCGGGGCTAACAGCTCCAGGCTCCAGGGGCTCCAGGGCTGGAAAAATAGGCGGGCCAGCTAGAATCGCCTTATAATGTTGCAAGGCATCTGGGTGGGCATGCCCCACAAAATTTTAACAAGGACTTAGAGTCTGCTCTTGCTAAAAACACTAACTTTTCCCTTGGGACTTAAAGATGCCTGACAGTAGGATAAAAAAATAAATAGAATAAAAGCTTGGCATCTTTGCTTCCATTTTGTATCTTTTTTCTTTTTCTCTGAGTCATTCTTTCCTGAACCAGCTAGCACTCTACAAGCCTGATAAACTTCTTGTGAAGAGTTGAAACTATCCCTTTGGCAACAGCAATATTCTTATCACTGTCAGGACTGACCAATCCTGAAATAATGATCAACCAGACCACAGTTTAACTAAGCCTGCTTGTCTTCCTCTCCACTTCCCCGTTTAGGGCTTTTGTTCTGAAGAGTAAAGGTAAATCCTACTTTGAGGCAGCAGTGACTCCATTTTGAAACCATAGCCATCTTGTTTATGTTGAACTGTAAGAACTGACTTGTTTGTGCTGAGACTGCTAAACTGTAAATTTCTTGAACAAAGCTATCTTAAAGTCAGCCAGGCCCCACTCTGTGCCTGTAACCTTGGGCCTGCACAAGCTTTGAGAAATAGCCATGCTGGCCAAAGATAAACAGGCACTGTGATCCCCACTGGCCGCCAAAATATTCCATCTAGCAGGACAGGTTGTCAGAACCCAGACAGCCAAGAGACTGTTTTGATAACCTCTGTCCACCCTGGAATGTTGCCCCTAGCCCAGAGCCATTCAGATCTGTAAACACCTGCTTACTGTAACTTTGTGGTTTTTGCTTTTATAAACCCTGTAAGATTTCAGCTCCGGGTCCTCCTCCCTATCTCCGCTGCATTGGTGAATGGGATGAGACCCAAGCTGCAGCTTGCCTGAAGAAAGCCTTGCTTTTTGCATTTTGGAATGTCTGGCTCTTGGTGGTCTTCTTGGAGGTCATCTCGCGACTTGGGGCATAACAGTTCCTTTCCCAATTTAAATAGGAAGTGCCTATTAGTATTTGTGCAACCTCTCCTCTTCCTCTCCCCCCCCCCCCCGACTGAAAATGCTGGTCCCCTTCTCTTTCTGTTAAAATTGTACTGATGCAAGTTCCTTTCTTGCTTATCACCATTACTTTTTCCACTGGTTTTTTTTTTGTGTGTGTGAGTGGACAGCCCTGATTTGATAGAACATTCCTGTTGTGAGTCCTTTGACAAAAACATGAGGTCTAAGAAGCCCCCTCTTCAGTCTAATGGGGACAGAACATACCACTGTGGTGGGAACAAACCTCATCCACTGCTTTCTTCAACCTCAATGAATTTGTCACCAGGTAATATAGTCTGTGGGTGGATAATAGTCTAACAGTGACAGAGCTAATTTTTCTATATTTCAGTGTGTTCAAAAATCACTTGACTTGAAAGCGTGGCAAGTACTTGACAATTACTGCATGTTAGGAAAATAGAGGAGAAAGGAAAAGGAAAAGGCCAGACTCAGTTTTCAACAGGCTAGGACTATTTATTGAGGCACAGAGAGGGGTACAACATTTCCTTGGGAATGGAAGTTGTGCCTCAATAAACAGTCCTAGCCTGTTTAGAATAGAGTCCAGGCTATTCATTTTTTTCTAGCATTGTGCAAGTAACAGAGGCCTCAGCAGAGCCTAAGAATCTCCCCTATCTCTCATCCTACTACATTGTTAGTCAGCAATGCCCAATTTTTCCTCTTCATGTCACTCACAGTAATAGGTCCAATCTGATTGTCTCCTCACAATCTGAACTGAGGCTCAGACTGTGGTGAGATGGTGGTGGTTGCTTGAACTAAAAGTCTTTCAGAGTCAAGATAGAGAGTTCTAATGTACAAACTGATAAGGAAGAAGGAAGCAGGAAGAGAAAGCAGTTCCAGTGTCATTTAAACAAATTGTAGGGCTGGGATGTAGCTCAGTGGCAAAGCGCTTGCCTAGCAAGTGCAATGTCCTGGGTTTGATCCTCAGTACCAAAAAAGAAAAGACAAAAAAAAAAAGTTAAAAAAAAACACAAATTGTAGTCTTCCTCACACACAAATGTCTTCTACATTACAGTATGTATACTAGTTTTCTAAAAAAAAAAAAACTCATTTGTTGTATTCTTAGTTTAAAAAAATATTTTTTGACAGTACTTGGTTTTGAATTAACACAGTCCTAACACATGCTAGGTAAGGGCTCTACCACTTGAGCCACAATTCTTTTCATCTCTTTTTGCTTCAGATTATTTATCAGGCTGGGAATATAGCCTAGTGGTAAAGTGCTTGCCTCGTACACATGAAGCCTTGGGTTTGATTCCTCAGCACCACATATATATATATAAAAAAAAAGCCAGAAGTAGCACTTTGGCTCAAGTGGTAGAGTGCTAGCCTTGAGCAAAAAGAAGCCAGGAACAGTGCTCAGGCTCTGAGTTCAAGCCCCAGGACTAGCAAAAAACAAAAAATCACCCAGATTATTTATCAGACAGGATCTCCCCTCTTTTGCTTGGGGGCTAGGCTAGGAGGAATTCCTCTACTTAAACCTCTCCAGTAACTAGGATTACAGATGACACATAGAACCACCAGGCTCAGATTATTTGCTGAGATGGGTGGCCATTAATTTATGGTTTCAAACCACAATCTTCTCAGTCTCCACCAGCGGAGTACCTAGGATTACAGGTGTGCATCATCATATCCAGCTGAAGAGCGTAGAGAATAAAATTGTGACCATTATGCCCCTAACAGCTATTTTGCTTCTGTACCTTTGCTTGCTAATCCATGGGGAAGTGGAAGTCTTCCTATAGCTACTTTGTAACCCCCCCCCCACCACCACCCCTCTGTGAACTCTGTACATACCCGAACCTGAGCACTGGAGGATAACGGCCATCTGGCCCGGGATGTGATTAATTGTCCGCGCCCGGAGCCCACTCAAGGTTGGACATGACTAAGTGTCCAGTCTCAGACCCTGGCCTGGATCTGGGCACAAGAGACAAGAACCATCTGGCTCCAGGAATGTGGCTACGTGACCACTCTTGGAGGCCCACCCGAATCTGTACCCCAAGTTTAAGGCCGTTTGGCCCATACGTTTGGTGGGAAAACACAGGCCAATCCTGAGGCGACCAGTAAACTAGGGCAAATGTCAACCAATCATGTGCTTGTAACCAGGGGTCTTCCCCAACTTCCCTGTACCTGTCTATAAAAGCTGTGCTGGAATTGTGCTCGGGGCCTCTCAGCGTCACTGGCAACCAGTGCGTTGGGGGTCAGGGTAAGAACTTGTAACAGACGACCCTTGTGGTTTGGCTTTGACTCTGAACTCTGATGGTTGTCTTTGGGGGCCTTAAAATCTGGGCATTACACAGCTTAATATATTTATTTTTAATTCAGAAGAGGCCTGATGATTTATAAAGCTGACTTCTCTGACCTAGCTGTAGTTAGGGACAAACAGGTAGAAAATAGAAGCAATCTATTCATGTGTTTGTTTATTTTTATCACACTATGAGGAGGATGAAGTCATTTTAGTAACATATTATTACTCATTACTAAGGAAGGCTTTGAGGAAGTTAATGTTTTCTATATGTGAAGGTTCCAATCTCTTAATCAGTTTGTTCTGTTAGAATGAAATACCACAGACTGGGTAATTTATAAAGAAGTAGAAATTTATTTCTCCAAGTTCTTGAGCATGAGAAGCCAAGATCAAGATCAACATTCAGCCTGGCTTCAGCCCTCAGCAATCCTCCAGCCTCAGCCTCTCAAGTGCTGGGACAATTTACCTTATTCACTATGCACAGCTTTGTATTCCTTGATGTTTTAGTAAAACAGATATTTTACCCACAAATTTGGCATACACACATTAACATTTTGTCCTGCCCATCATGGGGCTTGAAGTCAAGGCCTTGGTACTATCTCTGAGCTTTTTCACTCCGAGCTAGCGTTCAACCTTTGAGCCACAGCACTACTTCAGGTTTTCTGGTGGTTAATTGGAAATAGGAGTTACACAGATTTTCCTGCTCTGGCTAGATTCAAACTGTGATCCTCAGATCTCAGCCTCCAGAGTAGCTAGGATTACAAGCACGAGCCACCAGCAAACTGGCACCAGGAATATGCTATGTTCTATCTTTCTGGATTTGTGTGTTTGTGTACTGGTCCTGGGCATGAACTCAGGTCCTGAGTGAAAGAATCTGTCCCAGCCATCCCAGGGGACCATGCAGAGATAGTCACGGACAAAAGAAGATTTATAAGGAGGTTTATTAGTGGGGCCATATCTTCCACAGGAGAGGGAGCTATATGGCCTCTGCACCTTAATCCAGGTGGTCTAGCATATAACCCTGGGGCTAAAGGAGAAGTAGGTAGGTCTGAGTAGTGCATGGGAGTGGCCCATTATAGCTCTAGGGCAGGGAGTTCAGGTGTGGGTGGGGCTGGGGGCTTGTGGGAGGGACTGAGGACTTGAGGTGGGGGAAATACTAACACTTGAGTGCTGTCCTTGAGCTTTTTTGTTCAAAGCTAGTGCTCTAACATTTGAGCCACAGCTCCACTTCAGGCTTTTGGATGGTTAATTGGAGATGTCTGATGGACTTTCCTGCTTAGATCTCAGCCTTCTGAGCAGCTAGGATTACAGACACGTGACATCAGTACCTGGCTTGGAATTTTTTCTTTATCACATATTATTTATGTCTATGCTAATTGAACTCTACTTAAGATTGCTTCCTAAAGAATAGAGTCCATCAACATGATTCTACATTTATAAGATTCGAAATATTCCATCAAAACATTCCTAGTTCACTTTCTGCAATATATCAAAATATAAAATCCACACCCCCAAATCAATATCTTTCCCATATACAAACAATGAACACTGAGAAAAATAAATTAGGAAAACATTTTCATTTGCAATTGCCTCAAAAACAGTAAAGTACTTAATTATCAACTTAACCAAAGAAGTAAAAGACCGGCTGGGGATATGGCCTAGTGGCAAGAGTGCTTGTCTCATATACATGAGGCCCTGGGTTCAATTCCCCAGCACCACATATATAGAAAATGGCCAGAAGTGGCACTGTGGCTCAAGTGGCAGAGTGCTACCTTGAGCCGGAAGAAGCCAGGGACAGTGCTCAGGCCCTGAGTCCAAGGCCCAGGACTGGCAAAAACAAAACAAAAACAAAGTCAGCCTGGGCAGAAAAGTCCCCATGAGTCTCTTATCCCCAGTGAACCACTCAAAAGCTGGAAGTGGTGCTGTGGCACAAGCAGTAGAGCACTAACCTGGAGCACATAGAGGCCCAGGGACAGCGCCTAAGCCCTGATTTCAAGCCCAAGACCAGCAAAACAAACAACAAAAACAAAAGCAGCATAGTATTGACACAAAAACAGACTGAAAGACCAATAAAATACAGGCTTCAAGTCACAGGCATAAAATCACACAGCTACTGCTAACCCACTTACAACAAAGGAGCTTGAAGAAAACGTAGCTTCTTAAACAAATGGTGCAGAAAAAAACTGTTTCTATGTGCAAAGCATTGAAACTAGACCTTGTTTTTCATCCTGTATAAAAATCAATTCCAAATGGATCAAAGATCTTATTGTAAGACCTGAAAACCTTGAAACTACTACAGAAAAGCATAGGGGAATCTCTGAAATATAAAGGCATAGGTAATTATTTTTTAAATAGAATTCTAGATGCCCAGCAAGAATTGAAAATTCTATTAACAATAGCGATTTGCAATCTGCTGAGATGCCCAACAACTTGATAACTGGATGCACTTGTGTGGTAATTTGAAGCAGGAAAATGTAGGAAACTGAAGATCATCACTGAATGAGATAATCCAAGTTCTAAAAGTCAAATACCACATGTTTTTACTTATTTGTGGAACCTAGACCTAAAATGCTGTTGCTATTGATGATGACAATCATAGAATATAAAAAGTGGGCTGCCTGGAGAGGGGGGGAAATCAGGGGGAGTAGGAGGGAGAAAGGAAAGAATGCTGAAAGTTGTAGAGGATTGAAGTACTATATATTTGAAGATAGCATAATGAAACTCACAATTGTTTGAAATGGCAGGGGATAGGGAGGAGACAATGGACATAGGAAAGAGGGAGTGAATTGAATTTGTTCAAAGTATACTGTATGTATATATGGAATTATCACAAGGAATCCCCCATATGAGTGTATAATAATTGTTAAGGAGCAGAGAATGTGGCTTAGTGGTAGAGTGCTTGCCTAGCATGCACAGAGCCCTGGGTCAATTCTGTTACAGGGTTCAAGGGAGAGGAGTCCTTGTCCTTCAAAGAGTCCACCACTCAGAGACAGTCGCAAGTGAAAAGATGGATTTATTGGGGAAGCAAAAAGCAAACTGACTGGCCAGGGACACAGCACAGATTGGGGAGCTGAAACTGCATCTGTAAAAAAGTGGGCCGACTGGCCAAGGTAACAGTGCAGACTTGGGAGCTGCCACCGTGACCCTGTGCAGTCCTCAAATTGGGGTTTATAAAGGTAAAAGCATAGCACAGCTGTAAGGGCTTGATGCAGGGAGTAGAGCAAGCAACAAACAAATTAAGAAAGCCAATTACAGAAGCAGAATTTTGGGGTCAGGTTAACCTAATCTACTCCTCCCAACATTTCCTACTATGGTTCCCTAATCAAGATCAAGTCAGCTGTGCTCCCTACAACAAATTCCTCAGTACCACATAAACAGAAAAAGCTGGAAGTGGTGCTGTGGTTCAAGTGGTAGTGTGCTGGCCTTGAGCAAAAGAAGCTCAGGGACAGTGTTCCAGGCCCTGAGTTCAAGCCCTGGGACTGGCAAAAAAAAAAAAAAAGTTGTTAAAATACAGTATATGACAGAATTGTAGAAGCTTCTGCAGATTGAATGATAAAACCATAATTGTGTTGTAATTACTTCTCTCAGAGATGAAGTATCAATATAATACTATTGCCAAATTGGTGAGTGTTTGAGGATGTTTCCAAAAGGGAAGAGTTTTTCATTTTTAGAAACTTAGATGTTTTTCCCCAAATTTGTCAAGATAGGTTTGATTTTTCAAGAATGCCAAAAGTCATTTGAGCTAAAGAATGGTCCATAAATTGGATGATTATGTGTTCTGATCTCATTGTATCCAAAATAAAATGTGGAAGTATTTACCCTAACTAATTTTATGAAGACATCTATAAACAGACTCTAAAGCATCAGATGTGTCAGAGCCAAGGTAGACTGTCGAAATTTTAAAAAACAAAACAAAACTTCTGACCTCTTTATCTTCTTTTAAAATTGACCCTGAAGGGGCTGGGGATATGGCCTAGTGGCAAGAGTGCTTGCCTCGTATACATGAGGCCCTGGGTTCAATTCCCCAGCACCACATATACAGAAAACGGCCAAAAGTGGCGCTGTGGCTCAAGTGGCAGAGTGCTAGCCTTGAGCAAAAAGAAGCCAGGGACAGTGCTCAGGCCCTGAGTCCAAGCCCCAGGACTGGCCAAAAAAATAAAAATAAAAATAAAAAAAATAAAATTGACCCTGAATAAAAATGTCTACATGATTCCAAAATGACTCGATGAATAAGTCTGGCATTACTTAGAGTGGCAGAGTACAAAAGGAATTGTTCGATGGAATCTTTTATTTTACAACTGGGTTGTACTGGAGTTAAACACATAGCCCTAAATTTAGTTAAACCATCTGAGTAACTTTTAATAACAGTGAGAACAGACTGTTCTGTGAAGACAGTCACATTTTAAATGCTTAGACATATAAATACTTTAGCCAACCTTGTACCAGTGAGCAAGGTAAAAATAAAATATTGACCTCTAGAGAAATGCCTATCATCTTACCCATGGTATTATTGAGCTTGCTTTCTCACACCATTTTCTAAGCTGAAAAAATTTGAAACCTATAGCACAGTTGGAAGAATAGCATTGCTCACACACTGTTCATCTTGACTTACCAGTTTTGAATAGCTTGTCACATTTCCCTCACCTTTCTTTCTCTTTTTCACTGCTTTTTTTTTTTTTACTTTTGCTGAATCACTTGACAACATCATGACATTTTACCCCTGACAGTGTTCAGCAGATGTTATCCCAAGTACAGTGTCTTGACAACTTAGTTTTACAAACTAAAGAAATGGTAAGAGCAAGGAGGACTCTTTGGCCTCTCCCTGAAATGGGATGTAATGGTGTCGTGTGAAGTCTGCCCTTTTCTGTACCAAGAAGTAAGATCCAAGAGGCCTCTGAATGAACCTTTCTTTTGTCCGGTCATCTCTCCCCACAACTTCCCACTAAGACAGAACAAAAATCAAGCACAGAGTTGTTTCTTCAGCTCTTCTGTTTCTTTTTCTTTCTTTCTTTCTTTTATTTTTTTTGCCAGTCCTGGGCCGTGGTGGACTTCGGGCCTGAGCCCTGTCCCTGGCTTCCTTTGCTCAAGGCTAGCACTCTGCCACTTGAGCCACAGCGCCCCTTCTGGCCGTTTTCTACATATGTGGTGCTGGGGAATCGAACCCAGGGCTTCATGTATATGAGGCAAGCATTCTTGCCAGTGGGCCATATCCCCAGCCCAGCTCTTCTGTTTCTTAGGAAATTTTCCATGTCATGTCATGTCATTTTTTTTTCTTTTGCCAGTTCTGGGGCTTGAACTTGGGGCCTGAGCAGTGTCCTTGGCTTCTTTTTGCTCATGGCTAGCTAGCACTCTACCACTTGAGCCACAGCACCACTTCTGGCCTTTTCTATATATGTGGTGCTGAGGAATTGAAACCAGGGCTTCATGTATGCGAGGCAAGCACTCTACCACTAAGCCATATTCCCAACTCCTCATGTCAAATTTATGTTAAGTAAATTTGTATGCTCTTTTCTTGTTAATCTGTCTTTTGCTATAAGCCAAAGGGGCTATTGGAAAAACCTATTTTTTCTCCTCTATATCCCTAAACATTACACCATGCATAATAACTTGAGGTTATTTCAAAGAGTTTTCATTAATCTCCAAGTGGTGTGCTTGTGTTGTCATTGTTATTTTTGTGGTTTAGGTTGTTTTACATTTTGTGGATACATATGAATATGTATTTTATTGAATACCCACTAAGGAATAAAAGTGTTGGATTATGTGCAAAGTGTATGTTTAACTTTAAAAGAAATTGACATACTGTATTTAGGACAATTACTTCATTTTTTATTTCTGTAAACAGTATTTGAGAAGTTTCCTCCATATCCATATTACCTCTTGATTTTTTTTTTTTTGCCAGTCCTGGGCCTTGGACTCAGGGCCTGAGCACTGTCCCTGGCTTCTTTTTGCTCAAGGCTAGCACTCTACCACTTGAGCCACAGCGTCACTTCTGGCCATTTTCTATATATGTGGTGCTGGGGAGTCAAACCCAGGGCTTCATGTATATGAGGCAAGCACTCTTGCCACTAGGCCATATTCCCAGCCCCTACCTCTTGATCTTGATTTTGATTTTGCCAGTTATTTTCTTTCCTTCCTTCCTTCCTTCCTTCCTTCCTTCCTTCCTTCCTTCCTTCCTTCCTTCCTTCCTTCCTTCCTTCCTTCCTTCCTTCCTTCCTTCCTTCCTTCCCCTGTCCTGAGGCTTGAAATCTGGGCCTCGGCCCTGTCCCTAAGCTCTGTTTGTTTAAGGCTAGCATTCTGTCACTTGAGCCGCAGAAAAGCTTCTGGCATTTTCTGTGATTTAATTGGAGATAAGAGTCTCACAGACTTTCGTGTCCAAGCTGGCTTTGAATTTATATCTTCATATCTCAGCCTCCTTAGTAGCCAGGATTACTGGTGTGAGCCACTGGCACTCAGCTATTTAAGTGTGTGTGTGTGTGTGTGTGTGTGTGTGTGTGTGTGTGTGTGTGTATGCTAGTCCTGGGCCTTGAACTCAGGACCTGGGCACTTTCTCTGAGCTGTTTTGCTCAGAGCTAGCCCTGTATCAGTTGATGCACAGCTTTACTTTTGGCTTTTGGTGGTTCCTGCCCAAGCTGGCTTCAAACCTTAATCCTCAGATCTCAGCCTCCTGAGTACTAAGACTACAGGCCTGAGCCACCACACTGCATAAGTATTTATACTGAGTGTTGGACAGAAAATGTCTGTATAACTAACTAGGCTATTTAAATGCTGAGGCAGATCCTTTTTTGTGTGTGTGCTTAGAGAGCTAGAAATGTAAATGCTTTAGGTTAGTAAATCATTGTTTACTTTTGGGAGTTGAACAGGATACATTATCTCAGAAACTTTGGCAGATTATTTAATGTTGAACAAAATATAAAATTATTTCCATAGTGAATTTATTACCAGTAATTTAAAAATGGAATACTGGGCTGGGAATATGGGTTAGTGGTAGAGTACTCACCCTGCATGCATGAAGCCCTGGGTTCAATTCCTCAGCACCACATAAACAGAAAAAGCCAGAAGTAGCACTGGCTCAAGTGATAGTGCTAGCTTTGAGCAAAAAGAAAGCCAGGGACAGTGCTCAGGCCCTGAATCCAAGCCCCAGGACTGGCAAAAAATAAAATAAAACAAATTAAAATGGAATACCAAGAGAAACTAGCTCAAACTTAGTTCATCTTCCTTTAAGAGATCTGTTGCCAGATCATATAATTCTTTATTTTTTCTTTTGTCAGTCATGGGGCTTGAACTTAGGACCTAGGTACTGTCCCTAAGCTTTTTCCACTCAAGGCTAGTGCTCTACCACTTTGAGCCATAGCACCACTCTTGGTTTTCTGATAGTTAATTGTCAATAAGAGTTTCACAGTAGCTGGGTGCTGGTGGCTCACACGGGTAATCCTAGGTACCCAGGAGGCTGAGATCTGAGGATTGCCGTTCAAAGCCAGCCGGGGCAGAAAAGTTGTGAGATGCTTATCTTCAATAACATACATGGAAAAGGCCAGAAATGATCTGTGGCTCAAGTGGTAGAGTGCTAGCCTTGCACAAAGAGGCTCAGGGATAGAGCCCTGAGTTCAAGCCCCAGGAAGTTTTGTTTTTTTTAAGTCTCAGGGGGCTGTCTTAAACAATGATGTTCAGATCTCATCCTCCTAAGTAGCTAGGATTATAGGCATGAGCCACCACTGCACGGATAGCCATATATTTCTGTTAGAGCATAAAATTTTTGCTGCTAATAAAAAAATACATTATGTATAGTATGCTGTGGTCGGTGGTAGATGATCAGTTGTGAAGAACACACATGCTTCACCATTAGCTGTCTAAACATACCTATCATTTGGAATGTAAGGGCTTCATAGTATCAGCTTGTTGAACACTGGCTGACTTAAAGTCTGGTTTTCAGTGGTCAAAACAAGAATAGTTATTCGAATTAATGAGCGGACTGATGATCACTGCAATGGCCTGCAGCCATCATGTCACAGATATCTACTGTTCTATAACAATCTGCATTATCTCAGAAGGGCTAAGAGTTATTCAAACTGAACTAAGATATTAAGCATGACATTCACATCTACAGTGTTTAGCCAGAAATATGAGACTATTTCATATTGATCTTATATTTTTAATCTGGTTTTAGCACCTAATTTAATGTCAGTATATTTGGTCATCAAGCAAAAGCACTATATTAGCCATTAGCACAGACCTCTAATCCTAGCTACTGAGGTGGCTGGGATCTGAAGATTGTGGTTCATAGCCATCCCAGGCAGGAGAGTCTATGAGACCCTTACCGCTAATTAATCATCAAAAAGCTAAAAGTGGAGTTGTGGTTCAAGTGGTAGGGTACTAACCTTGAGCAAAAAATCTCAGGGACAGCACGCATGTCCCAAGTTCAAGTTCCAAGACTGGGGCATGCATTCAAATGGGGATACACACACACACACACACACACACACACACACACACACACACACTACATTAAAACAGTTTTTGTAGTTTCTCGTGCTGAAAATTTTACATGGAAAGTTCCATTAGTCATAAGAATTTGGGCCTGTTTCAGAGAGGTAAGAAAATAAGGGGCTGGGAATATGGCCTAGTGGCAAGAGCACTTGCCTCGTATACATGAAGCCCTGGGTTCGATTCCTCAGCACCACATATATAGAAAAGGCCAGAAGAGGCGCTGTAGCTCAAGTGGCAGAGCACTAGCCTTGAGCAAAAAGAAGCCAGGGACAGTGCTCAGGCCCTGAGTCCAAGTGCAAAAAACTAAACTAAAATAAAACATTACATAAATATGCTTTAAAATAAATTCAATTTTAAGTCAGGTGTGGTAGCACTTGGTAAGTAAGATGATCTTTGAGATGGTTTTGGGTTGGAGATGAAGCTCAGTAGTAGGTTTGCTTTGCAAGTGTAAAGCTCTGGGTTTATGCCTCTTCCTGGGAGTGGGAGAACAAGAGGAGAGGGACAGTTTGTAGAAAAATGCAAAGCTAGCATAGTTCCCATGTATTCTTCACCTACTTCCCTTATCATTAACACTCACATAGTTGAGGTCCAGCAAATAATAACTCCAAATATAGCTCTCTGGAAACTGAGAAAATAGCAGGCACACACAGGTCATTTTGACCTTCTCTTGGATATTTCTTTTCTGAAGGAGGTTATGGAAACTAGCACTGTCTTTACCACATTTCTCTTCTAAAAAAGGCCATAAAAATGAGGAAAATCCTGGGGTTTGAACCCTGGGCCTGGGCTCTGTCCCTGATCAAGGCTAGCACTCTACCACTTGAGCCACAGCACCACTTCTGGATTTTTCTGAGTAGTTTACTGGATTTAAGAGTCTTATAGACTTTTCTGCCTAAACTGGCTTCAAACTGCAACTCTCAGATCTCAGCCTCTTGAGTAGCTAGGATTATAGGCATGGGCTACCAGGGCCGGCTATTTCCTTCTTTTATTTTTCAATTAAAATGTTTATTGTGGGGGCTGGGGATATGGCCTAGTGGCAAGAGAGCTTGCCTCCCATACATGAAGCCCTAGGTTCGATTCCCCAGCACCACATATACAGAAAATGGCCAGAAGGGGCGCTGTGGCTCAAGTGGCAGAGTGCTAGCCTTGAGCAAAAAGAAAGCCAGGGACAGTGCTCAGGCCCTGAGTCCAAGGCCCAGGACTGGCCCCCCACCAAAAAAAAAAATGTTTATTGTTATTATAAAAGAAATGCACAGAATGGTTATGATTACATAAGTTAAGTAATGAGTACATTTCTTTTTTTTTACAATCTCACCTCCTCCTTTGCTCTTTCCCATTTTTTTTCCCCACTGTCCTATCTATAAATCGTATAGCTCAATTTTTAACATATGTCCAGTGAGCACCACTGCTGCATTTGGCCTTTTATTTTTTTTGGAAACTTTTGAGAAGCATTTTATAGGTAGTTTGTAAAGTATCCCTCAGCTCAGATTTGCTTTATGTATATATCTTACAGCTAGACTAGATGTTGTGGGGAAGAAAACCATAGAAGTAAATGCTGTTTTCATCACACACTTCAAAGGTTTGTGCTGCCAACACGATTTATTGCTGTGTCTGTGGACCTTAGTTATTTTCATAATACATTCAATCTCTTTTTCCATTTCCAAAGTAATATGTTTATAAAAAAAATTACAGACCTTAAATTACCTCAAATTTCATTATTTCCTTTCCCAAAGTATCCTTAAAAAGGAAAACAACAGTCATTGATGCTTTCCAGCTTCCTCTTCCTTTAGAAAATCATGATGAAAGTCAAGCTGTTGATCATTGTATGCTATAACAATGATCATAGAACAGTAATATCCTCAAGAAATGCACTGTGGTTAGAGAAAAAGAGAGCCAAGATACATGGTAGCCTGTGCTATAACAGAGGAGAATCTGGGGGTTCTGTGGAAGGGGAAACCATTGCCTTTTCCACTGCTTCCTGGGGAAAATACTTCTGAAAGACACAAAATTGGCCAGGTAAAACTGGAGAAAAGGTAATTTCTAGATAGAGAAAGTGACTTCTGCAAAGATAACCAAGTGAAAGAGAAACCTTTGTATTTATTGGATATTTAGGTAGTTTAACTAGGGTTAAAGGCTAAGGCAAGCTGGTAAATGGGGGAATCCAAATAGAACAATAAAATGAGGTTAATGACAAAAGCAAATTGAGAGAGCTTTTTTAAAATATTAAATTTTGGGGGGCTGGGAATATGGTTTAGCAGTAGAGTGCTTGCCTTGCATACATGAAGCCCTGGGTTCGATTCCTCAGTACCACATAAACAGAAGAAGCCGGAAATGGGGCTGTGGCTCAAGAGGCAGAGTGCTAGCCTTGAGCAAAAAGAAGCCAGGGACGGTGCTCAGGCCCTGAATCCAAGCCCCAGGACCGGGCAAAAAAAATGTTTTTTTGGCCGGTCCTGGGCCTTGGACTCAGGGCCTGAGCACCGTCCCTGGCTTCTTCCGGCTCAAGGCTAGCACTCTGCCACCTGAGCCACAGCGCCCCTTCTGTCCATTTTCCATATATGTGGTGCTGGGGAATCGAACCGAGAGCTTCATGTGTAGGAGGCAAGCGCTGTTGCCACTAGGCCATATTCCCAGCCCCAAAAATTTTTTCAAAATAAATTTTTTATTGTTATAAAGGTGATGTACAGAAGGGTTAGAGTTACATAAGTTAAGCAATAAGTACATTTCTTTTTGGACAATGTCACCCTTGCTTTCTCCAAGTTTTTCCCTCACATTGAGAGCGTTTTAAAAGTAGAATTGGGGGGCTGGGGATATGGCCTAGTGGCAAGAGTGCTTGCCTCGTATGAAGCCCTGGATTCGATTCCTCAGCACCACATATACAGAAAATGGCCAGAAGTGGCGCTGTTACTCAAGTGGCAGAGTGCTAGCCTTGAGCAAAAAGAAGCCAGGGACAGTGCTCAGGCCCTGAGTCCAAGGCCCAGGACTGGCAAAAAAAATAAAATAAAATAAAAGTAGAATTGGGCCAGGCACCTGTGGCTCACAGCCATAATCTGAGCTACTCAGGAAGCTGAGATCTGAGGACCAACTAAATTCAAGCAGCCTAGGCAGGAAAGTCCCTGAGACTCTTATCTCCAATTACCGACCCCCCCCCCCCCAAATCTGGAAGTGTAGATGTGGCTCAAGAGATACAGCACTAGCCTTGAGCACAAAGGCTGAGGGGCCAGCACCCAGGCCCTGAGTTCAAGCCCTAGGACGCATGAGCATGCGTGCACGTGCATGCGCGTGCATGCACACACGTGAGCATATACACACACATAGTTGTGAAGTCATTAAGGAAATAGGACTTATACTTGTCTTAAGCTGCCTTCTGAAAGTTAAACCTTGACCAGTTTGACTACAAGCATCTGAATGATCAGGTACAAATATACCAGATTCATGTCCAAAAGTTATCAAACTCACCTTTCTATTTTGGTCTAAACATTTATTCCTTTATCCCCATGTCATGGTAAAGTTTCCCACCAAAGAATTTTTAGTATAACAACAAAAAGAATTTGGGGTGTGGGAGTACAGGTAATGATAGAGTATGTGGTTAGCATGCATGAGACGAGGCTCTAGGTTCAATTGGCCCAGATCCCCTCCTCCAAGAAAAAAGAAATTTTACTTATTTACAAAACTTTTTTTTATTCTGCCAGTCCTGGGGCTTCGACTCAGGGCCTGGGCACTGTCTCTGGCTTCTTTTTGCTCAAGGATAGCACTCTATCTTTTGAGCCACAGTGCTACTTCTGACTTTTTCTGTATAATGTGGTACTGAGGAATCAAACCCAGGGCTTCATGTATGAGAGGCAAGCACTCTACCACTAGGCCATATCCCCAGCCCCCTTATAATATTTTTTGTTATTGTTATTGGGCCTGGGGCTTGAACTCATTACTTGGGCACTGTCTCTGAGCTTTTATGCTCAAGGCTAGCTCTCTACCACTTTGAGCCACAGCACTACTCCTTTTCTGGTGGTTAATTGTAGATAAGAATCTCAAGGACTTTACTGCCTGGGCTGGCTTCGAACTGTGATCTTCATATCTCAACCTCCCAAATAGCTAGGATTAAAGGTGTGAGCCACGGACACTCTGCTGCCTTACAATACATTTTGTTAACTAGTTGCCTTGAAATAAGTTTTTGCTGCCTTGCACCACTTGTTTATATATGTTCTCACATTCCTTGTCTCTTTCAGAACACACACTGATTAACTGAATCTGTGTCTGTCAAATTACCATTTCTAAGATACAAAATAAAGTTTTCACACTTTCTGAACTTAAATTGATTGACACAAAGTGAAAAAATTTTTACAAACTACCCTGAAGAGTTTAGGTTGGTGGTTATCAGTGGGGCTGGGCTGAAAAGTATAGGTGGTAGGGTGGTGTTACCTCTCTGTCTTAGGGAACTATAGGGTATTTTGTTTTGTTTTGTTGTTTTGAGATGACTCTCTCCCTAAGTTGTTCATGCTGTCTGACTATTGTAAGTTAAAGATGTAAAAAACTATTCCTTTTTGGGGCAATATTGTGGGACTGAGCCCTTAACACATGGTGGGGTTTATGTGTGTGTGTATGTGTTGATTTTTTTTTTTTTGCCTGCCCTGGGGCTTGAACTCAGGGCCTGAGAAGTCCCTGGCATCTTTTTGCTCACAGCTAGCTAGTACTCTACCTCTTGAGCCACAGCACCACTTCTTGCTTTTTCTTTTTATGTGGTGCTGAGGAATTGAACCCAGGGCTTTGTGCATGCTAGGCAAGCACTCTACTGCTAAGCCACATTCCCAGCCCCTGTGTTGATTCTTTGTTTGATTTTTGTTTTGTTTTGCTCTGCTTTGTTTTATGTATGTATGTATATATGTATGTATGTATGTGTGTGTATGTATGTATGTATGTATGTATTTATTTATTTATTTAATTTATTTATTTAGCCAGTTCTGGGGCCTGGGACTGAGGGCTGAGATCTGTCCCTGGCTTCTTTTTGCTCAAGGCTAGCACTCTATCATTTGAGCCACAGAGCCACTTCTGGCTTTTTTTTTTTCTTCTATATATGTGGTGCTGAGGAATCAAACCCAGGGCAAGTACTCTACCACTAGGCCATGTTCCCAGCTCCTTTTATTTTGTTTTTTTGATAAAGTTTTACTATGTAGCCATGTTTGGTCTAGAACTTATGATCTTCCTATTTCAGTCTCCCAAGTGCTGAAGGAGTACAACACAACATCTAGCTTAACTTGTAGGATTTGAAACTATCTTCAGGAAATTAGAACCAAATTAAATTTGTGGGCATACAGCTGGTGTCTACTGCAGAACTGATCGGCTGTTGCTGGGGAGAAATTCCCACACTTTTGGTGATTCAAGGTCTCAGGTATTTTATCATTATGATGAAAAGAAACTAACCCAATTATTCTTCACTGATCACTCACTAAAAAGAACTTAGAAGCAGGGCACTGATGGCTTACACTGACAATCCTAGATATTCAGGAGGGTGAGATCTGAGAATCGAAGTTTGAAGCCAGCCTGGACAGGAAAGTCCTTGAGATTCTTATCTCCTATTAATCACAGAAGAAGGTGGAAATGGAGCTGTGGCTCAAGTATTAGAGTGCTAGTAGCCTTGATCAAAAGGAGCTCAGAGACAGCACCCAGGCCCAGCGTTCAAGTCCCAAGCCCCACACAAAAAAATAAAACAAAACAAAATTTGGACACAAGTAATGTGGCATCAACCTATCTATAGATTCAGGTATCCATCTATCTATATGGTATCTATCTCTGTATAGCTCTATATTATAATGGGGTCCCTCCAAGGGAGGGGACTACAATGTAATGGGGTCCAAGGGTGGGTCTCGAGATCCCCCATCCCTCCAAGAGTTCGCCACTCAGAGACAGTCTCAAGTAAAAAGATGAATTTATTGGGGAAGTAAAAAGCATACTGACTGGCCAGGGTCATGGCTCAGACTCGGGAGCTGGAACGGCAACCATAAAAGCAGGCTAGTCGGCCAGGGCCCAGACTCACACGCCCCGGGCCATGGTCAGGTTATAAAGGCAAACACCACATGGTCAAGCTTGCCACACACAGGTGGCCAATGAGGTTACAACACTTACAGAAGATGCCAGGTCACTCTCAGGTGTCCAATGGAGCTACAGTCTTCCTCATAACAACTGTTTGAACCAACCTATCATTTTAGTTAGACTTGGTGCACAGATTTGTCAGGGCTCACATGATGCAGGCAGGTACGCCTACTCATAGGAGGGCAAAGGTTTAACCTTGAATGTTCCATTACTCAGTTGGTCAAGCAGTTTACACAATCTTATTACAGCGAAGGGGAACCTCCCTGGATAAGGTGGGGGAGATCTTAGTGAAGATGGAGTCGGCTTCTGCTCTCTTTAACTAATCTGAGATGGAGTCAATCTGACACCCCTCAACAGCCAATAATGGCACTGGCCAGATCTGACCTCCATAGTACATATATATGTTTTCTTAAAACAGGCTCTCACTATGTAGCCTCAAGTCTCAAATTCACTGGCCTCAAATTCACTATGTAGACCCAGGCCATTTTGAATTTATATGCTTCCTGCCTGAGCCTCCCTACTGCTGGGATTATAGACATGTGCCACCATACATACGTACATACACACACACACACATATATATATATATACATATATAAATTTACAGGTATATTAGTGTAGTAAAAATCCTTTAGATTTAAATACACATTAGGGTTTTCTGTTCTAAGTAATTACGATCAGCATATATTTCTGATCATGTGAAATAAGTAAAACATGCAGCTGGGCATAGTAATATGCAACTATAATCCTAGCACGCAGCAAGTGAGGACAGAAGTATCATGAACTCAGAAGAGCCTGGGCTGTATCAAAAAATCAAGGGCTAGTGATGTTGCTCAGTATCAGAGTATTTGCCTAGCATGTACAACATCCCATGTCCAATCCCTAGCACTAGAAAAGAAAATAATTTAATAGAGTATATGACAAAACTGAAATTTGTGCCTTTTAAAAAAATTCCAGCACTGGAGTTTTGAGCTAAAGGTCTCATGCTTGCTAGGAAGGCACCCTACCACTTGAGTCTCTCTGCCACCCCCTTTTTGCACCCTACCACTTGAGTCTCTCTGCCACCCCCTTTTTGCACTGATAATTTTCAAGACAGGGTCTTAGTTTATGCCTGGGCCAGCCTGAATTTGTGACCCTCCTACTTGTGCTTACCTACACTGCTGGGATGACAAGCTTGTGCCATCATACCCAGCCTTAGTGCTTCCCCTGTAGCTTGGGATGCAGGCTGTGCACAACAATGCCTAGCCATTTGTTGAGATTTACCAACCTCATTTCTGATTTTTTGGTCACCCTGGAGCTTATATTCTAATTTTACCAGGCTTTGGAATTATCTCCCACATTGTCATGTACTATTCAGGCAAGAAAGAACCCTTCAGTTATATAAGAATGGTATGAGCCATAATATCAATTGGGTTCTTAGGCTTTATGGTATGAGCCAACCATATATTTACTGTAGGAATAGACATCGATACTTGAGCATACTTCACTTCTGCTACCATAATTATTGCTATTCCAACGGGGGTTAAAATATTTAGCTGACTAGCTACTTTTCATGGAGGTCATATTAAATGGTCCCCTGCCAAACTTTGATCCCTGGGGTTTATTTTTCTATTTACTGTAGGAAGCCTGACAGGAATTGCATTATCTGATTCTTCCCTAGATATTGTCCTTCATGATACTTATTATGTAGTTTTCACTATGTTCTTTCAATAGGAGCTGTCTTCACTATTATAAGAGGCTTTGTACACTGATTCCCTTTACTAACAGGTTATACCCTAAATGATATGTGAGCTAAAATTCACTCTACAATTAAATTTGAGGCGAGCACTTTACCACTAGGCCATATTCCCAGCTTACAATTATATTTATCGGTGTAAATATAACATTCTTTCCACAACATTTCCTAGGTCTAGCAGGAATACCACGATGCTATTCAAATTACTCTGATGTTTTATACCACATGAAACACTGTATCCTCTATAGGCTCCTTTATTTCACTTACCACTGTAATCCTCATAATTTTTATAATTTGAGAAGCTTTCACATCTAAATGTGAAGTTGGTCTGATCAACTTTTATGCCCAGAATAGCCTGGAAACATGACAATCCCACCCCCTATCTTTGCCTCCTAAGTAACTAGGGTTACAGGCTTGAGCCCCCATGCTCTTTTTTTTCCCTTTTTGATACAAGGTTTTGTTATGTTTTCAGGCTGGTCTCAAACTTGTGAGTTCAAATAAACATTCCACTTAAACTTCCCTAGTAGGTAGAAAGGCACTCATTGTTATAGTAGATATGACTACTTGATGGTTCCCTAGTAGGTAGAAAGGCACTCATTGTTATAGTAGATATGACTACTTGATGGTCAGAATACCACCAAGTGTGTGCAGAGCTTTATATGTATGTATATATGTGTATATTTCTGGTGTTAGGGTTCAAACCCTTGGCGTTGAGCATATTACTAACTAGCCACACCCATAGACCTCAGTGAGCCCTTCAAACAAATGAAATTTAATAGAACACATTTAAGCTAAATGGCTGTCAATGATTATACCAGAAGATTGAGAATAACCACAAAGTTGAAGGAGCCTGAAAATTCTTTCAAGAACGTTAAGGTGATTTAGTAGGTTCTGTTCACCATATATATTCAAGTGAATTGGGATAAACATTTCCCCAGAGTGTAAATTTTTTTCCAAAACTTTCTCTCCTACACAGTGAAATGACTACAATTTGATATTCAGTGTTACCAACACCTTCCCTTACATAATAAGGTAATTAAAGCATAAAGTAGGAAAACCAAGCTGGATTTATTGAGACAGCTCCAGATCATCACTTCCTGGAAGGTGGGAGGACAGATTTATTCTTACCTCGGTCTCCTGATTCAACCATTTGTTCTGTGTCCTCCACCTGAAATGCCCTTCTTGTTAGCCTACTAAACACTTCCACACTCCAAAAAGCATACTAAACACCAGCTACTCCAAAGACTTCTTTCCCCTTAAGAGAAAGTAGACCTTCCCATCTTCTTTGCTACATGGAAGACTCAGTATATTTTCACACATATGTCTTAGAGTTTTCATTATATGTGAACTTCTTTTTTTTTTTTTTTTTGCCAGTCCTGGGCCTTGGACTCAGGGCCTGAGCACTGTCCCTGGCTTCTTTTTGCTCAAGACTAGCACTCTGCCACTTGAGTCACAGCGCCACTTCTGGCTATTTTCTGTATATGTGGTGCTGATATGTGAACTTCTTGAAGGTAGGATATACATATATATATGTGTGTGTGTATATATATATATATATATATGTATATATATATATATATATATAACTTAAAATAGCACCTACTAAGTCCAGCTGCTATTTCAAACACTAATGAACAGTCAGTCATTTAATCTGCAGAATAGTTCCATGAAGAATTGTGTGTGTGTGCGGGGGGGGGGGGGGGTTATGACAATTTGGTCAAATTTGTAATCACTCAGTTACTTAATTTATACTCCTCTACAATATGTGTAGAAAAGTTAACATTAATTGTAAATTATTGTACAGGAGGGGTTTTATGGTGACATGTCCTCATCTCCACACAATGTACCATTATAAAACTCACCTCCTATATCATTCTCATTTACTTTCTCCTCCTTTCTTGTTACAATTCAGAATCTACTTTATTATTAATGGCTTATATGAGAACTATACTACCAACACAAAGAGCTTGTTGTTAAACTAGTAAGTGTTGTTTATGGATAAGAATAATTTGAGAGACAATGATATTCCATAAGTCATATCATAAATGGATTTTTCTTTGTTTAAGTTTTCCCTTAGATTGTTTAGAATTCTTCCATTCAAATATTAGCTCATTCTGGCAATAAAAACCACAGCCCTGTGGTAAATGGTGGAGACTGACTCACTCAAGTTTCCATAAACATACATTTTTTTTCTCTTTCTGTTTGACCAGTCTCAGTATCTTTATTAGAGCTTGCTAAATGATGGGTTGATCCTATTGATGAGATATGTGTTAAGACATATGATGGTGAGGGGATTTTATTCCCTTAGGCTATCTGTTTGGCTTTGACTTTTATATTCAACAGTCAGAAAGAGAGACAAATATTACTACCTGTCCTTGGTCAAGGGAAAAATATTCATAACAGAATTTTCTTAAGCTAATGTAAGCAGGAGGAGAGAGAACCAGGGAACAAAGCACAAGACAAACCAGTTTTGTTTTGTTTTGTTTTTTTAGGAGCCTACCTCTATCTGAACACCAATCATTTCCACCTCCCTAAAATGGAACTATAGCACAAAGGAAATGCTTTGTCTGTCTCTCTTTATATTCTTCAGTCCATGAACAGCAGGGCCACTCCCTGACCAGAGCCTCTTCATTCTCCCCTACCAAGGACCTTACAACATGGGATGTGGTTCTTTCTGCTTGTGCTATTTTTAAGCCAGTGGCCTAAAAATACATGTGTACAAATAGAAAATAAATGCTTGTTGAGTTCAAGCTTACCAAGCCCCAAATCTCTTAGTTTGGTAGGATAGCAAATATATCTTGACCTATTACCTAGAAATATTAACCAACGAAGAACCAAAAGGAATTCAATATGTAAGTACTCTTATGGAAGAAAGTGGTTCTTCACAGTGGCCATAGCACTTTTAGAATGTTGTTTGGGTGTTGTGGGTACATAATTGATTATCATAATTTTGGAGTGCATATTAATTCACATTTGGTGGCCTAAGGCCAGGATGTGTGAGACAGTTCCATAGAACAAATAAATTATCCTGCTTGACTTTCAAATGCCTTGTTGGACACTTATGTGGAGGAAAATCTTTTTTTTTCTTTTTCTTTTCAGGCAGAAGACAGAACTTTATTTTCTGAACTGTCTGCCCTGCGATGCATGGTGGAGACACATGTAGCTGAAGGGCCAGAGGGCCGTTTTGGGAAAAATCTTTGTGTAATTATTTTAACACAGATCTTAACACTACTTTTTGTTTGCTTTTATTTTGTGCCAGTCCTGGGGCTTGAACTGAAGGCCTGGGCACTGTCCCTAAGCTTTTTTGCTCAAAGCTAGAGCTCTACTGCTTAAGACACAATTCCACGTCTGGCTTTTTGGTGATTAACTGGAGATAACATTCTCACAGAATTCCCTGCCTGGAGTGGTTTCAGAATGCAATCCTCAGATCTTACTGTCCCGAGTAGCTAGGATTCTAGGCCTAAGCCACCAGTGTCTGGCATTTTTCTTTTTTAAATTACACTTAGGGCAGTGTGTTAACTTTTTCTGTGTGTAAGATTACTATATGTAAGAATTGCATTTCAGGACAATGAAGGGGATATTTTGTTACAAAAAGGTGGATAGTGTGTCTAATACAATTGAGAACTACTATCCTAATATGTATGTAGACATCCTTTCCATAGCATATGTACAGGCTGTCTGTAGTTTCACCCAACCTATCCACAAAATACAGGAAGACATCAATTCCAGTAGTCTGCATTTAAATCTTAAGTGTGAAGACTTTCACTTGAGGGCTTGCTGTGATTCCTCTTCCTTAGCCCAGAGTAGGAGGAAGCTAAAAATAGGAACTGTCAAAGTTTCTTATGGAAAGGGGAATCACAGTAAAAATGTGTGTGGAGAAGGGAAATAGGCAACTCCAGCGGGGGAGAAAAAGCAGGGAAAGGAGAGTCCAGGCCCAGGCATCAAATTTAGTGAAAAGCCCACAAAAGACAGAGATTTGTTTCCCAGACCTCGCTCTACCACAGATGTACACCTAGAGCAAATTCCTGCCTCTACAAGTAGAAACTGTGTGTCTGAGTTCCTTGCTATACATCACAAACAAACTCCCTTGCTTCTCAAGATATATGTTGGATAGTAAAACATTTACACTAGAATATGTTTTCACTAAGCTCTGGCTTTTCTATTGAATGAGGGTTCCAAGTGTAAGGTTTGATAAGATCTTCAAAATAAGATCTAGAGAAGCAAAGCATTCATTATCAGAACCTTACAATGACAAGGATGTAAGATCTTATTGAATCATTAGGATGAGGCAGTTGCACATACTTGTAACAAGAAGACACAAGTATATAGCATGCTATGTAACATGCTTAACAACACAGTGAAAACTGCCTGAAGCTAGTTTTAGTCTGGTGTTTATGTCTATGTCTACAATGGTGTGTGTGTGTGTGTGTGTGTGTGTGTGTGTGTGTGTGTTGTTCCTAAGAGGGAAACAAGATGGAAGTCTTCGGGTTAGCCAAAGAGAAGATTTGATATTCAAAATTCACATAAATTTATGAGATACATTCCACTGTTGAGTAATGTTAAGAGAGAAAATTTGATTCAGCAAGTGAAAAGATTGTATTTGTCTATAGGTTGGGCCTCTGTCTCTTGTGGATCTATACAGGACCTCTAATGGCAGAGTTGTTGCTTGGACAAAACATTTTCTGAATTAGATTGAAATACGAAAATGACGATGTGATAAAAGGCAGCGAACTAGAGTTAATTTAAAACACCAACTGTGAAATAAGAAAATAAGTGAGTCTGGATCAAATATCAGTAACCAATGGTGCCAGAAGCACCAACTCAAGCTACCTAGACTAATACAATTATTCTTGTGAAAGAGGCTGTATAGGCTTTTGTAGACAGAAAAGAGTAGTTGGGATCATCAAGTATATGGACTACAAAGAGGTGGAATTCAGGTAAGATCTTTAACAAGCAAGGAAATCCTTTACAGGACTCAGATGTTGACTTTAACAAGGTAAAGAATCCTACTGTATTCAGATGCTATCACATTCTTAGCTTTAGGTTTGGAAGAGCCCAAAGTCTATCAAACTTAGTTTACATTCCAAGCATTTTATCTAGTAGTAACAAAAATGCCAGATCAGGTACAGAAGTTAATTGCAAATGGCTATTAGAAAAGGCTAAAGAGCCTTGAATGGTGGCAAACCCTATAATCCTAGCATTGGGGAAGTGGAGGGAGGAGGTTTGAGAGTTTGGGACTAGGCTGGACTACATAGGTAGACTGTCTCAACAAAACAAAACAAAAAGCCAGGTGCCAGTGGCTCACATCTGTAATCCTAGCTACTCAGGAAACTGATATCTGAGGATCATGGTTCAGAGCTAGGTTGTACAGGGAAGTCTGTGAGACTCTTATTTCCAATAAAGTACTCAGAAAATGTCTGAAGTAGTGATATGGTTCAAGTGGCAGAGCACTAGCCTTGAGCACAAAGAAGCTTAGGGATAGCACCCAGGCCCTGAGTTCAAACCCCGGAACTCGGGGAAAGGAGGTGTGAAAATAGAAGAAAGGAGTAAAGAGAGGCTAGCATAACTTTGGCTTCTTGATTTTCAGTATTCTGTCTCTTCATAATCAGATAAGGTCAAATAGTCTGAACGTAACACTTGTGGCTTTTTAATAGAACTTCAGTTCATGTGGCAATTTAATGAGTGTACAATCTCTGCAATAGCACTGTTTTAGAAGGGCCCCACATCCAATGGTCACCTTGATGCTGCTGGTCTAGAAATTAGTTGTGTGTGTGTGTGTGTGTGTGTGTGTGTGTGTGTGTGTATGTGTACATGTGAGCATGGTACTGGGAATCCATACCAGGAGTATGTACTAAGCAAAAATTCTACTACAGAGCTATATCCCCAGACCTGAAACTAATAATATTTTTTAAATAAGGGGGACTGGGAATATGGCCTAGTGATAAAGTGCTCGCCTCATATACAAGAAGCCCTGGGTTTGATTCCCCAGTACCACATATATAGAAAAATGGCCAGAAGTGGTGCTGTGGCTCAAGTGGCAGAGTGCTAGCCTTGAGCAAAAAGAAGCCAGGGACAGTGCTCAGGCTCTGAGTCCAAGCTCAGGACTGGCAAATAAATAAATAAATAAATAAATAAATAAATAAATAAATAAATAAATAAATAAATAAAATAAGGGGTCCTGATTCTTTTGCCAGTCCTGGGGTTTGAAGTCAGGGCCTGGGCACTGTCCCTGAGTTTCTTTTTGTTCAAGGCTAGCACTGTACTGCTTTGAGCCACAGCACCACTTCTGGCTTTTTCTGTTTATGTGGTACAGAGCGCTTCATGCATGCAAGGCAAGCACTCCACCACCAAGCCACATTCCCAGGCCCTGAAATTTTAACTTGCAACTGAACTTATCAAATTATACCAACAGTCCTGGTCAAAAGAGCAAATATCTGAATCCAAGAGAGCCAGTTTTTTTTTTGTTTTTTTTTTTTGGCCAGTCCTGGGCCTTGAACTCAGGGCCTGAGCACTGTCCCTGGCTTCTTTTTGCTCAAGGCTAGCACTCTGCCACTTGAGCCACAGCGCCACTTCTGGCCGTTTTCTGTATATGTGGTGCTGGGGAATCGAGCCCAGGGCCTCATGTATACAAGGCAAGCACTCTTGCCACTAGGCCATATCCCCAGCCCCAAGAGAGCCAGTTTTTAATCTTAGCTCCATTAAATAGTGGCTGTATTATCGTGGGCAATTTTACTCTCTTTTCATATATAGAATAGGACTATAATGGGACTATTGTCAAATCTAAAAGGAATAACCACCTAGCAGTTTTCACTCACTATTATTATTGCTATTTCCAATGACAAAGACTAAGATGACATTGCAGAGGCACCAGGGCACCAATGCTGAGATTTGTCAAAATCCATTTTTGCTAACACATTTCTGATCTGGATGTGTAGATGACGTCACCATACTGTGGCAAGACAGGCCAAGATAATTTTCCTAATTGCAAGCTTCACTGACACATTTTGTGCCAGAACCAAAGGAGAGTAGGTGTTATTTCAAATCTGTGAATCATCACCACACATTTCTGCATAGCATATTTCTAATAGACTTAAAAGAATTAAACTCTAACGAAGATAATGGAGACACTATTTTAGAATGTAAGAATATGCCCATATAAAGGCAACTTGCTATTAAAAATACTCCTGCTGCGTGGGTCTGCTAAGTCATTTTATTGGCCATAAATTAATTGAATATAATATTCCCAGCCAAAGAAGGTACAAATCAAAAATTATTATCAGGCCCATTTTGCTAGGACTACATACTAATTATCACCTTGCTATGAATAAATTGATGGGATTGTATTGTATTCGAATATGACTTGGGCTAAGTTAGGAATAAAATGTGGAGATAGGGCCAAGTGGAATAATTTTCTTTCATTTTGACTGATGTTCCCTATTAGCTACTTGCTTATTACTATAATGAAAAGTTGTCTTTGGCAGTGCTTGTTCTTTTCCAAGCATTTAGGGAGTTGAGAACAATTTTTTAATGTAAAATAAAAAATTTTAAGTGTAGTTATAGGGCATATTAGATATGCCAAAACCATTCTTCGAAGTGGAACTTACCAACTTGGGCTAGCGTACTGTGATAAGAAAGTCTCCCTGAACAAGTTGAGTCATTATTTTGACAGAAAACTCTTCAATGGACAGAGAGACAAGATTAAAATGTGGAAGTGAGTGCAAGGCTGCTTCAATGGCTGCATAGGAAGGTCAAGTCCATCTGCTAAAATTGGTGGTGGTGTTCAGTGGTAGAACTAGTGCATCAGAGGCCCTTTGTGGGATCCCAAATAAGTAAATAAATAAAAATATTAAAAAATATTCAGCTTGGGGCTGGGAATATGGCTTAGTGGTAGAGTGCTTGCATAGCATTCATGAAGCCCTGGGTTCCATTCCTTAGCATAAACAGAAAAAGCTGGAAGTGGCACCATGGCTCAAGAGGTAGAGTGCTAGCCTTGAGCAATAAGAAGGTAGGGTCAGTGCTCAGTCCCTGAGCCCAAGCCCCAGAACTGGCAAAAAAAAAATTCAGCTTTACTCCATTACTTAAATAATTAGAAATAAGCTTATTCTTGTAATCCTAGTTACTGAGGATGCTGAGACTTAAGGATCCAAGGTTGAAGCCTGTTAGAGTAGAAAAGTCCTGTGAGTCTTAATTACACAGCAAAAAAGCTGTGTTGAATGGTGGCTCAAGGGGTAGAACACAGACCAGCCATGAATGGAAAAAGGTGAGCCAGAGTAGGAGCCTGAGAGTTCAAGGTCTAGTTAGAATTCACCCAATAGAAAGAGAGAGAAGCAGAGAGAGGAAGAATCTCAAGGACTTTCCTGTTCAGGCTGATTTGGAACCACGACTCTTCAATTTCAAGCTGCTGAGTAGCTAGGATTACAGGTATGAACGATTGGTACACAGATCCATGACAGTTTTGATTTCAAGTTAATTTTTATTTTCACCACAAAAATGTTCTGCTTGTCTTGGTCCAGATTTTTTTCATAAAATAGTAAGCATATTGCAAGTTTTTCGTGAAGGCTTATTATGTTTTTGTTTTGTTTTTTGCCAGTCTTGGGGTTTGAGACTCAGGGTCTGGGCACTGTCCCTGGCTTCTTTATGCTCAAGGCTAGCACTCTGCCTCTTGAGCCACAGTACCACTTCTGGCTTTTTCTATCTATGTGGTGCTGAGGAATCGAACCCAGCACTTCATGCATGCTAGGCAAACACTCTACCACCAAGCCACATTCCCAGGCCCTCATAAGGCTTATTAGTTGCCAGCTGACACTGATATTTTGACAGCTTTCTAATGTATTACCTATTGATTCCTATACTAATCATATAAAGCAGCAGCATATGACAAGTAATCTATCAAAGTCTTCCTGACAGTTGCAAAATTTAATGAAAATTATAGCTATTATGAAAATAATGCAAGTAAAATAGCATTTTCAGCTGTTTAATATTTTCTTATTTGATTTATTTGATAATTTCATCCTATCTTTTTTTCTGTTTTCTGTTTCTGGAATCTATTAATCAGATGTTGGACATTCTGGACAATCCTTTAAGCTTCTTATTTTCCTCCCTTTATTATTCATCTTGTATATCATTTGATTTTACTTTCTGGGATGTTTCCTTGTTTTATTTGCTAGGTCTTCTATGGGATTTTTTTGTTGTTGTTGTTCAGTTCATGACACTGTTCTCTTCCTTGCATTGTCTCTGTTTCCTTTGGGATTATTATTTTTCTTATTATTATAAATTTATTATTGTTTTCATGTCGGTTGCGGGGCTTGAACTCAGGACCTGGGCATTGTCCTTGACCTCTTTTGTGCATGGCTAGCCCTACCACTTTGAGCCACAGTGCTACTTCAGGTTTTTGTAGTTTTTTTCTTAAATTTTTGTTAGTTGTGGGGCTTGAACTCTGGGCCTGGGCACTATCTCTAAGCTCTTCATCTCAAGGCTAGCATTCTACCACCTGAGTCACAGTTCTGCTTCTACCTTTTTCTGAGTGGTTTATTGGACATGAGTCTCACATTCTTTCTTGCTCAGGCTGGCTTTGAACCTCAATCCTCAGATCTCAGCCTCCTGAGTAGCTAGGATTACATATGTGAGCCACTGGCACCTGCTGGGATTAATTATTGGTATTGGAAACTTCCTTCAACCAACTCTTTGGTTATCTTACTTTTTTTTCCCCTGGCATTGGAGTTTGAACTCAGAGCCTAGAGTTTTCTTGGTTTGCTTGTTTAGCTAGTGCTCTACCATTTGAGGCACCAGTGTGGCTTTTTGTTGATCATTTTGGAGATGGAGTCTTAAGGAGTTTTCTGTGCCAGATATTTGGAATCATAATCGTTGCCTTGGTTTTTGTTTGTTTGTTTGTTTGTTTTTGGTCTTTTGTAGTGTTTGTTTTTGTTTCTTTTTCCCAGAGCTGAGGACCAAACTCGGGGCCTTGCGCTCGCCAGGCAGCCGCTCTTCCGCTGAGCTAAATCCCCAGCCCCTCAGTCTTCTCAGTAGTAATAATTACAGGCATGAGCCACTGGAACCTGGCTGCATTTCATTTCATTTATGGTGGTACTGGGGTTTGAACTCAGGGCACAGAGAGAAAGTTTATTTGAAAGTGAATGAAAAGTCTGGGAAGTGGGGGTGGGGGGGGGTGAGGGACTCTGAAGAGAGGGTTCCCAAAGAGAGATCACATAGAATCCTCTTGGGGAGCAGTTAGTATAGCCTGAGGCTCCGTCCATTTCTTCTTCCCCGGGCATTGTGCTGATTGCTTGATGACTTGTGCATGATTCTCCCCACTCTTTTTCATTGGTGGAAACCCTAACTGTGGTTAGGGCACAGGGGCATGTCTGTTCCACACTAGTTCCTGTGGAAAGGGCGGGGTGTCTGTTCCACACTAGTTCCTGTGGAAAGGGCGGGGTGGGGTGGTGGTGTGGGAGCTTCTGCTGAGGGTCTTTTACATGGATGACAGGACCTGTGGTTTGTAGGTTGTTCCAGTGGATCATGGAAAGACTCAGAGAACAGTTTATGTGAGGATTTATTTTTTGCCTTTGGTAGCTTGATGGACTGTAATAGAGAAGAAACAAATTTGACAAGCAGCATTGAGCATGGAGAGGCCAAATATTAGCAGAATTATTATATCGCCTCGCTGATCTTTACAACATAATGTATTGATTTTCTTTAGAGGTACCTAGCTAACTTATTTGCTGACTATATTTTATACTTACAGGACTGAATTTTATCTACTCATGAGGCATGAAACACTTCTGTGTGTGGGGGGGGGGGGGCATATCAGTTGTGAGGCTTGAACTCATATAGCACTTTCCCTGAGCTTTTCTGCTCAAGGCTACTGCTCTACCATTTTGAGCAATAGCTCTGCTTCTAGTTTTCTGGTGGCCAATTGGAGATAAATGCTTCTCTACACAGAGGAAATATTCATGCTTCTATGCCCTCAGTTTTTCTGGATGCCTGCAGGGTAAACTGGCTGGCTGCTGTTTAGTATCTACCTCTATGGAACTTAGGCTTTGGCTTCTCTTGGCTTAGCCATGTCAATTACTGTTCTGCCATCTGTTCCCTAGCTTTCCAAAACTGGTTGCTTTTTGTCTACTGATGTTCATTTCCTCTGTGCCCTATAGTTTCTGCCATTTGTAGAGGTGAGATTTCAGGGAGGGTGTGGGGATGAGCTGGGTTCCTAGCTACTGAGGAGGCTGAGATCTGGGTATTGCAGTTGCAAGCCAGCCTGGGCAGGAAAGTCCATGAGATTGTCTCCAATTAATCACAGAAAAATCTGCAAGTGGCGTTGTGGCTCAAGTGATAGAGTGCTAGCTAGCCTTGAACAAAAAAGGAGCTCAGGGACAGAGCCAGGCCCAGAGTTCAAGACCCAGGAACATTTAAAAAAAAAAAAAAGAGATAAGCACATTTAGTTAATTTGCCGCATTTAACTGGAAGTCTCTAGTTTTTGACTAGAGAAATATGACTGGTGAATATGAAGATGTCTTTATGGTTCAGAACTATTAAATTTAAAAAACTACTTTTTTTTGTGCTGGTACTAGAGCTTGAACTGTGTTTGGGTTCTGTTCCTGAGCTTCTTTGCTTAAGGCTAATGCTCTACCATTTGAGCCACAGCTCTACTTCTGAATTTTCGGTAGTTAATTGGAGATGAGAGTCCTACTAACTTTCCTGCCTGAGCTGACTTTGAACTGTGATCCTCAGATCTCAGCCTCCTGAGTAGTAGGTGTGAGCCACAGGTGCCCAGCCAACTAGGTTATTTTTGATTGGCCAGAATTATTTTCCTATTTCCTTTGGAGAGGTGAGATTTCCTTTCCTTTCCTTTCCAAAAAGCAATTAATTACTTTGGGCAAACTGGTTGTCTTCAGTCTGTGTAGTCTTGATGGTTCTGCTAATTACAGAACCTCAGGACTCTGACCACACAGGTGGGCCTATGATATAACTGGAAAATTGGTTTCACTGTTCCGAGCAGAGACAAATGGAGACAAAGGTGTTGGTGGTCCTCAGTTCCCCCACTCATGGTGCTTGAGGACCAAACCCAGGGCATCATGCATCATCTCCAGGCATAGTGCTTAGTCAACTCCACAGGGGATGACTTGGGATTTTTATCACCTGGGACCTTTGTCAGACACAACAGAACAGTTTCATCAGGAAATGTCTTTATTGGAAGCACAATGAGTAGTTCAAAAAAATGTATGAGGTTTTAGTTTATTTGTTTTTTTTTTTTTTTTTTTGGCCAGTCCTGGGGACTGGACTCAGGGCCTGAGCACTGTCCCTGGCTTCTTTTTGCTCAAGGCTAGCACTCTACTTCTTGAGCCACAGTGCCACTTCCGGCATTTATATATATATATATATATATATATATATATATATATACACACATATATACATATATACATATGTATATACATGTATACATATGTATACATGTATACATACATACATACATACATATATATATATATATATACATATATGCGCTGAGGAATTGAACCCAGGGCTTCATGTATACGAGGTGAGCACTTTACCACTAGGCCATATTCCTAGCACCTGTATGAAGTTTTAGAATCAGACTTAGAAAACAGTTACCAAGTGATTAGTGTACTACTATTACTAGATTACTAATACTAGATTACCACAGGTGTGGCATAAAACCACACGCATTTCATATAGTTTCTAGGATTATAAAATCAAAATCTGTCCCTTTTTGTAGGCTGCAGGGAAGTATCTTGTGTCTTTGCTTCTTTCAGCTTCTAGAGGCTGCCTTTACAGTTTGCACCTAAAATGCTCCCAAAGTTCATGTATTGGAGGCTGGGCTCCCAGCTGATGGCATTTTAAGGAAGTGATGGAACCTTCTGGAATCAGGGCCTTATGAAAGGTCACTGAGAGTGATCTCATGAAGGGATATTGGGACTCTGATCCCTTCACCATGAGGTGAGCAGCCTCCTCTGCCACATGTCCCTATCTTGATTCACTTGCCAGGCCCGAAGGCAACAGGACCTGGATGTCAGGGCCAAGTAACCATGGTCTGACAATTTTGAAATAAAAAAATATATATCTGCTTTATTTAATAAATTTTCTTTAACTTGATTGTCACAGATATTTTGTCACAGTGATGGAAAGCTAACACACTATCCCTTCCTTGCATACCTCCAAACTCTTGCTTCCATAGACTTCTCCCCCCTCTCTTCCTCCTTCCCTCTCTCTTTCTCTTATAATGATTCATCTGGTTAACCTCAGAAAATCTTCCCATTTCAAGAACCTTCATTTAATCACTCCTTCAAAGGTCATTTTACCACGAAAGGTAGTGCATAGACAGGTTTCAGAAATAAGGGCATACACATGTTAGGGAAGCCTCCACACCAAGGAAGGCTAAGCAGGCAAGAACATAGCTGGATAACAAAATGAAACAGTCATAAACCCTTCATACTACTGATGTGAAATATGCACAGACAATGGTGTGAGCAGAGACCTGCATCTCTTAATGTTTCTTTTCTTCCTAAGTAGAACACTGATTATTAGTTTGTCATCCAACATCATTTTGAGCTGATCACATGATTTTCAGGTGGTAATAGAATTTTCCACTGTTCCCATGATCAACCAGAATAAACACTACACTCCTCAGCTTTCCTGTGGTTAAGCACAGTCCTGTGACTAAGATATAAATGGAATTGTCTTGGGGCAGCTTCTGAGAACTTTCCTTAGAAGCCAGCATGGTTATCTCTCCATATCTGTAGCTCAGCATCCACAAACTTAACAAAATGTGGATTAAAAACTGTTAGGAAAAAAATGCTACTGTATTGAACATGTGCATATGTTTTTCTTGTCTTATTCCCTAAACAATACAGTATAACCTCTATTTAAATAATGTTTACATTGTATTAGGCATTTTAAGTAATCTTGAGATGTGGGGTCTTTTTGCATGCCAGGGCTCAAAGCCAGAACCTTGAACATGCTGTTATGCAAGTGCCTTGCTATTGAGCTATTCCCAACTCCACAAGAGATGATACAGAGGATGTGTGTAGGTTAAATACAAGTAATATGTCATTTTATTTAGGAGAGTTAAGCCTCCATTAATTTTGACATGGGTTGGGGAGAGGATCCTTCACTAATCTCTTACAGACACCAGGGCATTAACCCTTTGCCTTCTTCATTCATTCTTACTTTCTGCTACCATGTTGGACCCTGTGGACCAGATCTACACCTTAAAGATCATGGAGCTGTCAGCAGAAAGAGTCTAGGTCTCTGGAGAGTTCTTGCTATGTTAAGTCTGTACATCTCACCCTGGGCTCAATGAGATTAAAATTCTGTTGTGTTTAAGCCACGGTTGTTTTTGGCTTTCCTTTAAGTTTTCTAGAACTTAATCCTAAATGATACACTGAGGGTAGCTTATTTAGCTCTTCATTCAATAGGGTGATGTTCTCTAATGTCCTTCCTATAATCTTTAAATTAAAAGCAAAAGGAAGGATTTTGTTTCTGGGAGTGCTGCAAACAATTGTACCAACCAAAAGAAGGTTTAGAATGTCAGTATTACAGTGATACATTCATAATCAGAAAACAGATTTCTGACTCCTCCATCCCAGAAGATCTTAACAGAGGAGACATCATATACTACTGTGGCAGTTTGGAAGCTTGAAGACACATTAATATATATATATATATATATATATATATATATATATATTTTTTTTTTTTTTTTTTTTTTTTTTTGCCAGTCCTGGGGTTTGAAATCAGAGCCTGAACTCTGTCCCTGAGCTTCTTTTGCTCACTTGAGCTACAGCGCCACTTCTGGCCTTTTCTGTTTATGTGGTACTGAGGAATTGAACCAGGGCTTTGTGCATGCAAGGCCAGCACTCTACCACTAAACCACATTCCCAGCCTTGAAGACATATTTTGATTTGTTAAAAATGATTGGAGGACACTTCAGATATTTAGCAAAAACATGCAAGACAAAAACATGCATCAAAAAATCATTGTAAACTAGGCAACTGTGGCATATGCCTACAATATTAGCTAGATCTGAGGCTAGTGGTTTGAAGCCAGCCTGGGCAGGAAAATCCATGATACTCTTATCTCTAAGTAACACCAAAAAGCCAGTAATGGAGCTGTGACTCACATGGTAGAGCACTAATCTTGTGGAAAAAAAAGTTCAGGGATCCTTGATGGAAAAGGGGTGAAAAAGTGCAACAGTGAGCTCACTGTATACTGATGAAAGTAAACTATATAACTCATGGATGAGACAGGAGGGCTGGACTGGAAGAGAATGAGGGAACAGAAGACACTGTATAAAAGACATTGTACTCATTACCTGACTCATGTAATTATAATCGTACTGTACATCATTTCTATAATAAAAGAAAATAAATTAATGAAAAAAAAAGAGGAACAAAGAGAGAACACAGAAAGGGAAGGAGGGAGGGTATACAAGTGCCATGAACAACTCATGCTATTCAGTATACACTATGTGGAAAATGAACTGTGCAACTTGGGGGGCAGGGATAGGAGAGGGAAACTGGAGGAAAACAATGGAAGGGGTGACATTGTCCAGAAAAGAAATGTACTCATTCCTGACTTATGAAATGGTAAGCCTGCTATACAACAACAATATTAACAATAAAACCATATTTTTTAAATGGAAACTGAAAAGCAAATAAATAAAAAGAAAAGAAAAAGAAAGCTGGCATCAGTGGCTCATGCCTATAATCCTAGCTACTCAGGAGGCTGAGAACTGAGGATCATGGTTCAAAGCCAGCCAGGGCAGAAAAGTCCTTGTGAGATTCTTATCTCCAATTAACCATTCAAAAATGAGAAGTGGCACTGTGGCTCCAAGTAGTAAAGCACTAGCCTTAAGTGAAAGAGCTTAGGGACAGAACCCAGGTCCTGAGAACAAGCTCTACAACTGACAAAAAAAAAGCAAAGCAAAACAAAAAAACAAAGCTCAAGGACAGCCCTTAGGCCCTGAGTTTGCTATAGAGCTGACTCCATCTTGTTTAGTGAAACATGGTAGGATATGGCGCGAGATGCATTGTCTTAAAGAGAAACAACAGTTAAAAAGATTTCTCTAATTTGTGGTTGAAAATTTTGGTATCTTAATGCATAAGACTATTTGTACTGTAATCAAGCTATCTATCTGGTTTAGCAAAAGGCATTGAGAACTTAATTTATTTTCACTGTTAAAATTTGGGTCTTAACTGTTAGAAATTTGGATATTAATGTTTGATTATCACTGTTAAAGAACTGCTTGGGGTTTTCATTCAGAGATCAATAGGAAAGGACAGGAAAAACCTGGGGCAGGCCTGTGAGCCTCTCCTCAGGAGTGAGGGGGTGATCTGGCAAAAGTGCAGCTTAGCTAGTCCACGCATGGTGGAAAGTACAGGCCCTGAGGGGAGTCCAGGCATGGTGTAAAAGGAGTAAAAGGAGTAAGCTGGCACAAAGGCAATTCATCAGGCCCCAAGGAGTAAGATGGGTATATACCCATTCTATAGGATAGGCCAATGGAGGCCTTTCTTCATCCTCTTTTGTTCTCAGATGAATCCTGGAAACCTGATGGTAAAAATGAATGATTTGATTGGTATTTCTAAAACTGCCCCTTAGGATAGATTAAAATTAGAAAGTCTTTAAAAGGTTAAAAAGGTTTATTTGTATGATGTAGCTTGATTTCTGTGCTATTTTGCAATTTGGATGTATTGAAAAACAAAGATGCTAAGTCCAGATTCTTGTGTTTGTAACTCTGTAAGTCTTGCATTAAGGAAAACCTCAATAGAGTTTAGATGTTCTAGGCAGTGAGTCAGAGTGACTGCACTTGCAGGGACAGTAAGGACTGGGCGGAGGGCCAGGAAGGTGGGGTGTCCCCGTTTTCGCAGGCTAGGAAGGGAAACTTCGTGGTGCACATCACCAGGAGCTGAGCATTTCAGACCTGCTTAGTAAACTTGGTTCATCACCATGCTGGCTGTACGGGTGGTGTGTCTCTGGACATTACTTTCTAGGGTTTTCCACCCAGCTTTCACCAAGGCCTCCCCCATTGTGAAGAATTCCATCACAAAAAATCAATGGCTCTTAACACCTAGCAGGGAATATACCACCAAGACACGAGTTGGGATGTGCCATGGGAAAACTGCGCAAGAACTCAAAGAAGCAGCATTCAAACCATCAATTGAAAAAGTATTTAAAGTTGTCCAGATGGGAAGGTGGTTTGTTGCTGGAGGGGCTGCTGTGGGTCTTGGCATGCTGGAGGGGCTGCTGTGGGTCTTGGCATGCTGAGAGGCTCTTGGGTGACAACTGGCACAACTCTTGCAGCCGTGATTAGAGTTGGAATGGTAGTTCAATCCACATCATATCACCAGAACATGGGCGCAAAGCATCTTGCTTGGTTTCTTCATTCTGGTGTGATGGGTGTAGTGGTGGCTCCTCTGACTATACTAGGGGGACCTCTTCTCATAAGAGCTGCGTGGTACACCACCGGCATTGTGAGAGGCCTCTCCACTGTGGCCATGTGTGCTCCCAGAGTTTTTGAACACGGGCGCACCTCTGGGAGTAGGCCTGGGTCTTGTGTTTGTGTCTTCACTGGGGTCCATGTTTCTGCTACGTAGAACTGTGACTGGTGCTACTCTGTACACAGTGGCAATGTATGGTGGATTAGTTCTTTTCAGCATGTTCCTTCTGTATGACACTCAGAAAGTAATCAAACATGCAGAGGTAACACCAATGCATGGACAGAACACTGAATATATTTATGCACATCACAACTATGCTAGCAACTAGAAGTAACAGAAAGAAATGAAGTGGCAGTTCCTGACTCCCCAGTATGTCAGGAGTCTTGCTGTCGAATAGCAGATATTCATGGCACAGTTTGGACAAGCAGCCTGAAGCAATGGGTACCTGTCTAGGCTTCAGAGTTCTTCAAATGAAAGCTAAAGTGTAAGTGTTAAAGCAGAGGTCAGTAAAAGGCTTTAGAAATCAAGAATGCATTTTAGATATGAAATTTGAAAGTGAAATTGTCCTAAATGTTTGTTTCAAATTGTTGCTTTTAATTGGAGTAAAGTGGCCATTTGTAAGACTCATTTATCTGAAATCTGCGGTTCAAAGCCAGCCCGGGCAGAGAAAGGTCCCTCTGGGAGTCTTCATCTCTAGTTGGCCAGCAGTATGCTGGGAACAGAGTTGTGAGTTGTGTGGAGCTCAAAATGGCAGAGTGCTAGCCTTGAGCTGGAGAGCTGAGGGACAGCACTCAGGCCCTGAGTTCAAGTCCAGAGACGGTAAAAGTGGAAAAGTCACTCCTGGGACAAAAGTGATGGAGCATCCAGAGGCAGTAAGCCACTGCTGGGATGGCAGAGATGGTGTCAGATCCTAGAGTCACTTGTGTTTGGCCCTTCAAAAGTTAATCGGGGGGCTGGGGATATGGCCTAGTGGCAAGAGTGCCTGCCTCGGATACACGAGGCCCTAGGTTCGATTCCCCAGCACCACATATACAGAAAACGGCCAGAAGCGGCGCTGTGGCTCAAGTGGCAGAGTGCTAGCCTTGAGCAGGAAGAAGCCAGGGACAGTGCTCAGGCCCTGAGTCCAAGGCCCAGGACTGGCCAAAAAAAAAAAAAAAGTTAATCGGAGCCAGGAGGTCCTAGAATAGTTTGTAAGCATACCTTTCTAATGCCCATGTCTGTCTACTTTGTAACTAGGCAGGAACTTGTCAGTCATCTGTGATAGTGGTTAGTATAGCTAAGTTTGTCAAATGGGGGTATAGTTTAAAATCCCAACCCCTGCATCTGCTCAAAGCCCTAACTGAATTTTGAGCTGGCATATCTGTTTAGAAAGGAAGCTTGTGGACCTGAGATCGTGTCTTTATTGAGATCTGTCTAACGCCTACAAAGGTAACTTAGGCATTGTTAGGCCATCAGAGATCAGTTTCCCCAGCCAGTCAGGAAAATGCTTCTGCAAACCAGAGTGCTAAAAGACTCCAATGTTGTGGCCCAAGAAGAAGTCTGTGCAGTTAAGGTTATAGGTTCCTGGCTAGGTAGGGTCAGCGTCCCTTAGACAGCCTGAAGTTACAGAAGATGGATGATCTTCGCCCATTAGCTCCCCTTTAAGATCAAAGTACCAGAATAATTTTTGGGAAGATGAGGCAGGATAACTTAGAGGCATGGAAGACAGTGGTAACAAATGTATAAGAGTGGAGACTTGGACTTGTGAGAGATGGTTCTTTAACCAGTCTATGCAGAAAGTTGCAGGCAACCCAGCAGAAGGTGTGACATTCTATGCGACACTGGGAGAAACTGCTGCCTGCAGCCACCGCAACCCCTGCCCATCCCACATGGATGGCCTGAGAGACATCTGGAGGAATCTACATCTTCAACCTGAGCATCTCTACTGTGGTAAAAGTAGATCAGACTTCATCACACGCATGTGATTCCTTCTGGAAGGCTGCTTTGGATCTGCTGAAACTAAGATTTTGGGGGGACATTCTTTCTGCGGTAACCTCCCTACTCCTGAGTTGACTGACTCGCTCTATTAAGAAAATTGGATAAAGCATGTGTGGCAGGCTAGAGAGTCTCTCCTAGGCGATACCTGGGATGGGAGGTGTGTCCAAGTGTATAAGGGTGTGATCTCAGACAAGAAAGGGAGCTAACTGCCTCCAGGTGTGCCAGTCACCTAGGTAAGTGGATGGAGATTTAAATAGGTGAAAGCACCTGCATGGAGCCCTCCTGGGGGTGGACCTCACAGATATCACTAGAAAACCTTAGGCACTTAGAGGCACAGGAAGCTGGATTGGCCCATATGTACCCAGAATTGGAGCCATAAAACTGATGGTCTTATGCACCCAGTACACACCCCTCAATGTAAACAAAATAAGTCAAGGGTTTGACTAGGCTGAAAGAAAAGGGATGCTGTAGAGCTGACTCCATCTTGATTAGGGAAACATGGTAGAAAATGTTGGGAATAGAACTGACTCCATCTTATTAGGTCAACCTGACCCCAAAATTCTGCTTCTGTAAACGGCTTGTGCATTTGTTGCTTGCTTACCCCCTGTGTCAAGCCCCTACATCTGTGCTATGCTTTTACCTTTATAAACCCTGCTAACTGAAGGGTCGGGGCTCTCAATACAGATCTGCTGCATCAGTGGCAGTTGTGAGTTCAAGCTTGAGCTTGCAATAAAGACTCTCATCCATTTGCATTGGAATCGGCTCCTTGGTGTTTTTTGGGGACCCCAAATATGGGCATAACAAGTTCAAGCCCCAGTCCCAGCACATGCATATACATACTTGTGCATTTACACACATACAGACACACGCACACACATTGCATATAGTTTTCTGGGGGAAGTGAGTGACAAGAGGTGGTCACTATTTTGAACATTCATGGCTTGAATATCAACACTACTCATGTCATTTGAGGCCCCAGCACAACATGATATTCTCTGCCTCTGTGGCTTTAACAGTGATTCTGTCCACAAATATAAGCTTCTGGGGCTGGGAATATGGCCTAGTGGTAAAAGTGCTTTCCTCGTATATATGAAGCCCTGGGTTCGATTCCTCAGCACCACACATATAGAAAAAAGCCGGAAGTGGCGCTGTGGCTCAAGAGGTAGAGTGCTGGTCTTGAGCAAAAAGAAGCCAGGGTCAGTGCTCACGCCCTGAGTCCACGCCACAGGACTGGCAACAAAAACAAAACAAATAAACAGGGCTGGGGATATAGCCTAGTGGCAAGAGTGCCTGCCTCGGATACACGAGGCCCTAGGTTCGATTCCCCAGCACCACATATACAGAAAACGGCCAGAAGCGGCGCTGTGGCTCAAGTGGCGGAGTGCTAGCCTTGAGCGGGAAGAAGCCAGGGACAGTGCTCAGGCCCTGAGTCCAAGGCCCAGGACTGGCCAAAAAAAAAAAAAAAAAAAAACAAATAAACAAATATAAGCTTCTGATGGCCTAAGATTTCACATTTCTGTAATACTGTTTTTTACAAGGATATCTTATTTACTCTTTATTTTGTATTGTTAGATCATTATATTGGTTTTTCAAGTCTTTTGTTTCACTACTTATGAATTCCATTTCAGGATGGTAAAGGAGACGTTACAGAATATGATATAGGCAGAGAGCATAAGCCTAGGAAACACAAGCACGATCTGCTGGAATAGTGGGAGTGACACCTGGGGATGCTAAGTTTGGCTTTGGACCTAGGATGGACTTATCCCTTGATAATGCTGACAGACTTCTCTCATTTGCTTCAGCACTGCATAGATTTTGAATTCCCAGATCAAGAATTGGACCTGCTTTGCTCTATAGATTATTTTGTATTGACTTCACCCATCAGCCATCTCTGTTCCATTTCATCTCATTCCCAATATGAAATTGGAAATCAGTATTTTTAGATGCTGGTACCAGATAAACTAATATAGAAAAAAATAAATATAGTTCCATTTTTACTTCCTGTTTAGGATCTCATTAGCATATTTTCCATATGAATAGGGACCGTCATGTGCCATATGTTATTCACCATATGGCATTGTGCCTCTTATAAGGCATCTTTTAATATAGCACAGAGTCAAAGAAGTTTAAGTGGAAATGTTTATGCACAGTGGTTTAGACTTTCTGGTATTCAGGAAGCCTAAGTTAGCCCTCTGTGTGTATGCCATAGAATGAGCTATCAATAAATTAACTAGACAAGTTAACTGAGCAACTGAGCAAGAAAAACTTCAAGCAAAATAAAAAGAAGGGGCTTTAAATGTGGCTTAGTAGAGTGCTGGCCTTGCATACATGAAGCCCTGGGTTTGATTCCTCAGCACCACATAAACAGAAAAAGCAAGAAATGGCACTGTGGCTCAAGTGGTAGAGTGCTAGCTTTAAGCAAAAAGAAGCCAGGGACAGTGCTCAGGCCCTGAGTCCAAGCCCCAGGACTGACTAAATAAAAGTAAAAAGAAGTTATTTGAATTTTATGTCAAGTTAGGCAAGATCTCAGATTCTGCAACTGAAGGCCATTTTAATGGGTGGGTAGAAAAAGAACTTGGGAAGTAGTTTGGCTGAAAGTAGGAAAACGAATTCTCCTATTTTATTTATTGAAGGCCCAAGAATTAGACTGTTTTAACCTTAATCAAGTAGTGCAACCATCATCAACCATTTTTATATTATTCATTGATTTTTAAAAATTATAAAGGTGATATGCAGAGGAGTTACAGCTATATAAGTCAGGTAATGAGTAGGCTTCCTTTATTTCTTTTTTAATTTAAACATCTTATTGTTATTTAAAAGGTAATGTACAAAGGGGTTACAGTTACATAAGTCAGGTAAAGTGTCTTTCTTTTTGGATAATATCACCCCTTCCCTTAATCTCTCCCAGTTTTTCCCTTCTTCCCCATCCACAATTTGTGGTTCATTTTCAACATAGTATGTACTGAGTACCACTGTTGTATTTGTTTACACTTTGTCCCTCCATTTCTGTGCTTATTCATTTGCTATTGTTGTTGTTTTGTTTTGTTTTTTTGCCAGTCCTGGGGTGTGAACTCAGGGCCTTCTTTTGCTAAAGGCTATTATTCTGCCACTTGATGCCACAGCATCACTTTTGGCTTTTTCTGTTTATGTGGTACTGAGGAATCAAACCCAGGGCTTCATGCATGCTAGGCAAGCACTCTATCACTAAGCCACATTCCCAGTCCATTCATTTATTTTTATTTTTCATTTTTTTTTTTTTGCCAGTCCTGGGGCTTGAACTTAGGCGCTGAGCACTGTTCCTGGTTTCTTTATGCTCAAGGCTAGCTCCCTACCACTTGAGCCACATATGTGGTGCTGAGGAATCGAACCCAGGACTTCATGTATGCGAGGTAAGTACTCTACCAGTAGGCCATATTCCCAGTCCCCAATTCATTTATTTTTTTTTATTTTTTTTAAATTAAATTAAATTAATTAATTTATTTATTTATTTATTTTGGCCAGTCCTGGGGCTTAGACTCAGGGCCTGAGCACTGTCCCTGGCTTCTTTTTGCTCAAGGCTAGTACTCTGCCACTTGAGCCACAGTGCAACTTCTGGCCATTTTCTGCATATGTGGTGCTGGGGACTTGAACCCAGGGCCTCATGTATACGAGACAAGCACTCTTGCCACTGGGCCATATCCCCAGCCCCAATTCATTTATTTTATTTATTTATTTATTTATTTATTTATTTATTGCCAGTCCTAGGCCTTGGACTCAGGGCCTGAGCACTGTCCCTGGCTTCTTTTTGCTCAAGGCTAGCACTCTGCCACTTGAGCCACAGCGCCGCTTCTGGCCGTTTTCTGTATATGTGGTGCTGGGGAATCGAACCTAGGGCCTCGTGTATCCGAGGCAGGCACTCTTGCCGCTAGGCTATATCCCCAGCCTCCAATTCATTTATTTTTAAGAAAAAGATTATCTCTATTTTGCCCAGACTTGCCTTGAACTTGCAATCTTCCTGCTTCAGTCTCCTAAGTAGCTATGACTATAGATAAGTGCTACTACATACCCAACATGAATTAGATTATTTAAAGAACTGTGTCTTGAGCCAGGTGTCAGTTGCTCATGCCTGTAGTTCTAATGTTGTGCCAAGTCGCAAGACCACCCCCAAGAAGACCACCGAGATTCAGACACTCCGAAATGCAAAAGCAAGGCAAAGCTTTATTTAACGAGCTGCCAACTCGGGCCTCGTCCTACCCACCGACACAGCGGAGGTTAGGAGGGAGCCCCGAGCTGTGATTACACAGGGCTTATAAAGGCAAAGAACAAGGTTACAACAATCAGCTGTGCAAGCAAGATTAGAACACAGGTACAAATCTGATTGACTCAGGGTTCGATTCTAAAATGGGGTTCACGTGGTGGGGCCTGACTTCAAAGTCTGGCACCTCACTAACTATTCAGGAGGCCGAGATTTGAGGATTGCTGTTCAAAAGTCAGCCTGGGCAGAAAAATCTGTGATACTTTTTAATTAAAAAATATAAAGATGATCTACAGAGTGGTTACATAAGTCAGGCAATAAGCACATTTCTTTCTGAACAATGTCATTCCTTCCTCTATGAGACTCTTCTCTCCAATTAACCACCAGAAAATCAGAAGTGGTGCTGTGGTTCTGTTGTGCCAAGTCGCGAAACCACCACCAAGAAGACCACCGAGACTCAGACATTCCGAAATGCAAAAGCAAGGCAAGGCTTTATTTAAGCGAGCTGCAACTCGGGCCTCGTCCTACCCACCGACACAGTGGAGGTTAGGAGGGAGCCTCGAGCTGTGATTACACAGGGCTTATAAAGGCAAAGAACAAGGTTACAAGAATCAGGTGTTTAAGCAAGCAAGATTAGGACACAGGTACAAATCTGATTGGCTCAGGGTTCGATTCTAAAATGGGGTTCACGTGGTAAAATGGGGCCTGACTTCAAAGTCTGGCACTTCAGTTCAAAGTGGTAGAGTGCGAGCCCTGAGCAAAAAAGCTCAGTGACAGTGCACCCAGGCCTTCAGTTCAAGCCCCACAGTCAAGGAAACAACAACAAAACTGTCTCATGTTGCAGATGCCTTCATTGACTGAGGCCTCACTCTGTGTCAGTTACTATGCTGATTCCTAAAGGAAAACTGGTAAGAAAAGATAGATAAATCCCTGACCTCAGGGTGTCTACAATCTAATGAGGCAAAGAGACAATAATCAGTTTTAACTCACTCGTGATTACAAAGCTACAAAAGAATTAAGAACTGTTAAGGAAAGAACATAAACAATAGTGACTAACTTCTTTTTCCATTAGCCCTTCCAATTTCACCCTCCATCTCTCTAGTTTTCTTCACCCTGCTCCCTCCCTCTCTGAGTTGGACCAATGACCTGCAAGTGAAATCACTACTCTCTCCCCATCCTTGCCAGCCTAGAGATGAATTTCTTTTCTTTGCGTCAAGCCACAGCTATTCTCTCTGGCTTTTGGGATCCATCATTTCCTTATTCTTTTAGGTGAGAGGTGTGGAGAGTTCCCTGCTGTTGCTGGCTCAGGATGCTTTGTCACAGCTGGGTGGTTTTGTTTAAGTAAATGAGCCCCTTATTAAACACATAGATGTACCATCTGTTTCCAGCCAAATCCTGACATAGGCCTAGACCTGAGGAGTGTGAGGCTGCTGGAGGTGAAAGGAGCATTCTAGATGAGGGAAGAGATCTGAAGTATAGCTAAATTATAGAGGAAGTAGAGGAGAGAAGGGGAGGCAAGGGCCAAATCACAGGCCATAGAATATAAGTGATGCTTTTTCCTTTAGTTCTTCCCTCTCTCTCTCTCTTTCTCTCTCTTCCCCTATCCCCTTCTTTCTTTTTGGGGGCAGTGGGGTAGGTGCTGCTCAGCATTTGAAACACCTCCTTATGTTTGAGGAGCTCCTTACTTTGTCTTGATGGGAAGCCATCTGTCTGGCCTCTTATTGTATCAGCTCAGTGAAGACATTGAGCTCTGGACTCAATTTTGGCTCCCAACCCAGAAGCACAACAGTGAGAAATTCTCTTGAGTCTTTGCAGTTGTGGCAGTGGCTCCAGCTAAAGTTTCCAGAGGATTGCCAGTGCAGGCTCATCCTGGCCCCAGCCTTCCTGGTGACCACCTGCTTTCATGCCTTTCTTTTTTGCTGAGTAAATTACTATTAGATGCACCAAACTTGTACACTAAACCTTCTGACACAAATGCACAAAATTAAATTGGCAGCATTAAAGAAAGGTTGCATGAATATTTTGAGATATGTAGTGTTTGATGTTGAGAAGTCTTCTGTTTTGGCCATCATTGAACAAAAATTTCCCCCAAACCAATTTTGAACCAATTAGATTAACAAAGCTTTCACATTCCTATATGAATGGTCAGAAACCATTTCTTTTCTTTTTAAATCAGACAGAGTCAATTTCTATTGTTGATAACAGAACTCGACGACTAAGTACAGTGATATGTAAGAGCAATATACTTTTTAGGCTGTTTTATGTGTATTGACTTTAATCATAAGAACAAAAGGAAACGATTAAAGACTTCTTTTCTTTCCTCTTCCTCCCAATCCCCTCCTCTTCTCCCTCCTCTTCTACAAGATCTCATGACATAGTCCAAGGCTTGCCTCAAACTGTGTGTAGCTCAGACCAGCCTTGTATTTGAGATCCTCATGTAGTGCTGTTATTATAGGAGTGTGCCACCAAATTTGTCTCCATTGAAAACTTTTAGGCAACATAATGGAGTGGTGTCAGAGACAGAAACAGGTCCGCATTTTAGAGAGATCTTTCTCTCTGGATTAAATGTGAGGAGACCAAAGAACAGATGATGGTAGACAAAGAGAAGTGCACAGATTTAAGGGTTATTTGTTATTATTAGCTGTGTTGGAGGTGAAAGAAAAGAAAAAAGGCCAAGTGCTTGTAGCTCCAGCACTTGGGAGACAGATCCTCACTTGGGGGAGGATCCCTAGCTCAAGATTCATTTGGATTATATAGCAAAACTTTGTCTCAAAAAAAAAAAGCATCAAGATTGATCCTCAATTTTCTGCTTCTTAAACTGGTGTTGACTACATGAAGTCCAATTACTTTGTTTATATCCTTGATTGCTAGCAAGGATTCAACGGCTGATTGAAATGATCTTTCCATTTTTTCATGCTGCTATAAACGTGTATAAACTTCGAGGAGCTGGATGACAAATTGCACATAAATTTCCTTCAGCTCCACACTCTCAATTGAGACCAAGTTTCAGTGGTTGGCTCTCAGAGATGAGGAGAAACCCAGTTGGTCTCTGAGTCACACTGTGAAGCAGAATTCAGAGCTGAGGATTCATCTGCAATGCTCAATGCAACACATCCTTGGGATGGTGCAAGTAGGAGGAAAACCATTTTAGAGAGGCCAGAATTGGGCTGCCATCTGTCATGCCTGGGCTTTGCTCCTTAGATGTGAATACAACATTTAGCAAGCAGTAGCTGGAAAGGGATATACAGCATCTCCATTCATGAGAAAACTCTAAATTTGGTTTTCCATTTAAGGCCATTGTTTAAATGTCCTCTGAGCCATATTTAGGCATCTTCAGTTGAAAGAATTATTACCTAAAGTCCACTATCATCATCACTTACACTAGGACCTAATATGAGAAAATGATAAAAGTAGGAATTGCTGCTTACTGGTGGTCACAGCCTCCTCAGTGCAAGTCAAACCATATTTAATATCTCTTCCAAACATGACTTATTTACAACTTTCCCCAACCAAAGTCATTAAATTTCAGTTGATTCGGTACTTATTTTGTACCAACAACTCTGCCAACCACTAATATGTATAAAACAAAATAAAATAAACTGCCTAAATAAACTAGTCTCTCTCCTCTGTTCTGTGTTTTCTCATCAGGTAGCAAACCAGACTGTGTACGGTGTTTTGAAGGTGGAGACATCCCTATTAAATAGAGATAAATATGTAGATAAACAAATGAGCAAGTAGGATGAGGTATTATAGAAATCGTTAAGGGAATTTAAATTTTAAGTGGCTAAAAGAAGTCATTAGGATCTGATCAATTTTTAAAAAGTCAGCCGAATATTCTTCAATGGATTTTTCCATTTTACTCCTCTATCACAAATTAGGGTAAGAAATAGGACCAGAAGATACTTTAAATATCACACTAGGTTCATCACCATAAAGGGAAAAAGCTGGACCTACTATAGGGTTTGATTTGGAGCTTTAAATCCTGCTTTTATTATCAGTTGTATGAAGTTGGGCAAATATTTGACATCTCAGCGCTTCTGTCTCTTCTGAGGGTAAAAGTGTTAGATAACATGAATTAAGTGAATAACATTTGTAGAAATTATTTAAAAACCATAAGTCATTATGCAAATACAGATATTGTTAACTTGAAGCTCTAAAAGCTGGATGTCAAGTTTAGGTCAAATGATAGCTATGTTGTTATAAGCAGAACAACATCACCAACTGCAATGGCAGTCATCAAGATATTTTGTTTTATTTAATTTTGAGTGAGTGTGTGTGTTTAAACTCAGGGCCTCACCACTGTCCTTGAGCTTTTTTTTTTTTTTGGCCAGTCATGGGGCTTGAACTCAGAGCCTAAGAACTATCTTTGGCTTCTTTTTGTTCAAGGCTAGCACTCTGCCACTTGGGCCACAGCGCTACTTCTGGCTTTTTCTATATATGTGGTGCTGAGGAATCCAACCCAGGGCTTCATGTATGTGAGGCAAGCACTTTACCGCTAGGCCACATTCCCAGGCCCTGTCCTTGAACTTTTTTGCTCAAAGCTAGCACTGTTCCACTTAGGCTTTGCGGTGGTTAATTGGAGATAAGATTCACAAATATTCCTTCTTGGGCAAGCTTCAAATCCTCAGATCTTCACTTCTTGAGTCCCAAGGATTACAAGCGGACACCACTCATGCCTGGCCTGGTTTGGTGGTTTTTTTTTTTTTGGCCAGTCCTGGGCCTTGGACTCAGGGTCTGAGCACTGTCCCTGGCTTCTTTTTGCTCAAGGCTAGCACTCTGCCACTTTTAGCCACAGAGCCCCTTCTGGCCGTTTTCTATATATGTGGTGCTGGGGAATTGAACCCAAGGCTTCATGTATATGAGGCAAGCACTCTTGCCACTAGGCCATATCCCCAGCCCTGGTTTGGTGTTTTTGAATGTAGCTCAAACTACCCTCAAGCTTGATATGTTGCACAGGCCTTCCTTACTCTTGTAACACTCTTGCTTCAGTTTCCTCAGTGCTTGGATTATAGGTGTGCACCACTTATCAACACAACAAATTTTATGTTTGCCAAGTCTTTACATTTTATTCTTTTGATTACAAGACATTGCCATTGTATAAAACTTTAAGAAGAAAAACTGAAATAAGAACTTCTCTAGTATCAGAAATAAAAAAACACACAATTTATTTCTCTCTTGCCCTGTGCACCTCCCTCTTTGGAATACCTTTGCTTAATACCATTTATGGGGAAAAAATGTAACTTAAGCATCTGTAGTTAAATTTAGCAGATAATGTGGAAAGATGAGACTAGGAGAATATATTTAGAGAGAAAGCCTACTTGACATGAATCTACTAAAGGGAAAAAAAATTGAGTTCCAGGTATTCCTAGAACTCAGTCTATCAATCTGTTCATCATTAAGGGCAGAATGCAGTAACTATGCCTGAAATTATTGCTTTAATATCTCAATTGTGAATGTATACCTGAAAGTGTTTCATTTAGGAAATTCTCAAGAGAAAGTAAAACCTAACAAAACAGCAGATAATTTTCAGTTCAGAGATTCTTTAAAGTTAATGTAGCAATTGTTTGCTTCTTTTCCAAATAAAAACAATAAGCACAAATTGCTTTATAATTAGCTCAAGTACTTTAGTTGTCGTAAGTATAAAATAATTTTAGCTCTATTTGCATAATGAACTGGATTTAAGAAACACTGAAGGAAGGAGAGTGAGCATTTAGTGTGACATTTTATTCTACATTTATTCTGGCAAAGAAGTCCAGTTAAATGTTATTCATAGCTGGTTTAGCTTATGTTGCACTAGAATTGCTATGTTTTGCTGGGCACTGATGATTCATGCCTATAATCTGAGCTATTCAGGAGTGTGAGATCTAAGGATCACAGTTTGAAACCAGCCTGGACAGGAGAGTCTGTGAGACACTTCTCTCCAATAAACTACTCAGTTAGGGACAGACATTCCTCCCCCCCGCCCTGCAAAAAAAAAGATTTTACTTTTTTTTTCCTTGTAGTCATTAGTTTTCTTTCATACGCATTCACTTTATTGGCAACTTAGGTCACATTTATCTCCAGATTACCTTGAATCTGGTCAGTAAAATGGATATGTTTATGTCCAGGAAAATTTATTTCTTTAGCCTCTTTGGATTTTTTCTGCTTCTTCAGTTACTTCATCCCAGAAGAGGTAAGATGATTCATTTCTTGCCCAGTTTGAGTGAAATTCTAGTCTTGCATAGCCCTGTCTACTTACAGTAGACATTATTTGACATATTTTCCTAGCCTATAATAACAAGGATATATACATTTTTTTGAATACTTCACAGGGAGGGACTTCAGGCAGTTGGCTGCCCATATCTGGTAACAAGCAGGCATCTGCTATATTGAGCCAATAAGATTTCTCTCTCACTAAGGATTTGAATGGGAAGGTGGAAGAGAGCCAGTCAAGCCATGGTACAAATCTGAACTCAAAAGTTTTAGCAAAAAGCCAGGAGCTGGTGAAGAGAGAAAGATGGCGCCGAAAGAATAGGGAGGCACCCCGACTCGCACCAACTGAATAGCGAGGTGGGAACTCCAACACCCAACACCCCATCAAGAACCCAGCAAAACCAGCAGCCAGAAGCAGTGGAGAAACGCAGGAAAACAAAAAGGAGCAAAAAAGAAGAACCGAAAACCTACACAGAGCCGGAGATTCTCCGGGGCACCTCCCCCCCACCAGCTGACCCTGGCCCAAACAGGGCCAGGCTGGGAAAGGGGAACCCGGTGATCGGCAGACAGGCTGCCAGGAGCGCAGAATTCATATAGCGGGAGACCCCACAGACACAAGGCAGGGTGCGGACCAAGACACACACCGGCAGCGATGAGAAGTTCGGCTCCACACCGGGTTCGGACAAGGGAACCCAGCGCGGCAGAAAGAGGGAACGGGGAAGCCACCATGACACTTCACCAACCCCTGAAGGGCCAACGGCTGCGCGGGACACACACACAAAGCAGCAACTGTGAGTCCCCCATTATCTCCTCCCCCAACGGGAGACCAGCTATCAGAGACCCAAGCCCGACAAAGAAGCTAGATCTCCCTCCCTCCCCCTCCCCACCCCCGAGGGAACAAAGAACCCCCAAATCAGGCGGGAAGCTCCCATCAGGCGCAGGGAAGCCAGTTTAGCAGGGGAAGGGCAGAACAGCCCCAAGCCCCCACAGGTTCCTGAACTGGCAGAACCGGCCCCACCCCCATCCCAACAGGACCATATGGAATCCAGAATCTCTCGCCAGGATGATGAAGCAGCTGACAACAACCAGAAAATGACCACAGTCCAAGAAAAGGTGAAGCTTCAGGGAAGACTAATCCAGGAACTAATGGACAAAGACAAGAGATATAATCTGCGCATAATTGGAATAGAAGAAGGAGCCGAATATCAGAACAGAGGGCTTAATCATGTTCTCAATAAAGTTATTGCAGAAAATTTCCCCAATCTCACAGGGGACCCCATCCAGGTAACCGAAGCCTATAGGACACCTGGCAGGCCAGACCCCAGGAAAACCACCCCAAGGCACATAATATTCAAGACTACAGACCTCAAGATTAAAGAGCAAATTCTGAATTCAGCCAAAGCGAAAAAGGAAACGTTTTTCAATGGGAAGAGGATTCGAATAACATCCGACTTATCCACACAAACTTACCAAGCTCGAAGTGAGTGGAAGAACACCATCCAAATACTTCAGAATAACAATTTACAACCTCAGATCAAATATCCAACGAAATTGGAGTTCACATTCGAAGGGAGAACCAGATCTTTCCACACCAAAGAGGAGCTAAAGGAGTATGTGAATAAAAAACCAGCCCTACAGCGAATATTAAGAGGGGAACCCCACCCAACAGAGATCGTAAAAGACACACAGACAGAATCAGAAAGAAACTACAATAGCCAAAGTCCAGCAGAAAGAACAGCTCACTAAAGACAAGAAAAAAAAAAGAGGAAAAAACAGCCCAACAAGAAAATGGAAGAAGAAAAAACACCCTTATCCTTGATCTCTTTAAATATAAATGGTTTCAACTCCCCAATAAAGAGGAGCAGACTGGCAGAATGGATTCACAAACAAAAAGTTGACATCTGCTGTCTACAAGAGACCCACCTTACAGCAAGGGACAAAAACAGGCTTCGAATGAAAGGATGGAGCAAGATCTACCAAGCAAATGCACCCACCAAAACGGCAGGTGTAGCCATTCTGATCTCAGACAAGCTGGACTTCTCTTTAAAGTCCACTCAAAAAGACAAAGAAGGACACTACATATTAATACAAGGAAAAATCCAGAATCAAGAAATCACGGTGATAAATGTATACTCACCGAACAAAAGAGGCCCGACATATGTCAAGCAAATTCTCACAGAATTACAGAGCAAGATAGACGCAAACACAATCATAGTGGGTGACTTTAATACTCCTCTCTCTCCAAGAGACAGATCCAACACCCAGAGGATTAGTAAGGGAGCTGAGGACCTAAATAACACCATTTCCCAAATGGATCTAACAGACCTATATAGAACCTTTCACCCTACAGAGACCCAACACACCTTCTTTTCAGCAGCCCATGGATCATATTCCAAAATATACCACGTCATAGCCCACACAAAGAACCTCAGCAAATATAAAAGTATTGACATCATCCCATGTATTATATCTGATCACAGTGGATTAAAGGTAACCCTCAACAACAAAGGAAACCACAGACACTATACACACTCTTGGAGGCTAAACCCCACGCTGCTTTCCAACACTTGGGCCACAGACCAAATTAAAGATGAAATCAATGAATTCATAAGCCACAATGACAAAGAAAACACATCACAAAGAAACCTATGGGACACAGCTAAGGCAGTACTGAGGGGCAAGATTATTGCACTCAGCACCCACATTAAAAGAATGGAAGCAGGGCTGGGGATATAGCCTAGTGGCAAGAGTGCCTGCCTCGGATACACGAGGCCCTAGGTTCGATTCCCCAGCACCACATATACAGAAAACGGCCAGAAGTGGCGCTGTGGCTCAAGGGGCAGAGTGCTAGCCTTGAGCAGAAGAAGCCAGGGACAGTGCTCAGGCCCTGAGTCCAAGGACTGGCCCCCCCCCCAAAAAAAAATAGAATGGAAGCAGAGCAGGTGAATACCCTCACGGTGAAAATAAAACAACTGGAGAAACATGAAATGACAGAATATAAAACGACTAGGAGGGGAGAGATCACAAGGATTAAAGAAGAGATAAATCTGATTGAAAATAGAAAGACCATTCAACAAATAAATACGACTAAAAACTGGTTCTTTGAGAAAATAAACAAAATTGACAGACCCCTTGCAAGACTTACAAAAAAAAGAAGAGAAGAGACTCATATACATAAAATCAGGGACTCCACCAGAAAAATTACAACAAGTACACACGATATTCAAACAATCATAAGGAGCTATTTCCAAAACCTCTACTCAGCAAAAGACAATAATTTTACAGAAATGGATCAATTCTTAGAGAAGTACAAACTGCCCAAACTGAACCAAGAAGAAATAAATCAACTAAATAAACCAATAACTTACGGTGAGATACAGGGGGTCATCAAGAACCTCCCTACTAAGAAAAGCCCAGGCCCAGATGGATTCACCAACGAATTCTACAAAACCTTTAGTGAGGAGCTAATACCAATACTCCTCAAACTCTTCCGCGAAATAGAAACAGAGGGAGAAATCCCAAACTCATTCTACGAAGCTAATATCATACTCATTCCCAAACCAGGCAAAGACCCAACAAAAAAAGAGAACTACAGACCAATATCACTAATGAACACAGACGCAAAGATCCTCAATAAAATATTAGCTAACAGGATCCAGAAACTGATCAAGAAAATCATACATCATGACCAAGTAGGCTTCATCCCTCAGTCACAAGGATGGTTCAACATCCGTAAATCAATCAACGTAATTCACCACATAAACAGATCTAAAATTAAGAATTACATTGTTATCTCAGTCGATGCCCAAAAAGCCTTTGACAAAATATAACATCCATACCTATTAAAAGCTTTGGAGAGAATAGGAATAGATGGAACATTCCTCAAAACAATAAAAGCCATACAACAGACCAACTGCTAATATCATATTAAATGGAGAGAAACTTAAATCATTCCCCCTAAACTCAGGAACAAGACAAGGATGCCCATTCTCCCCACTTCTGTTCAACATAGTGCTGGAATCCTTAGCCATAGCAATAAGGCAAGAGGAGGACATCAAAGGGATCCACATCGGCAAGGAATAAATCAAGTTATCCCTATTCGCAGACGACATGATCTTATATCTGAAGGACCCAAACAACTCAGTCCCCAAACTCCTACACCTAATAAACCAATTTGGCAAAGTAGCAGGATACAAAATCAACCCACAAAAGTCAGCAGCTTTTCTGTACACCAGCAATAGACAAACAGAAAAGGAAATTATGGAAACAATTCCATTTACAGCAGCCAAAAAAAGAATAAAGTACCTAGGGATCAACTTAACCAAGGACGTGACGGACCTATTCAATGAAAACTACAAAAATCTAATAAGGGAAATCAAAGAAGACACAAGGAGATGGAAAGACCTCCCATGCTCATGGGTAGGCAGAATCAATATAGTGAAAATGGCCATATTGCCCAAATTGTTATACAAATTCAATGCAATACCTATCAAAATCCCAGCCACATTCTTCACTGAAATAGAGAAACCAATCCATAAATTCATATGGAACAGCAAAAAACCTAGAATAGCCAAAGCAATTCCAGGCAAAAAAAGCAGTGCAGGAGGTATCACAATACCTGACTTCAAGCTCTACTACAAGGCCATCATAACAAAAACAGCATGGTATTGGTATAAAAACAGATCGGAAGACCAATGGATTAGAACTGAAGACCCAGAAATAAAACCGCACTCTTACAGCCAACTGATAATTCGACAAAGGAGCTAAAGACATACAATGGAATAAACATAGCCTCTTCAACTACTGGTGCTGGGAGAACTGGGCAGCCATATGCAGAAAACTCAAAGTAGACCCAAGCCTATCACCATGCACCAAGATCAACTCAAAATGGATCAAGGACCTCAACATCAGACCTGAATCCTTGAAACTACTGAAAGACAGAGTAGGAAAGACACTAGAACTTATAGGCACAGAAAGGAACTTCCTGAATAGAGTCCCAGGGGCACAACAAATAGGGGAGAGACTCGACAAATGGGACTACTACAAATTAAAAAGTTTCTGCACAGCTAAGGACATAGCCACCAAAATAGAAAGACAGCCAACGATATGGGAAAGGATATTTACCAGCACAGCAACAGACAAAGGCCTGATATCGGTCATCTACAGAGAACTCAAAAAACTTAGCCCCTCCAAGCCCAATAAACCTTTTAGGAAATGGGCAAAAGAGCTAAAGAGAGACTTCACAAGAGAAGATATAAAAATGGCAAAGAAACACATGAGGAAATGCTCAACATCCCTGCTAGTAAAGGAAATGCAAATAAAAACAACCCCGAGATACCACCTCACCCCAGTTAGAATGGCCTATACTCTGAACTCAGGAAACAACAAATGCTGGAGGGGCTGTGGGGAAAGAGGAACCCTTCTCCATTGTTGGTGGGAGTGCAAATTTGTACAACCATTTTGGAGAACCGTATGGAGGTTTCTCAAAAAGCTCATTATAGACCTACCCTATGACCCAGCCATACCACTCCTAGGCATCTATCCTAAACAGCAAAACCCAAGATATCAAAAAGACATTTGTACTTCCATGTTTATCGTGGCACAATTCACAATAGCCAAAATATGGAAACAACCAAGATGCCCCTCCACAGACGAATGGATCCAAAAAATATGGTAGTTATACACAATGGAATACTACATAGCGATTAGGAATGGTGAAATATTGTTATTCGCAGGGAAATGGTCAGAACTCGAACAAATAATGTTGAGTGAGACAAGCCTAGAACACAGAAAACAAAGGGGCATGATCTCCCTGATATATGACTGTTAACAAAGGGAGATGGAGAGACAGTAGAGACCAAGTCTGTGAACACTGTTTATGTGCTTGATACATTGTATATTGCATATGTGTCTACCTGACCTAGACAAGGGATGGAAAAACAGGTTGTAAGATATCACAAGAAATGTACACACTGCCCTACTATGTAACTGCACCCTCTTTGCACAACACCTTGTAAAAAAATTTATGTTCGGGGCTGGGGATATGGCCTAGTGGCAAGAGAGCTTGCCTCGTCTGCATGAGGCCCTGGGTTCGATTCCCCAGCACCACATATACAGAAAACGGCCAGAAGTGGCGCTGTGGCTCAAGTGGCAGAGTGCTAGCTTTGAGCAAAAGGAAGCCAGGGACAGTGCTCAGGCCCTGAGTCCAAGGCCCAGGACTGGCCAAAAAAAAAAAAAAAAATTTATGTTCAATTAATAAAAAAAAATTTTTTTAAAAAAGCCAGGAGCTGGTGTCTCACAACTGTAATCCTAGCTACTCAGGAGGCTGAGATCTGAGGATCACAGTTCAAAGCCAGCCCATGCAAGAGAGTCTATAAAACTCTTTATCTCCAACTAACCACCAGACAGCCAGAAGTAGTGCTGTGGCTCAAAGTGGTAGAGCACTAGCCTTGTCAGGGACAGTGCCCAAGCCCAGTCAAAAAAAAGTTTTAGTATGGCCATTGCATTCCCCTCATGGATGGAAAGAGAAGTCTAAAGTAGGCCTGAAGAGAAAAGCTCTTGTTCTGATAGGTTATTTATTTTTATTTCCAGTCCTTTTCCTTTGTTTTTTTAGCATATATTTAGTTATACAAAGGAGTTTCGATATTTCCACACACGCATATAATGTAATTTGGTCAAATTTACTACTTCTATTATTCTTTTTATACATCATTCTCCCCTTAAAATAGACACACACGCACACACACACACACACACACACACACACACACACACACACACACACACTTGCCGGTCCTGGCCTTGAACTCAGGGCCTGGGCACTGTCCCTGAGCTTCGTTTTATTCAAGGATAGCACTCTACCATTTGAGCTGCAGTGCCACTTCCGGCCTTTTCTGTTTATGTGGTACTGAGGAATTGAACCTAGGGCTTCATGCATGCTAGGCAAGCACTCTACTACTAAGCCACATTACCAGCTCCTTAAAAAATATTTTTAAACTGCTTTCATGATTATACTTTTTCTAGAGCCTGGTTGAAGTTCCTACACTGGGCAGCATGATATACCTGTATCCTTGTAGAGTCAAACAACAGCAGTGATTAAAATTGAAATTGAATGTTGGTTAAGTAATTTCAAAGAATAAGCCCAAGTTTAGCATCTGTTGTTCCTCTTCATTTTCTATTGTGCTTTCAGGAGTGAGGATCTTTCCCTGCTTCCTTAGCTCTACTCATTGTCCTCAATCCAGGCATGATTTAATGTACACTATTGCAAAATTGGTGATGATTGTACCAATTAAGGCCTCTGAATGTCAGAGAATTCCTCTTAGTAACTCCATTTACTTTGTAAGCTATACTCTAATTTTTAGTGATCTCTAAATAAAAAATATAATTCAAAGGTTTTTGAATATAATCCAAAGAGTTGTTTGACAAATAAAACACTCTTTCACAATAATTAGAAACTTTAAATTAGAAATAAAAAGGAAGTTTCTCAACCCCATAAAAGGCATCTGGTGAAAGACTGAAAACATTCCCTCTAAGATTGGGAATAAGACAAGAAAGTCTGCTTTCAACACTGCTATGCAAAATTGTACTACATGTTCTAGTCAGCATCATTATGCAAGAAAAAGAAGTTTGGCATCCAGACTGGAAAGGAAGAACAGCTCTATTTACAAATCACATAATCTTCTGTGTAGAAAATTCAGGGGAAGTTACCACAGACCTCTTAAAGCAAGGGTGTGGCAGGCACACAAGATCAAAATGTAAAAATAAATTGGTATACATTAGCAATGAATCTAAAAATGATTGAAGAAAATTTCCAGCCAGGTTTGGTGGCTGACACAGGAAATCATGAGTTCAAGGTCAGCCTTAGTTACACAATGAAATCCTATCTTAACACACTCCTCCCAAATGAACAAACAGAACAATTCCTAGCTGGGGATGTAGCTCAGTGTTAGAATGTTTGCCTAGCAAGGTCCTGGGTTCAATCTTCAGCACTGAGAAAGCAAAAGGAAAAGAAGAAAGAAAATAATTTTTATATAGAAAAATTTAAATCAACAAAATACTTAATGAATTTAAGAGACAAGTGTAACCTCATACCATGAAAACCATGAAACTTTGTTAAAAAGGAAAAAAATGCCTAAACAAATGGAAAGCCAAAGTCATCTGATATTCAGGAATCAGGAGACAATGATAAATGTCCATACTTTCCAAACTGATCTACAGAATATAGGTACTCCCTGTCAACACCTCAGCTGCTTTTAAAAAGTAGAAATTGAAACGGACAAAAAACCCAAACATATGAAAATATAAGGGATCCAAATAATCTCTTCTTTTTGCTTTTTTGCAGTGCTGAACCCAGGACCTCATATATGTCTGATCTTAAGAAAGAACAAAGTCTAAGGTCTCATTTTTCATAATTTGCAGAATTATGAAAAAGCTGCATTAATTAAAACATTGTGATACTGGCAAAAATCCAGACATGCAGATGAATATAATAGAGCTGAGAGTTCAGAAATACATTCTTAATTTTTGGTTACTTGATTTTTGACAAAGGTTACAAGACAATCTAAAGGGAGAAAGAATAGTCTTCAGCAAATGGGGCTGGGATAATGAGATATCTAACTGCAAAAGAATGAAGTTGGAGCTAGGTAAATTGTGGGGTTGGGAGAGATGTGTGAGAATGATGAAAGGGGTGATATTAACCAAGATGCATTGTACTCACAAATTGACATGTTGAACTGGAATTCCTTTGCACAACTACTTAAGGATAATATGTTTTAAAAAATGATGTTGGATTCCTACCTCACTCACAGTACACATAAAAATTAACTTAAAATGGATCAATTAACTTAAAATGGTCAGAACTCAAAGTACAAAATTCTTAGGAAAAAAGCAGATATATGTTCTTGTGATCTTGGAATAGGCAATAGCTGTTTATATGTGATTCCCAAAGCACAAACAACACACACAAAATAAATAACTTGGATCTCAGAAAAATACAATGAATAACGTGTGTTTTTCATATAATTGGGAGGCTGAGATAGTGAGGCTTGAATTTCCAGGCCACCCTGGGCAGAAAAGTCCAAGAGACTCCATCTGAACAGAAGAATCTGGATGTAGTGGTGTGCATTGCAGCTATGACAGGAAACCTACACTGGGCAGATCGCTGTCCAGGCACTTATCCAGTCAGGAGTAAGACACTCACTGAAAAACAACTGGTATAAACAGGGAAGAGGCATGACTTAGCAGTATGGCACCTGCTTAACACATAGAAGGCCCTGAGTTCAAATTCTGGTCACACAAACACACACACACACAAATCAATACATACGCATACATACATATACCACACAAAAGTGAAAAGACAGCTCATGCATATTAGCTGACTCATATTATTCAGCTCTCTGGCCTTGGGACAAAATACCTGAGATAAATAACTCAAGGGAGAAAGTGTTTATTTGGCTCAGTTTCAGTCCATGGTTTTTGCCTGTGGTGAGGCATCATGAAAGTAGGGGCATGTGGCAGAAGAGATTACTTACCTCATGGTAGCCAGGAAGCACACACACAAGAAGGAGAGGTAGAAGAAGAAGGGTGCAGGTGAAAAAGTCTTGCCAACCCTTCATATATAACCCAAAATGCCCTCACAGAAACAATAATGTTTGTACAATAATGTTTGACCACATGTTTGCATGCTGTGGCCCAGCTAATTTGAGACATAAAGTTAACCATTGTAATAGCCTATTATTTCCAGTTTTTCATTGGTCTAGTGTGGTTGAATAATTGTTAATTGCCTAAATAGATCATTGTTAATATACCTAAAAATCAGTCTTAATATAGCCTGCTATTCACAATGAAAGTTCACCAGACTGTGTTATGCTTGACAAGCTAATTTGGCTATTAATAGAGTTAATAATGGGAGTGGTGAAAATAAGTCCTAATAATTAAATAAGATACTGTCTATTTCTAGAGGTTTTCCTTTTCATAAACTTATATAATAGGAGATTTTAAAATACTTTACTCATATTGACATTTATCCTTTTAATTAACATTTATATGCTGTGAGTTCCATGTAGTAGGCACCATGAATTTTGCATTTTAAAAATGTGTTTTGGGGGCTGGGGATATAGCCTAGTGGCAAGAGTGCCTGCCTCGGATACACAAGGCCCTAGGTTCGATTCCCCAGCACCACATATACAGAAAACGGCCAGAAGCGGCGCTGTGGTTCAAGTGGCAGAGTGCTATCCTTGAGCGGGAAGAAGCCAGGGACAGTGCTCAGGCCCTGAGTCCAAGGCCCAGGACTGGCCAAAAAAAAAAAAAAAAGTGTTTTGATTTTAGAGTTAACATTCATTTTAAAGTATCCACAAGGGCTAGGGCCAAGAGTAAAAATGTTCCCATCTGGGAAATTAGACATTTGAACACAAGTTAAACTCCTTTTCTTTGCACAAAATCTGCTTAGTTATGTGTAAAATATTAAGTCTGGTAGGGAGCTTATGTAAATACGACGAAAGCATTCTGGATGAACACATACCAGCTGATGGCAATGGGAAGAATGAAAGAGATCAGGATCAAGTAAGTGATGGAAGGAAGTCCAAAAGGAATTCCAAACTGGACCATAACATAGTTAAAATTTATATGGAGAACACACACATGCTACTTGTGTAATTAGCAATCATATGTAATGGGTCTGGTCTGATTTCCTTGCATGGCTCAGAGAGATCGAGAGGCTCCTGGAAAGAACACTATGATGAGTTGTAGATAGGACTAGAAGACAGGTGTCCGGTCATCAATCTGGTACTCTACTTGAATTATCCATCCCTCACAGTACTATACTAAACACATCCAAAAGGCTCTTTTTTATATACTGAATATAGAAAATATTAACTAGCATGGAAGTGTAGTGGATTTTTACATAGAAATTAATTTGGAAATCTTAAATTGAATTTAATTTTCCATAACCAACAGGGGATTTCTCCTCTCTCTCTCTCTCTCTCTCTCTCTCTCTCTCTCATCAATCATGAGGCTTGAGCTCTGGGCCTGAGCTCTGTCTCTGAGCTCAGCACCACTTCCCATTTTCTGGTTATTAATTGGAGGTAAGAATCTCATTGCCTTTCATGCCCAGTATGGCTTTGAACCATGATCCTCAGATCTCAGCCTCCTAGGAAGCTAGGATTACTAGTGTGAGCCACCAGTACCCGGCTTGCTTTCTTCTCTTTCTTTCCTTCTTTGTTTGTTTGTTCCTTTCTTTCTTTCTTTGTTTCTCTCTCTCTTTCTTTTTTCTTTCTTTCTTTCCTTCCTTCCTTCCTTTCTTCTCCTTCCTTCCTTCCTTCCTTTCTCTCTCTCTTTCTCTCTTTCTTTCTTTCTTTCTCTCTTTCTTTCTTTCTCTCTCTCTCTCTTTCTTTCTTTCTTTCATTTTCAGTGTTTTGGAAGAGGGAGAGACTTAGAACTGCTGGGCTTGGAGACAAGTTGAGGAGGGAGAACTTAAATCAGCAAGTTCTGACATGGAGTTGGTGGACAGGTCTGAATCCCTTCAGAGTGGCTCAGTGCAGCTCCATGCAGGCAGGGAGAAGGCCTGGAGCCACCTGGACTGAGTACTGAAAGTCATAGTAGTAATTTTACTTCTGTGAGCAGGTAATTTCTACCTAATTCCAAATCTAAAGTGAGGTTTCCATGGTCTTTCAAATAAGTATTGTTTGGACATAAAATGGTTTTATTAAACAGGCATATACATATATGTTAGGTTACTAATAATGTGTTTTCTTCATGTCAAGTTTGAGAGAACCTTTAAACACATTCCCTATGTGGTTTACATCATTTCAGAATATTACAAAATTTCTTGAGCAGTGACAATCTTAAGCACTTTTGGGTTCATTACATATAGTTAGAAATTGTCCTTAATGTCTTCTGTGTTGTGGTGGGGTATAAAGTTTCTGTTTTTCTCAATGATATCAGTATTTTGGGTGAGTCACCTATATGTGGCTTCTCTCAGTTCTGCTTGTAATGCTATTATTGTTTGAATCTTGTAAGTACTGGGATTCTGATGGATTTCGCCTCAGGTGGTCCCTATCAAGAAGAAAACACGGGCTGGGGATATAGCCTAGTGGCAAGAGTGCCTGCCTCGGATACACGAGGCCCTAGGTTCGATTCCCCAGCACCACATATACAGAAAACGGCCAGAAGCGGCGCTGTGGCTCAAGTGGCAGAGTGCTAGCCTTGAGCAGGAAGAAGCCAGGGACAGTGCTCAGGCCCTGAGTCCAAGGCCCAGGACTGGCCAAAAAAAAAAAAAAAAAAAAAAAAAAGAAGAAAACACAACAGGATGCACTCATAATTATGTATTACTGAGTATATACCAGAGAGGAGAATTTCCAGTATGACTAGGTATCTGTGTATGTTTGTGCATATCTGAAAATCTCTCTCTCTCAATCTGTCTCTCCCCCCTCCCCCCCCCCCAATCCTGGGGCTTAAACTCAGGGCCTGAGCACTGTCCCTGGCTTCTTTTTGCTCAAAGCTGGCACTTTACCACTTGAGTCACAGCACCACTTGAGATTTTGTTTTCTGTTTATGTGGTGCTGAGGGATCGAACCCAGGGCTTCATGCATGCTAGGCAGGCACTCTATCACTAAGCCACATTCCCAGCCCTGATAATCTCTCATTAGGGGGGTGGTTTTCCTGCTCTGAGTCAGCTCCGCTGATTTCACTCACCCATTCATGGGCAAGTGGTGGACTGACTGTCCACTGCATGATGTAGCAAGACTGTCATGACTGTCTTTGGCTGGCAATCAGCTGAGCCAACAGGGATGACTAGCCATATCTTTCATCTTGCAGTGGCTACTTTTTTTTTTTTTTTGGCCAGTCCTGGGGCTTGGACTCAGGGCCTGAGCACTGTCCCTGGCTTCTTTTTGCTCAAGGCTAGCACTCCGCCACTTGAGCCACAGCGCCACTTCTGGCCGTTTTCTGTATATGTGGTGCTGGGGAATCGAACCCAGAGCCTCATGTATACGAGGCAGGCACTCTTGCCACTAGGCCATATCCCCAGCCTACTTGAACTTCTTTATAGGACAGTTATTGTCCCAAGGACAATAAGCACTTTCCAAGTTTCTGCTTCCTTTGTGTGTAGGGCCTCAGAGCCTTATATGCCACTGTAATCCTCAAACTCTGCTTTGTCCTGCCCTGCAGCTGCTCTCCCTGAGCCCTAATCCTGGCCCAAGGGGTACATTGCAGAAACTAGGTATAGGAGTATGACATCAAAGGACCTCTAATGATGAGCTGAATTTTAAAATATAAGTTTCATTATTCTTGTTTAAAGTCAGAATACATACATAGTTCTTTCACAAAGTAATTTTTTTTTTTTTTTTTTTTTTTTTTTTTTTTTTTTTGCCAGTCCTGGGCCTTGGACTCAGGGCCTGAGCACTGTCCCTGGCTTCTTCCCGCTCAAGGCTAGCACTCTGCCACTTGAGCCACAGCGCAGCTTCTGGCCGTTTTCTGTATATGTGGTGCTGGGGAATCGAACCTAGGGCCTCATGTATCCGAGGCAGGCACTCTTGCCACTAGGCTATATCCCCAGCCCACAAAGTAATTTTTCATTAGCAGAGAATTACTTCCTCCCCATAGTCATGCTTTTAAGCTTTATGTTCTATATTATTTTAGCCCTTCATGTTTTTAATCTACACAAGTTTTCTAGAATAGACAGACTTGTAGTGATTGAGTTAGGGGTTGACATTCATAGTTTTTAGGCAAAAATCTAACTTCATAGGTAGGATTCGTAAGTAATTATTATCTTCTCAGGGAACTTTCAGAAACAGAAAAACAAGAGACTTGATGATGTGTTGTCATGGCAACAGCTGCCCAAGTCTTCCCAGTATCACAATCTATTATTGAAGCTAACACAAAAGTTAGTCTGCAGCCACAAACAGGAGTCAGCTTGAGCATGATGTCTTTCTTGAGGGCTAATCAATAAGCGTTAGAGTCCACAGCAATGTCAAGCCATGGGAATCTGACATACGATCTCTATTTCTCATTCTAGCTGGAGCCTTGTTCAATTACATTTTACTTGTGAGCTATAAAGATTTTAATTCCCATAGCTGACCCAGAATTTATGACTGGAACAAGTTCCAGTTGTTGCCTCCAAGAGAAATCAAGTCTGAAGTTTATAGCCATTGTTACAGTGTTCTACAATAAGCAGAGTGATAGGAAAGAATAGTGAATCTAAGATTGTCAGAATCAAGCACACACTACAGAGAGAAATTCTCTACACAAAATGTGCTGTCAGGAGTCTGACATGAGGCTCCTGAGTTCTGCTCAGAACTGTAGTTTTGGTTCCCACAAGCATACAATCTGGACAAGATACTGTACTGAACTCTCCTAGATTCTGATATACAAGCACATCTGAGACAAAAATAAAATTTACATTCCAGGTAAAGTATAGATCCAAAGAATGAAGTCTCTCTCATCTAAAACATATAAGACAGTTTTAGAAATCTTCAGAGACTGGAGAATATATTTTTTGAAGGACCATCTTTCCAAGGATCAAATGTAAATCTTAGTATTCAGTTTATCTCTTCTAAATAATGCAGATTTGCTTTTCCCCTTGGGGGTTTGCTAACAGTAGAAGTAACAGTCACAGTCACCTAGGTGAGAAGTTCGATTACTCACAACCAATGAATATCATTACTTATTAGGGAAGAAATACCACAGGAGTCACAAAGACCAGCCCCAGCTCTCAAGGACTTCATCACACAGTCTGTCCCTTGTCTTGCACTGCCCTCTTTCTGCCAGCCAGGGCCAGCCACAGCAGGGAAGGACATTGGAGGAGGATGCTCAGGAAATCCTTCACTGGGAAAATTTAAATATAGACTTGAAAGTAGATGAAACTGTTAAATTTGTGTTCGTTTTCTTATTGTTATTAGAAAGGAGATGAACAGAAGGGTTCGAGTTATTCAAGTCAGGTAGAGAGTACATTTCTTTCTTTCTTATTTTTGTTAGTTGTAGGGCTTGAACTCAGGGCCTGGGTGCTGTCCTTGAGCTGTTTTGCTCAAGGTTAGAGCTCTACCACTTTGTGCCACCGTGCCACTTCCTGTTTTCTGATAGTTAATTAGAGATACGAGCCTTACAGACTTTCTTGCCCCAGCTGGCTTTCTACTGTGATCCTCATATCTCAGCCTCCCGAGTAGCTAGAATTACAGATGGGAGTCACCCTGGCTAAGAGTACATTTCTTTTTGGACAATATCACTTCTTCTCTCACTCTCTCCCACTTTCCCCCTTCTGTTCCCACCTATAAGTTATATAGCTCATATTCATCATAGTGACTAGTAAGTACCACTGCTGCAATTGTTCACCCTTTGTTCCTCCACTTCTGTGCCCCGCCTTACTCTGATAGTTCTTGAGAAAACTAGAGATACACTAGAGTGACACAAAAATATAGTTCAGAAAATTCATGATATTTTAGATTATGCACTCCTGGCAGCAAAGGACTAATTCTTGCCTTGTTTCCAGTATTCAGCTCAATTAGAATTAGAACTAGAGCTAGAAAACTACTTAATTTGTGTGTATGCATATGTGTTTGCTAGTACTGGGGCTTGAACTCAGGACCTAGGCACTGTCCTTTAGCTTTTTTTTTTTGGCCAGTCCTGGGCCTTGGACTCAGGGCCTGAGCACTGTCCCTGGCTTCTTCCCGCTCAAGGCTAGCACTCTGCCACTTGAGCCACAGTGCCGCTTCTGGCCGTTTTCTGTATATGTGGTGCTGGGGAATCGAACCTAGGGCCTCGTGTATCCGAGGCAGGCACTCTTGCCACTAGGCTATATCCCCAGCCCTGTCCTTTAGCTTTTTAACTCAAGGCTATTTCTCTACCATGTGAGCCACAATTCCACTTCTGGCTTTTTAGTGGTTGAGGATTAGAGTCTCACAGACTTTTCTGCCTATGCTGGCTCTCAGCCTCTTGAGTAGGATATCAGGTATGAGCAACTTCAACCTGTTTAGTTTTGGGGAGTGGGGTGAAGGTGGTGGTGAAGTTTGTGTTTACTAGGCAGGCACTATACCATCTTAGCCACATTTCCAGCCCTTAGAATTGTTAATGGAACTTGCATAACAGTTAGCTAATTAACTAGTACAATGTACTTATATTAGCATTATTGTCCTCATTATTGAGTCTATAACTATTTTCCAGCAAAAATTTTGTCTTAATATTTTTCTTATATTCCTTTAATAAGTTCATAATATTAAGAAGAGTGTAAAGGGAGACACAGAAATGGAGGGATAAAGGGTAAATAAATGTAGCAATGATACCCACTAGACCCTATGTTGCAAATGAACTATACACCTTGTGGGTGGGATGGGAGAGAAAAACTGGGAGAGACTGAGGGAAGAAATAACATTGTCCAAAAGGAAATGTACTCTTTGCCTGACTTATGTAACTGTAACCCCTCTGCTTTTTGTATTTTCAAATAAATATAGTAATAATATCTTCATCAAATCACCTGACACTCAGCATTCTCCTCCCCCTGCCCCCAAGATTGTAACGATAAAAATGTATACCTCTGTGTTATTCTTCATAATCTCGAAAGAAAGTGTAAGGAATTCTGGGCTACTTGGCATCCTTAAACACAGTGTTTTCCCTCTTCCTGCCCTTGCTATGCTAGTTTTTCCCTGTCAAAAGCAATCTTTCTCTTCCTCTTCTTGCTGCACTATCTTCCTTATGAGTTCCCTTGGCCCTGGCCCTCTTCCTTTGTAACACTGTCCTGACCAGCCCTGGCAGTGGTATTTCTTCCTCTCACTCTGGTGGGATCTCTCAAACAGCACCCACTGCATAAATTGGCAGGGCTTCCCTTGCATTTGCATTATTTTACATTCTGCATCTGATGCTGTGAGGCTAGGAAGTCTGTCTCAGATACCTTCATTTCCCTCATGTTCCCTCGGACGTAATGAACATTGACATAATTGTTGATTGAGCTAAAAAAGATTTTTCTGTTTAAAATAGAAAGAGAAACTACTGGTGTTTCAAAAGCAACACCCACAGGCACTGCCTGGAGTTACTGAAAGTGTCAGAAGTGCTATTATGTGTTCTAATTAAATATTTCCAATTCAAAAGAGTATTTATGAGATATAAAAAGAAAGCTCTGAACATTGCTTTAGTACATTTGTAATAAAACCATGTTGGAAGATGGGAGAAAGAAGTGTATATTAGAGGTGGAGGATACAGAAAGAATGCAGAATGCTAAATCCTCAACTTCTCTCTGGGCTTTCTTTAGGAAGTTCTTTGAGTCTCAGACTATCCTGCCTGGGCTGGCTTTGAAGTGAGATCTTTAGATCTCAGTCTCCTGAGTAACTAGGATTGCAGGCATGAAGTGATACTGAATTTCTAAAATAGGAAATAATTTCAAAATTGCTGCATAAACATTTTCAACCATGAAGGTAAATAATGAAAGAATTGGAAAATAAAGTTTTGTAGTGGCCTCTGTATGTCCTTATCTCTATCCCTTTGAGCTTCTCTGATTACATATGTTAACTCTTTTTATTTTATTTTTGCACTACTGGAGAACTGAGCACCTTCCCCACGTAAGGCAAGTCCTCTACCACGAAATTATATCCCCAGCCTCTTCTTTCTTTCCTTCAATTTTATTTCTGGAGCAGTTTTAGGTTAATCTTTTAGCAGAAAATTTAGGTAGAAAGTACAGGGAGCGGTGCTCCTAGTCACCCAGTGATATGTTTGTGGTTTTGAAACTGGAGCTTTACACCTCTGACCCAAACTTCAAGAGTTCCACAGGGCAGGTTCAGTCATCTGTCCCTACATGCCAAATAAAGAGACATGGATGAAGGGCAGAGAAAGGAGATATTACACAGTAGTGAAATATTTCCTTATGTTTGGTGCTGAAATCTGGGACTCAAAATTCTGGACTTGAAATATTTCCTTAACAATAGTCACAGGAAAAACATTTTCAGCCATCTTCTGGGTACAAATGTGAGCTAGTGGTAGAGTGCTAACCTTCAGTGAAAGAGGTAAGGGACAGTGTAAGCCCTGAGTTCAAGCCCCAAAACTGACCAAAAAAAAAAAAAAAGTAGGGAACTGGAGACAAGAAGAGAGGCATGGTAGAGATAATTATTAGACTGTCCTGAACATGGCCCAATTGATAATTATTTCAGTCCTTTATTTTGGGAAGTGTTCCAGAGTCTTTACCACTGTTATTATTGGTCAGCATAAACAACTCATTGTTGCCTGTGGGTGGCATATCCCAAGGAACCTTAACTGTTCCTTAGGAGTGGTTTCAGTCCCTTGTCATAAAGACGATATCAATCAGTCTGTCCTTCTCAGATTCCAAGGTGATTGCCAAAGGTACTGCAGAAGGAAGGCATAGAGCAGAGACACATGCAAAGTGGAGGCAGAGATGCAAAGCTTTTCTCCTGATTTTAGTCAAAGACATGGATCCCCAAAGGCAGCTTTTAAGTCCTTCTCACAGTTACAACAGATGAATGCATATTGATCCATTATTAATGATTAAAATATGTATTTTACATTGGGGTACACTCTTCATATTACACAGTCCCATAACTCATGTATTTATCATGACAGTATCACAGTATGACCCCATTGTCCTCAAAATCCCATGCGCTATGTATGGGATTTGCATTAGTGTATTTTTTTCAGTCAAATTAATGTGACTAAATATCAAATAGCAGTGATACAAGAGTCTCTGCTTTATCATATCATCAATAACACAGGGTATTACAATATTTACTTATTTATTTACGTTGCCTTTTGGAGCCAGGGTCTCACTATGTAGACTAAGCTAGCCTACAACTCTAGTTTCTTCTGCCTCAGCCTTCTGAGTGCTGAGATTTCAAGTATGTGCCACTTTACAAGGCTTTATAATTTTTTTTCTTTTTGCTGGTCCCTGGGGCACTGTCCCTGAGCTTCTTTTGCTCAAAGCCAGCACTCTACCACTTGTGCCACAGCACTACTTCCAGCTTCTCCTGGATAGTTTATTAGAGATAAGAGTCTCATGGACTTTCCTGTCCATGCTGGCTTCAAACCATGATCCTCAGATTTTGGCCTCCTGAATAGCTAGGATTACAGGTATGAGCCATCTGTGCCCAGCCAGTCTTTATAATTTTTTATTTTTAACTTTAGGGAAAATAATTTTGTACATATTAGGAGAAATAGCAACACGATATCAATGTCTTTAGATGACGCAAATAACAAATAACATTGGAGCCAGTGATAGATCAGTTCTAAGACTGAGTCTTCAGTCAGTCTTGCACAGAGGTGAGAAAAGGACAAGAAGAAAATTAAGAGCAGATATACTAAAGTAGGCAGAGAGCCATATATGAGCTTATTAGAAACCCAAGTAAGCGAAAATAGGATAAGTTGCTTCCTGCATCTGGATGCTGGCCTCATGGTTAATTTGACTCAAGAACTGGAATAGTGTTGATAGAAAATGTGTTGTCCCTCATTCCTCTTCTATTGTACACTAGCTTTTTCCTAAGGGAAAAGACATGGTTTCAGGTACCTCTAGGCCTGTGTCCTCTCAATTAAGGAGGTCTAGAGGAAAGAGAAGTCTTAATTTTTTAATTTAATCCTACATTGATCAGAGTTCATTAGAATGTTGTGCTAGAAGTCTAGCAAGCTAGTTTAAGCAAACAAAGTGTGAATATATTGTATCGCATAATTGCAAAATTTATGGAAGGGTCATTCTTTCAGCAACAGCTAGATGAGGAGCACAAACAATGTTTTCCAGAGTTGCTTTTTAGCTTCATAGAAGTTGCTCTTCCTTAGCTTGGCTTCACCCTCACACAGACAAATGGTTCTTGGCTCTTGACTTGGATGACTCAGCAGTATCATTACTGATAGATTCAGCAAAAATCTGAAAAGACTGGTTGGCCTCTTTTCTATGTTTATCTTGAAGCCAGTCACTGCTTCAGAAGGGTGAAATAATTGGATTAGGTAAGACTGAGTCTTCTATCATCCTTGCACAGAAGTGGAGAAAGGAAAGAAGACACAGGAGAGGCTAGGCAGGGAGCCAGACATTAGAGGGAAAGAGAACAGGCCCTCTCACCTGCTTCTGGCATTCCAAATGTAACAATCAGTCTTGTCTCATCATCAGCAAACATCTTTCTGATAGGCAGCAGTGAGTCATAAATGATGGAGATACTAAGTGGGAACCTAGTGCATAGGATTCTACAAATCCTCCAGTCCTGGAGGTGGGAAAAATGGTTGTTACCATGAGAGAAAAAGATCACAAGATCTTTGAGAAAAAAAATAATTTGGGCTGGGAATATGGCCTAGTGGTAAAGTGCTCGCCTCATATGCATGAAGCCCTGGGTTCAATTCCTCAACACCACATATATAGAAAAAGCCGGAAGTGGCGCTGTGGCCCAAGTGGTAGAGTGCTGGCCTTGAGCAAAAAGAAGCCAGGGACAGTGCTCAGGTCGTGAGTTCAAGCTGCAGGACCGGCAAGAAACAAACAAAACAAAACAAAAAAATAAACAATTTTTCTCATACACAAGTGACCAGTTTCTAGTAAGATCAAAATACTCCACCAAAGTCAATAGCATGTCACAATGGGATGTTTTTTATTCTACCTAAAGATTGCCTAATTAGTCTAGCCTAAAATGGGTTCACAACAAGAAACTCTTACAAGCTCAAATAAAACAAAGACATAGGCCTGTAGCCATACCACAGGGGTCATATTGACCCAATGGTCATTTATAGATTTCCCCTAGCTTCCTGACACATTAGGTTAACAGGCAGATGTAAGTTGTGATGTGAGGAAAAGATCATAAGATCTCTGAGAACACACACACACACACACACACACACACACACACACACACACACACACTTTTTTCTCACTCATAGGTGACCAGCTATTAATCAAGAAAAATATATTGTCATCAGTTACCTCTGCCCCATAGGTTGGGCCTGGGAAGGGACTTAATATGCCAAGTCCTTCACACTTTAGTAAAAACCTGTACCAGGTGAAAATAATTATCCTTTTCACTCTAAAGATGACCTGCTTTCCATCTATGCAGTGTGTTCTTTTCTTAATAAACTGTGATTTGCAGTCCCTCTGTCTTGCCTGAATTCATCTCATGCTGGACACAAAGTACAATATTGCCACCTCTGCAGGGGTACAACTTCATTTCAAAATTAAATATGTATAATGAATTATATAGAAGCTGCTTGAACTAAAAGTTGTCTCCATTTTGAATCTGTGTTCTTTGCTTTGAGTTGTTCTCTCTGTAGTCACTTTACAATCACCTTGGAATCCAGATGTGTAGGACTGATGGACAACATCTTTACAAGAGAGATGGAGGATACTACCCTCATAAAAATAAATAGCAGAGCTGGGCACTGGTGGCTCATGCTTATAATCTTAGCTACTTAGGAGGCTGAGATCTGAAGATCATGTCTCAAAGATAGCCCAGGCAGAAAAGTCACCTTGAGACTCTTATCTCCAATTAATCACTCAAAAACTAGAAGTGGAGCTGTGGCTCAAAGAGCACTAGCTTTGGGCAAAAAAGAACTGAGGGACAGCACACAGGCTGTTCAAGCCCCATGATGGCTAAAACAAACAAACAAACAGCAAAATTTTATCAAGACAAACTACTAGGTGACAATGACTTGTTTATCCAGAGGAGGATGTTGCTCTCCTCAATTAATGGTAGTTATGACAACTTCTCCAGAGCCCCTCTTAAAACAAGGGCTAGGTAATGATCAACTAGACAACCCTCATGACTATGACCATCATACCTTTGGCTCACTACCCAAATACTTTCTCTATTTAAAAGAGAAAATACCTTTACCATAATAATGTTTGGAGGTGGCCTAAGTGCTTACTTTATCTCTTCCCACAGAAGATACAAGTCATGTAATGAATCTCCTTCCTCTGTTCTTTGCCACTTCTGCCTCTTTTGTCATGTTGGAGTGAGTACCTAGACTTGACATGGAACTCCAGGAGTCTAGCCTAGAGCCTAAAATTCTGGTCTTTCATGCACACATTAAACATAAAAGCCACAAGTGACACAACTCAACCTTCCTAGAGTGGCCTCAGACCCAAAGGGAGAAAAGGATCCATTTAAAATGAGTTTGCCCTTATTTTTGTTACTGTGAAGGAGTCTGCTTTCTTACAATTCCACACTATGTACACCTTCTCTGGCCAAACTAGGTGGAGTTAAGGATAGAGGCAAGGGGTTGTATGAAGGGATTTCTCCAGTCTGTTGCCTAACAAAGGACTTGGACAGCAATAGCTTAGAGGAAATCAGGCTTTCTCTCCAAACTCTACAGAGATGTCATTTTTAGTAAAAAAAGCCTTTTTTTCACAATAAAAGTTTGTCTACTGTGCTTCCCTTTGTCTTACTGGCTTATTTTTCTTTTCTTGACTCTAGGGTGGTTCTAATTTTATTCATACAACCCACGCTTTTACAATGCCATTCTTCCAACTTACCACTAACAACTAGTAGCACATTCTGTATCAACAAAAAAAAAACACAATTATTCCAAATATCAGCTCTCTCATAACCATATTTGCCATGTGAAAGAAGAGAAAGGAACAAATATATAGACAAAAGCAACACATATACATTCAGTTAAATGTCTTAGCAATTTATTTACTTTTTTCTGAGTTAACTCTGTGTGTGTGTGTGTGTGTGTGTGTGTGTGTGTGTGTGTGTGTGTATGTGATGGTTCTGCAGCTTGAACTCAGGGTCTGGATGCTGTCCCTAAGCTTTTATTGTTCAAGGATAGCATCACTCTGCCACTTGAGCCACAGCTTCACTTCTGGCTCTTTGGTTGTTAATTGGAGAGAAGAGCCTCAGGAATTTTCTTGCCTGGGATACCTTTGAACTTTGATAATCAGACCTCAGCCTCCTGAGTAACTAGGATTACAGATATGAGCCACTGGTGCCCAGCTTGAGTTAACTATTTTGCTGTTGAGCAGTACTTTTACTTTAGTTCACAGAGTCCCTAACATACTGATCTTGGTCAGTCATGTATGCAGGGAATGTTTCCCACAACTGTAAATTGCTTATCAGTCAAAACATTGTTTTTTTGTTGTTTATTTTGGTCATGGTATTGAACTCAGGGCCTAGGTGTTGTCCATGAGCTTAAAGCTAAAGGCTAGCACTCTACCACTTTGAACCACAGTACCACTTCAGTTTTCTGGTGGTTAACTGGAAGTAAGAGTCTCACATACTTTCCTGCCCTGAATGTCTTTGAACCAGAGTCCTCAGAACTCAGCCTCCTGAGTAGCTAGGATAACAGGCGTGAACCACTAGCGCCTGGCTTGGATAGGCTTTAATTTTACTACTAACATGAGATAGTTTTACAGCTTATTCTGACTTAGTTAATTTCTGTAGTTCATCTGCAAAAGTAGGTCATAATTCTTCTTCCTATCTGTATAATTTGTTAATGGTTGTCAAATAACATTATTTGATTTCAAAGACTAGTCCTGAACTTCGTGGGTAGGAAATATTAGGAAAATCTCATTACAGTAAAAATAGCCATCATCAAGATGTGGGGACAGGAGGAATGTAACTATTATGGAAATTAGTACGGAGGTTCCTTGAAGAATTAAAAACAGAACCAAAGCTAGGTATCAGTGGTTTATGCCTATAATCCTAGCTACTCAAGAGGCTGAGATCTCGGGATTGAGGTTCGAAGCCAGCCTAAGCAGGAAAGTCCATGAAACTCTCATCTCCAGTAAAAATACCCAGAAAAAGTGGAAAGTGGTACTATGTCTCAAGTGATAGAGCACTAGCCTTGAGCACAAAGAGTCTTGGGGATAGTGTCTAGGCCCTGAGTTTAAGCCCCAGGACCAGAAAAACAAACAAACAAACAAACCAGAGCCAACCTATCATCTAGTGTTACTCCTCTTGGGCATTTATCCAAAAGACTATGTTAAGGACACTCGCACTCATGTTCATTGCAACGCTATTTTCCATAGTTAAGCTATGGAAATAGCCCCAATGCCATGCCCAAAAACAAATGAGTGGATTAAGAAAATGTAATTACCTACCTACCTGTCTACCTGTGTGTATGTAACCATTAGGAATAATGGCATTATATCATTTGCAGGGAAATGGATAGATCTAGAAAAAAATCATAGTGAAGTAAGCCAGGTTCAGAAAGACAAAGGGTCCATGTCTTTCTGTGGTGTATGCTAGAGTGAAATTCCATGGTGTAGCTCCTTTGAGCAACCAACAGACAGCTTAAAGAAATGGCTATCAGGAAGCTTGAACAGGGTAAGGGCTAATGGGAGGGGGATGGATAAATGGAAAAAGGAATGGTGAATTAATACAGTCAGAATACATAGTGTACATAGTGAAAATGAAAGTTGGAAACTTGATGTGACTGGTTAGGGGAAGGGGTAGGTTGTGGGAGGAGGAGGGAAAATGATGGAAAAGGCAACTTTCATCAAGATGCACTCTATACGTAAAACGGACATTTTAAATTGAAACTTCATGTACACCTACTTGAAGATAATAGAAAAGAAAGAGTATAGGAAGTATCTGAAGCGGTCATTTTGTAGCTTGAATTTAGTATATATCATGCCAAATAGAGCAGAATAAGCTCCTTCTCTCTTGCCCTAGCCAGCCAACGCCTAGAGCAGGAGGAGGAAATGCCTGAAGCTCCAGAGAACATGGATGCCCTTCAGAGTAATTGGCAAGAGACAGTAAGGCTGGGCTACGTTAAACAGATCAAAGCTTGCTCCAGGTTGAACAAGAAAGAAGGAAGCCAGTACATTCCTAAGAGTAACCATGGGCACAGCCTCCACACCTTGCTTCTTGAGAATATTGTTTTGTTCTGTTTTAAATGCTGATGTCTGGCCTAGCTCTATATTAATTAAATTAAAAATCTCTGTAGGGGAAAGAACACTCTCTAAATAATTATAATGTACAAGTAGATTAAAAAATAAAGGCTAGGGGTCAAGTCATCTGTAAGAGGATATTTTTGCCCACAATCTAACATGTCAAACTAACATATAATGAATAATTTAATTCTTCCCTTCCAAAACTGCATGTATTGTATGGGGTGGGAGGGGGGGATGGTAGGGCAGTGTCTTGCTATATAGTTCAGACTGGCCTTAATCTCACATTTTTTGTACTGAGTAATGGGAATATAAAAGTGTGCCACAATGTCTGGACAATTATTTTTTTATTTGTTTATTAATTGAACACAAATATTTTGACAAGGCGTTGTGCAAAAAGGGTACAGTTACATAGTAGGGCAGTGTGTACATTTCTTGTGATATCTTACGTCCTGTTTTTCTATCTCTTCTCTAGGTCCGGTAGACATATATACAATATACAATGTATCAAGAACATATATAGTAGACACTTGGCCACACCCAAGAAAGTTCGCCTAGGGCTTTAAATGTACTGTCGATATTAGACCATATGTCGAGAGTAGTCTTATATGAACGAACATAGCTAGCTTTTGAGCTATTGTATTCCCCTGAGATGTCAAATTTTTGACCTTTATATGTTGAGTAATTGTTTGGTTTTAGTTACATACTATTGGGTCACTGCCCCAATCCTGTGGGGAATACTATTTGACAAGAAGTTTTTGGTTTCACAGACTTGGTCTCTACTGTCTCTCCGTCTCCCTTTGTTAACAGTCATATATCAGGGAGATCATGCCCCTTTGTTTTCTGCGTTCTAGGCTTGTCTCACTCAACATTATTTGTTTGAGTTCTGACCATTTCCCTGCGAATAACAATATTTCACCATTCCTAATCGCTATGTAGTATTCCATTGTGTATAAGTACCATATTTTTTGGATCCATTTGTCTGTGGAGGGGCATTTGGGTTGTTTCCATATTTTGGCTATTGTGAATTGTGCCACGATAAACATGGAAGTACAAATGCCTTTTTGATATCTTGGGTTTTGCTGTTTAGGATAGATGCCTAGGAGTGGTATGGCTGGGTCATAGGGTAGGTCTATATTGAGCTTTTTGAGAAACCTCCATACTGTTCTCCAAAGTGGTTGTACTAGTTTGCACTCCCACCAACAATGGAGAAGGGTTTCTCTTTCCCCGCACCCCCTCCAGCATTTGTTGTTGCCTGAGTTCAGAGTATAGGCCATTCTCACTTGGGTGAGGTGGTATATCAGGGTTCTTTTGATTTGCATTTCCTTTACTAGCAGGGATGTTGAGCATTTCCTCATGTGTTTCTTTATCATTTTTATCTCTTCTCTTGTGAAGTCTCTCTTTAGCTCCTTTGCCCATTTCCTAAAAGGTTTATTGGGCTTGGAGGGGCTTAGATTTTTGAGTTCTCTGTAGATGACAGATATTAGGCCTTTGTCTGTTGCTGTGCTAGTAAATATCCTTTTCCATATCGTTGGCTGTCTTTCTAGTTTGGTGGCTATGTCCTTAGCTGTGCAGAAACTTTTTAATTTGTAGTAGTCCCATTTGTCGAGTCTTTCCCCTATTTGTTGTGCCCCTGGGACTCTATTCAGGAAGTTCCTTCCTGTGCCTATAAGTTCTAGTGTCTTTCCTACTCTGTCCTTCAGTACTTTCAAGGATTCAGGTCTGATATTGAGGTCCTTGATCCATTTTGAGTTGATCTTGGTGCATGGTGATAGGCTTGGGTCTACTTTGAGTTTTCTGCATATGGCTATCCAGTTCTCCCAGCACCAGTAGTTGAAGAGGCTATGTTTATTCCATTGTATGTCTTTAGCTCCTTTGTCGAATTATCAGTTGGCTGTAAGAGTGCAGTTTTATTTCTGGGTCTTCAATTCTAATCCATTGGTCTTCTGATCTGTTTTTATACCAATACCATGCTGTTTTTGTTATGATGGCCTTGTAGTAGAGCTTGAAGTCTGGTATTGTGATACCTCCTGCACTGCTTTTTTTTTTGCCTAGAATTGCTTTGGCTATTCTAGGTTTTTTGCTGTTCCATATGAATTTATGGATTGGTTTCTCTATTTCAGTGAAGAATGTGGCTGGGATTTTGATAGGTATTGCATTGAATTTGTATAACAATTTGGGCAATATGGCCATTTTCACTATATTGATTCTGCCTACCCATGAGCATGGGAGGTCTTTCCATCTCTTTGTGTCTTCTTTGATTTCCCTTATTAGATTTTTATAGTTTTCATTAAATAGGTCTGTCACGTCCTTGGTTAAGTTGATCCCTAGGTACTTTATTCTTTTTTGGCTACTGTAAATGGAATTGTTTCCATAATTTCCTTTTCTGTTTGTATATTGCTGGTGTACAGAAAAGCTGCTGACTTTTGTGGATTGATTTTGTAGCCTGCTACTTTGCCAAATTGGTTTATTAGGTGTAGGAGTTTGGGTACTGAGTTTTTTGGGTCCTTCAGATATAAGATCAAGTCGTCTGCGAATAGGGATAACTTGATTTCTTCCTTGCCGATGTGGATCCCTTTGATGTCCTCCTCTTGCCTTATTGCTATGGCTAGGGATTCCAGCACTATGTTGAAAAGAAGTGGGGAGAGTGGGCATCCTTGTCTTGTTCCTGAGTTTAGGGGGAATGATTTAAGTTTCTCTCCATTTAATATGATATTAGCAGTTGGTCTGTTGTATATGGCTTTTATTGTTTTGAGGAATGTTCCATCTATTCCTGTTCTCTCCAAAGCTTTTAATAGGTATGGATGTTGTATTTTGTCAAAGGCTTTTTGGGCATCGACTGAGATAACAATGTAATTCTTAATTTTAGATCTGTTTATGTAGTGAATTACGTTGATTGATTTACGGATGTTGAACCATCCTTGTGATTGTGGGATGAAGCCTACTTGGTCATGATGTATGATTTTCTTGATCAGTTTCTGGATCCTGTTAGCTAATATTTTATTGAGGATCTTTGCATCTGTGTTCATTAGTGATATTGGTCTGTAGTTCTCTTTTTTTGTTGGGTCTTTGCCTGGTTTGGGAATGAGTATGATATTAGCTTCGTAGAATGAGTTTGGGATTTCTCCCTCTGTTTCTATTTCGTGGAAGAGTTTGAGAAGTATTGGTATTAGCTCCTCACTAAGGGTTTTGTAGAATTTGTAGGTGAATCCATCTGGGCCTGGGCTTTTCTTTGTTGGGAGGCTCTTGATGACCCCCTGTATCTCACTGTAAGTTATTGGTTTATTTAGCTGATTTATTTCTTCTTGGTTCAGTTTGGGCAGTTTGTACTTCTCTAAGAATTGATCCATTTCTGTAAAATTATTGTCTTTTGCTGAGTAGAGGTTTTGGAAATAGCTCCTTATGATTGTTTGAATATTGTGTGTACTTGTTGTAATTTTTCCGGTGGAGTCCCTGATTTTACGTATATGAGTCTCTTCTCTTCTTTTTTTGTAAGTCTTGCAAGGGGTCTGTCAATTTTGTTTATGTTCTCAAAGAACCAGCTTTTAGTCTTATTTATTTGTTGAATGGTCTTTCTATTTTCAATCAGATTTATCTCTTCTTTAATCTTTGTGATCTCTCCCCTCCTAGTTGTTTTAGATTCTGTCATTTCTTGTTTCTCCAGTTGTCTTAGTTTCATCGTGAGGTTATTCACCTGCTCTGCTTCCATTCTTTTAATGTGAGTGCTGAGGGCAATGATCTTGCCCCTCAGTTCTGCCTTAGCTGTGTCCCATAGGTTTCTTTGTGATGTGTTTTCTTTGTCATTGTGACTTATGAATTCGTTGATTTCATCTTTAATTTGGTCTGTGGCCCAAGTGTTGAATAGAATTGTGGGGTTTAGCCTCCAAGAGTGTGTATAGTGTCTGTGGTATCCTTTGTTGTTGAGCATTACCTTTAATCCACTGTGATCAGATATAATACATGGGATGACGTCAATACTTTTGTATTTGCTGAGGTTCTTTGTGTGGGCTATGACGTGGCCTATTTTGGAATATGATCCATGGGCTGCTGAAAAGAAGGTGTATTGGGTCTCTGTAGGGTGTAAGGTTCTATATAGGTCTGTTAGATCCATTTGGGAAATGGTGTTACTTAGGTCCTCAGCTCCCTTGCTAATCCTCTGGGTGTTGGATCTGTCTCTTGGAGAGAGAGGGATATTAAAGTCACCCACTATGATTGTGTTTGTGTCTATCTTGTTCTGTAATTCTGTGAGAATTTGCTTGACATATGTCAGGCCTCTTTTGTTTGGTGAGTATACATTTATCACCGTGATTTCTTGATTCTGAATTTTCCTTGTATTAATATGTAGTGTCCTTCTTTGTCTTTTTGAGTGGACTTTAAAGAGAAGTCCAGCTTGTCTGAGATCAGAATGACTACACCTGCCGTTTTGGTGGGTGCATTTGCTTGGTAGATCTTGCTCCATCCTTTCATTCGAAGCCTGTTTTTGTCCCTTGCTGTAAGGTGGGTCTCTTGTAGACAGCAGATGTCAACTTTTTGTTTGCGAATCCATTCTGCCAGTCTGCTCCGCTTTATTGGGGAGTTGAAACCATTTATATTTAAAGAGATCAAGGATAAGGGTGTTTTTTCTCCTTCCATTTTCTTGATGGGCTGTTTTTTCCTCTTTTTTTTTTTCTTGTCTTTAGTGAGCTGTTTTTTCTGTTGGATTTTGGCTATTGTAGTTTCTTTCTGATTCTGTCTGTGTGTCTTGTACGATCTCTGTTGGGTGGGGCTCCCCTCTTAGAATTCGCTGTAGGGCTGTTTTTTTATTCACATACTCCTGTAGCTCCTCTTTGGTGTGGAAAGATCTGGTTTTGCCCTTCAAATGTGAACTCCAATTTCGCTGGATATTTGATCCGAGGTTGCAAATTGTTAGTCTGAATACTTGGATGGTGTTCTTCCACTCACTTCGTGCTTGGTAAGTTTGTGTGGATAAGTCAGCTGTTATTTGAATCCTCTTCCCATTGTAAAAAGTTTCTTTCTTCGCTTTGGCTGAATTCAGAATTTGCTCTTTAATCTTGAGGTCTGTAGTCTTGAATATTATGTGCCTTGGGGTAGCTTTTCTGGGGTCTAGCTGCCAGGTGTCCTATAGGCTTCGGTTACCTGGATGGGGTCCCATGTGAAATTGGGGAAGTTTTCTGCAATAACTTTATTGACAACATGTTTAAGCCCTCTGCTTTGGTATACGGCTCCTTCTTCTATTCCAATTATGCGCAGATTATATCTCTTGTCTTTGTCCATTAGTTCCTGGATTAGTCTGCCCTGAAGCTTCACCTTTTCTTGGACTGTGGTCATTTTCTGGTTGTTGCCGGCTGCTTCATAGTCCAGGCGAGAGATTCTGGATTCCATATGGTCCACTCTTTGTGTTATGGTTTCAATTGCGGAGTTTATGGATGTCAGAGAGCTATTCATGGTTGTCAGATCAGCTCTGATCGTGGAAATTTCTTCCTTTAAAGAGTTGTATTTTAAATCTATTTTTTCATGCATTTCAATTCTCAGGATGTGAAGATTTTCTTTAAAGAAGGCTTGCATTGTATCCATTTTTGCTTCCATTTCTCTAAACGAGGCTTGCATTGTATCCATTTTTGCTTCCATTTCTTTCTTGGCTTCTTGGGTGTCCTTCAAGATTTCCGCTCTAAACTCCTGGAATTGTTTTCTGATTTCATTTCTGATGCTTTCCATCATTCCTGTTAACATGGCCTCTTTTGCTTTTTTAATCTCCATCTCCTCTTCAGTCGTGCTGCTTTTTGGAGCTGGTGAGTTGGCTTGCCCTTTGATGAACTGTGTTATGTTTCTTTGTGATTTGCACATCTGGAGATCTGTGGATCGCTTCTCAGGTTTGGTTTGTAGCTCTGCCCTCCCTCCTGTGTAGGCGTGTCTACGGCAGCAGTTGCTGCTGCTGTGGCCTCACCCACCAGAGCAGGGTACGCCTACCAGAGCGGGGGCTGTCGCCGGGGGCCCCGCCCTCCTGTGCGCTGTGCGCCTGCTACAACAGGCTCTGGCATTGTGGCCCAGGTTGTTGGGTTGTGTTTGCGCCCTCCCGTGAGTCCGTTGGGGGGGCGGTATGTGTGGGGCCCAGTGGGATCGACTGTCCGGGTGTGGGTTAGCACCGTCAGACCTCGCCTCCGCTGTGAGGGGGGGACGTGATCAGGCCCAGGTGTCCCTGCTGTGCTGGTATTGCCCACCAGCGCCTGTGATTTTAGTTGTAAGTGTCCGAGAGGTCCAGGTGCCTCGTGTGGGGCTTGCACTGCCGGCCGTCCCCTGGCCCCTGTTGGGAAGGGGGCGGGGCCGGTTCTGCCAGTTCAGGAACCTGTGGGGCCTTGGGGCTGCTCCACCCTTCCCCTGCTAAACTGACTTCCCAGAGCCTGATGGGAGCTCCCCGCCTGATTTGGGGATTCTTTGTTCCCTCGGGGGTGGGGAGGGGGATGGAGGGAGATCTAGCTTCTTTGTAGGGCTTGGGTCTCTGATAGCTGGTCTCCCGTTGGGTGAGGGGGTAATGGGGAACTCACTGATGCTGTATTGTGTGTGTCCCGTGCAGCGGTTGCTCCTTCAGGGGGTGGCGAAGTGTTGTGGTGGCTTCCCCGGTTCCCTCCTTCTGCTGCGCTGGGTTCCCTTGTCTGAACCTGGTGTGTACCCGAACTTCTCATCGCTGCCGGCGTGTGTCTTGGTCCGCACCCTCCCTAGTGACCGTGGGGTCTCCCGCTATCTGAATTCTGCGCTCCCGGCAGCATGTCTGCCGATCGCCGGGTTCCCCTTTCCCAGCCTTGCCTTTTTTGGGCCAGGGTCGTCTGGTGGGGGGAGGGTGCCCCGGAGATTCTCTGGCTCCGTGTAGGTTTTTAGTTCTTCTTTTTTGCTCCTTTTTGTTTTCCTGCATTTCTGCACTGCTCTGGCTGCTGGTTTTGCTGGGTTCTTGATGGGGTGTTGGGTGTTGGAGTTCCCAGCTCGCTATTCAGTTGGGGCGAGTCGGGGTGCCTCCCTACTCTGTCGGCGCCATCTTTCTCTCTTCTGGACAATTATTTTTAATATTCAGATTTTTGTTTTGTTTTGGTTTTTTGCCAATCCTGGGGCTTGGGCTCAGGGCTTGAGCATTGTCCCTGGCTTCTTTTTGCTCAAGGCTAGCACTCTGCCACTTGAGCCACAGCACCACTTTCAGCTTTTTCTGTTTATGTGGTGCTGAGGAATTGAACCCTGGGCTTCATGCATGCAAGGCAAGCACTCTACTGCTAAGCCATATTTCCAGCCCCCAATATTCAGATTCTTGAATGTTATTTTTGTTGAAAACTACTATTTTTGTTTGCAACAGAGAATTAAAAAATAGATATGTTGCAGATGTTGAGGTTACAAAGTTCGCAAAGAACATGAGTATAGAGACATTTTATAAATGAGGGAATTTTATATGATAAAATTCATATGGATAACTTTAGTGGAGATTTTATGCATTTTGTCATTTTTCTTCTTTCCCCCAAATACATTGTGTGTGTGTGTGTGTGTGTGTGTGTGTGTGTGTGTGTGTGTGTGTATACCAGGACTTGAACTCGGGGTCTCGTGCTCTTGCCTAAGCTTTCTTCTCAAGCACTCTATCACTTGAGCCATACTTTTACTTCCAGCTTTTTGGTGGTTAACTGAAGATAAGAGTGTCATGGACTTTCCTGCCAGGGAGGGCTTCTGACCGTAGTCCTCAGATCTCAGTCTCTTGAATAGCTAGTATCACTTGCCCAAGCAACAAGCACTCAGTTCCACTTGTCCTTAATTGGCAAATTGATACATTTCTTTGTGCTGGGTATAGCTGTGTAATTGAATGTCTAAGTTTTTTCCTCATACGAGAAAACCAGACTTTAAAACAAAGTCTGTTTTACTTGCACAAGAACAGTATGTTTAGAAGGTATAGCTTCCACTAACAGAGAAATGGGAAGTCATAAAGAGAAGGGGATGCATCCACTAGAGGATGTGCTATTAAGCCAGTTCCTTGGATCAAGAACTTTGAAGCATGGAGCTAGAGATCCTGACTGTTGGATATATGCTGAGGCACAATGGGAGTCTATGGCAATTGGAGGGAACAGGACAGGATTGCTTGGGTGGGTTGGGGTGGGGGGATTACACAACTAAGTAGACTGATGTTAATACAAAGTCTTATTTCAGCCTCAAATAAGCACTTAATACAGCTGGTATTCTCTGTGTTTTTCTTATAAGCTTATTATATTCCTACTCTCAGAACGTCAATGCCTGATAATTGCAATGTTGGATTACTTGTATTCTGTTTCAATCACCTGCTTTTCTTTTGTCTTTTGGTCCTGATATTGCTTTTTTATTTTTTTGCCAGTCCTAGGCCATGAATTCAGTACTGTCCCTGGCTTCTTTCTGCTCAAGGCTAGCACTCTACCGCTTGAACCATAGCACTACTTCCAGCTTTTTCTGCTTATGTGGTACTGAGGAATTGAATCCAGGGCTTCAGGCAGTCTGGGCAAGCTCTCTACTGCTAAGCCATTCCCAGCTCTGGTCCTGCTCTTGGTAGGAATCATCTTATACTTTTTTCTCTTCTTTTCTCCCTTCCTCTTTTCCTTTGTCCTTCCTTACTTTCCCTCCTTCCTTTTTTTTTGCCAGTCCTGGGCCTTGGACTCAGGGCCTGAGCACTATCCCAGGCTTCTTCCTGCTCAAGGCTAGCACTCTGCCACCTGAGCCACAGCGCCCCTTCTGGCCGTTTTCCATATATGTGGTGCTGGGGAATCAAACCAAGAGCTTCATGTGTAGGAGGCAAGCACTCTTGCCACTAGGCCATATTCCCAGCCCCCCGCTTTTTTTTGCCAATCCTGGGGCTTGAACTCAGGGCCTGGACACTGTCCCTGAGCTTCTTTTTGCTCAAGGCTAGCGCTCTACCACTTGAGCCACAGAGCCACTTTCAGCTTTTTCTGCTTATGTGGTACTGAGAAATTGAATCCAGGGCTTCACGAAAGTGAGGCAAGAACTCTACCACTAATTCACATTCCCAGACCTCCTTTCTTCTTTTCCTTCTTTGGCCCAGACTGTCCTTGAACTTGAGATTCTCCTGCTTTAGCTTCCCAAGGACTAGGATTATAGGCCTGTGTCATAATCTTTGCATTCCAAAAAACAAGTATCTAGTTGATGTTATCTTCTCTATAAAGATTAACCTTTTTGTTAACAGTGTAGAATCTTGCTATCTTGATGCTATCAGGAAGTGAGAACATTCTAGATATTGTTAGATGGTGTGAGTTGTTCTATTTCTGGTTAGCCACATTCCTCAAGAATCCTCAAGTGTCTTCAGGAACATTAACAGAAAGTGGAGGGGCTGGGGCTGGGAATATGGCCTAGTGGCACAAGTGCTTGCCTCATATACATGAAGCCCTAGGTTCAATTCATCAGTACCCCATACTCAGAAAAAGCCAGAACTGGGCGCTATGGCTCAGGTTGGCAGAGTGCTAGCCTTGAGGAAAACAAAGCCAGGGACAGCGCTCATGCCCTGACTTCAAGCCACAGGACTGGCAAAAAAAAAAAAAAAAAAAAAAAAAAAAAAAAAAAAGTGGAGGGGCTTGTTTCTTTTGGTGTGACATAAAGTACATTTTTCCCTTCTACCTAGTACCATGACACCATCCAAAATTTGTATTTTTAACCTTGTAGAGTATTATTTCTTCTTAGTTTCTTTTTTTTTTGAATAATTACTTATTTATTGTCAAAGTGATGTACAGAGAGGTTACAGTTTCTTACGTAAGGCAATGGGTACATTTCTTATACAATTTGTTATGTCCTCCCTCATTTCCCCCTTCCCTCCTCCCATTTCCCTCTCCCCACAAGAGTTGTTCAGTTGATTTACACCAAATAGTTTTGCAAGTATTGCTTTTGGAGTTGTTTGTCTTTTTATCCATTGTCTCTCAATTTTGATATTCTCTTCCCTTTCCCTAGTTCTAATACCAGTATATACAGTATCCAGGGTATTCAGATGAGATACAGTGATAGTGTGGGGACAACCACAGGCAGGGGATACAAGGGGATCATCAACAAAAGAAGCTATGGATACACATGGGACGTTGAAAGTAGTTACAACTGTGAAATAACAATCGTTTCCATAACATGGAGTTCATTTCACTTAGCATCATCTTATGTGTTCATAAGGGTATAGCTATTGGGCTCTTGTGATGCTCTGCTATTACTTGCCTAAACCTGTACTAATTATTCCCAATAAGGGAGACCATAGAGTCCATGTTTCTTTGGGTCTGGCTCACTTCACTTAGTATAATTTTTTCTAAGTCCTTGCATTTCCTTACAAATGGGGCAATGTCATTCTTTCTGATAGAGGCATAAAATTCCATTGTGTATATGTACCACATTTTCCTGATCCATTCGTCTACTGAGGGGCATCTGGGTTGGTTCCAGATTCTAGCTATGACAAATTGTGCTGCCATGAACATTGTTGTGTTGGTGGCATTACTGTGATTTTGTTTGTGGTCTTTTGGATAGATACCCAAAAGTGGGGCTGCTGGGTCATAGGGGAGTTCTACATTTAGCCTTCTGAGGACTCTCCATACTGCTTGCCAGAGTGGCTGAACCAGTTTACATTCTCACCAACAATGAAGTAGGGTTCCCTTTTGGCCACATCCCCTCCAACAATTGTTATTGTTGGTTTTCTTGATATATGACATTCTTACTGGGGTGAGATAGAATCTCAATGTTGTTTTGATTTGCATTTCTTTTATGGCCAGTGATGTAGAGCACTTTTTCATATGTCTCTTGGCCATTCTCATTTCCTCATCAGAGAAGTCTCTTTGTAAGTCTTTAGCCCACTTGATGAAGGGGCTATTGGTTCTTTGCGGTTTTGTTTTGGAAGAAGGTAATTTTTTAGTTCTGCATATATTTTAGAGATGAGGCCTTTGTCCGTTGAATGGCCGGTAAAGATCTTCTCCCAGTCTGTGGGCTTTCTGTTTATCTTGCGAGCTATGTCCTTTGCCATGCAGAAGTTCTGCAGTTTGATGCAGTCCCATTTGTCCAACCTTTCTTTGATTTGTAGCCTTTCTGGGTCTTTGTTAAGGAAGTTCCGTCCTGCGCCAAGGAGCCCAAGTGTTTCTCCTACTCCTTCCTTTAGTGTTTTCAGGGTGTTTTGATTTCGAGGTCTTTAATCCATTTGGAATTGATTTTGGTGCAGGGTGATATATAAGGATCTAGTTTTAGTTTGTTGTATGTGTTGAGCCAGTTTTGCCAACACCATTTGTTAAAGAGGCTATCTTTCTTCCAAACTATTGTTTTAGCTCCTTTATCAAAGAGTAAGTAGGCGTAGTTCTGTGGGTTCATTTCTGGGTCTTCAATTCTGTTCCATTGGTCTTCAGGCCTGTTCTGGTACCAATACCAAGCTGTTTTTATTACTATAGCTTTATAATACAGCTTGAAGTTGGGTATTGTAATTCCTCCAGCACTGTTCTTTCTGCTTAGGATTGTTTTTGCTATTCTAGGTCTTTTATTGTTCCATATGAATTTCTGGATTGCTTCCTCTATTTCATTAAAAAATGGTGTTGAGATATTGATGGGTATTGCATTGAATTTTCACATAGCCTTTGGCGATATTGCTATTTTGCCTTTGGAGTTGTTTGTCTTTTTATCCATTGTCTCTCAATTTTGATATTCTCTTTCCTTTCCCTAGTTCTAATACCAGTATATACAGTATCCAGGGTATTCAGATGAGATACAGTGATAGTGTGGGGACAACCACAGGCAGGGGATACAAGAGGATCATCAACAAAAGAAGCTACGGTTTCACCTGGCATGTTGAAAATAATTACAACAGTGATATAACATTTGTTTCCATAACATGGAGTTCATTTCACTTAACATCATCTATGTGTTCATAAGGGCATACCTATTGGGCTCTTGTGATCCTCTACTGTGACTAGCCTAAACCTGTACTAACTATTCCCTATGAGGAAAACCCCATGTTTCTCTGGGTCTGGTTCACTTCATTTAGTATAATTTTTTCCCCCAAGTCCTTCCATTTCCTTACGAAGGGGGCAATATCATTCTTTCTGATAGAGGCATAAAATTCCATTGTGTAAATGTACCATTTGCTGCATGATTCATTTGTCTATGGAGGGGCATCAGGGTTGGTTCCATATTTTAGCAATGACAAATTGTGCTGTGATGAACATTGTGCTGGTAGCTTTAGTGTGGTCTTGCTTGTAATCTTTTGGGTAGATGCCCAAATATTTCTGCTTAGTTTCTAACCTTTTCTTTTTGCCATTGCACAGTTTAACATCAAATATAAAGCACATCAATACAAAGCCACATCAAATATAAAGCTTATTTCTCAAGTCCTAGCTACATTTGTTTTCCCTCAACTCCCATTTTTGTTGCTTTGCTTCCAGGGGCCAGTCGAGGACTCTATTCTGCGGTGATGCTGGAAATCATCAGGAGAATTTATGGATTCTATTTTCTCCTGAAGCAAGATGAGTAGCTGAGATGAAAGGACAATAAAAGAAGTGGTGAGGTGATTAAAGGAGTTGACATGATTGAAAAAAATAAAGAAATTTTTTGCAGAGGAAGCAAGACTCATCACTAATCAAAACTGGATAGGGAAACAAAATAAAGGCCCAGTACCTGTAGCTCATGCTTATAATCCTCTCTACTCAGGAAGTTGAGATCTGAAGATTGTGGTTGGAAGCCAGCCTGAGCAGACAAATCCAGGATACTCTTATCATCTCCAATTAGCCAATGAAAATCTGGAACTGGAGGTATGTCTCTAGTGGAAGAGTACCATCCTTGAGGGGAGAAAGTCAACCAGGTCCATGAGCCCTGAGTTCAAGCAGTAGTATAGGCACGGGGGCGGGGGGGGGGGGAGCTTCCAGATGTTTGAAAGCATTGTGAATAAATAAAAGTATCAAAACTTTATGCACTAATGTCTGAGAAAAAGGTTAATACAGTGTAATGACTGGGCAGTTCCTGTTGGTTTTTCTCTGTGGGAAAAATTTCTAATTTGCTGCATGAAACAAAGAGCCCAAATGCTCTTCCCTGACTGCCCACTGTATTTGAAACAGAAACATTGACAATAACCCACAAAGCCAGGCACACTATTATCTATAGAAACTGGGCCTGGAAGCATATTCATGTCAGGCATGTTCCTGATTCTCCTTGTCTGGGCTAACAGCTATATTTAATGTCACTTTTCCTTGTTTTTACAATGCTTTGGCCACACCCTGGGATTCTTTCAGTTCCATCTACTTGGGAAGCTCCAGCTTCCCCCACGTCACTCCCTCTGTCTAGGTCAAGATCTCCCACATTTTCTCTTGGCTCATTCATATCCATCTTTCAGAGATTACTTCCTCAGAGACCCTCCTGACAATCTCTTTATGCCCCAATCCCCAGTTCGAAACTGAGCATCATGCACATAAAGCACACACTAGTCACTCTTTCCTTCCTTCCCCTCCTTTCTTCCTTTTTTCACTCTCTCTTTTTCTTTCTTCTCTCTCCCATCCTCCCCTTCTGTCTTTCTTTTTCTTTTTCTTTTCTCTCTTCAATAGCTTCTGTAAATGTAGTCTAGGCTGCCTTTGAAATCTAGCTCCTCTGCTGCCTAAGTGTTCAGATTATATAGCTGTATACCTCAGCCAGTCTCTTTGTGTTGTGTTTATTGCTTTTTGATGGTACTAGTGGCATGAATTGTGCCACTTGGGCCGAAATCCCAGTCTTCATTATCAACTTTTTTTTGTGGTAATACTGGTGATTTGGACTCTGGGCCTTACTCAGGCTGGCATGATATCTCCATCTCTGTTTTTTCCTGACTGTTTTTAGGATGAGTTCTTGCTTCCTGCCTCTGCACACACCTCAGGCACAATCTGCCTATTTTTAGGCTTCATGTTGTTGCTGGGATCCCAGGCATACCACTGCATCCAGCTTTCCTCCACGAGAATGGAGCACGTTGAACTTTTCTGTCTAGATTGGCTAGAACCTTGATTCTCCCAATCCTAGCCTCGTTTATAGCTTAGGATGACAGGCATATGCCACAGCACCCAGCTATGGGTTAACAAGGGAGTCTTAGAAACTTTTCTTCCTGGATTGGGCTCAAATGGTGATCTTCCCTTTTCAGCCTCTTAAGTAGTTAGGAGTACAGGCATGAGTCACCAGTGCCTAATGTCATCACTAGTATGTTAAAGTTTTTTGTTTTTTGTTTTGGCCAGTCCTGGGCCTTGGACTCAGGGCCTGAGCACTGTCCCTGGCTTCTTCCCGCTCAAGGCTAGCACTCTGCCACTTGAGCCACAAGCACCCCTTCTGGCCGTTTTCCATATATGTGGTGCTGGGGAATCGAACTGAGAGCTTCATGTGTAGGAGGCAAGCACTCTTGCTACTAGGCCATATTCCCAGCCCCTATGTTAAAGATTTTATAAAAAGTAGTGGAAAGTAAATAATTCTGTGTAAAACTATTCTACATTGCAAAAAAAAAAGTTCAAATAAAACCAAATTTATTTATTTCTCTGAAACACACAGTCTCTAAAAAAGCTAATTTTAAAGATTGTAGTAGATGAATACATTTAAACATTATGCTATATAATAGAACTTAACCAACTTTAATTCAATAAATTAATTTTATTGTTTTGTTTTTCCTATAACATCCATATCTAGTTGTAATTTAGGGTCAAGACTCGTTCATATTTGCCTATTGAATGATTAGCCCTAAAATCACTGAAGGGTCTTAAAATTACTTAACTGATTGTCATTTAAAGGTTTGTCATTTAATGTATTCTGGAAGTGGGACACTAAACTGAGACACAATGTAGGTAGTAACAGTCCTGAAAGCTTGAGAATACTATCCTTGTGCCTTTCCTTCAATAGTTGGTAGATGGCAGCAACAGACCAGAAATGATGGTTAATGTAACTAAACAGCACCGAAATAATTTTATGTTTGTGGGGGCCCTGAGGTTTGGACTCAGATCCTTCAGCTTTCCAGGCAGCCGCCTGACCCATGCCACCAGTGAGAGTCTTTTTAATGTTATAATTTCATTGATTTAAAAAAAATCAGCCAGGAGACAATGGCTCATGCCTGTAATCCTAGCTACCAAGGAAGCTGAGATCTGAGGATTGTGGTTCAAAGCCAGCCTGGGCAGGAAAGTGTCTGAGACTCTTATCTCCAATTAACCATCAGAACACTGGAAGTGGCACTGTGGCTCAAGTGGTAGAGTGCTAGCCTCAAGTGAAAAAGCTCAGGGACAGCACCTAGGCCTCCTGAGTTCGGGCTCCCTAACTGCCCCCCCCCCCCAAAAAAAATCCCAAACAAGCTGGCACCATGGCTCAAGCTTGTAATCCTAGCTTATTGGGAGATGGAGATTAGGAGATAGTAGTTCAAGGCCAGCCCAGACAAAAAAGTTTGTGAGACTCTGTCGTGAGAGATGGCTGGGCACAGTGCCTGTCATCCTAGTGACACATGGAAATAGAAACAAGAGGATCAAAATCCAGGCATGCCCAGGCATAAAAAAGCATGAAAAAGGCCAACACAGAGGGGGCTGGTGGAGTGGCTCAAATGATAGAGAGGCTGTCTAGCAATTAGGAATCCCTAAATTCAGGACCCTAGAGCTTCCTCACTCTACTCCAAATAAAAATAAATCAACATAGCTGAAAATCAAGTATATAATATAATAAATAGGATGCAACTATTTTACAGAATATGTAGTCTACCCATGCCTTTATCCTATAATCTTTCCAGGATGGCCTTGAACTTGTGAACCTCCTGCCTCAGGCTCCCAAATGCTGAGACTATGTGTATGAACTACCACATTTACCATCTTCTTCCTCCCTCCCTCCCTTCCTCCCTTCTATGCCCCCACTTTTCCTTCCTTTCTGCCTTTTTTCCTTTTTATTCCAGTTCAGAGGCTTGAGCTCAAGATTTAGGGACTGTCACTGAGATTTTGTGCTCTAGGCCAGCACTCTTACTACTTGACCCACAGCTTTACTTTTGGCTTTTTAGCGGTTAATTGGAGATAAGGGTCTCAGGACTTTCCTACTATGCTGGCTTTGAGCCTTGATCCTCAAATCTGAGTCTCCTGAGTAGCTAAGATCACAGGCATGAACCATCAATGCCCAGCTCTACCATTCTTAATTCTTGTCCTTACTCCTACTAGAAGTGTTGCCCTTACAAACTGTGTCAATCAAGTTAAGTTACCTATAATGTAATGCATTTATACAATTTAAACAGAAATGGATTTAGCAGTGTGTATTAGGTGGCTAATGAAAGTGTTGGGAGGTGTTGAGAGTTTCAGATCAATTCTCTCTACAGAACTAGGCCATCAAGGGAGTTACTAAGTCTTCCGTAGTCAGAAAACCATGCTTTAGAAGCTGCTGCTCCAGCTGCTATATTCGAAATGCTGCCTTTGCCACCACTGAAAGTTGTTATTATCTGAAAACTCCCATATCCAGAAAGATGCCACTCCAGAACTCACACTTGCTCTGATGCTAACCAGTAAAACAGGTGTCCTATACTGTCTTTTGGAGTTTCAGAAGTCGCAGACTGAATTCCTCCACCCTATGTTTCTCATAGAACTATTTAGCTCCTCTGGCTCAGCCTCTACCAAATGGAATCATAATTGCAAGGATGTGCAGGGTGTGTAGTTTTGAACTGAAAGATAAGCTATCAGGATATTGGAATGAATATGTGCACCAATGTACTGCTCCACAAGGACACTGTGAAATACACGTCTTAAAGACTAGAAGATTACTTTTTTGGGAGGGAATGGTACTCAGTTCTGAACTCAAGGTGTTATCTCCTGAGTCATGACCCCAGAATTTTATTTTGGTTACTTTTTTAAACATTTTAAATAGTTATTATAAAGGTGATGTCCACAGTGGTTATAGTTACATGTGTCAGGTAATGAGTACATTTCTTTTTAGACAGTATCACACCTTCCCTTGCTCAATCCCAGTTTTTCCTTCCCATCCCCACCCACAAATTGTAGGGTTTATTTTCAAGAGTGTCTGGTGAGTCCCACGGCTGCATTTGTCCACCTTTTGTCTTGAGAGAGGGCTTCCTTTCTGCCTGGGGCCAGCCTGGACTTTGATTTTACTTTTTATACTTCCAACAGTAGCTGAGATGATAAGCACATACCACACAGAAGATTTGTATTGCTCAGTATGGGGTCTTGTAAGCTTTTGCCTGAGTTTGACATCAAACCTAAGTTTTCCTGCTCTCAGCATCCCAGCTAGGGTTACAGGAATGAGCCACTGTGCCTGACAGGAATGAAAAACTACTCTTGATGTCATACTAGCCTCTTTCTGAGGGAAAATTTGATTCATGTTTTTTAGGGAATATGTGTGTATGGAAGAGAATCAGAAGAGATCCCTTAAGGTCCTTGCTTCCACTAAGACTGGCTAAAGCCCATGGTTGGGGCATGTTAAGCAGGAAAGGCCTTGGTTGCCTACATTTTTGTCTGAGTTGGCTTTTTTTGTCTGAGTTTGTCTGGCTTTTTCTAGCCTTCTTGTTGGACACATGTTATTAAAAGCCCTGCTTTGCCATTTGTTGCTCCTCTGATAAATCCAAGCAGCTGTATCTGTGATTAGGGTTAACTTTACCCTTCTCTCAGTACTAATTATAACTTCAGTTTTTCATATTGTTTCTTCACTTCTGGATATTCTCTTCTTTTTCTGGATATGTTTCTCTTATTTCTTCTTCTAGAAACAAACTATGTGTCTATAGCTTTCTCTTCATTAATGAAAGTTTTAATGTATGTTTCTACTTGTGTTTCTTTATGGTAGTTTAGATGTATGTTAGTGCCTTGAAATATTGCTTGGTCTTGCCTTTGTTTGCCTGAGTATAACTTAGAAGTTGGCTAAAAATTTAAATTACATGCTTATATACCAAAATAGTGATTCTGAAATAGCGATTTCTGAAATAGTATTATTGAAAATACATGACAAGATATTAAAACTATGTTTTAAAAAGTAGATTTTTGTTTGGGCACTGGTGGCTCCATGCCTGTGGCTACTATCTGTGAATCATAGTTTGAAGTCAGCTTGAGTAGAAAAGAACATGAGACATTTATCTCCAATTAACCATCAAAAAGCCAGAAGTGGAGATGTGGCTCAAGTGGTAGAGAACTAGCCTTGAGCAAAAAAAACACAAGTGAAAGCAGGAGGCTTTGAGTTCAAGCCCCAGTATTGATATGCATGCACACACACACACACACACACACACACACACACCCTCTTTGAGACCTTGGTATTTAGTCCGTAGAGCTAGAATGAACTGGTAGCTGTGTCATACATGAGGAAGGACTGTGGCTGTATAAGCCAAGATAAAGCTTACAAAGCAAAGTGCAAGTAAAGAGTGTCAGTGAGACAGTGCCTTCTAACAATGGCAGCACTGAGATGACACCCCATAATTAAATGGCAGGAAGATTTGGTCCTGTGCCCAGTTTAAAGTGGACCCCTCCTCCCTGTCCTGGGGCTTGAACTCTGGCACTAGGCGCTGTCCCTGAGCTTTTGTACTCAAGGCTAGTGCCAGAGATCCTGTTTGCTTGGAGATAGTCTCTCTCAAGTAGTAACCATTTGGAGGATCACATTTACTACAGACTCTGGCATGGAGCAAGAACACAGCACAGACATTGCCTATCAAGCAACAGCAGCCTGGAACAACTACAGCAGCAAAGCCTTGAGTCCTTTCAGAAAGTAGTTCACAAAAAAACTAAGCTTTTAATATTTCCCAGTCCCAGAGAGCCCAGATGGTAACAGTTCCTCCCAGCTCTCAGCTAGGGATGGGGGGGGGGGGATGAAGGAAAGGGGAAGTATGAGCCATGGCTTCTCCCCATCTTAGCCTAAAGCGGAGTGGAACTCTGAGAGAGCAAACAGCTTTAAGATTACATGTCCTTCTGTGATTCTTAAATTAAATTGCTCCAAACCTGAGACAGATTTACTTTCTGGGAAGAAACATGTTTTCTTGATAAAATGCTCAAGTAATTTTCTAATAAACTGTAATAAGATGAAAGTGTCTTCTGGGAAGCCAGTTACTTACTCAGCTGACAGTCCGGAGTCCAATGATTTTTAGTTCAATTTAGTAATAATTATCTAACTATGTCCTTACCTATAAAATAGTCCTGTCCTGAGAAGAATTATTGATTGGCTTCTTTATGCTGCTCCCCTGTGGAAGCTCATGTTATGCTAGATTTCTGTTCCCCAAAGACCACCAAGGAGCCGATACCGATGCGAGTGAGTCTTTATTGCAAGCTCGAGCCTGGACTCCCAACCGTCACCGATACAGTGGATCTGGATTGAGAGCCCCGACCCTCAGATAGGCAGGGTTTTTATTGTGATTACAACAGGGACAGGGTATTTCCAACTTGGCAGATACTTGATTGGATGACATTTAGCAAGCAAGCCTTGTCCTATTTCCATTGGCTATCTACCCTTTCCGTTACCTATTTTGGCTTTGATATCGGGAACTGGCCTTCATATCAGGAATTGACAACAGGTGGTCACATAGCACTGACACAGAGGGTTAGTGCAGGGGGTAGAGCAAGTCACAAATGGGTTAAGCAAGCCATTTACAGAAGCAGAATATTGCGGTCAGGCTGACCTAGTACCAACCTTATTTGAACAATTGCGACCATGTTTTCCCATTACCTCTAAGCAAGCTTGAGTGGGCTAAAACAATCCAGTACTCAATCATAAGTAAACCAACCCAACAGTTACCATGGCATTTCTACTACTATTATGGTTATTTCTATAGTCTATGACTATGATCATTTTTTACTGTCCGTTACCATGGTTGTTACCCAGGTACAGAGGGGAACAAGTGCTCCCTACATTTTTAAATGTCAAACTATAAGAAACTAGTCTCACAGGTGGGGGTGCAGCCCTCTATCATGGAGTCATCACCAGAGTTTAGAAGCTGTTATAATTTTAACACTAAAACTTATATTTAGTTACTCCAGTTTTCAGGTCAGCCCTAACACTCACAGTTTGGATCCTGCCAAGCCCTGCTCTTTCAACATGATGACAAAAATAGTTTAGGGATAAATATATGTTGAGGGATGATATCATGTGAGTTGTTCTTGAAATCAAAATCACATTTTTTCTTCTAGTACTGGGGCTTGAACTCAGGGCCTCTCTCATTCTTGCCTGGCTTTTTTGCTGTACTACTTGAGACACTACTCCAATTCTGGCTTATTTTTGCTGGTTAATCAAAGATAAGAATCTCTCAGACTTTGCTGCTGTCAGCCTTCATGAGTAGCTAAGATTACAAGTTATGAGGTACCAGCATCCAATGAAATCAAGTAAATCTGAAAATCAAATGTCAAATATATCATTCCAAGAATCACTCTCAACTGTTTTTTAAATTAAATTTTATTGACAAGGTGATGTACAGAGGGGGCACAGTTACATAATGAGGTAGTGAGTACATTTCTTGTCATATTTATTATACCCTCCCTCATTTTTATTTCCTTTCTCTAGTTCAGGTAAGCATATAAACAATATCCAGTGTACCAAAATCATATACAGTAGCCACATGGGGTATGCCAAAGGAGCTCTCAACTGTTTGCAGTGATGACAAATTAGAGATTTGTAGGTGGTTCCTCCACAATTCAAAGGTCATTTGGTCATAGAGACAGTGTTGTCTACTTTTGTTTCACAGGATTTAGTGCCTGGCCATCTTTCATACCTACATTATACAGGCAGGATATCTCTCTGCTATGCATTATATTAAACATGATCCTCTATCATGAATTGTTAAAAAGGATTAAAGGAAGAGAATAACTTAGCAAGGTTTTAATTTCAGTCAGTCATAACACAGTGCTTACTTATTCCAAAGTTGTTCAGGTTGTAAAACCCACACTTTTTCCAGGCCCTGATGGCTCACACCTGTAATCCTAATTACTCAAGAAGACTAGATCTGAGAATCCCAGTTTGAAGACAGTCAGGGGAGGAAAAGTCTGTGAGACTCTTTTTAAAAATCTTTAAGTAGTTGTACAAATGAGTTGCCATTTTAACAAAGCAGTTTACGAATACAGTATACCTTGATCAATGTCACCCCTTTCAACATTCTCACCCATTCTTCCTCTTCCCACCCTCTCCCTCATTCTTCTTTTGGATTCTTGTCTGCATTTTCCCCCTTGTCTCCTCTTCATTTGTCTATCTCTTCCCCTTGACTCCACCCCACCCCTTTCTAGTACCTGTTTTCCGGTGTTTTATTTTGCTGAACTTTGATTGCCTTTCTAAGGAATTACACTATTTGAGTTTCCTTTGAGCCTACCATGTTTCAGTTAATACTTTTTTTTTCTTTTTTTTTTTTTGCCAGTCCTGGGCCGTGAACTCAGGGCCTGAGCACTGTCCCTGGCTTCTTTTTTGCTCAAGGCTAGCCACTTGAGCCACAGCGCCACTTCTGGCCATTTTCTGTATACGTGGTACTGAGGAATCGAACCCAGGGCCTCATTTATACGTGGCAAGCACTCTTGCCACTAGGCCATATTCCCAGCCCCCTGTCCCTGTCTTCTTTTTGCTTAAAGCTAGCACTCTGCCACTTGAGCCACAGCGCCACTTCTGGCCATTTTCTGTGTATGTGGTGCTGGGGAATCGAACCCAGCACTTCACATATATGAGGCAAATGCTCTTGCCACTAGGCCATATTCCCAGCCCCAGTTAATACATTTATATACACTTGCATACCACTCCAAAACAACAAACTAGCCAGGTGCTAGTATATACATGTATTTACTTATAAATTGTTTTTGAAGCAAGGTCTTGTTATGTGGCTCAAGTGGTAGGATGCTAGCCTTGAGCACAAAAGTTCAGGGACAGTGCCCAGGCCCTTTGTTCAAGCCCAAGATCCAGTGAGCACATGTATGTGTATGTGCATGAGTGCATACATCCCCTCTCTCAATATTCAAACATTTCACTCAATTTAATTATGTATATGTGAAGAGCCTGCATACATTGGTTGGCATAAAACATCTATTAATCATGTACAGTGTTGGTAATAGTAGATTTAAATTGGTAAGTGTCTTTGAAAAACACTAATTAATATGTATCATGAACAGTATATTCTTAGACTCCTTGATGTAACTCCTTAAATTTATAAGTATTCTAACTTTTAATTTAAAAATATGGAAAGAAGTTACATATATGAATATTTCTTTCATAATATTTTTTATGGTAGTGAAATAAACAAGAAGTGATCCGAATGTATAAATTTATGTGTTTTAAAATTTTATATTTACTTTTGTTGTTATTGTCGTGGGGCTTTTACTCAGGGCCTAGGCATTGTCTTAGAGCTATTTTGCTCAAGGCTAACCTCTACCACTTTGAGCCACAGCTCCACTAATGGTTTTCTGGTGGTTATTTGGAAATAAGAGTCTCAAGGGCTTTCCTGCCCCAGCTGCCTTTGAACCATGATCCTCAGATCTCAGCCTCATGAGTAGCCAGGATTATAGGCATGAGCCACCAACACCCACCCTAAGACATGTTTTATATTCCTGTTATAGCTGAATTCATACTGCATATATATGCACATATGGAGAGGGGAAAAGAGAATATGCAAAAGTGATAATAATTTTGTTATGATTATGGATTTTTTCACAAATTTCTCTGGAGTTTTCTAAAATTAAGTGTCAGATGCTTAGCAATTCTAAAGTAAACATTTAAATGTTCAAAGTTAGTTTAAATATTAGAAATATTTGCTTAAAATGTCTAAAGTCTTAGAATCACAACTTATTGGCAGTCCATGTTGAAATGGTACATAAAAATTTCCGTTTGCTAATGTTTGGCTGTTGGCAGATAAAGTAAATTTTTTAGCTAAGCAAATGTCAGTTGTTGCTATAGCACTTCTAAAGTTAAAGCTGCATGATAATTGGCAGGGGTACTCTTGGGTAAATGTGAAGCAAAGTCAAGGATTGATTAGGAAAAGGAAAATGTCAAACCTCCCACAAGTGACTTGGAAGACAGAACCAGAGGGAAGAACACACTAATAATGATGATGAAATCTGGCAAGCCATTGCAAAGGCCACTGCCCAGAATAGAGATTTGGGTGCAGCAGGGGGTATTTCAGATAAAGAATGGTAGATTTTTTTTTTTTTTAAAGCTTTCTGGGGCTGGGATGTAGCTCAGTGGCAAAGCGCTTGCCTAGCAAGTGCAACATCCTGGGTTCGATCCCCAGTACCAAAAAAGAAAAGAAAAGAAAAAAAAAAAAGCTTTCTGTGCAATGCCCTGACTATAGGCCACCTATAAGATTTGGGAAAGCAGGCGACAAGAGGGTATTGGAAAATGAAGACTTTAGGACTCATTCTAAATGTGATGGAAAGACTCAAGATATTTGAAAATAATTATTTAAAATCTACATTGAGCTGGATGTGGTAGAGTATACCTGCAATTCTAGCACATGGGAGGCTAAGGCAGAAGGATCACAAGTTTGAGTATAGCCTTGGCCTACATAGCAAGACCTTGTCTCACAAACAACAAACTAGCCAGGCCTTGTTGGTTCATCCCTGTAATCCTAGCTACTTAAGAGGCTGAGATCTGAGGATTAAAAGCCAGGATTGAACCAGCCTAGACAGGAAAGTCCATGAGACTCTTATCTCCAACTAACCACCAAACAGTTGGAAATTGGAAGCTGGCTCAAATGGTAAAAGGCTAGCCTTGAGTGGAAAAAGCTAAAGGACAGTGCCCAAGCCCTGAGTTTAAGCCCCAATATTGGCATTAAAACAACAACAAAAAATGACAACCAACAAAACCCCATAGTCTACATAAACTAACTGTAAAGAAAACAAGAGGAAGAGATGAATTGTGAAGTCTCTGCAATACACCCAGACCTTTATCCAAAGTAGCACCCTCAGAATGTATTTTACCTTAAGAAGATATTTAGAATTGAACCAAAAGGAAGGAAAGAAGCAGAATTTTCCAAGACTAAATAGAAGACTCCAGCAAAGTGGTACTCGGCAATTCAAGATGAGATTATGGTGGAGAATCCAACAGAATTCTGGTTTTGGTAAAACTAATCTGAACTGTAGAGGAAGAATAACGCCTGCAAAAAGACGTTCTTATGGAGTTGTCACTGGCCTTGCAGCTAGGAAAACACCTGGAATTCAAAAGGGAATTAGTCCTATGAATTGTCCTCCTCTCAGTGACAAGAATATAGAGCGATATTTTCCAGTGTTAAAAAGGAAGGCAAACCTGAGACAGAATGAAGCACAAAGGAAACCAGTTGCAGTTCTCAAGCAACCTAACCAGTTAAACAGAAAAACTAACCTCCCAGTTAATTTTACCAGGAGTGGGAATAAATTAAGCCATCAGAAAGATACTCTCCAGGCAACTTTTCTTTTCTGAAGAGGCCTGAAGGTTCAAGCCCAGGTGAACACAGAACAGAAGCTAGAAGATGTAGTAGCAAAGAGAACGCGTCAATGGCGTACTTCCACCACAAATGGAGGAATTCTTACAGTGTCCATTGACAATCCTGGAGTGGTTCAGAACCCAGTAGCTCAGAAACAAAATGAGAGCAATCTGATGTAAAGAAAGATCTTAAAGGTGTTCTCCTACAATTTGACATAAATAGTGTTGGAAAACAGACAGGAATGACTTTGAATGAACGATTTGGGATAGTGAAGGAGCAAAGAGCCACTCTCACGTTCAACAAAGGAGGAAGCCACTTTGTAACTGTGGGATAAGATCCCTTGTCAAAGGAACTTTTCAGTTTGAGAGGTTGAATTGCTTGAAGAATTCATCATAGAAATTCAAAACTTTACTTCAAAATATCTAGAAGGCTAAATAACTTTCCTTTTGGAAGGTTTTTTTTTTTAATGTATAAAGTAATCCCCTGAAAGAATAACAGGGAATATAGCTATCTGTTCTTGAAGATTTCTTGGTTGGCCCAGACAGAATAATTTTCTGTTGACTTCTTTGGTGCCTCATGAAGCAGAAGGAAGACAGAATGATAGCAATTGCTTATTTTTATGATAGTGACATTTAGGATCTCATTACTTTTGCCCATTTTTCAGTTCTCGGCCATGGCCAACCTTAGTCTTCGGATATATACATAGCCCCCTTTGTTGCTGTCACTTAACTTTGAATAGGGTTGACATAAGTGCAGTTGCCTTTTCTTCATTAGTTATATTAAAAAAATGTTGGAGCTGGGGATATGTCTTAGTGGCAAGAGTGCTTGCCTTGTATACATGAGGCCCTGGGTTCGATTCCCCAGCACCACATACACAGAAAACGGCCAGAAGTGGCGCTGTGGCTCAAGTGGCAGAGTGCTACCCTTGAGCAAAAAGAAGCCAGGGACAGTGCTCAGGCCTTGAGTCCAAGCCCCAGGACTGGCCAAAAAAAACAAAACAAAAAAACAAAAAAATGTCAGAATTTCAGTTTTGGCTTTTAGGATTTATGGGAATATCTGGAACTTGGTTCATTTTTCAGATAAAATTAGGTTAAATCCCTAAAGTTTGTCTTTCATGTTGAAATTCTGACAAGGAATGTGGTTCTCTTATATTAGTCTCAGCCTAAAATGTTGATGTTTCCCTACTATAAATGCATATTTACAAAGTTACCTGACACTTTAGAGGGTAAGTTTCAGTGTAAAACCCTGAAAGTTGGTGTTTGAAAAATGTAGAAAGGATGACAGGGAATAGCAAGTTGAAGGACCAAAAATTTAGATGAAATACTTCAAAACCCCAGTTGTGGGTAGACTCTTTGGGTTTAGTGGTATCATCAGTCTAGTGTCCACACATTATTCTTCAAATGGTATTTATAAGATTTTTTTTTTTTTTTTTTTTTTGCCAGTCCTGGGGCTTGGACTCAGGGCCTGAGCACTGTCCCTGGCTTCTTTTTGCTCAAGGCTAGCACTCTGCCACTTGAGCCACAGTGCCCCTTCTGGCCGTTTTCTATATATGTGGTGCTGGGGAATCGAACCCAGGGCTTCATGTGTAAGAGGCAAGCACTCTTTTTTTTTTTTTTTTTGCCAGTCCTGGGGCTTGGACTCAGGGCCTGAGCACTGTCCCTGGCTTCTTCTTGTTCAAGGCTAGTACTCTGCCACTTGAGCCACAGTGCCACTTCTGGCCATTTTCTGTATATGTGGTGCTGGGGAATCGAACCCAGGGCCTCATGTATACGAGGCAAGCACTCTTGCCACTAGGCTATATCCCCAGCCCGAGGCAAGCACTCTTGCCACTAGGCCATATCCCCAGCCCAAGAAAAAATTTTAAGATGGACTGAGTCACTTAGATATTTTGATAGTAAACTTAATAGCCATAAGTCCTAAACTGTCCTTATTCAGAGTTAAAATTTCTAAGTTTCTAAACTTGCTAAATTAACAATTTCTAGTTCTAAAAATATACTTGTATGTGTCTCAAAGAAAAGTTGAAAAATTAGAATTACATTGTAACCTTGTTATAAACCTTTTATTCTGATTTGCTCTTTTTTTTTCTTTTTTTTTTTTTTTTTTGGTATGATATAAAGTTCAGACATTTAAAGGGAGAAAGATTTTTCCTGTTCTGGACTACTGATCAGAGTTGGTCTGACATGCCAAGATAATGGTAAAAATCCTCAGACTATTGTATACACAGATTATAGTAAAATGCCATAGTGAAGAAAAATATTCCTGGTTCAAGTTAACAAGTTTGGTCATTTTGAAGTTTGACCTTAGGTTTGCTATAATTTGTATAAGCCTCTAAGTAGGTGTTAGGTTTCTGGTGTTTATTGACTTTTTCTATAAAACAAAACATCACTCCTGCTTACCTTGTATTGTATATTAGACTTCATGGTCTCTCATGCTCCTTGGTTTATTCTAGCCATAGAATGCTATCAGTAACAGTTTCATGCTTATACCAAAGAATTAAATCTGATCTTTAATGCCAGTATTTCTATTTAATAAGGAATTATTGGAAGCCAGTCACAGAATTTTAAAATAAACACTAGTCTCTCCTTCACTATATTTGAGGCTTTTCATAGAAACCAAGGACTCATTGTAAACTATTTTTGAAAGTCTGAATTCTTCTATTTGGTCTATAATTCTTCTATTTGACCTATTATAGACTGGTTTGGAATTGCTAGTAGCTTAAAGAAAAACAATTGGGCATGAGTTGTTTAAAGAAAAACCAATTGTGCGTGAGTGTGTTATCTTTAAAACTGTCTGTGAAAATGTATTATAAAGGTATTCATTTTCCTGTTATTTAAAATATTATACAGAGGGGCTGGGGATATGGCCTAGTGGCAAGAGTGCTTGCCTCGTATACATGAGGCCCTGGGTTCGATTCCCCAGCACCACATATACAGAAAATGGCCAGAAGTGGCGCTGTGGCTCAAGTGGCAGAGTGCTAGCCTTGAACAAAAGGAAGCCAGGGACAGTGCTCAGGCCCTGAGTCCAAGGCCCAGGACTGGCAAAAAAAAAAAAAAAAAGAAGTAAAATATTATACAGAGATTATTCATGCCATTTTTTGTAAACGTTAAAAATTGCCCCAAACGTTAATATTAAGTGCATCAAATAAGTGTCATTGGTATATTAGATGTTTGCTCCTCGTGCTTTTGTAATTTTCATTCAAAGTGGTTTTTGCCTTTGGTACAACTAAATTAAAACTCTTGTGTACTAACATACTGTATATAAACAAAACAATATGCTTTGTTAAAAAAAAGAAGGGATTTAACCATATTCTATAAATTTATAAGTGGGGTTTTTGATGTATAATATCAATAATCAGGTTGTAGTAGATTATTTTGACCATGTGGCCAGATGTAAAGAAAAAAGGTAAAGGTATTGAGAACAAGTTCAGAAATGCAAAATCTCATGCATTCAAGGGACTTGAACTGTAGAGGGTAACAGATTATCAAAAGCTGTATTCATATCCTTTGGAATGATAGGCTAATAAATTAAGACTTTATAATAGTTCACCATGAAACAAAAATTCTCTAAAGTGCTATTACTGTCCTAGGCAACTAAGATGTTGCCAAGCAATTGTCAGGATTATGTATATGTATGTGTGTGTGTGTATATATATATATACACACATATATACATATATATCACATATGTATTTCCAATCAACAGACAAGATGACTACCATCTGTTATATTTTTGTTCCTGTTAACACAAGAGAACACAGATTTTTAAAATGTAACTTATTCTTATAAAGGTGATGTACAGAAGGATTGCAATTACATGAGTCAGGTAATGAGTATATTTCCACCCTTTCTGAATTCAGATTCTTGAAAATGTTTTCTTGTTCCAGAAAATACCACCATGTATTTAGAAGAGGGGTAACAGGCCTTTGTGTGGCAGAACTGCTGAAAAGGTTGCAGACCTCATCCTAGGAAATGCCTCAAAATGATCTGGCAGGTGCCAGAACGTGTTTCCTATTCCATTCACTAACCAAACACCCTCAGCAAAGCTGAGCGGGGAGGAGAGATTCATTAGCCCGCATCGACGCAGCGGCTGTCTCCTCTGAGGATGACCTTGCCTTAGCCTCTTCTCAGGGTGTACCTCCTGTCCCAGCATCCGGCGGGCACAACCTTTCCGGGTGTATTTCGGTCACTCTTCCATGGCGCGTGGGAGGGAAGGGGCAGAGCGCGGGCGCACGCGGGGCTCCCCGGACCGGCGGGCCTGGCAGGCCTCGGGCGTTCCGCAGGTTTCCTTTCCCTCTCCATCCCCACCCCTCCTTCCACGCCGTCTTATTTGCGGCCTCTGACGCGTGACCCCGCCACGCTCGCGTCCCGGGCCGGTGCCAGGCGCGGGGTGCGCCCGGCGCCCCCATGTTCCTCGTCCGGGTGGCCGCACTCGCCGCGCCCCGTATCCCACTCCGGCTCCTCGGGAGAGGGCGCGCCGCCATGTCCACCGCACAGCCACTCAAGTCCGTGGACTACGAGGTGTTCGGCCGAGTGCAGGGTAGGGGCTCCCTTGCAGTGGAAGACCCACACCGTGCTCGGGGAGGGAGTGGAGAAAGTTAGGAGGAGAACCTTCCATCTTGAGAAGGCCTCTTCGCTAGGGCGGGACTTCCGCTCAGCCATGACACAGCAAATGTGGGTGGGAAAGGAGTCGAAGTGCGCATGCGCGGGAGTGTAATGAGCGGGAACTAGGAATGGAGAAGGGGAGGAAGAGAAGGGGCTGTGGGTGGGGAGGATGCTGAAGGCCTGGGCCTTAGCGTCCAGACAGAAAGGTTACAAAGAGTAGGAAAATCAACAACTAAATTACTTTTGAACAAAATGAATACTAGGAAGCAGAAACATGGGGTGGAGGCCGGGGTGTGGGAGCAGATTGGATGGAGAGAGGAAGAGTGGGCGAGTATAGTCATCACATTTAATGTACTTATGTGAAAATGGAACTAGGTATCTTGAGATGGGTGGACTTGGGCGAGAGAGGGGAAAATGAAATGGGATGACATTAATCAAGATGCACTGTACTAAACTGATGTGTGAAATTGAAACCCATTTTGATAACTACTTAGAGAAAAATTTCAAAATTATATAAATTTTTTAAAATGGAGAGGAAAAGAACAGAAGGTGTTTAAACTACTTGTCCCCTTAACTTGCTAACTTGGGCTTGACTTAAATGTTTTAGGAGATTTAAATAATATTTGACCATTCTCTTTCTTAAAGGTTATAGTAGCATCTCAATTCTTAAAAGAAGTACTACCTGATTTGCATTTCATTAGATGTTAGTTTAAAAGCTTGTAGTGGCTGACTTGTAAATAATATTTATAAACTACATTAAATCACTTTAAAAATTATTCAATGGGATGTAAATACTATGGTCATTAATATTCAGTATCACTTACTTAAAGCTTTCTAACAGTGGGAAATGTTACTTCATTTTTTTTCTCTTTGAATCTGATTTTTGTTCTATGTTGCCTTAGAGAATTTTATCCCCTTGATATGCTTGAGAATTTCTTATTGCTTACCCTATTAGAATGTTCTACAATCTACATAATATATGTATATATGCATGGGCACATATGTTCATAAAATAAAGAATGTTTCTCTCCTTCTCCCTCTCCCTCCCCTTCTCTCTTTCTCTCTCATCATGGGATTTGAACTCCAGGCCTGTGTACTGCCTCTGAGCTCTTTTTGCTCAAGGCCAGAACTCTACCAATTTGAGTCACACCTCCACTTAACCTTTGATTTCTTTTTCTTTTATTATTGCTTCTTCTTCTTCTTTTATTTTATTTTTTTGCCAATCCTGGGGCTGGGACTTGGGGCCTGAGCACTGTCCCTGGCTTCCTTTTTTTGCTCAAAGCTAGCACTCTACCATGTACTTGAGCCAGAGCGCCACTTCCGGTCTTTTCTGTTTTATGGTGCTGAGGAATTGAACCCAGGGCTTCATGCAAGCAAGGTGAGCACTCTAACACTAAGCCATAGTCCCAGCCCTATCCTTTGATTTTGTATATACAGTTTTTGTAGTTTGAGGCAGTGTACCAGGGTGGTGGTAAAAATAGTGAAGGTTTGTCTCCTGCATGGAGCCTTTCTTTTACAGATTGTGGGAAAGGATGTTGACAGAGAGAACTATGGCAGATAGGTCACAGGTGGGTTTTTGTTTGTTTGTTTTGTTTTTGGTGTTTTTTTTTTTCCAGTCCTGGGGCTTGAATTCAGGGCCTGAGCACTGTCCCAGGCTTCTTTTTGCTCAAGGTTAGCACTCTACCACGTGAGCCACAGTGCCACTTCCGGCTTTTTCCATATATGTGGTGCTGAGGACTGGAACCCAGGACTTCATGTATATAAGACGAGCACTTTACCACTAAGCCACATTCCCAGCCCTATTTTATTGTTTTTAATTGTTATTATAAAGGTGATATACAGAGAGGTTAATAAATGAGGTAATGAGTACATTTCCTTTTTTTGTTGTTGGTCATTGGGCTTGAACTCAGGGTCTGGGCACTGTCCCTGAGCTCTTTTACTCAAGGCTAGCCCTCTACCACTTTGAGCCACAGTGCCACTTCCAGTTTTCTGGTGGTTACTTGGAGATAAGAGTCTCATGGAGGGGCTGGGGGTATGGCCTAGTGGCAAGAGTGCTTGCCTCGTATACATGAGGCCCTGGGTTCAATTCCCCAGCACCACATATATAGAAAATGGCCAGAAGTGGCGCTGTGGCTCAAGTGGCAGAGTGCTAGCCTTGAGCAAAAAGAAGCCAGGCACAGTTCTCAGGCCCTAAGTTCAAGTGGCGCTATGGCTCAGTGGCAGAGTGCTAGCCTTGAGCAAAAAAGAAGCCAGGGACAGTGCTCAGGCCCTGAGTTGACGGCCTAGGACTGGCCAAAAAAAAAAAAAAAAAAAAAGAGTCTCATGGACTTTCTTACCCAGGCTGGCTTTGAACCATGATCCTCAGATTTCAGCCACCTAAGTAGCTAGGATTACAGGTGTGAACCTCTGGTGCCCAACTCAAGTACACTTTGTTTTGGACAATGTCAGTTTTTCTCAGTTCCAGCTTTTTGCTGGTGAACTTTTAAAATAAGAGACTCAGATCCTCAGATCTCATCCTCCCTCAGTGGCTAAAAATATAGGCAAGAGCCACCAATGCTTGACTCCATTATACTTCTTATTTTTGCTTCTGTCTACCCATTCTGCTTTCCACTGCATTAGTTATTCAAATAACTATAGTATACACATGACTGTGTCTCTCACTAAACAATAGATATGATATTTTGAAGGTCAGGCTGGTGTCTTGTTCCCTTCAGGGCTGTGCCTCTGGTGAGACCTTCAGTATGTCTTAAATTACATGGAAGTGCCTGGAGATAGTTCTAAGAAGGGATACTGGTGTGAGGCAGTTTCAGCTATATTAATGATGCCTTGTGTGTGGCTCCTGGGACCAGATCTTGGGTCATGGGGAAAGGCTGAGTGAGGCAGAATTTCATTCCTTATAAGCAAAGCTTTTCTGACAGTGAAAGTCATTAAAAAATCATTAAGGAATGCTTTTTAAACTGGTGAGTAAATTACCTTCTGCACTCAAAATTTATGTATGCAGTGAGATCCCAGATGAAGGGGTTTATCAAATTGTGAAAATTTTGATTTTCCTCCCTGACATTTAAAAATTCATATGGTTTCTTGAAATACCAATGTTTCTTTGTAGATTTAAAGTGCATTTGCATTGTACATATTCACCTCAGGTTTCCTACTGATCCATCTTCCCACAAAGTGAGGAATAGTTGCAGCTGACTGAGCCTTGACTGTGTTGTTCATGACTGAAGGGCTGATGTCTGCTCTAGTTTCCAGAGCAGTGTGTCACATCAGCCTCTCTTCTCTTTAGCAAGCCAGGCGGAAGCAGTGCAGGACCCTGAAAGCCCATACAAAGCATGTTCTCCAACAGAGGCCCTGACCTGAGTGCTGTGCTCCAGCCATTGCTGATGAATTAGTTTATCAAAAAGAGCCTGGAATATGTCAGGGGGGTGATAGAGCTTGACATACTTGATTTCCACATGGCACAGTGCTTCTCAAAATTAACAAGCTGGAGGTCTTGAGACTCCTTGACATACATTTCTTCTAAGTATTTAAAATAGGTAGTATTTGAGGGGCTCCATAAATAATACCTTTTTCTGTTATGTGATTTATTGAGAAGGAAGACCGGAGAGTGGAGTTTGGGGAATGTGGCTCTTAAATATCTGTATTGCAGAATTAAATATCCCCAAAACGGTTTAGTCCTGAGGGTACCTTGCTCCCAGAGGGGAGGAGACGAAGCACCTAGCCTATGCATGCTTCTCCTAAAGTTTACCCATCAGTAAGCCACTGTGTGTCCATGTGGAGGAGTCAGGGCAGGGTAGATGGTTGCCAGGAGTTACTTGTAATCTTAGCTACTCAGGAGGCTGAGGTAAAGGGTGGAGATGTGGCTCAGATGTTAGACTGCCAGCCACTGAGCCAGGTACTGAGTTTGAGTTATGGTCTCTGACCCAAGAAAAAGGGCTGGGAATGTGGCTTAGTGGTAGAGTTCTTGCCTAGCATGCATGGCACCTGGGTTCAATTCCTCAGTACCACAAAAACAGAAAAAGCTGGAAGTGGTGCTGTGGCTCAAGTGGTAGAGTGCTAGCCTTTGATAAAAAGAAGCCAGGGACAGTCCCCAGGCCCAGAGTTCAAGCCCCAGGTCTGGCAAAAAACCAAAAACACAAAACTGGTGATTTATGCCTATAATCCTAGCTACTCAAGAGGCTGAGATCTGAGAATTACAGCTAGAAGCCACCCTGGAGAGGAAAGTTTGTGAGACTCTTACCTCCAATAAACTCATCAGAAAAAGGCAGAAATGGAGCTGTGACTCAAGTGGTAAAGCACAAGCCTTAAGCACAAAAAGTGTAGGGACAGAGCCCAGGCTTTGAGTTCAAACAGCAGCACACACACTAATAAGAGGCCGAGATCTGGAGGAACATGATTCAAGACAAGTCCAGGCAAAAAGTTCCTGAAACCTCCATCTCATTCAATGAGACCTGGGCTTTTATTGTCACCTCAGCTATGGTAGGAAGATTGTGGTCCAGGCCAGCATGGGGAAAAAGTGAGATTGTATCTAAAAATAGCCAAAGCAGAAAGGATGGATGGTGTGGCTTAATTGGTAGAGGCCCTGTGTTCAAACCCTAGCAAAAACAAAACAACCAACCAATTTAGGAAGTCAAACCCAAAGTCTCTGATTTTGTGGCCTTTCCTTCATGATTTCAATGTGGCTGCTGTAACTCCAGTCGTTAGATTCATATAAGGTCAAGAAGAGAGAGGATTCTGGTGCAGTCCCCTTGGCTGAGTGAGTCCCTTTGGAAGAGCTTTCCTGAAAAACTCAACCAATGAGGCGCTCATTGACCACCCTATAATAAAAACCCTGGGAAACACAGGAGGTCATATTGGCTTTTACCAAGTGAAATCAGAGTTATGTAAGATGGAAGAAGAGGAGAATGAATTTTGTATATGCAACAAACAGTAGCTGCCATAGGGTTTTTTTATTTGTCAGTTGTGGGGCTTGAACTTGGGGCCTGGGAGCTACCTCTGATCTCTTTTGCTCAAGGCTAGTACCCTACCACTTTGAGCCACAGTGTCATTTCTGTTTTTGGTGTTGTTGTTTGTTTGTTTTGGATTTGAGTAGTTAATTACAGAGAAGGGTCTCTTGGGGACTTTTCTGCCAGGCTGGCTTCCAACCATGATTCACAGCCTCCTGAATAGCTAGGATTATAGATGTGAGGCCCTGGCGCCTAGCTCAGCCATAGATGTTTTTTAGTGAATAAAATTTTTAAATGTAATTATTACATTTAATATCCTTTCTCAAGTAGTGACCCCAAAAGACACACTACAGGAAGACTGATCTACATGGTTACCATCTCCAAGTATCAGATAGATAACCAGGACAACTTAAATTTCGATTAAATATGTATTGAGTTTTTTCACATTGTCACATTGCCTAAAGTAATGAGTAATGCTAGCCTTGAGCAAAAGAGCTCAGGGATACCTCCCAGGCCAAGAGTTCAAGCCTTACAACTGACAAAAACAAAAAAAGGCAAACTAACTTTATTCAGATAAGCTAGTCTTAAATTTTTAAATTCTAAGATTTATGTATTGAGTTTTTTCACATTGTCACATTGCCTAAAGTAATGAGTAACACTTATCTAGTTTGTCAGTCAGAATGAATTTAGCCTAGAATTAACCTAAATTAGCTTCTTAAACTTAAATGAATTCTTCAGTGCTACTATTTTAAGATTTTAAACATAGGGCTGGGTACAATGGCTTAAGCCTATAATCCTAGCTACTTGGGAGGTAGAAATTTGGGGTAAAAAGTTTGCAAGACTCATCTCAACCTACTAGTAGCTAGGTGAAGTGTCTTGTGCCTGTTACCCAGTGACCCAGGGCAGTCCAGTCATAAAGTGAGACCCCCATCTCAAAAATAACTCACAGAAAGGGATGGCAGAGTGGCTCAAGTGATAGAGCACCAGCCTAGCAAGCACAAGGCCCAGAGTTCAAACCCCTGTACTGCCAATATGTGTGTATGTAGTCTTATTAATAATAGTTACAAATACTCTTAAATTTAAAACTATGAATATTTCAATTTAATCTGTGCACATTAATTTAAACAAGAACGTACAGAAACAATAGCCACCATATCCTGTTTCAGTTTGAGATTCCTGTTCCTAGATGGTCTAACAGACTAACATTCTGGTAAAAGGCCATGAAGAGGGAATCCCTGTGGCATGTTTAAGGGGCCCAAAGAGGCCCAGAGGTTGGCTGCAGGAATGAGTGAAGACCAAGGTGCCAAGAGATGAGGGAGAAGCATTGGGAAGGAGCACGGAGAACTTGGAAACCAGAATTCATTTTATTTTGAGTGTGATGGGGAATCACTAGAGCATTGGAAGCTGGGGGAGGAAGTGATTTGATTTTACTTAAGAAAACCAATGTGGCTGATTTCTGAAGCGTACCTTCTAGGAGGCCTTACTGGAAGCAGGGACATCTGTCGAGGAAGTGCTTGCAATAGTTTAGTTGAAAGATTGTGGAAACTTAGGTGTAAAGGCATTATTACTCATAATTTTATGAACAACTTGAACAGAAGTGAACTACTTTTTTTTAAGTCTCAGTGAAGTTTGAAAAGGTAAAGGTACAAATGCTTACATTTTTTCTTATCTTTCTTTTATGCAGGTGTTTGCTTCAGAATGGTAAGTCAATACAATCTGTTTATTTTTGCCATTTTTCCAGTTATTTTTTTAATCACAGAGATAGAATTTTTCTATATAATGTGGGTCTGGTTTGTCTTTGACAGCAAAAAACTCATGGATTTTCCTTGAATTTACTGATTGTGGTTTTTATTGACAGTTAAAACAAAAGAAAACAAAATACTAGTCTATTGTAGCTAGCTACAATAGTGAGGCTGAGATAAGCCAGCCTGGGCAGGAAACTCCATCAGATTCGTATCTCTAATCAAGCACTAAAAAGCCAGAAGTGAAACTGTAATTCTGGTAGTAGTAGCAAAAAAGCTCAGAGGCAGCTCCCAGGTCCAGACAACCCACACCCACCAACACCCCCCCTACCCCTCCCCGCCCCCAAAAACAACACATCAACCAAAAACCCTCTAGTCTATTAAAAACATTGCAGATTCCCTAGCTTTTAGTTAATATTTCCTGTGAATTCTCAAAGTAGTCTCTCTCGGTGATTCAAGAGAAACATTTTCAGTCAGAGGTATACAAATATTAATTATGAGACTTCCTACATATATGTTCTCATAGAAAAAGGAAAATGTTGTATATGGAAGGGTTCCCAGAGTTTCAGTAGTTAAAATGAAGTTTCTTTCTATATTTTTACTAAAATTAAAATCCTTACTATCTGAGCTAGGAGTCATTTTGGTTCCCAACCTCTCAAAGTTCCAGTGTATTCTCACAAGTGAAGTCTCTGTGAGATGGCTCTATGCTTCAGAGTTCAAATTGCCTCCAGTTTCTTTAGTACCTTGGTTTGTTTTCAAGCCATTTCTCCCTCTGTCTTAGCTGCAATCAGTTTTGTTAGTGTGGCTTCACTTGGTGGAGTCTTGGTGGAGATCTTGGCCATGCTGACTTCCAAACAGATAAGTGTACTTCTGAAGGGTTCTGGTGGAAGAGCTTTTTAGTGTGTTGTGCTTAAAATAACTTAATCTCAAAATGTTTCTTTTTCATTTTCCAGAAGTATAACAGAATCTGAAATTGGGAAAAGGAATTTTGAAAACAACAACAAAAAAACCCCCAAACTATTAAGAATAATAGGTTAGGCTGGGAATGTAGCTTAGTGGTAGAGCTTACACAGTATGCATGAAGCCCTGGGTTAAAATCCTCAGTACCACATAAACAGAAAAAGCCAGAAGTGGTACTGTGGCTCAAGTGGTAGAGTGCTAGCCTGGAGCAAAAGAAGTTCAGGGACATTGCCCAGGTCCTGAGTTCAAGCCCCAGGACTGGCAAAAAAAAAAAATGGTTAGATCAATTTGACTAGAGAAAATAAAAACATTTTGTTGCAAGTCCAGAGCCAATCAAAACAGAATCTTTTAATCATGCAATAGCTCTGTCAACCAGCATGTTTGGACCAGTGTTCTTGTTAGTTTAATTTTCTTACTAAAATTATTATCTCCCAATTTTATTGGAAATTTCAAAATGTTTTAGGTTTTGTTTCAAACTGTGAGTGCTTTATGTTGATCCTAACTAGATACTTTTTGTCAGTGATAGAGAATCTTGGATCACTTGTCCTTTGGAATCTAGATTAACAATGCAATTCAGTTAGCAAGTGTAAGAGAAATCCACCTGAATTTTATGAATCACAAAACACATCATAGAAAGTGTCTATGAAGTAACACCCATTTTTAGTTGTTAGTGCCACTTCCAGCTTTTTCTGTTTATTTGGCACTGAGGAATTGAACTTGACACAGAGGGCTTCTTGCATGCTAGGCAAGCCCTCTTACACTAGGCCATATTCCAAGCCCTTGATTTGTTTTTTAATAATATGCTTGTCTTTACTGAAAGTACAACCTCACAAAAGATACCCTTTAACTAAAGGTCCCTATAAAATGTGATTGTTAAAGCAGGTTAGCTACACAATTGTTGGCATGAACTGTATTTTATTTCTGAATAATTAGAATTGAGTAACTTATGAGTTCCAACTTTTGATGATGGACTTCATGTCTCTTGTTTGTTCCTGAACCAGTACACAGAAGGTGAAGCTAAGAAAGTAGGAGTGGTTGGTTGGGTGAAGAACACCAGCAAAGGCACGGTGACAGGCCAAGTCCAAGGGCCTGAAGAAAAGGTCAATTCCATGTGAGTAGTAAGGCTAATGTGGATGAAACTTTTGAAGCTATTTTAATATTTCATTGTATAATAAAAATGGGGTATGATTCAGTTTGTAGATTATAACTAAACTCACATACTGTAGGTAGGCTAGCAAAAAATTTATAGAGCTGGGTGGCATTTCTTTGTTGAGGAGTGGATTTCCCACTTGGGCAGGCTTTAGGAAAAACTGTCACGAGCTGGGAATGTGGGTTAGCAGTACAGTGCTTGCTTAGCATGCATAAAATCCTGGGTTTGATTCCTCAGTACCACATAAACAGAAAAAGCCGGAAGTGGCATTGTAGCTCAAGTGGTAGTTTGCTAGCCTTGAGCAAAAGAAGCCTAGGGACAGTGCCCAGGCCCTGAGTTCAAACCCCAGGACTGGCAAAAAACAAACAAACAAAAAACTATCACATCATTCCAGTCTATGAAGTCATCTTCCCTAGTTTCCTCCAACAAGTACTTATGAATAGGGTCCAAGGATTCCTCATTTGAAATGTTGGAACAGAAAAGCATAGGACCTGTCGAGTACCAGTGGCTCATGCCTGTAATCATAGCTCATCAGGAGGCTGAGATCTGAGAATCATGGTTCAAAGCCAGCTTGGGCAGGAAAGTCCATGAGAGCCTTATCGCCAATTAACACCTCCCCCCACCACAGAAAACAGAAAGTGGTGCTGTGGCTCAAGTGGTAGAGCACTAGGCTTGAGCACAAAGAGGCTCACAGACAACACCCAGACTCTGAGTTCAAGCCCTATAACCAACCACAAACATAAACAAAAGAAAAAGAAAAGCATAGGACCTAATGATGGTTCTTCAGGATCTTAAAGTAGCTTTTTAAAAAAAAAAATTGTGTAAGCATCTTATTTACCTAATTGAAATTTTATTTTTTTTAACTGTCTATGAAAATGTGTCAATGAGCTGTATGGCTATGGTAATACAGGTCCTTGAAGTCCAAGGGAGAGTCATAGGGAACCTTAGTCATAGGGAACCTTGCTTTATGTACATTTCATTTTCAAAGGCTTTGCCCTTTTCGACTTCATAATTTCCACTGATTTATTTTTAAAGTAAAAATAGTTAATATTTATTGAACACTTACAGCGTGTTTGAAAATATGCTAGGTACTTTATATGAATTATCTTGTTTAATCTTTTTTTAAACAGGTCCTATGAGGTAGGTACTAAGTAATGCCAATTTGTGTTCTTATTCATAAATTGGTTTTGTTTCAGCTTTCCAGTATTCATTTTGTTAAAGTGTACATTACCAACCCTTACTTTCTTTATCTTCTGCTTTGCAAATGATGTGTACTGGGAAGCTGGTTTGCTCTTCTAGCTTGGTGTCTGAGGTTACATTCTTTCTATCTCTGTCTCACATATGCACAGCATACACACAGATACATTTAGACACATTTTTGTCTTTTGATCAATACATGTTTTTATATCAATACATGAATTTATCTCAGTATTCCTAATGTAAAAATATTCATCAAACTGCTCTCAAAACAGCTGTAAATATGCATTTCTGTTGTCAATTGGTATTATTACTTTCTAAATCTTATGTAGTTGGCCATGAAGTGATTATTTTACTGTAATTTGCATTTCTCTAATTATTAGTGAATTTGAGCACTAGGCTGTGGCTAATGGATTTGTTCTCATGAACTCCATTTTATTTTTTAAATTGTAATTACATGAGTACATTTCTTTTTGGACAGTATCACCCTTTCCTTGCTCTCTCCCAGTTTTCCCCTCTGGTCTCCAACTACAAGATGTTTAGTTCATTTTCAATTCACCCTTTGTCCCTCCATTTCTCTGCCTCTCCTTATACTCCCAGAGACATATAAACGAACAAACAGGGCAAAAAGAAAAGAGAACAAAAACAGCAAAAAAGAAAAAAAAAAAAGCCTCATTTCCATTCATGAGCTCCATTTTCAGGTCTTTCCCTGTCCCTCGCCCCTTGTTTCCTGCCAGTATTTTAGGGCTCTTTGTGTTAGGTTTTTAAAGTAGGTAGCCGGTAAAGGAGAATGCCATGCGGTATTCAGGCAGGAGAGAAAAGTTTATCACCGAACCGCTGGCCTGTGGCTGAGATGATGCATGGCCAGAGAGAAGGGAGAGAAGGGACACCCCCCAACCCAGCCCTGCCTTAGATAAGGCAGGGGCAGGGGGTGTGGCCAGGTGGATTAGGATGTGACCTCAGGGAAAGAAGAGGTAACTGCCTCCAGGTCTGCTGGTTACCCTGGTAACTGGGTGGAGACTTAATGAGGTGTGTGTGTGTGTGGGGGGGGTGGGCATCTGTATGTAGCACTCAGGGGATGGACCTTACACTTTGTGTCCATGTAATGGACTAACCCAGTGTTACCTAGTTGGCACAAATTTCCCTAAATCTAGCATGGTCTATTAGTTTTGTTTATGATAGCTTCTGTACCATAAATTGCTTTTAACTTTTATGAACTCAAATATAGCTATCATCTTCTGGTTGAGAAACAGATTGTGAGCATTGTCATCTAGATTTTCTCTAGCTTCTAATGCTTGGTTAATTATGTTTAAGCATTGACTCCATCTGTAATTTGTTTTTAATTCATAACGTATGATAAGGGTATTGTTTCTGTCTTATGGATAGCCAGTTGTATCAGCACCAAATACTAAACCTTCACTCTTCCCAATCAACTTGAAATGCATTTTGTTAAATGTTACAACATCAAGGGCTAGGAATGTGGCTTAGCAGTAGAGTGCTTGCCTAGCATGCATGAAGCCCTGGGTTTGATTCCTTAGCACCACATAAACAGAAAAAGCCTGAAGTGGTGCTGTGGCCCAAGTGGTAGAATGCTAGCCTTGAACAAAAAGAAGCCAGGGATAGTGGTCAGGCCCTGAGTTCTAGCCCAAAGATTGGGGGGAAAAAACACCTTAAACTACATTTTATTCTTGGATTCTGTTTTCCACTGATCTATTTACTTATACCATACTAATATCCCATATGGATTTTTTTTTTGTCAATCCTGGGGCTTGAACTCAGGGCTTAGGCACTGTCCCTGAGCCTCTCTGTGATCAAGGCTATCACTCTACCACTTGAGCCACATCATCACTTCTGGCTTTTTCTATTTATGTGGTACTGAGGAATCAAACCCAGGGCTTCATGCATGCCAGGCAAGCACTCTACCACCAAGCCATATTCCCAGCCCCTCCCCCCCATAGATTTAATCACAGAAGTTTTATAGTTTATTTTCTCTCATTGTTCTTTACTCTTTTATCTACTTTCTTAGGCCTTGTTCTCTCTAAAGTTTAAGATACTCTTATCATATCTACTTAGTTGGAATTCCATTTTATTTTCCTTAACTGGGTGTGGTGACTCCTGGGTGTAATCCTCCATCCTCTGTGAGACAGAGATTGGGAAGATCATGGTTAGAGTTCCCATCAAGCCAAAAGTTCATGGGACATCATCTCAACAGAAAAAAAACACACACCAACAATGGCATGGTAGTATATGTACCTGCTACATCAGGAAGTATGTAAATAGTAAACATAGGCAGGCTGGGGGAATAGGAAAGCTTAATTTGAAAATATACAATGAAAAAAGGCTGAAGGGCCTCAAGTAGAAAAACATCTGCCTAGAAAGCACAACTCTGAATTCAAGCCCCAGTATCACACACACACACACACACACACACACACACACACACACACTTCTCTGATTGATTTATGTTTTATTTTTAGTAACTGTAATTAGAGAAAAATTGTATAGAAGAGATTTCTAAATATTTTAACTCATTTTTACTTTTATTAACATTTTTCATTAATATTATACATGTTATGGTTAATGAATTTTGATACATTACTATTAAGTAATTGCATTGTGAAAGTTAAGTAAGAAAAACTCATACAAAGCATTTAGCACAGTGTCTGGCATATAGTCAATAAACACTCATTACTGTTGTATTGCCCCTTTGTACATGGTGAGTGGCCAAGTGGAAATGCCACTGGGATCCTAGCTATAGATTGTTCTTACAGAACTGGGATAGAGACATAAATGTGGTTGTCATTAGTATGTGAGTGGTGTTTGAAGTCATATGTATCAATGGGATTATCCAGGGGGACCTTGTGTAATGACAAAGAAGCAGGAAGATGACACTGCAGAGTGCCTTATTTTCTTCTAGTTATTAAAAAAAAAAAGACTTCTAAAATGTGTTGTGTTAAAGAGATGCAGAGAGTAGAGTTAAATTACAGACAGAGCTAGCCTGGCTGCACTTGTAGCAGCGCTGCTTTGTCCTTGCTAACAAGACAGCAGTATGGAAGGACACACTGCAGATGTGTATGTTTTATTTGCTCACAAAGAATGACAATGGCTTCCTTTTGCAAATTGCACTGTGATTCTAATTGTAGATGTGAGTCTGGCGGCCTTTTTTGATGTCTAGGAGCCATTTTTGAGTATTGTTTTTATTAAAAGTACTTTTGAGAGCAAGATAAAAATATTTTTCTCTTTCGCCAAGTCGCGAAACGACCACCAAGAAGGCCACCTAGACTCAGACATTCCGAAATGCAAAAGCAAGGCAAGACTTTATTCAAGCGAGCTGCGGCTCGGGGCCTTGTCCTACCCATGGACACAGTGGAGGTTAGGAGGCAGCCTCGAGCTGAGATTTCACAGAGCTTATAAAGGCAAAAACCAAAGTTACAGCAATCAGGTGTTCAAGCAAGATTAGGATACGAATACAAATCTGTTTGGCTCAGGGCTGGAGGCATTCTAGGGGTGGTTAGAGTTAAGCATTCCCCGTCGTTAGAGTTCTTGACCAGCTGGGCCCTAATAAGCTTGCCCTGGGTTTGCTCATAGTTTAAACAGACAACAAAACGGGGGCTGCCTGAAAATGGGGTTCACCCTAACTCTTCATTCCCCCCTTCAGTAATCACTTAAAATTAATGTACCAAATGATGACAATAGGCATAGGTCTTTGACAGAAGCCTTACAAAATATATTTTAATTAAAGGCTAAGCATAATTTTTTGAAACAAATAATGTATTTGGACACAGGGAGCCAAATTTTAAAATTAAAATTACATCTCCATAGCTACTTTTTTTCCCTTTTTCTTTTTGTCATTCCTGTGGTTGACCTCTGGGCCTAGGCACTGTCCCTGAGCTCCTTTCGTTCGTGGGTAGCATTCTGCCACTTGCACCACAGTGCTACTTCCAGCTTTCGGCTTTCTGTGATTAATTGGAGATAAGAGTCTCACAAACTTTTCTGTATGGGCTGGCTTTGAACCATGATCCTCAGGTCTCAGGCTCCTGAGCTAGAACTACAGGCATGAGCCACTGGCACCAGGCTTTGCTACTTATTTTTTAGGTGTTGGGTTTTTTTTTTTTTGCCAATCCTGGGCCTTGGACTCAGGGCCTGAGCACTGTCCCTGGCTTCTTTTTGCTCAAGGCTAGCACTCTGCCACTTGAGCCACAGTGCCACTTCTGGCCGTTTTCTGTATATGTGGTGCTGAGGAATTGAACCCAGGGCTTCATGTATACGAGGCAAGCACTCTTGCCACTAGGCCATATTCCCAGCCCTTTGCTACTTATTTTTAAAACCATATGTCTTGAATCTGTCTTCTACATGTTAAAAGATTGTCAAATTGATCAAATTGTTCCCTGGTCAGGAAAACTATTTCATAATACAAGGAATGCTTGCAAGCCTTGGGAATAATTAGCTGGAGAGAAATTCTCCCAGGAATCATGACCGTTTACATCAACTATTTCAAGGGCGAGTACATGAAAAAGAATAGATCTTTTCTGGGGCTGGGGATCTGGCTCAGCGGAAGAGCACCTGCCTGGCGAGCGTGAGGCCCCGGGTTTGGTCCCCAGCTCCAGAAAAAAAAAAGACAAAACTACAAAAGAATAGATGTTTTCTGTTGTTTCAGAAGGAAATAATTTTGATTGTAGCAGTGAGTTGATTTTTCTCATTTCATATCACAATGGCAAAAATAATTCTATAAAGTTATCAATGTATCTATCTAATGGTGGGCTTTTATCATTAACTAGGAGTAGATTAGATCAGAGATTTATAATTTACAGCCTGTGGGCAAGCTCTGTTTTGGAGGTTTTACTGGAACACAGCCACACCCATTTATTTATTATCTTGTTTATAGTTGTTTGGCAAAGTTGATTTGTTGCAACAGGAAGTCTGGATGGCCACAAAGCCTAAAACCTTAAAAAGTTTTCTGAAGCCAGGCCTATTGGCTTATATCTATAATCCTAGCTACCCAGGAGGCTAAGATCTGAAAATCTGGTTTGAAACCAGCACAGACAGACAAATCTGAGACACACTTACCACCAGTTAACTTAGAAGAGTGGCTCAAGTGGTAGTAGAGCCAGGGTTGGAGAAGACAAAGCCCTAAGTCCACCCTCTGTATGAAAAAGTTTGCTGACTTCTTTGCAGATATCTTATAAGTGGAGAGTGTTGCAAAAGATCTAATATGTTAGATTGGGTGACTTCTGATGTGTTTTCTTGCTAAGATTCTGTAGCTTTGTAGAACTGACAATATGTACTTAGAATTAGAATTCACTGACAGAGTTGGTGCTTGTGTAAAATATGAAGCTGGAACAGCATTCTGTTTTTTAAAAATTTATTTATTCTCAAAGTGATGTACAGAGGGGTTAAAGTTTCATACATAAGGCAGTGAGTACATTTTGTATCATATTTGTTGGGGGAAGGAAAAAAGGGAGGGGGATGGGGGAAATGAGGGAGGAGGTAACAAGTTGGATAAGAAACATATACAGTGCCTTACGTATGAAACTGTAACTCCTCTGTACATCACTTTGACAATAAATAGATAAAGTAATAAAAACTTGTTACCTCCTCCCTCACTTTTCTCTCTCCTCCCCCCTCCCCAGTTCCTTCCCCTCCCCCCACCCCAGTTGGATTATGAGTATTGCTATTGCATTGTTTCACCTTTTACCCTTTGTCTCTCCATTTTGACATTCCCCTTCCCTTCAGTAGTTCCAATAAATATATATACAATACCCAGGGTCCCCAAATCAGTGACAGTGATAGCAGGGGTAAAACCCTGGGGAAAAAAGACAAAAGAAAGTGGCATAATTTCAGATGGTACATGGAAAATAACACAGCATTCTGTTTTAACTATGAAATGGTATTGTTTTGAATTTCTAGCTGTTACGGTCATAGATTGGAATGAAGCAATAATTTTTTTGAACAATTAGGTGGTATTGGATTCAGAGATATTTTTAATATTAAAAATATAACTTTCTTTGGCAGATCATTAGTGGAGTGAATTTGTATGTAACCAGAGCTGTTGGTTTTTCCCTGCTTTTTCATCTGAGAATCTTAAAGTACGTTGCTAACATCTTGATACCTTATTCATCAAGGTACTTTGAACACAAATAGAAGGGGTTATGGAGAAGGGTTCCTTTGAATGGTCTCTGGAAAAATTAGAAGACTTGGATACTTTCCAGCAACAGAATTTCATGGAGAAGCTGTAATTTTGGAAGCAATTTAGTGTAACCTAATTGATATGAATTAGTGGGAAACTAGAGACATGAATGATACAGTTGAAGTAGGAAAGGCCTCAGAAAAGTGAGTCATTTATTTTCTTCTAGAATACCATAGATCTATATTAACATGACTTAAATGCATGACTTTGGCCTCAGAGTTAACATATAATGTACATTCATTAAAGCACCCATATTTAATAAAACATATAGTACTGTACTAATTACATTTTTTTTTATGGTGCTGGGGATCAAACCCAGATCTTGGCACATGAGCTACCACTGTTATACTCTCAGTGCCAGCACTAATTACTTTGATAAAAATTAATAGACTTTGTGTTTTACAGAAATTTCTAGCTTATAGAAAAAAATGTACAGAGTTGTCATGCATCTTCTCATACCCCTCCCCGTAACTCTTGAATTTCCCCTTATCGATAACTTGTATTAATGTGACTGTTACAGTTGATGAGCCAATGTTGATAAAAGATCATTGACTAAAGCCCATAGTTTATATTAGGGTTCACTCTGATATTGTACATTCCAATTTAACAGACGTATTGTGACATACACCTACCATTACAGTATTATACAAAATAGTTTCATTGTTCTAAAGATCCCCTGTGAGCCTAGAAGTTGGGGTCTGTGTGCATTAGCCTCTGAAATACTGGAATTATAAGGGTCTGCTTCTGTAATCAATTCATCGTTATTATTCATGAAGTTAACTTATAGTTAAAAAAAAAGGGGGGAGCATAAAATATTTTTTAGAAAGATAGCTCAGCTAGGTGTAGGTGGCTCAAGCCTGTAAATCCTAGCTACTCAGGAGACTGAGATCCAAGGATCATGGTTCAAAGCCAGCCTGGGCAGGAAAATCCAGGAGACAGTTATCTCCAATTAATCATCAAAATGCCACAAGTAGAGCTGTGGTTCAGGCGATGGAACTGAGCAAAACCAAGATCAGAGACAGTGCCCAGGACCAGCACACACACAAAAAAAACACATTTCAATTTTTCAAAGAAAATGTGATCATTCTTTTTTAAATCTATGAAAACCTTGTGTGATTGTTCTAAAAATTCAATGCCATAGAATTATATTGAGTAAAAATGTATTTCTTTTCTGTCTTCCTAAGCCCTATATACTACCTATTTTCCCTGTTTATAAAAATGAGTGTGTGTGTGTGTGTGTGTGTGTTGAGTACATACAACCTTATTGTAAAAAATCTAATTATACACACTTTCGTGGTTCTTATGTGAGGAGACCCAAAATTAACTAGGTATTTTCAGATAATGGTAATTGCCATGAAAGAAATGGTGTTTTCCTTTTTTTGCTCAAGATTAGCACTCTGCCTTTTTGTGCCACATTTCTACTTCTGGTTTCTAGTGTTTAATTGGAAGTAAGAGTCTCATGGGTCTAGGCTAGCCTCAAACCTCAATCCACAGATCTTAGCCTCCTGAGTAGCTAGGATTACAGGCCTATGTCACTAGCACCGGGCCATTTTCCGTCTTTAAATTGGATGGACAGGGCCTTCTGTGAAGTGACCTCTGAGTGGAAAGCATGATGAAGAGATTTCCAGCATTGAGCCCTGGTAGAGCATTCTAAGCACAAGGAACAGAAAGCACCTGTGTGCATAGGCAGGTTGTGGGGACTCACTTTTATAACTGGGCTCAAAAAGTCATAAATCAGCCCCTCCACTAGACTATAAGGGGTGGTGTGTGTGTGTGTGCATGTGCGTGTGCATGTGCGTGTGTGTGTGTGAGTGCGCCAGCCAGTACCAGGGCTTGAACTCAAGATTTGCCTTGAGTTGGCTTTTTGTTTATAGCTGACACTCTACCACTTTTGAACTATACCTCCAAAAGACAGAGTTGCACACTTTTCTACCCAAATTGGCTTTGAACTGTAATTCTCAGATCTTATAGGACTAGCACCCAGAATTTTTTTTTTCTTTTTTACCTGTTGGGTTCTTGCTATGTAGCCCCAGCTGGCTAGCCTCTATGTTGGCAATCCTCCTGAGTGCTGGGATTAAAAGTATACACTATTACATCTAGTTTTGGATTGTAACTTTTGGGGATGCGTTTTAGTTAAAATATTTTGTCATAATTTTTTTACTCAACAAATATTTGTGTCTTTCCATGACCCTCTGCCAGATGCCAAAGGAATTTATATTCCTGATTAAAAGTATTGTGAAAAATTCAAATAGTTTAATTAGGGTGAAAGAGGTAAACTCAACACAGTATGGAATGTACAAAGGTGGGGTTAGGAATGAGGCTGAGAGAACACAGGGAAAGATGTCTTTCTCCTACCTTGAGAAGAAAGACAGACATGCCTTTCTCCTTCCAGACTTTCTTGTCTCTTATGCTAGCATTTAATTCTGATACACCATGCTCCTTTTTCCTTCTTGCCTTTGTGGGATCCCCTGCTCTCCCCAGAAAGTATACCTCATTCCTGTCTCCCACCCTCAGTGTACATCTCCCCCTCCCCCTATGGTGCTCTCAATGTAAGCCTGCTTCTGCCCATCACTCAGCACAGCTGTTAGGAAAGAATTTCTTGCTTCATAACCCCTGCCTTCATGCTAAGAGAATGCTTTCAGCTATAAGCAACAGAGAAACCTGAGAGACAGTAACCTGATAAACAGCTGAGTCCAACAAATGGGGTTTCTTCTATTCAAACATAAAGGAGACTGCAGTCTCCTTTGTTGCTGAGTGGTTGCTGGCACTTGTGTCAGGACCTGTGTCTGTAGAATTCTCTTGTAGGATGGCTGCTCCAGCTTGAAGCATCATACTCACACTCAAGGTTGGAGAACAACCTTGAATTTGCAGAATGTCTCTGGGCTTCCTCCTTACCTGCTGGTGACACTGTTTTAGAAGGTTCTAGAAACTTTAGGAGGTAGGTCTTACTTGGTTACTGGGGGTGGTTCCTTGGGAATATCTCTTCCCTGGATATGGCACACTTGTCCAGCTCTGGTATACGTCTAAGTTTTTTTTGCCATGGGCTTTCTCTAACTGTGATTAGCTTTTCCAGCTGCTAATAAGTAGGGAAAGAAGAAGGGGGTGGGGAATGTATAAAAGAGGGTGCTGGGTTCAGTATTCATCGTCACTTATCACACCTCTCAAGACTGAAAGCTTCTGGAAGACAGGGATTTTCCTGTTGTTTCTTGAGTTCCCAATATGCAGCCCAACATCTGCCATACACAAAGAGAAAACGAATTCTAGAAGAAAATTTCTGGTACAAGGGCACTGTTGAATGAACCTCTATTGTGAACATAGGCAGAAAACAGGAAATGGAGAAAATGGAAATGAAGACTGAAATGTAGGATTAGAATCAATGTATTGAAAGCTTTGATGTCATGTTAACTTCTTTTGTGAGTAGTGAGGAGTTGTTGAAACATTTCAGGCCAGTGACTGACCCAGTGAGACTATGGGTTATGATATAGTTTTAGTTAGTTTGGCCAAATGCTATACATAAATAACTTAAGGGAGGAAGGGTATGTTTTGGCTCATAGTTTTAGAGGTTGCCCTCATCTAGGAACATCCTGGCAGTAGAAGCCTTGGTGTAGGACCTTCTTTACCTCATTTCAGACACAAATCAGAGCGAAGGAGCCAGGAACAAGATAGCTTGAGGAACTGCTCCCTTCAGGTCGGTCCTACCTCCTAAAGTTTCTAGACCCACCCAACATAAAGCCACCAGAGGGGGACCAAATGTTCAAACCATGAGCCTGCGAGGGACATTTTACGTTTAAAGCTTAATAGGTAATAACTGTGCAGAGAGACTACCATGTCATTTTGTGGTTTGATAAAGGAGAACAAGAATGATTTAGGGACTTTAGCAAGTATAAGTTTATGGTCCTCTGGGAGAATGATTCTCTAACATATAATCCTGGGTCAGTAGCATCAGCATTAGCCGGCAGCTCAGTGGAAATGTAAATACTTGGGCTCCACTTGAACTTAACATACTGCAGACCCCTCTGGAATAGGGTTCAGAAATGTGTATTTAAGTCCCCTTGGTGACCCTGACCTACACTAAAGCTGAGAACTATTGAACTAGAGAAACAGGCCCTGAACTGTGAAGAAAGCCTTGGGATAGGTCATCCAATCTGGTGCACCCAGACTACACAGTAGTGGCACCTGAGAGCTTGGACAAGACTGTAGTCTACTCCCTCCTCCTCCACAACTGAATCTGAATGTCTAGAGCTGAGACCCAAGTATCCAGTTGTTCCCAGTGCTCCCAGGGGGTGCCCAGAATCCAATAAGGTTTCTGCAAAGCATTGATCTTTTAAAGCTGTTCATGAGAAAACTCAGGATGAGGAGAATTGTTCAAGGACATACAGCACGTTCAAGTTAAGAACTATATCTCTGGAATCAATAGTAAACTGTCTTCTCCATGATAGTTTAAACACTATTCCAATTTTATTTTGCTTTAATATAATAATCCAATTTTCCTTAAATCACTTAATTACAGACAATATTATAAAGAATTCAGTTCTCAGCCAGGCACCAGTGGCTCATGCCTGTAATCCTAGCTACTCAGGAGGCCAAGATCTGAAGATCATGGTTTGAAGCCAGCCCTGGAAGGAAAGTCTGTGAGACTCTTATCTCCAATTAACTACCAGAAAACTGGAAGTGCAGCTGTGGCTCAAAATGGTAGAGTGTTAGCCTGGAGTGAAAAAGCTCTGGGACAGTGCTCAGGCCCTGAGTTCAAGCCTTATGACCAATAATAAATAAAAACAATTCAGTTCTTATTTACATCAATGGTATTTCACATACTAGAAAGTATTCCTTATTGTAACACTTTGTAAAATTATATATTTTGAACATGAATGGAAAAGATATAGAGGAGATATGGTTATATAGTGTTTTATTTGTGTGCATATAAGAAGTAACTTTTTTTTTCAAACTGTAGGTGGAGCTCTTTGGTGTGTGTTTATACATATACATATATATGTTTATTTATAATTTTGAGCCTTTTTTTTTTTAAAGGAGCTATTTTTGGGCTTTAAAAACACATTTGAAAATCCATAATGAGTATTGTCAACATTTCTCAGCTCTACTTTTCTGCTTATTTCAGAGCCATAGAGTTAAATTTTTATTTTTTTTTCATGGCTGGACCAAATCCAGATACAGGCTTTAGAGAGTCATGTTCATATCCATCTTGTATTTGTGTTGCTGTCTCCTAGTATTTTATGAGCAGAACATGCTTCTCATGTTTATTGTTTCTGATAAGCCTTGGTGTTTAAGTGGAATTTCTATGAGGCGTGTCTTCCTTTATGAATGATGCCGGTGGAGAAGGTCCCTGGGGATAACACAGCTGTTGCTATAGTAATTTCTCCAGCTATTTTTATCCTACTGTGCAAAAGAGCATTAGTAGCTATGTTCTTACAACATAAATGAAACATTTTGCTGTGACTTCCTTTTCTCTTCCTTCTCCTTTTAGTAGTTGAGAGGACTTGAGGAGGATACACTTCCCTACATTGGAGACATGGTATTTGTAAATGGTATACACTAATGATGCAGTTCCTAGAACAGCAGTACGACCATTGACATCACCTGGCAGTTTATTGGAAATTAAGATTCTCAGGTTCCGCACTACCCTGATTGAGATAGACATCTTGGGTGGGGTTCAGCCATTTATGTTGACTCACTGGAGTAAGCTATTTGAAAGGACAAAAATTCTGTATTAACTGGATTCTAATTCTTTCGGTGTAGTCAGTTCTGCCCATGTTAGGTTTCTCCAGTGTTTCTCAAATCACCCCTCAATGGTGATCAAGGGCAGGATTCTCAGCTAGTAAATTAGGGGTAGAACTTCAAACTTTACATTTCTAAGAAGCTCTGAGAAAGTATGGATTTTGCTTGCCCTGGAACATATTTTGAATGGTGACAATATTGACTAGCCAAATAGTACATGATAAGCCATGGTTTAGGGACATGGACTTTTGGTTTAGTATGCCTATAACTAGCCAGCTCTTACTTTTCATTCACAGTGGTGGCAATTTCTGGGCCACAATATTTCCTTGTCTAGTTTACAGCGAAGAAATCCTGGCCACGTGGTAGCATCCAGGCATGACCCAGGCATGTATACAGGAACAGGGAGTAGTTCAGACTACGTCAAGCTTGACTTCTTGTCTAAGAATTATAAAAGTGAGTCCAAAAGCTTGTTGCTTGTTGCTTATGCCTGTAAATCCTAGCTGTTGGAAGGCCAAGTCAGGGAGGAAGATAAGCAAAATGTTCATGAGCCAGGTGTTGGTGGCTCATGCCTATAATCCTAGCTACTCAGGAGGCTGAGACTTGAGCCTCATGGTTCAAAGCCAGGCTGGGCAGGAACATCCATGAGACTCTTATCTCTAATTAACCACCAAAAAGCAGGGAGTAAAAGCTGTGGATCAAATGGTAGAGTGCTAGTCTTGAACACAAAAGCTCAGGGATAGCTCCTAAACTCTTGAGTTCAAGCCCAGAACTGATACAAAGAAAAGACAGAAAAAAAAGTCTATGAGACTCCATCACCTATATCTAGACATGGTTTGAAGAACTGTCATTGATGAAATATGCAGCTTCAGAGATTGGAGCCTAGCTTAGCTGGTAGAGCATTAGCCAATGAGCAAAAGCAGCAGGTACTGAGTTTGAGTCTCAAATCCAGACCTTAAACAAAGGAAGGAAGGAAGGAAGGAAGGAAGGAAGGAGGGAGGGAGGGAGGGAGGGAGGGAGGGAGGGAGGGAGGGAGGGAGGGAAGGAGGGAGGGAGGGAGGGAAGGAAGGAAGGCAGGCTTGAGTTGAAATAATAGACTGGAAGCTGAAATACTGCATTGAGTGTGTAATGATGAGTTAAAGTGGAAGAAAATATAAAAAGGAAGGGAATTGGCAAAGGAGAAACAGAGACAAATGGAAGAAAAATGAAAAAAAAATTGGCAAAGGAGAAACAGAGACAAATGGAAGAAAAATGAAAAAAAAAATCAATCAGTTACAATGAATGTCAAGGGTGTTTGGGCTATATACCTGTCCTTAATGATATCCTTACTTTCCAACTAGCTTTCTTGGAGATGCTGTGTGGACCAGGTGGTTCAAATGATATTGCCATTTTCCTGATTTGAAGTTTCTGTATTACTGTATTTCATTCATATGTACCCTTTGGTTTTGTATCTTCCTTTAGGATCTGCTTTATTTCCCATAGTCAGTGAATATATTTTGAATACTAATAGTCATAAATTCTGAAGGACCTCCCTCTAACCCTTCTCCCTCGAAAGATATTTTTTAAAAGTCTAGTACTTGCAGCAGAGGGAAATTACTTGTAATAGTAATGCCAGGTGTCTCCATGCCCCAGCTCAGATGAGAGTAAGTTGGTTACTGTAGGATGGAAAGGAGATTTGGTGTCAGGAAACACTTTGAACCAATCTTTTCAGGAAGGTTCCTCCCTTTCTACACTCCAAGGAAGAGCCAAAGCATAATGGTCCCTTGGACTCCTTCCTAGATGTAGGATTTTCTACAGCTGTTTATCAACAATTACCAGCCATTTTGCAGAGTCTTTCCCTAAAAGTCCTTGGAATCCATGTAAAGATATTGGGTCAGAGTCTGGGGATATGGCCTAGTGGCAAGAGTGCTTGCATTGTATACATGAGGCCCTGAGTTCGATTCCCCAGCACCACATATACAGAAAACGGCCAGAAGTGGCGCTGTGGCTCAAGTGGCAGAGTGCTAGCCTTGAGCAAAAAGAAGCCAGGGACAGTGCTCAGGCCCTGAGTCCAAGAACCAGGACTGGCCAAAAAAAAAAAAAAAGATATTGAGTCAGCGACACCCAAATCTCATTTGATATAGAAAACCCTACAATGACAAATCACATGTGTAACACTTTTCTTTTTGCCAGTCCTGGGGCTTGAACTCAGGGCCTGGGCACTGTCCCTGAGCTGCTTTTGTTCAAGGCTAGCACTCTACCACTTGAGTCACAACTCTACTTCTGTTTATTTCTCTGTATGTGGTACTGAGGAATCAAACCCATGGCTTCATGCATGCTAGGCAAGCACTCTATCACTAAGCCACATTCCCAGCCCCTGTGTAACATTTTTTAATGACAAATGTGAAACTTTACATTTCAGTTTACTCATTTCCCAATATTATAGCTTGAGCTATTGGTCCAGTGGTGCCTTATTGTTATTTTTGTCTGAGTACAGCCTTAATAATGGTTGATTTTGTGCTATCTATGTGGTCAGCCAGTGAGACCAAAATGTGTATGTGTCAGTGGCTTTGTAAAGTTTCCAGTACAGCTTAAGCTGATAGACCAATGGACTAGCATTTATTCATTCCATGAACATGGACTATATATATGGTCAGGCAGAACTGTGGATACAAAGACCAGTAATGCATCTTCTATCCTTAATCACTTGAGAGGAGAAGAATATGTGTACAGGATGAATCAAGACATGGACAATTTGGTCCAGAAGGGTCTTAGGAGTTTTGTAAAGGACCTTATCCTTCAGGAGAGTCAATGCTAGTGTGATCTCCATTGTGATGCTGTGCCATTTTACATTGTGCAGATCATATCTGCATCTCCAGTTTGGCTGACATTGCTGTTTTCTGTCTGACATAGGATGAGGTAAAATTGGATGATGGCTAAGATCAGCACAGGGAATCAGACAACTGAACACACTCACCCTCTCACTAGCAAGATGGTCAGGGTACCTTTCTGAAGTTTTCTTGTAGCCATGGAAACATACCATGATTCTATAGCAGTTTCACATTTGTATCCCATTGTTCACCTCTCCCACATTTCTAGTTGCCATTTACTACTCCAGTCCCCTGATAATACTAGAAAGATCCAATATATCAGCATATCCTTTTACAGGTTTGGAGGGCAGTTGCCCTTCATAGTGTGTGTGTGTGTTTCAGATAATTCCATTCGATCTAATCATTACTAAAGCTAGATAGTAGCACGTAGAGCTTTTTTTTTTTTTGGTTAGTTGTGGGGTTGAACACTGGGTATAGGTGCTATTACTGAGCTCTTCAGCTCAAGGCTAGTGCTCTACCATTTGGAGCCACAGTGCCAATTCCAGTTTTCTGGTTAATTGGAGATCAGAATCTTATGGACTTTCCTACCCTGGCTGGCTTTGAACCGTGATCCTCATATCTCAGCCACCTGAGTAGCTAGGATTATAGGCATGAGCTACCAGCACCCAGCCCTTAGATCCTTCATTACAATCTGCTGTGACCTTTGGTCTCAAGCTCTTGCTGAAGATAGAAGCACAGTGTGTCACCAGCCATTTCCTCACCTGGATCTTTGTTCAGGTTTCTAATATATTTTGCACTTATTATTCCCCTGTCTCATCAACTGAAAAATTTGATAAGCATTGTTTTTCTCTCTCTTTTTTTTTAGATGGAAACCATCACAAATAGGCCTTTTGTCACTATTAAAAATCTGAAATTTGGACTGGGAATGTGGCTTAGCAGTAGAATGCTTGCCTAGCATGTATGAAGCCCTGGGTTCAATTCCTCAGCACCACATAAACAGAAAAAGCCGGAGGTGGTGCTGTGGCTCAAGTAGTAGAGTGTGATTCCACCTCACCCCAGTGGAGGTGGTGCTGTGGCTCAAGTAGTAGAGTGTGATTCCACCTCACCCCAGTAAGAATGTCCATTATCAGGAAAACTAATAATAACAAATGCTGGAGGGGATATGGCCAAAAGGAAACCCTATTACATTGTTGGTGGGAATGTAAACTTGTTCAACCACACTGGAAAGTGGTATGGAGGTTCCTCAGAAGGCTAAACATGGAGCTCCCCTGTGACTCAGCAGTCCCACTTTTGGGCATCTACCCAAAAAATTACAAGCAAGACCACACTAAAGCTACCAGCACAACTATGTTCATCACAGCACAATTTGTCATTACTAAAATATGGAACCAACCCAGATGCCTCTCAGTAGACAAGTGGATCAGGAAAATGTGGTACATATACACAATGGAATTCTATGCCTCTACCAGAAAGAATGACACCACCCCATTCGTAAGGAAATGGAAAGACTTGGAAAAACATCATACTAAGTGAAGTGATCCAGACCCAAAGAAACATGGATACTATGGTTTCCCTCATAGGGAATAATTAGTACATGTTTAGGTTATTCATAGCAGGAGGTCACAATAGCCCAATAGCTATGCCCATATGAATACATAAGATGATGCTAAGTGAAATGAACTCCACGCTATGGAAACAAGTGGTATATCATTATTGTAATTATTTTCAACATTCCATGTGAAACAGCACCCTTTTTTTCTCTCTCATATTCCCTTCCTGTGGTTTTACCCCTGCTATCACTGTATCTTAGTACCCTGGATATGGTATATACATGTATTAGAACTAGGGAAGGGAAAGGGAATACCAAAATCGAGAGACAAAGGATAAAAAGAAAAATCATTCCAAAAGCAATACTTACAAAACCATTTGGTGTAAACAACTGTACAACTTATGAGGGGGAGGGGGGCTAAAGTGAGGGAGGAGGTATCACAAGTTGAATAAGAAATGTACTTACTGCCTTACATATGAAACTGTAATCCCGCTGTACTTCACTTTGACAATAAAGAAAAGAAAAAAAGAATAAGCCCAGGATGGTGCTTAGGCACTGAGTCCAAGCTCCAAGACTGACCAAAAAAAAAAATCTGAATTTTAAACGGATTCTTGGATTGGTGGTTTGTATCCATCAGCTTGCTGAACTTTAGCACCAGTCTCATCCCCAGTAGCTTTTCTAGAACTCCCACCTTCACCATGATTTTTCCCAATTCAAACTTGGGCTTCTTCAGCATTTTTACTTTGCTAGTAAAGACATCATGTAGTGGATAAATAGGCTGGCAAACCTTTTCTGTGTTTTTCCCAATGCTGTCTGGAATCAATTTATTAACTACTTCTTTCAAGTCATTTGTCTGTACTTCTAAGGTCATGATTTCCAACATCTTTTGGATATGGTGGACCGGCTGATGCTGAGCATAGGGGGGTCTAGTAGATTTGATTGTTACTATTTTTAGTAAAACCAATACAGAACAGATGAAGCAAATAACCATCTGTAGTCTTGACATTCACATGAGCTTCAATCATGGTCTGCCACTTTTTGCCCATGGAGCACATTTTGTCTCAGGTGAGATCCATGCCATGAAGGTGGTTAGATACTTCTTGCCCTGAACACCCTCAGCAACTAGCTTTTTCCAAATGCAACTTCATCATTCTGCAGATCAGCAAGGCTCACTTCAAGCACCCCACCTTTAAGGCCATCAGATGCGATTTTGGTTCCTTGAGTCCTCATGACTAGTGTTTCCCCAGTGTTTCTTTTTTTCTTTTTTTTTTTTTTTTGCCAGTCCTGGGGCATAGACTCAGGGCCTGAGCACTGTCCCTGGCTTCATTTTGCTCAAGGCTAGCACTCTACCACTTGAGCCACAGCACCACTTCTGGCCATTTTCTACATATGTGGTGCTGTTTCTGGCCATTTTCTACATATGTGGTGCTGGGGAATCGAACCCAGGACTTCATGTATAGGAGTCAAGCATTCTTGCCACTAGGCCATATCCCCAGCCCCTCCCCAGTGTTTCTTATACTGAATATGGCTAGTGCTTTCACATCATGCCAATCTTAGAAAACGAACCAATCACTTTTTTCTTGGCTTCCTTTTTGCTGCCTTTTGTAAGGCATGTTCTTGCTGATGGCCGTGGTGTTGCTCAGCCCAAAGAGGTAAACATTATTTCTCTATCATTGTCCAAATGATTGATTGCAATACCAAATAGGACAGGGCCAAGTAGTATGCCCTAGAAGCTTCCTTCTCATTCATACATAGACATGATTATAAAGAGGTAATACTGTGCCGGGTTCCAGTGGCTGATGCCTATCATCCTAGGTTACTCAGGAGGCTAAGATCTGAGGATCACAGTTCAAAGCCAGATGGGACAAATCTGACTTTTATCCTCCAATTAACCAGCAAAAAGTTGAGTTGTGGTGGCTCAACTGTAAGAGAAACAGCTACAATCAGAAAAAAAGCCCTACTGGCACAAACACCCCCCCACCCAAAAATGTTATGTTTACAAGATTATTATTGCTGTCATCATCATCATCATCGTCATCATCAGTGCTTGTCTTGGAGTTTGAACTCAGTGCTTGGGTGCTGTCTCTGAGCTTCTTTTGCTCAAGGCTAGCATTCTGCCACCTGAGCCACAGCTCTACTTCCAGCTTTTTTGGTGGTTAACTTGAGATAAGAGTCTCACATTTTCCTGCCTGAGCTGGTTTTGAGTCACGATCCTCAGATCTCGGCCTCCTGAGTAGCTAGGATTACAGTCACAAGCCACTGGTGCCAGCTACAAGTTTATTATTCACCAAGTTTTTTTGTGTTGTTTTTTTTTCTCGCCAGTCCTGGGGCTTGGACTCAGGACCTGAGCACTGTCCCTGGCTTCATTTTGCTCAGGGCTAGCACTCTACCACTTGAGCCACAGTGCCACTTCTGGCTTTTTCTATATATTTGGTGATGAAGAATTGAACCCAGGGCTTCATGTATGCAAGGCAAGAACTCTTATCACTGGGCCATATTCCCAGTCCCCACAATTTTATTATTGATTGTCATCATGACAGTTGTTTTGGTGTCCTGAATTACAGTATATGCTAACTACATTATTTACCTATTTAAGAACAACCTGGTGTGTGTTTGTCTATAAAGGTGAATTTTCACTAATAGAAGCAATACAAACAAATTTAAGTGGAAGAACTAATTTAATAGAAGCAATACAAACAAATTTAAGTGGAAGAACTAATTTTTTTTTTTTTTGGCCAGTCCTGGGCCTTGGACTCCGGGCCTGAGCACTGTCCCTGGCTTCTTCCCGCTCAAGGCTAGAACTCTGCCACTTGAGCCACAGCGCCGCTTCTGGCCGTTTTCTGTATATGTGGTGCTGGGGAATCGAACCTAGGGATTCGTGTATCCGAGGCAGGCACTCTGCCACTAGGCTATATCCCCAGCCCAAGAACTAATTTTTTTATACAGTAGATTTTATTTTTATTAGTGAGTTTAAAATTTTAAATGAAAATTTAATAATAGAGTAAGTAGCTGTAAGCTTCTTTGGAAGTAGTACTGTCAGGTCTATTTGTGGTTTCTTAGGAAATAAGTTAAAAACAGCCTTGTAGTCCTTGATAGATTTCTAGTTACATTTCTTTCTCCTCTTTTCAAAGGTTTGTTGCCCTTTTTAAAGGGATAGGGCTCTTTTCCTGTACTAATTAGAATATTGGTTTTAAAAATTCATATTTCCTCCATCCACAGACATTAAAAATCTCTGTATAAATGTTTATACGAGGTAACACAAAAGTCAGATGCTTGGGCAAAACTTTAAATGGATGTAGGGATGGACTTGGCTTATAGGCCTGGAGAGTGGTAGAGCCAATCCATGTGTTTTTGAATACTTTTAGTTTCACTTTTGGCAATATGAAAATTTATCATGTCAGTTGAAAAAGTCACTTATTCACCAATAAACCTATTTGCTAATTAGCATGGTATGACTTAACTGATTTAAATGGTAGAAAGATTTGGAGAATCTACTTCTAGAAAATATCTTTTAAAGCATAGTGCTAGCTGACTTCTCAGGACTAAGTTTCTTTTTAAAATGATTTTTGTTATTTTTAAGATTTTATGGGCTGGCAAGAGTGCTTGCCTTGTATACATGAAGCCCTGGGTTCAATTCCTCAGCACCACATATATAAAAAAAATGGCCAGAAGTGGCGCTGTGGCCCAAGTGGCAGGGTGCTAGCCTTGAGCAAAAAGAAGCCAGGGACAGTGCTCAGGCCCTGAGTTCATGGCCGAGGACTGGCAAAAAAAAAGAAAAAAGAAAAAAAAAAGATTTTATTTTCCAAGACGTGTACTATGCAACCTGTATACCTCCTTTTGCAGCCTAAGAAGCTTTATCTGCAGCATTAGAAGCTGTATGCTGAGGGTTCTAGAACAACCAGCTGGGAGGACAGGTATCCTCAATGGACTTCTTAAGTTCATCAAGTGGACTTTTTAAGGCCAGGGAAATAAACCCAAATTTCTTATGTCACTATTTAAATCTCCTTGTCACAGCATCTTAATTGCTCTGTATCCTAATACTTTAAAACAGGAAGTGATTTGGCCACAATTCTATAACCCAGAACCAACCATTGTTAACAGCCATCATGGTGGATGTTGTGGCATGCCTCCTTCCCCATCCCTTCAGAATGATAACATGATAAGTTGCCCAGTATTGCATAATGGTTGCTTACTGACTCTAACCAGACATTATCTTGGGACTTGTGGGAGGAGCCTGCAAGCAGTAACCCACTTCTCAACTTCATTGGGACTCTCTTTGAAGGGCTATGCTGGTTCTAGAACCTGATAGGAATGGTCAGGGGCTCTGTTGGAACTGTGCTGCATTTTACCTTCTTCTTCCAATCCTGCTTCCCTTCCTACCTAATCTGTTCCAAAGGGCATTCCACAATAACCCTGCATCCAAATCTTAAACTCTTAAATTTGTAAATACATATAGATTTACAGATTTGGGATTATAATACCATATTTCCTAAACATTATATGGGACAATCTTCAAGTGTCCCTCTCTCCCCCGCCCCTACCAAGACCCACATTACACCTGATCCACCCAGCTCTGTATTGGGAGACTGACCTCCATAGACTGTGCCTATGCCTTCTGCCTACTCACTGATGCCGCCAATAACAGACACTGGCCGGAGAGTAGATGGTAGGGGAATAGAAAGACTCTAGTTTTTGTTTTCTTTCTTGCCTGGCTATAGGTTGGAAGAATCACCATTCCCATACTGACATTCCAGATTGTTCTGTAGCCTAAGGTGTTACTATATTTTGCTCAGGCAGTTGCTTCCTCCCAGCACCCCTTTCCGTCCAAGCTAGAAGTGGTAATGATTTCCTCACTGCTGCCAGCCCTGGATGCTTTCCTTTATTTTTGGCTGCATCTTCTTGATTATCTACTTTGATTGTGCCATCCATTTGCTGGCAGGGCCATGATGGATGGTCTAAAGGTACTGCCCTGCTTCCTAAGACTTCTTCAGAACATGGTTTCTGTTGCTCATCTATAATTCTCTCATGTACATATATCTACCTTTCTTCAACTAATTCCCCACTCTTTTGTTTTGTTTTGCTTTTGTCTTCTTTCAGAGACAAGTTCTCTATGTAGCTCAGGCTAGCTTCACCATATTAGCTCTATTATTGACAGGTATACACAATTTTGTACTGTTTTTTTTCTCACAACATATCAAAGCGTTTATTATGCTATTAAAAACTCCCAGTAAACACCTTTCTTTAAAATGACTTCTTATGGGTAGACTGTGTACTTTGAATTGTTTATTCAACAATGATAAGAGATTGGTTTTGTTCTATCTGATTTCTTTTGTTCAGTGTTTACAATGACTAAGGAAATGTATTTTCAAAATGTTTGGTTAGCTTTACTTTGTAGCTGTCACTGAATAAAGCAAGGCCATGTCCCATTCCTACTACTTTAAGGTTAATTCACCAGGTGAATTCACTGGTACAAACACACGTTTGAACTCAAATCCAAGGTTTTCCTGGGGAAGGCTTTGCTTAGATGTTGCATAATAGACTTGGTGACCCTATTATATTCCTATGTGCTTGTACCTAGAAGAAAAATTTACAAAGTTCTCAGTGGAGAGTCTTTGAAAGAGAATACAGTTGGATCACCATGTCTCTTGTTAAAGAATAGCACCATGATTGAAAATACTTAAGAGCAGGTTTTAAAGAAAGAGAATTGAGACCAGAACCAAATAATTATGATGTTTTAAATTCTGGCCTGCTAGCTCTCTTCATTCTTCAGTGACTTGTAGTTGTAAGATCTTGTCCCAGTTTGTCTGGGCTGCTATAACAAAATACAAGATTAGGTTGCTTATAAACAAAAGAAACTTGGTTCTCACAATTCTAGAGGCTGAGAAGCCTTAGATCAAGGTTCTAGCAAGTTCATAATCTGGTTAGGACTTGCCTCCTTGTTCAAAACAGAAGCATTCTTGTCTCCTCACATGGTGGAGGATGCTACAGAATTCTACTACTGCTTATTGCGTGAGAGAATTGCTATGATTTGAATATGTATTTCCTTAAGGCTTCTGTACTGAATGTTTGATCCTCAGCTGGTGGTGCTATTTGGGGATGTGGTGGAAACTTTAGAAGGCAGGGCCTATGTGGAGGAGGTGGGTGGGTTACTAGGAGTGTTGCTTCTGAAGGTTACACCTGGTTCCCTGTCACCTCTTCACATGCTGTGCTTCCTGGCTACCATGAAGTGAGCAGCTTCCCCCTCCATGTCCTCCAGGCATCATAATATTCTGCATCATCATGGGTCAACGACTATGGACCGAAATCTCTCAAATCATGAGCCAAAATGAGTAATTCCTCCCCATAAACTGTTCTCTGAGGTATTTTAGTCATAGCTACAAAAAGTAACACAGGTACTAATCTTATTTTAAAAGCTCCATGACCTCCTTAAAGGTATTGCCGCTATACTCTCACATTGGGGATTATTCCAAAGGACAGATCTCCTTAGGTAAGTCAACCTTCCTTTAGTACTACAAAAATGACCTGAGTACATTCATTCATTCACTGATAATAGTTACTGAGAACCTACTATGTTCAAAGCACTAAAATTAGCTGTAAAAAGTGAAGAATCATCTACTCTAATTACTCTGTGCAAGGAGTCAGGGTATTAACAAGTAAATAAAATGGTTATGAATTATGACAAGTGCTAGAAGGAAATAAGCAGGATGATGAGAGTAAATGTGGCAGGGATAGGAAAGATCAATGCAAATCTCATTCTCTGTATTCTGGGAGGTAATATGCTTGAAAGGGGTAAGAGAAAACTATAGCTTTAGGGCCTTGTGCAAGTCCCTTCTTGTTGAATATCATGATGGGTTAAAAGATAAATAAAACCAGTAAGAGAACAATGATTACTACTATTTATAATAATTACAGAATTAAATTAGAGAAAAATCCAAACATTATAAGTATTCCTTCCTCCCTTCCTTCTTCCCTCCCTCCCTCCCTCCTTCCCTCCCTCCCTCCTTTTTATGTTTTGGTGCCAGTCCTGGAACGTTTGTGCTCTAGGTTAGTGCTATACTACTTGAGCTACAGCTCCACTTTTGGCTTTTTGGGTGTTTAATTGGAGATAGGAGTCTATGGACTTTCTTGCTCAGGCTGGCATTGAACCGAGATCCTCAGATCTCAACCTCTTGAATAGTTAGGATTATAGGCATGAGCCACCCATACCTGGTTATTAGCATTACTTTCTGCCAGGCCCCAAATATTAATTTCCTGCTGATCACTCTTGAAATTGTGGATACTTGTAATTCTGTAATGCCATTCTTCAGTGACATGATTTCACAAGAGAGTTCTGTACAATCCGAATCAGTTAATTCATCACAAGTTTTTGGTATGATGTACCAGTTTTCGGTGATATAATGGTGACCAAACCACTATCTCTGCCTTGTCAGAGTTTAGGGGCTCACAAAGCTGTTTTTCACTACTGACTCTCCTGACTAGTAGTAATGATTTCTTTACTGCATCAGTATGCATATTTTAAGCTTTTTTATTGTGAAATAAAATTAACATGCAAAAGTGCATAAAATATAAGCCATAAGTCTTAACATGTGACAGACACTCTTGTACAAAACTCTAAATGTTTATTTATGGGCTTACCATAAACTTTCTGTCATTCCCCCTAAAAATAACACAGGGAAGAGAAAAACAGAAGATAAAATTCCTGACCACTCTGTATTGTCTAGACTGCCTTGCTTCTGGATTGTTTCAGACTTGAAGGAGTAAAGTCACCCAAAGCCACACATTTTGTCAGTGAATTTAGAGTAGTTGTTTAACAGGGTTGAAGGTTTAGTTTTGATTTTTTGTTTATTTTTTCTTGGCTTATTATGTTTGTCCACAGTGGCAGTGCCTGCATTGGTATAGTCCTAAATTTTCCAAATCTCAACAGGGAGACCTGGCCACATAGCTCTCAAAAGATCTCACACGGGAAGGTTGGAGGGATATCAGTATGAAGCCAACAACAACGGGTTACTCACTGATGAGCTACCAGAGGCAAATCCAAGTCAAGCTAGTGACAGGATGGATGCCTACCATCACCACTACTTAATAATATTCAGGGAGTTCAAGAATGTTGTGGGGGCTGGGGATATAGCCTAGTGGCAAGAGTGCCTGCCTCGGATACACGAGGCCCTAGGTTCGATTCCCCAGCACCACATATACAGAAAACGGCCAGAAGCGGCGCTGTGGCTCAAGTGGCAGAGTGCTAGCCTTGAGCGGGAAGAAGCCAGGGATGGTGCTCAGGCCCTGAGTCCAAGGCCCAGGACTGGCCAAAAAAAAAAAAAAAAAAAAAAGAATGTTGTGAAAATGCAGAAGAAATAAGAAATACTATAAAGTAAGAGACAGGACTATCAGTGTTAGCATTCTGTAACATTGTGTATCCAGAAGAGCCACAAAACCCAATATAAAACTGTTAAAGCTAGTAAGAAATCAATCCATTTGCACAATGAAGTGTCTGCCTTAGGTTTCAATGCAATGGATTTCATTTGAACTGCCATGTGTAGGAGTGAGAATGAAATACAGCTCAATGGCCCCAGATTCCTTAGGTACTATGATGAGTCTTATGAACATGTGATCTACAAGGACTAATAACAAATGTTAGGAGAACAATACCTACTTTCTATTAGCATATCTGGCTCGGATGTGATTGGATGGTCAGCAGCCATCCTGCCCTGATGTCACCAGTCTATGAGGCTACAGATAACACAGGACCAGGTACACTCCTAATTATTGCAGAGTCAAGTAGGAGCATAAATGAGGGCCCACAAGTCTTATTTTTAAATATTGACTTTTAAATCAAGCTCCTAAACTTCTTAATGAAATATATCCTAATCCCCCTGCCTTGTTAAACTTTCCATGACAAGAATACTGAAAATGTCAATAAAAATTATTAAGCCATGGTTTCTACACATGTAAGCTTGCAAAATTTTAAAAATGGTTACATTGGATAACTATGCACACCTGGGTATTCTGATGATATGCCAGCATTTTGGGAGCAATGGTAATATAAAATAATGTATGAATCATAATCTGAACTATAAAATTTATTTACTTTGCTTTCATTTTCAAAATAGTTAATTTCATTATAATCAAGATGTTCATAATTTTTGTTCTAGTCACAGTAATGACCTGGAATATTTTTTAAAAACTTATTAAGTAATTGTGCAAAGGGTTTTCCATACCAGAAGTCAGGATATGAGTATAATGCACCTTAGTCACTGCCACCTCTTCTCTAAAATATTTTTAAATGTAATTATATTCAAGATGTATTTAATTTGAATTTTTTTGTCAAAAATGTAAATTAAAGCAACTGGAAAAGTTTTAAAAATTAAATACTAATATGTTTTCCTTTGGAAATTTTTAAATGATTTATTCATAGTCAAATAGGTCATGACTGAATATAAAATTTTAAGTAAATTTGAACAAATAAAATTTAATCTTTAGAAAATTTTGTCTCTTACAATTGACTATAATCTTACTGTATTCCCAGGAAAACAAAACAATTTCCAATTTTAGTGCTAAATAGTCTGCTAGTTGCCAATGCAAAGACTTGATCTTATGGTTTGAGCCTGTTACAGCTGCATCCACAGATGTACAGATTTAAAAGTAATATGAGTTTATTCCTTTAGAATTACACCTTTGAAGTTAAGAGAAGGTGATGGACGCATCACACTTCCAGTGGGGAGAGCACTGCCTCATGCCAGAAGCTACGGCGTTGATTCCTAAGAGAAAGGACTGACAGGGTAATTAATTTGTCATTTCTTCTCAGCCTTGCTACCATTTGGATCCTCCAGCAGTTGAAAGCCAGGTCTGACTCTAAGGTCACAGTACTACAACATTTAGAAACAGTGCTTTTTTTTATTTGGAGGACACAGGAACAAATATCCAGAGGCTGAAAAATGTCATTCACAAGAGAGGATGCTCAGATTACAAGTTGCAAGTTTTAGTGTCATAGTCTGATTAAAAAGCATTCATGCAGTAGTAAATTAACTTTTTGTGTAGGCAGCAAATATGACAGAAAATAAGAGCACATTCACTATAGAACCTTAAATTAAAATATCAAAAATTAAAGAAATTTATGTGCCAAATAATGTGCAGAATATATGTGAAGAAAACCACAAACCCATTCTGAAATACACTAGGAAAAGCAGAGTGTTTGAATAAATGCAAAGAGGTTCTGTGTCTTTGCATGAAAAGAGTACTGTGGAGATAGGAATACATTTCAGATAAATTAATGAATCCCGACTGAAAGGAAAATTGTGATTCTCTCTCTACAAGTATTAGTCCAAGCAAATAATTTTAATACTGTCTTTCTTAGTTGGGATTAGTAGATGAATGAGGTGACAGGATTCAGTGTGACATACAAAAATGATTTGCTAGTGGCTTCTAGACTCTTGCTACATGTGAGTGAGGATGCAATGGTCCAGGTTCTTCTACCATCTTATATCTGTGAGGAGACATAGCTGTAAGGTGAGCTTGAAACAATGATGGCCGAACTGGTAGAGGTGAGATGGAGAAACCTAAGTTACTAACGGCATGGATAGAAATTTGTTCTACCATTGGGCTCATAGTTATGAAAGGGCACTTCCTTTATTGTTCAAGCCCTGTGGATTAGGTTTACAATTATTACAACCTAAAGCATCTTAACTAATGATCACTTTTCTCCTAGGAATTGTTTATGTATTTTCTTCTTTTTTGGGGGGTGGGGGTTGGATTGTTGAATTCAGGGCCTGGGCACTGTTCTGAGGTTCAAGCCTACTCTAGCAGTTCTACCACTTGAGCCATAGCTCCACTTTGGTGGTTAATTGAAGCTAAGAGTCTCACAGGCTTTCCTGCTTGGGCTGGTGATCCTCAGATCTCAGCCTCCTGAGTAGCTAGGATTACAAGCAGGAGCCATTGGCACGTGGCCACTGGGGACTTCTTGAGTCTCACAGTGTGATTTCTGTCACAACTGACTAGGACAAGAATAGGCAGAGAAACTTACTACCAGCCTTCACCTCCCTTTAGATCTCCCAGGGCACTGACTTGCCCTGTAGGTTACAGGTGTAAGTGGTGAGTCAGATTCACATAGGGTCCCAGCTTTTGTGGACCTTGCAGTCTTTTAGGGGAAACAACAAATAAGTAGCACAGCATGGGGCAGCAGCAAGTGCTGAGGAGAGGAAGGGAAGGCTTTGGGGACTGCAGTAGATGTGGTGGTTCAGGAAGGTCTGAGGTAAAGCATTCCAGGCAAAGGCCCCTGAACCAGTACCATGTTCACTGTAGAACCACAGAAGACTGGTGGGGCTTCATGGTTGTGAGAGAAGAGATATAATAGGGGTTTAGGTAGGGAGGTTAGATGGAGGCCAGGCAGGCCTTGAGTAGGAAGTTGTCATTTTTAGGTTCTTCTGTTAGCGAGGGTTGTTTTTTGTTGTTTTGTTTTGTTTTGTTTTGCCAGTCCTGGGGCTTGAACTCAGATCCTGAGCACTGTCCCTGCCTTCTTTTTGCTCAAGGCTAGCACTCTACCACTTGAGCCACAGTGCTACTTCTGGCTTTTTCTATATCTGTGGTGCTGAGGAATCAAACCTAGGTCATGCACTCTACCACTAGGCCATATTTCCAGCCTTGCTAGAGAGTTTTGAGCAGGAGCCAGGCAATCTACTTGGGGTATTTCCTCCCCAGTCTTGGGGCTTGAACTCAAGGCCTGGGTGCTGTCCCTGACCCTCTTTGTGCTCAAGGCTAGTGCTGTACTACTTGAGCCACAGCCCCACTTTCAGCTTTTTCTGAGTAGTTTATTGGAGATAAGAGTCTCATGAACTTTTCTACCTGAGCTGGCTTCAATCCATGCTCCTCAGATCCTGGCCTCCTGAGTAGCTAGGATTACAGGTGTGAGCTCTTTGGCTGCTGTGGAAAGGAAGGAGCTGAGAAGGAGAAGAAGCCAGAAGACCATCAAGGAAGGAGGTTGACATGTTCTGGCAGGGACAGCTGTTTAATTTGTGGGGCCCAGTGCAAAATGAAAATCTGGGGTCTCCAGTTCAAATAGCTGGAAAAAACATCATGCCATTAAGACTACTTAAATATAAAGCTTTTCCTTTTTTCAGTCTTCCGATCAGCTTCCTAGGTGTTTAATTTCCTGTCACTGTTATCCTAAGATAGTTAAAGTTTAAAATCATTAGCATGACTTTCACAATTTATCTATATATTGTACAATGCCAATTTTAAGTGCAAATATGAGAACATTTAATTTTTTACGTAAATATTCTTTACCTGCTTTCTTTAATCCTGTAAGACTTTAAAATATATGCTTGATCATAATAAATATCGAGTACGTCTTTCCCCTCACGTTAGGTTTGCCTGGCATTTGGTGAGCTCCTTTGATCTGAAAACTCAGTTTTTTCTTTACTTCAGAGTCTTTATCACTGCTTCTGTTCTTTTTGCTCTGGCATTTGCATATTGGATCTATTTTCCATTCCTCATATATTTCCCCCAGTGATTGACATTACTTTGTTTCTTATAGTACTAGGATTTGAACTCAGAGCCTCACGCTTGCTAGGCTGTTACACTACTGGACTAGACTCCAGCCTTGTTTTTCACTGGGACAGGGTTTTACTTCCCACTCAGTGTACACCTGAACTGTGATCTTCCTACTTCTAGATTTTCCTTTGCTGGGGGTATCACAGATTCTTACCACCACATGCAGCTTCCTTGAGTAGAGATGGAATCTCACAGACTTTTCTTCTTTTGCTGACCTGAAACCCAATCTTAGCTTCCCAGCTACCTTAGAATGACAGTTGTCTATCACTGTGCCCAGCTGTGGATTACAGATTCTCTATAGCTTGACTGGCCTTCAATCTACCTGCTCTCAGCCTCCCAAGTAGCTAGAATTAATGATGTGAGCTACCAGCATTGGCTTTGCAGTGTGCTAGTTTCCTTGTGCTCTATATCCTTATAGGATCTTTATATGTAGCCTAAATTGATTTTTAAAATTATTTTTAATTATTTAATTTTAATTGATTTTTAAAATTTAATTTATTTATTAATTGAACACAAATTTTTTTGACAAGGTGTTGTGCAAAAGGGTACAGTTACATAGTAGGGCAGTGTGTACATTTCTTATGGTATCTTACACCCTGTTTTTCTTTCCCTTCCCTAGGTTGTAGACATATATACAATATACAATGTACCAAGAACATATACAATAGCCACATGGCCTACGCTGAAGAAAATTTGCCTAGAGCTTTAAATGTAATGTCGACAATAGACAATATGTCAATAGTCTTATATGAAAGTACATACATAGCTTTTGAGCTATTGTGATCCACTGAGAGGTCAATTTTTTACCTTTATATGTTGAGTAGTTGTTTGGTTTTAGTTACATAGTGTAGGGTCACTGACCCAAACCTGTGGGAAATACCATTTGACAAGAAGTTTTTGGTTTCACAGACCTGGTCTCTACTGTCTCCCCCATCCCCCACCTTAACAGTCATATATCAGGGAGATCATGCCCCTTTGTTTTCTGTGTTCTAGGCTTGTCTCGCTCAACATTATTTGTTCAAGTTCTGACCATTTCCCTGCAAATGCCAATATTTCACCATTTCTAATCGCTATGTAGTATTCCATTGTGTATAGGTACCATATTTTTTGTATCCATTCATCTGTAGTGGGGCCTCTGGTTTGTTTCCATATTTTGGCTATTGTGAATTGTACAGTGATAAACATGAATGTGCAGATGTCTTTTTGATATCCTGAGACCTGTTGTTCAGGATAGATGCCTAGGAGTAGTATGGCTGGGTCATAGGGTAGGTCTATGTTGAGCTTTTTGAGAAACCTCCATACTGTTCTCCAAAGTGGTTGTACTAATTTGCACTCCCACCAACAATGGAGGAGGGTTACTGTTTCCCCGCAACCCCTCCAGCATTTGTTGTTGCCTGAGTTCAGAGTATAGGCCACTCTAACTGGAGTGAGGTGGTATCTCAGGGTTGTTTTTATTTGCATTTCCTTTACTGCCAGGTACGTTGAACATTTCCTCATAACTTTCTTTGCCATTTTTATCTCTTCTCCTGTGAAATCTCTCTTTAGCTCCTTTGCCCATTTCCTAATTGGTTTATTGGGCTTAGAGGGGCTTAGTTTTTTGAGTTCTCTGTAGATGACAGATATTAGGCCTTTGTCTGTTGCTGTGCTGGTAAAGATCCTTCCCCATATGGTTGGCTGTCTTTCTAATTTGATGGCTATGTCCTTAGCTGTGTAGAAACTTTTTAATTTGTAGTAGTCCCATTTGTCGAGTCTCTCCCCTATTTGTTGTGCCCCTGGGACTCTATTCAGGAAGTTCCTTCCTGTGCCTATAAGTTCTAGCGTCTTTCCTACTCTATCCTTCAGTAGTTTCAAGGATTCAGGCCTTATATTGAGGTCCTTGATCCATTTTGAGTTGATCTTGGTGCATGGTGATAGGCTTGGGTCTATTTTGAATTTTCTGCATATGGTTGCCCAGTTCACCCAGCACCAGTAGTTGAAGAGGCTCTGTTTATTCCATTGTATGTCTTTAGCTCCTTTGTCGAATATCAGCTGACTGTAAAGAGTGCGGTTTTATTTCTGGGTCTTCAATTCTATTCCATTGGTCTTCAGGTCTGTTTTTATACCAATGCCAGGCTGTTTTTGTTATGATGACTCTATAGTAGAGCTTGAAGTCTGGTATTGTGATACCTCCTGCACTGCTTTTTTTGCCTAGAATTGCTTTGGCTAGTTCCATATTAGCTTATCTGCCTTTCCACAACATTAATGGATATACTCTTTTAAAATAAAATTTAATTCTTTTGAATAAAATTAATTTTCTGTTCTGTTTACGTCTTTCAGCCAGCCAGTGATCACAAATTGGCAGTTGTTGAATTCACCTTGAGTTGATACATTTTATTGGAAAGAAATACAACCATTTTTGTATTGTTTAGTGTAAACTTGCTTCTCCACATGGGATTCCTGCTCTACCTCTTTGTCACAAATGTATATAGGATTTTTTTTTTTTTTTGGTATATAGGATCTTGATATGTAGCCTAGACTGGTCTTGAATTCCTCCTGCCTTATTCTCCCAGGTGCAGGGATTATAGGTGTGTATAGCCATATCCAGCTCAACTCCTCTGTGTACCTGCAACTTCCCACATTTTTTTTATTCTCCTGGCATTTAGGTTTCAAGTTTGCCACCTTGGGTTAAAAATGTAACTTATTTGTTTGCAAATAATTTTTTAAAATATTCATAATGAATGGCATTGTGAATTAGAGGCAGACACTATAAACTACAGTTAGGTATGGCTTAGAAAACTTCTTTGAATTATGTTTCTATTCAATTTTTTTTTCAAGTCCTATGATGTTTATAAAATGCTCCTATCTAACAGTGCTATCATGTTTTTGTTTAATTAATTAAAACTTCAGTCTTTGCTTCTTCAACTGATGGGATAATATTCCCTCCCATGAGGAGGCTAGCTTCCTTTATTTTGTTGTCAACTAATTATGAATGTAAATCGAATGTAAAAAATGCCTTGACAGCAACACCTCAGCTAGGGTTCCACCAAACAATTGAGTACCATAGTCTAGCCAAGGTGATAGATAAAATTTGTCATCTCCAGCATCTTGTATATGTTTTTTGTCAGTGTAGCTATGGTCCAAATTAAAACTAGATATTTTTGGTAACTTGGATTCAGTACTTTTAATAATAGTTGATTAGTAACCTTTTAGTAATAAATATCAATTTATGATTTAGTGTCCACAGTTGAGTGCATGGGACATGAAATATAAACTGTGGATTATAATTCTTGCCAGTTTGGATTTTTTTGTTACTTTTTTGTGTGTGTGTGTGTGTGTGTGTGTGTGTGTGTGTGTGTGTGTGTTGTAGTAGCATTGTTCTAATTGTGTGAAATTTGGCTTTCGTAGATCTAAAATACACTGGGACATGATAAATTATACAGGACTCTAGGCATTCACACACAGTGAGATCAAAGGAGGATACTCTTAAGAGAGGAACACAAAGGCAATGCCTCTGTGCCTCTAATTATATAAAATAATATTCATTGCAATGAACAAATGGGAAAAAGACACTTTTTTCTTTTCTTTTTGTCCTGTTGTTCATTTATCTGTCTGGTGGGAGGTTTAAAGGAGGAGCACAGAAATGGAGGGACAAAGGGTGAACAAATGCAGCAGTGGACATTGTGCTGAAAATGAACTATATAGGGCTAGGAATGTGGCTTAGCAGTTGAGTCCTTGTCTAGCATGCATGAAGCCCTGTGTTTGATTCCTCGGTACCACATAAGCAGAAAAAGCCAGACGTGGCATTGTGGCTCAAGTGGTAGAGTGCTAGCCATGAGCAAAAAAAAATAGGCCCAGGGACAGTGCTCAGATCCTGAGTTCAAGCCCCAGGACTGGCAAAAAGAAAAAAGAAAGAAAATGAACTCGTGGGAAGGGACAGCAGGGAAAAACTGGGAGAGAGCTAGGGAAAGAGATTATGTTGTTCAAAAAGAAATGTACTTATTACCTGACTTACGAAATAGTAACCTTATCACCTTTATGATAACAATTAAAAAAAATAATTAAAAAAAAGAAATTTAGCTTTCAAATCTGTTGTGTGCCTTGTATATTGGCAATTTCAAATGCATTCTGTGAATAGTGGCCAAAAATGAAGATTGGAGAAAAAAGACTGATTATCTTGGCTGCTTTGTATGCTTTCTGCAATTTGAAAATTGAACAATACAAAATGTTCCAGGACCTCACACAGAGCCACAAATAGTATCTCTTGGGTTGTGGTCCTCTTGAGGTCTGTCTGCCTCCAGCCCAAGGGAATGGCAAGCTGGCTTTTCCTCCAACCCACATCATCCTGTTGGATGTATTCTCTCTGTATTAACTCTAATTGTGTGAGTCTTTGCTTATTTGTTTGTTTTTTAACCTCCAATTTTTTTGTCTGCAATCCAATATACATTAAAAAGTTTTATAGTTATCTTTCCCTATATATTTTTAACAATGGTTCTTTCTCTCCCCTCCATCTCTTTTTCTATATGGCTTGCTTAGTTCTGATCTTAATGCTAGTAATATATTATCTTTAATCATAGCATTTCTTATTTTCACTTTATATTGAAATGTGTACTTTTCTTATAGTTTTAGCTTTTAAAATCTGTAGAACAGTGAATGGCAGTGTGGGTGTCTTTTTAATTGTTGGAGTTTAGTCTCTATCTATATGACTTTCCACTGACTTGGTGTTGTGTAATCCCCATGGTTGGGCAGGAAATTAGTTTTTGTCCAAAATAGGATACAACAGAAATTTTTTTTCATTCTAGACTCTTTGTTGCACAAATTGAAATAGTGGCTTAGTTATTGACTTAACTCATTAGATATCCTGCTGATAAGAAATTTCTTTAGATTTTGGAAGGAAAGAGATTTTTTTTTTCAGGGCTCACCATAGATCAGCTAAGAAGGAAATTTTTTGTTTGCATATAGCATTGAGCAATATTCTGTGTTATAAACCAGATTTTGTGGGATTTTAATAGACAATTGTCAAATGTCTCCTCACATCCTACACTATGATTATGTGTGTATACATGTAGGTTCACTGAAGCAATTCTTAATATAAAATTTGTTGGCTTTCAGTTTGATTTTTCTTTTGAAGAATATAGAGGAAATGATAAAAACAACATTTTGCTCTTACTCTTTTCTTTTTCTGGCAAGCTCAGCTTTCAAAATGTTTGTTTTTGCAGATGTATTTCATCAGTTCTTAAGAATGAGGCTAGGAATGTTTGCTGGCTTCTAGGTTAGTACCACCCAGAAATTGGAGGGAAAATTCTGTTTTCTTAAAATATGGTACTGGAGGAATACAGAATCTTTTCATTCTGTGAACTAATTAGATTAAAAAATTAATATATTCTCACTGTTCAATATTGAAACATTTGAAGCTAAGTTACACTGCTTTTCAGTGTACAGTACTGCTTATTTTAAACTGATAAGAACAGATACTACACTTGATGTTAGCCAAAAGACCGAGAAGTGAGAGTACTGCTTATTTTAATTCCATACGGGCCTTTTGAATCTTATTTTGGGCTAGTATATTCATTGTTTTGTGCTTAGTGATTTAAATGGAAAGGGGATGAAGATTGCTTGTTTCCCTCGTCCCCTGGAAAATTGGAATGCACTTTTCATATCATCTGACAAATGTTTCTTATTTAGAGTCTCCTCTACATATGCATCTCTAAGGATGTTGAGTCTTAAAAATCAATTGTGCCTGTGACTTTCTGATAAGTCAGCAAGTATACTTCCTATGCAACATTTTTATGTAATTAAACTAATTTAAGTCATTATTAAGTTATGTAGTTAGAATAATATTAAGACATTGTTCTGATGCATTTTCTTTGAATCTGGAGTAACATGATTTTAGAAAATGACTTGGCATGGTTTGTTTCTTTATTTGGTAAGCATTTATATTAAACTTTCCAGTGTGACTGGTTGCATATTATTCTTCATAAAAATATTAATACCTGTAAGTCTTTGATTGGAAGTTAGGTTAATGAAGCTTCATACTTTACAAAATTCTGCCAGCGAGTGATCTTGGATTAGCATATTAAAGATGCATCACTTAATAACTCTGTAAAGTCTCATTATTTGAAGGGAAAGTTAGCCTCAGAGATTCATTAAGTAGATATTATTAAATAAAATTAAATCAATGCTCTGAAATGAAAATAGAAAAACTTTTTGTACTTGTAATCATGACTATTTCTAGTAAATTTATGTTGGTAGAGACAAAGATAATCCTGGGCTCTCTGACTTCTTTGCTTATATGGAACGTGGGTCCTTCCAATCATACTAATTTTTCATGATGCCACTTGACATAAGCTCAGTGTACATACAGACTCCGTCCCCCCTCCCCCCAAATCTCATGGCAGTTACACAGGCCATCCAATAGCTGTTCGTTGCTCACCTTTTTTTTTTTTTTTAGATATTATGACATTTTTTAAAGTCCTGTTTAAATGATCAAGCCTCTGATAAGAGATTTGTAACTCTTAGATTGAAAAATATTGTTATAGAACACACAGACATTTCTAGACATTTCTATAGTTGTGAAAAAAAGACTGTGGATCCACATTTCTACATATTTAAATAAGCATTAATTTTTTCAACTCTAAATCTTATTAAGGTCTGGCACTATAATAGTATTTACTGTGATGTCTGGAGGCTTGACATATGAAATATGTGTTGTTTTTTTATCTGTCCTCAATTTAAGAGAGAAACCAAATCATGATTAGCTTTTTTCTGTTGATCTGATTTACTGAGCATCATGATCTACTTAGTTTGAAAGAGTGATTGGGACACTCACTCCACTCAGGTTTGGTGTCTTCTGTATCCCAGCTCTGCCAGCTGCTATTAAGACTTTGGTATGTGTTTTTCCATTCTTGTTGCAACAATAAGTTAGATACTAGGCATATAATGTTTTATGAAATGGGAAGAACACCATGCAAACTTAGGTATCATCTTTTTCTCTTTTTTTGGTGACAGACATAGGGCTTGAACTCAAGGCCGGGGTGCTGTCTCCGGGCTTCTTTTTGTGCAAGGCTAGTGCTCTATCACTTAAGCAACCGCTCCACTTCCAGCTTTTTTGGTAGTTAATTGGAGTTAAGAGTCGCAGACTTCCCTGCCTGGACTGGCTTTGAACTGTGATCCTGAGATCTTAGCCTCCTGAGTAGTTAGGATTACAGGCATAAGCCTCTGGCACCCAGCTATGTATAATTTTGTCATTACATGTCAATAAGTATATATTTACAGTCATTACTATTGGCTACAGGTATTCCATTGTATTGGTGTTTGAAACACATTCATTTAAAAAAGCTCATAATGATGAAAATTATATCATTTGAAAATTGTATTTTATGCTTATTTTGGTGTTTATGCTAAAATAGTTTTAAATGTATGGTGTGTGTGTGTATGTATATCCATCCTCTCTCTCTCTGCCTGTCTGTTTCTCTCTCTCTCTCTCTCTCTCTCTCTCTCTCTCTCTCTCTCTCTCTCTCTCTCTCTCTCTCTGTCTCAGAATTCAGCAGTGAATCTATCCCATCCTGGGCTTTTTGTTGTTATTATTACATCAACATCATTGCTTGTAGTGGTTTATATCCTCCTGGTTCAATTTTCACAGGTCATATGTATCTAGAAATTTATTTGTTTGGGGGGAGTATTTTCTCTCTTTCCCCCCTCCCCTCCCCCTCCCCCTCCTCCTCCCTGACCCCCTCCCAGTCCCCCTCCTTGTGTTTGAACTCAGGGCTTTGTGCTTGCCAGTAAGGCACTTCACCATTTGAGCCATATCCCTAAACTCCCTCTTTCTTTTGGTTAGTTTGATTAAGCATTTTTCAATCTTACTTGTCATAAAAGAGCTAACTCTTTCATTGAATTGTTCTCTTACCCTTCATTTATTAATTTCTACCCTAATATTTATTGCTTCTGACTACTGCTTGGGGTTCAGCTTGTTTTTATTTATTTTATTTTTTTGAGCTTGAAGTGCATTGTTTAGCTACAAATTTCACTCTTGGTGCTGCCTTTGTTGTGTGACTCAATGATTCTGGAAATTTTTGGTTTCAATTTCATCTGATTCTAGGGTTTCCCCTCTATTTCTTTGATATCAAAAGTGTGTCCCTGTGTTTAGATATTTTCTTGCAGTTTCCCTTGTTACTGATTTCTAGTTTTATTCCATATGGTCTGATAATATACAGGAAATTATTGTAGTTTTCTTTTATTTGTTAGGATTTGACTTAAGATGTGGTCTAGTTTGGAGAAAATTCTGTAGGCTGATGACAAGAATGTCTGTTCTATTACTCTTGGGAAAAATATGCAGATGACTGTTAAGTCTGGTTTTGAAGTTTCCATTTTTTTTTTCTGGGCTGCCTGTCTATTGGAGCAAATGTGGCATTATGCACTATTATTTTGTTAGGGGGTTTTAATCTGTGTTCTTATGTTCAGTAGTGTTTGTGTTATGAAATTGTGTGTGCTGACATTTGGATTATTCCCTTTATCAATAGGAAGTGACTTTGTCTCTCTGGATTGTTTGGCTTAAATCTGCTTTGTTAGATACCAGTGTAGCTACTCCTGCTTGCTTTCATACTGCATTTGCTTAGAAAACTTTTTCCACTCTTCTCCTCTAAGCCTATGTTTAACCTCATTAATGAAGTACATTTCTTGTAAGCAAGGGGTGCGCGTCCTGCTTTTTGATCCAATCTACCAGACTTTGTTTTGTGACTAGAGAATTGAGACCCTTGACATTCAGTTACTATTAAAATATACATTGTAATCTCTGATTTGTGTGTGTATGTGCATGTGTACTTGATTCTCCCTTACTCTTCATTTCCTTATTTTGCCATTTAGTGAGATTTATTATTTCCTGTATGTTCATGGCTGCATTTATCTTCCTCTTCTATTTCTATATTTTCTTTAAATGTGTTCTGCAGTTCTGGTTTAGTGGTCATGAATTCCTTTAGTTTTTGTTTATCATGGAAGTTTTCATCTCCAGTGAACCAGCAAAATACCCAGAAGTGGAGATGTGGCTCAAATTGTAAAGCATCAGTTGTGAGTGAAAAGTCAAGCTAAAGCTCAAGAGCTTGAGTCAAGCCTTAGTATCAGCACCAAACAAAAGAAACGAAAATGAAAAAGAACTCTGCTGTTATTCTGATGGGTTTGCTTTTATATTTGACTTGTTATATCTCTCTTGAAACTTTCCTTGCTGTGTATGTATAAGGTTTTAATTATAATATATTGTGTGGAGTTCAACGGCCTCCTATCCCTCTGTGACTGTCTCCCAACGTTTGGGAAAGTTTCTGCTATTATTTTGTTGACTATATATTCTGTCTTTTGTTGTAGAGCTGACTCCATCTTGATTAGGGAAACATGGTAGGAAATGTTGGGGGGAATAGAGCTGAATCCATCTTGATTATTAGGTCAACCTGACCCCAAAATTCTGCTTCTGTAAAAAGCTTGCTTAACTTCTTTGTTATTTGCTCTACACCCTGTGTCAACTTCCTACATCTGTGCCATGCTTGCTTTGTTGCGTGCTCTACCCCCTGTGTCAACCCCCTACATCTGTGCTACGCTTTTACCTTTATAAACCCCAATTTGATGACTGCTTGGGGGTCACAAGCAGTCTCGGCAGCTCTCAAGTCTGCATTGTAGCCCTGGCCTGTTAGCTCACTTTTCACTGTCAAAGTTTCAGCTCCCAAGTCTGTGCTGCGTCCCTGGCTGGTCAGTTTGCTTTTTGCTTCCCCAATAAATCCATCTTTTTGCTTGAGACTGTCTTTGAGTGGTGGACTCTTGGAGGGATGGGGAGCCCCCTCCCTCGAACCTCGTAACATCTTTAGTTTGCACTTCTTCTATGCCTGCAATTTGTAAGTTTTTTCTTTTAGTGGTGTTTCAGAGGTCTTAATTAAAAAAATTGTATCTTGATTGGCATGTTTTAAAGCAGGAAAGACCTCTGGCCCATGTCTACATAAAGCCTGTTAAATCATTTGGGTACATAATGGGACAGACATGTGTGCTTCTCATATGCTTCTATTGGCAGACTGTGGCTGCCTGCCTGTATTGATAATTTTGTGTGGCCCATTAATGATATAAATATCAATGTGGCCCTTGATAGAACACCACTCCTATATCTAATACATCTACATTGTCTCCACACCCTGATATTGTCTTTAATTTGACCAAGTTTAATGGGGGAGACTTTTTGTTTGGTTTATTAAGCCATCATTTCTACCATCTCAATTGTTTTCAGAATTTTATATCTTTATTCAATTTCTCTTTTATATCTTACATTGTCTTTTTTTTTTTTTTTTTTTTTTGCCAGTCCTGGGCCATGAACTCAGGGCCTGAGCAGTGTCCCTGGCTTCTTTTTTGCTCAAGGCTAGCACTCTGCCACTTGAGCCACAGAGCCACTTCTGGCTATTTTCTGTATATATGGTGCTGAGGAATCGAACCCAGGGCCTCGTGTACGAGGCAAGCACTCTTGCCACTAGGCCATATTCCCAACCCTTATATTGTCTTTAAAAAAAAAAAATTATTGTCAAGCTGGTGTACAGAGAGGTTACAGTTTCATACGTTAGGCATTGGATACTTTTTTTTTTTTTTGGCCAGTCCTGGGCCTTGGACTCAGGACCTGAGCACTGTCCCTGGCTTCTTCCCGCTCAAGGCTAGCACTCTGCCACCTGAGCCACAGCGCCCCTTCTGGCCGTTTTCCATATATGTGGTGCTGGGGAATCAAACCGAGAGCTTCATGTGTAGGAGGCGAGCACTCTTGCCACTAGGCCATATTCCCAGCCCTGGATACATTTCTTGTACTGTTTGTTACCTCCTTCCTCATTCCCCCACTCCCCCTCCCTCTCTCCCTTTCCCCCCATGAGTTGTTCAGTTGATTTATACCAAACAGTTTTGCAAGTATTGCTTTTGTAGTCATTTGTCTTTTTACCCTGTTTCTCTCGATTTTGGTATTCCCTTTCAGTTTCCTAGTTCTTTTTTTTTTTTGCCAGTCCTGGGGCTTGGACTCGGCCTGAGCACTGTCCCTGGCTTCTTTTTTGCTCAAGGCTAGCACTCTGCCACTTGAGCCACAGCGCCACTTCTGGCCATTTTCTGTATATGTGGTGCTGGGGAATCGAACCCAGGGCCTCATGTATATGAGGCAGGCACTCTTGCCACTAGGCCATATCCCCAGCCCCAGTTTCCTAGTTCTAATACCAGTATATACATGGTTTCCAATGTACTCAGATAAGATACAGAGATAGTGCAGGTACAACCACAGGAAGGGGATCAAGAGGGTCATCAATAATAGAAGCTACAGTTTCATTAATTAATTTGAGCATTTACTCATGTCCTCGTTACATTCCTTTTTTTCCCCCAATACCAGGACTTGAACTCAGGTCTTTTGCTGACTTGGTGAAAGCTCACAGCTGACATTATATCACTTGAGTCATGCCTCCAACCTGTCTTTTTGTTTATTATTTTGGAGGTGTAGTTTCTCAGAAGTTTCTGCCTGGGTTGGCTTTGAAGGGCAACCTTCTAGATCTTAGAATCTTAAGAGCTAGGATTATAGTCATGAGCCACTAGCACCTGACAATTCTTTGTTTGAGATACCATACCTTCGCTGTCATTAGTTCTTGTTACTAGAAATTGTTGGATTTTGGAAGATTAATATTGCTTTGCTTTTTCATATTTTTTGTTTCTGTGTTGTGATTTGTGTATCTAAAGACATTCCATTGGTTGGAAGTGTTAATCACTTGTAGCCTTTCATAGTTTCAGTATTCAGACAGGACAATGAAATCACCAGGTTGAGGTGAGTTGAGGTATTTCTTAACTCTGGACCAGTGGTATGGTTTGGTAGCGTTTTCCTATGTTCTAAAGTACTGAGCCTGATCCTCAGCACTGCTCAGATCAAGGCAAACTAGCTGGAATCTTTTGCAGAAAGACGGGTTACCCACTTCTGAGCTGTTTTCATTGCTTCCCTTTTTGTATATTGGGAGCTGCTGCTGGCTGTGGGGAGTTTTAAAGCCTATGGGTTGGATATGTTGTCACTTGTTCATTACCTCCCCCCTCCACCCCACTCCCCACCCCCGGCCCAGTTTGTATGTGTCAACAAGTATCCAAGCCTCTGGGTGACCACCAAATGCATTGAAGAGTGAGGGGTATGTCACTGAGGAATGGGTTCTGCCCTGGCTTGGGGGAGAACTCTGCTTGTAGGTCTCAACCCATCCAGCAGTTCATCTCCTTGTAGGGAGGAGTAGGCTGTGGAAATCCCATGAAAATTAAGTTGGGACAACCTAATGGAGGCTTTTAATGCTACCATAAGGGGTTTGCACTTGCATTTGAGACTTGTTCATAAAGCAGATCTATTTCAGGTTTCTAAAAAGGGAAATAATATAAGGAAGTAGAATAGAAATGTTTATATTAGCATTTAAAATGATTCATAGATTCATTTCTTAGAATTGATATCTGCTGCTGTATTGTCTATCTCCAAGTTAAGTTCATGACATTTTTACATTTGGGGTCAGAGTTATAGAAGAATGAGGTTCTGTTTAAAAAAAACAACAACTTTCTATTAAACTCATTTTTAAAAACGTTGCTAAGGAATTCTTTGTTATCATTGCAACATAAACTTTAAATATTATGTCAGAGAATTTTACCATATTAATACCCAAATGTAATATTTCCTAATTAAATCCAAACACTCACTGAATAATTTACAAAATGATAATTAAAAACAGATTGGTACTCTTTTGATGAGACATGCTTTTGTTTTCAGATACTTTCTCAATCTAAAATTTTAAGTCTGTTGGGAATGCTTAAACTTTCTTTCTTTCTTTTTTTTTTTTTTTTTTTGCCAGTCCTAGGGCGTGGGCTCAGGGCCTGAGCACTGTCCTTGGCTTCTTTTTGCTCAAGGCTAGCACTCTACCACTTAAGCCATAGCACTACTTCTGGCCTTTTCTATATATGTGGCTGAGGAATCGAACCCAGGGCTTCATGGATACGAGGCAAGCACTCTTGCCACTAGTATATAGGGAATGCTCAAACTTAAAATACACTTACATTGACTTAATGTCTCATCTTCTTTTATATTTTATTTTAATTTTGTTTTTGAGGCAGGCTCTTGCTATATATTCCAGGCTTGAACTTGTAATCTTCCTATCTCAGCATCCTGTGTCCTGGGGTCCCAGGCAGGCACCACCACCCCAGTTGCTAGTTTTAAGTCAATCTTAATATACTCTGTAGTTTATTTTAAATAACTGAGGTGTATTTGAGCTTTCTCCCAATAATAAACTTATGAATTGTTAAATGGTGTATTTATTCACCTACAAACCTCATAAAATAGTAAGGACTTGTTATCTTCTATTTTAATAATGGTATCAATTACTTTTGATGGTGTGACTTAACTATTTCAGTAGACAATTTAAAAACACATAAAATATGTTTGAAATTATTTCCTACATAATTACAAATTAACACCTGAAGTTGACTTGCTTCATTTCTTTCTTTCTTTCTTTTTTTTTTTGGCCAGTCCTGGGCCTTGGACTCAGGGCCTGAGCACCATCCCTGGCTTCTTCTCGCTCAAGGCTAGCACTCTGCCACCTGAGCCACAGCGCCCCTTCTGGCCGTTTTCCATATATGTGGTGCTGGGGAATCGAACCGAGAGCTTCATGTGTAGGAGGCAAGCGCTCTTGCCACTAGGCCATAATCCTAGCCCTCGTTTCTTTAGTAATTAAAATACCAGAAGTTTTCATTTCAAAATGTCAAAGTTAGTGCTACCTCTCTCCATAATCTCTTCCTTCATTACCAGAAGACTTTTCCTTAAGGGGGTCTCATTAATTTATCTGTATGTAAAAATTCAGACAAATAATTGATTACAATTACTTAGCTGGTTAAAATTTTTATATTTTTGGAGGGTACTTATTTATTCTTGTTCATCCTCATCCCACTGATGCTGGGTTTGTCTACTGGATTGGAATACAGTGTTAGTGGATATGACATGAAGCCCTAATAAACATGCTTGCATTGTCTGGCTTAGGTTTTACACACTGGTAAAACAATAAGGAGAAGAGTGTTTGCTGCATAGCTGCTGTCCTATCAGCTTGGGGCTTAGATTGCACATCTGCAGAATATATGTGAACCCAACCTGCAGCCTGAAGCAGGGTCTTCATTTATTCTCAGCCTAAGTCAGCCAGCATATAGACAGTGACAGTGTTTGTGCTTGAAAGCCATGGGATTTGGTTGCTTTGTTTATATAGGAGCATTGTGGCAATAGCTAATACAGCTATGATTTATTAAATCATACAGATATATCCTTTAAGAAAAAGCACAATTGGGGCTGGGAATATGGCCTAGTGGTAGAGTGCTTGCCTTGTATACATGAAGCCCTGGGTTTGATTCCTCAGCACCACATATATGGAAGAAGCCAGAAGGAGCACTGTGGCTCAAGTGGTAGAGTGCTTGCCTTGAGCAAAAAGAAACCAGGGACAGTGCTCAGGCCCTGAATTCAAGTCCCAGGACTGGCAAAAACAAAAAGAAAGAAAGAAAGAAAAAGCACAATTAGAAATGGCTAACCTACTAGCTCTCTGTTAAATTAACTTGAAAACAATAGCACACATTAAAGACTAGTTAAGAGTTTCCGGTGGTTAGTGGCCATTGCAAATTATATTTAGTAAAATGCCTGAAATAAGGAATACATTTTTCAAAAAGTTTTAAAATAAATTATCTGTTAGTATATGTCATCATCAAGTGGAATGATGTAGGAGCCACAGCTAATATTGGTTCAGGGTCTGATTACGTGTATGCTTGGCATTCTTTCCTTCTCAGAACAAGCCAGTTGGGTCATCAGCACATACTTAGCATTATTTGCCAGGTATTACCAAATGTGTATTGTACCGCTTCTGCTGAATGAAGAAACTGAGGCTTAGAAACATTAAGTGACTGGTTAGTTCAAGCTCTCATAGCTAGGAAGATCACAGTTAGGATCTAATGCAAGATTGGTCACGGCTTCAGAGAATATGTCACCATTATACTTGTATCCCTTATGCTTGGAAGGGTAGCATTAGGAGAAAGTGGCATTTCCAGATGTGCCTAACATTTGTGGGTGTGCTGTGTCTGATCATCTACAGAATCCAGAGATCATGATGACGACTTTCCTTGATATTCAGAAGCCTACATATACTTAGTGTGGACCCCAATCCCTTCCTGTAGCCCAATAAAAGCTGACACTTTTTCACGTTTTGACCTAACACCAAGTTTTATCCTCTGGTAGCTTTCCTCATGTGTCCCTAGAGGCTGCCTGGACTTGCCACATGGATGTGAAACCTCACCCTTTCTTATTTCTACTGGACATTATCTTCACCAAGCCTTTTATGAACTATGCAAATTAATAAAATCTTCCACTACTTTTCCTCTCTCAACTTTGATGCTTGACTGTAAAACCCGCCTCTCTCTCTTGCAGAGCAGCCTTTTCCTTCTGGAACTCCAGCTGGAGTATCAGTGTGTGCCTGCTTGTCTGTATCTCATTAAAGGAAAACAATGAAGAGCTTCTTTGGTAAACAACATAAGTTGGGATTAATCCCATCAGCCTGACAGCCCCCATTTAGCTCAATTTTAATTTTTTTAATTGAATTTCACTGAATTCTCAACATTGACTATTTTGTTCAGCTAACCTTAAATGGTGAGAACTGAAAGCATCTAAGAAAGAGCAACTCTTCTTAGATGAGAAATAAGATCTTGACTTTACATAACTAAGAAAAAGCCTATCTTTAGAATTTACTCGCTTCCTCTTTCCAAAATTGTGATTTACAAAAATTGCAGAGTAAATCTGGACGCAAGCTTTTTCTGTAGTTTCATCTGTAGTTGTTTTTTCCAGACAACTTTCCTGTTAGCTATACAGAGTATATTTCAGGAGTTCGAGGGCTTGATCTGTTCGCTCATTTGAGACATGGGGATAAGTTGACATAACCAGGAGATTTGGTTTTCCCATCCTATTAGAAAGCTGGAGGATCGCCCAGCCTGGAGTCTCATCTTGCATGCAATTGCCCCTAAAATTTTAATTCCTGTCAGAATTATTTTTAATGGGAGAAAACTGCATACCAATTAACCGGAAGAACTTCAGTTCCTTCTCGTTTCTAATATAATTTTCATTGACTCATCTTTAATTTAGAAAGCAGTCTTCCTAGATTGGCAGGCATTAGTTTCTTATGAGAGATATTGCTTTAATGGGCTTTTGAGGGGTTTGGGTTTTCTTATAGCCCATGATTACAGTGGAACTGTTTTGTTTTTAACTTAACATTATTTATTAAACAAAGCATTGCACTGGGATTTAGTCACACATATAAAATATAAGGGAGAGAGAGGAAATGATGAGGTAGATCCTAAATGTGAGCCACACTTGGATTGATGTGTTTTTAGAGTCCACTCAGGAACGCTGGAGTTCAGATTCTATACTATGAGTTCCATCATTCTAAGATCATATGAAAAGTACTTTATCTTGTGTGAGACATGATCAAATTCTCTAACCTTCTTAAACCTTTCATTCCTTAGCTGTTAAGGTTGGGCTATGTTGCCTTTCCACACAAGGGTATGGTAAGGGTCAGATGCAAGCAGTCTGTGTGAAACTGAACAGTACCTGAAGCATTAGTGACTGTGCCAAGAAAAGTCAGCAAGGTAGAGGAGAAGAAAGGTGGCTCCACTGCTGCAGTGTGGTTGGAGATGGACAGTCCTCTAATCCTAAACGGTGGAAAGGTAGTGGGGAAGGCACTCTCAGCCTAGGGCACAGTGATGGCAGGGAGTCTAACTGGCCCTCAGGAAAGCCAGTTCCAGTCATTGTGGGTAGCACTGAATATCTTCAGTGTACTTGGGTACCATGTACCATGGCAGTCACTAGAGACACAATGACAAGCGAACAGAACTTTCATCTCCTAGCAATTCTCAATCTGTTCGTGGACTGCCCTCCATGCGTCTCCTGCAGGAGTAAGCCGGGATGGACAGGCTGGGCAGGGTATGGTCAGGACAGAAAAGGAACTGTTTTTGTGTATTTGATTTCAGCCTCTAGTAGCTAAGATTATAGGCCTGAGCTACTAGCACCAACCAATGCATGGGATTTTTTTTTTCAAATTTTTATTATCAAACTGATGTACAGAAAGGTTACAGTTTCATACGTTAGGCACTGGATACATTTCTTGTACAGTTTGTTACCTTGTCCCTCATACCCCCCTCCCTCCTCCCCCTTTCCCTTCCCCCCCCCCCCCCACGGAGGTATTCAGTTCACTTACACCAAACAGTTTTGCAAGTATTGCTTTTGTAGTTGTTTGTCTTTTTTTACCCTGTGTCTCTCAAATTTGGTATTCCCTTTCAATTTCCTACTTCCAATACCAGTAATGCATGGGATTTTAACTTCATATTTTACACTCAAAGCTAAGTCATTAGGCAGGTGTTGGTGTTTTACACCTGCAATTCAATCTACTCAGGAGACTGAGATCTGAGGATCCTGGTTCAAAGCCTACCTGGGCAGTTAAGTACCTAACTAGCTAGCAGAAAGGTGGAAGTGGAGGTGTGGCTCAAGTGGTAGAGTGTGAGCTGTGAGCAAAAAAAGTCAAGCAAGAGCACAACGCTCTGATTAGAAGCCCCAGTACACACACTCTCTCTCTGCCCTCTCTCTGTCTCTCACACACACACCACACACACACACACACACACACACACACACTCAGACACATGCATCATTAGTCATTATTTATGTTTTTCTTTGATAAGTTTTAAAGGAAATAAATGTGTATTATTTGTGCTAATGAGAGAACCTATTGACGAAAATTCCACCCAATTAGTGGTAATCATTTTTTGTTCTAGAATGTCTTAGGGTTTTCTTTTCTACATAAGGATTTCTTTGTTAGACAAATAATGAAAAAAAACACCTTTCTCTTTCTAAATATAAAACAACTGGATGGGAGTGAGGGGAGACAGTCCAAAAGATGCCAAGTCATATAGGGTGTTAGTCTAGGATTAAGAACTCATTGCAGAAACTCCACAGGTTGATGGGATGCTAAACAAAATCCCTTACTATAGCTAATGCATTATGCTAGTGGAGTTGCCACTTTAGTGTCTACTTCAAGGTAAATATTTAAAGAAAATATGGGCAAGTTTGTGCAAAAACAAAGTCTTGGATAAACATGCTGGTCTTAATTGTCTTTGCTGTATAAATCCCAGAGTGGCACCAGTGTGGCCCAAGTCCTCACTGTGTTACTGTAAATTCACATGCTGTTCTGGATGTTTTGGGAGGTAGTAGCCAACTCATACTCAGGATTCAAGGGGGAAAGAGAGAGAGAGAGAGACAGACAGACACAGACACAGACACAGACAGACAGACAGACAGACAGAGACAGAAACAGAGAGTGTATGAGAGTAATATGTATCTATCTAAATACACACACATACAGTCTCTAACCTGATTTTTCTGGGCACATCTGGACCAATCTTTGGGATGTGTTGACTTGGGGAATGTTCACGTGCATTTATGAGGCTGCACTTTGCTCTGACAGACAGTTCGTTGTTATTACTGGCTGTAGGCAGGCCTGAAAGGGCAGAGTCAGGAAGAACAAAGAATTTATAGTACTGAACTTTCAGTAAATGTGTTGATGTCAGGAAAAGAGTTGAGTCCTTTCTTGATAAGAAGTGTTCATTTTAAACAGCTGTGAATGTACTTTCTGTGATTGACTCCTGCAAGTAACAGCAGGGTGATTCATACACTGCGGGTCACAAGATGAATTTGGGTAACTGATCCCTTGATGAAACCAGAGAGAAGTAAATACTGGAAAAGGTGACCTGGGAGGCTGATCCTGGGAACAGAACACAGAGTCTTTTACAACTTGATGTTCCTGCCCCAGGCTTAGATTTGTCTACTTCTCTCCTTGGAGCCCTCACCCTCCACTCCTTACTATAAATCAACTTAGTAGTAGCTGTGTGGATGCAGAATACGGCATTCCTAACTCTCAGTAGCATTCCCATCTTGATGCTCAAGGAAATGTGAGGTGTCTTTCCTAATCTGATTTAGAATTTTGGTCAACACTTGGCTGGCCCTATGAGGAAATGCTTGAATCTGAAGGGGTCTGGTGAGAACTTGTTTGTTTTTTAATTGAAGGTGCATATATCCTGAATAGCTGCCTGGGTATACCCAATGTGACTTGAATTTGGAAGCCAGCTGTTTCAGGATTCCATGTTGAACCACTGGTGTTAGAATCTATAGCATTTGAAATACAGTCTAATAACTGTGCATGTAGGTATCATTTTTCAAAGAATGAATGGTTGCTTTTAATTTCCCCATAGATAGTTTAGCAGGTATTAGGTATTTAGGAATCATACTCTTGTTCAACTCTTTCTTAGGAGTAAGCCATTTATTCCATACTTCTTATTTCACATATAAAATGTACATATCATTCTGGCCCCTTCTTTCTGAAGATGTCATATAGGAAATACTCTTGGTGATTAAAGCCTTTTTTTAAAAAAAAAATTAGCCATACTTTAGATTGGACTCAAGAGCATGTGCTTGCTAAGGAAGTGCTCTACCAGTGAAATAGCCTGAAAATATCAGAAATAAATGGTAAAATTTTAGGGCCTTAACAATCCAATGTTTTGTTATACCTATGAATAATGGTGCAAACATTGCATAGCATAAGAACAGAATCATGTAAATAAATGTCATTACTGTTTTATCTTTATTCATTATTCATTCTTTATGCTTTAATCTTTTTTTGTTTTGTTTTGTTTTTACTAGTCCTGGGGCTTGAACTCAGGGCCTCAGTACTGTCCCTGAGCTTCTTTTGCTCAAGGCTAGCACTCTGCCACTTGAGCCACAGCACTACTTCGGGCTTCTGTTTATGTGTTACTGAGGAATTGAACCCAGGGCTTCATGCATGTTAGGCAAGCAGTCTACCACTAAGCCACATTCCCAGCCCTTATTCATTCTTAATGAATTTATCTGTTTAGATTTTATAGTCTGTTAAATGTTTGTAATGACGTTATAAGAAGCACATGTCCATACATGTCTTTTTTAAGATTCTACTTCTTATGGACAAATTTGACTCAAGTATATTGCATTCAAGTTGTAAATATCACAACAAAACCCCCTTTTATTTTTTATGCTAATAATTTTTAACAGATTTGGCTTCTTAGTCCCCAGCACAAAAATTCCAGTGATAAGGATCTAAGAGGCCTTATAAGAATGGACTCAGCCGGTACTTGAAGTATTACCCATTTAGGGGGCTTGATTTTGCATAATTTTCAAATCATCTGCCGTGAAACCTAAACCCCAGCTGTTCTTCAAGATAAGCCCTGGTGACAGAGTGGCTGTGAAAGTACCATGTCACAAATGTAGTCTGAGCAGACTCAGGATGGCTGAACTGTGGCCCCTTTCTGTTTGGAAAGAAAGGAATATAACTGCAAGCGGTGGTATTCAATGTCTTGTTTGCTTTGTTTGGAGAAATGACTGAGTTTTCTATGAAGTCATTAGCAGGAAGAATGTACATGTAAGTGCAGAGGCAGATCTGAAGGATTAGACAGAGGGCCAGGATCTCAACATGGAGTGAAGATGTAATACAGCCTACACTTCTGTAGGAACCACAGTAACAGCAACAGCTAGCACATAGTGAATGCTCCTCATTTATTAACACCAATACCATCTGTTGATTATTCTGCACAAGGTAGGACCTCTCTTAATACTTATTTTAGAGATGAAGCAGTCAAGGTTTATAGCAAATCTTGTGCACCTTTGATATTTAGGGGCCCTGATGATGGAAACCATGCTCTTATAACCTCTACATCATACGGTTGCCATGAATTTGAAAGGTGAATTTCTGACCCTCCCGTTGATGTTAAAGGAGGTGGCCCTGATTGTTCTAAATTGTTCAGAAAGTGGCTCAATTCTCACACTAATTCTAAACTAAATGAACAAACAAATAAGTCAAAAAATAAAGAAAGAGGCCTGTTCCAACAGGCATTGAATATTGACTATTGTGGGTGTCTCTCATGAGGGATTAGGAACCTCTCACAAAGACTGAGGAAATGGGGGCTGGGAATATGGCCTAGGTGTAAAATGCTCGTCTCGTATATATGAAGCCCTGGGTTCGATTCCTCAGCACCACATAAATAGAAAAAGTTGGAAATGGTGCTGTGGCTCAAGTGGCAGAGTGCTAGCCTTGAGCAAAAAGAAGCCAGGGACAGTGCTCAGGCCCTGAGTTCAAGCCCCAGGACTGGCAAAAAAAACCCAAACCAAGCAAAAAAGACTGAGGAAATGGAGGTAACAAAGCAAGGAAAGCAATCCCAATGGCCTGGAATGAAATCAGAGGGATAGAAATCCAGTGCAGACGTAAGAAGACCTTGACAAGTGATTTCTTACATTGTCTCCCCTGTGGAGGGCTGGAGTTGTCTGGAGTCAGATGCATAGCTATAAGTCAGGGCTAATTGAATAGATTCTGCTCAGAGGAAGGAGAAGCAAGGGCACCAAGCCAGGTAGGCCATTACAGACTGGCTCAACTGTGTGTTACAGTTCCAGGCAAGAGGCTAATTTTACTAACATCATTTCTCCACCCAATGCTGCAATGGGAGCCGACATCATGTGGCAGTGACATTAGATAACTGAGGAGTGCGGAGGAAGAAGGTGAATTTTCATAATATAATTACAGAACCTAATAGCATCCTTTCATATGTATTTTATGGGTTGGTTTAAGTTGTTATTCACTTGCTATCGTTCAAAACACAGTATGTTGTATAATACTGATTGTAGAGTTTACTAAGCCAGTCAAAAAATCGTTAGGAAGAATAATGAGTTAAGACATTGCTTTCCATTTGTAATCATTTGTTTATTTGGCCTAAATTTTGCAGACTATATATGATTTGTATATTTCCTTTTGTACCTCTAGAAAATAAATATTCAGTGTAGCAGTGTTTTTACGAAGAGTTAGGTTTTTGTGTGTTTTGGTAGTACTGAGGTTTTAACTCAGGACCTGTGCTTGCTGGGCAAGCATTCTGGTACTTGAGCCACACCTCCATCCCCTTTTGCTTTATCTTTTAAAAAGTCTCTTAAACTTTCCTTTAAAGAACCTAGTTGGCTTTATTTGTACTAAGATGTTATTTTCCCAAAGATGACATTATGTAAGGTCATTTCCATCAGAAAAGTATCTTGCTGAACCTGTTTTTTTCTGCCTGATAAAGAGCTTTGTTACTATGAAACAGGTCTAAAATATACAAAAGAAAAAAATGCTAAGACACAGAATGCATCCAAGAAATACAGTCCTTCTGTTCCATGCGTATTTATAGCAGAACCCTTCCTGTGCAGCCCCTCCCTCCTGCCCCATACTAGAGTTTGAACTCAGGACCTCATACTTGATAAGTGGGTGCTCTATTGCTGATCTACACTCCAGCCTGGCTTTTTGCTGGTTACTTTGAAATTTAGCAGACTTTCTGCCTGGGCTTGCCTTGAATTACAGTCCTCAGATCTCAACCCCCTGAATACATAGTATTATTATTTGTGTAAGCCACCAGCATCTGGCTTGCACTGAGTCATTTTGAGATCCAGTGCCACTTCCTACCCAGCACATACCTAGATTGAAGTCCTACTGCTTTCCACTATAGTTGAGGAGTCTTACATATTTGTGGAGGGGGGTCACCAGGGCTAAGCTGGCCTCAAACTATAATCCTCCTGATCTCAACCTCCAAAGTGGCTAAGATTACAGACATGAACCACCACCAGTACCTAGCAATTCCTATTTATCTGTGAGTCTCATCTCACAGTAGAAGGGCAGAGAGTGAGTGTGGGCTCAGCTTGTGACTGGTCCTATAGTAAGCATTACCACTGAATTGGCTGGGACTTCCCCTCTGTCACTTTACCTGTCTGACTTTGTCTTCTCCTGTATCAGTGGGATAAATACCTATCTTGCAGCGTCCCAAACGAGGAAAGAATGTATGTAGAGCTGCAAATGTAGGTTTCCAATAAAACGAACTTATCTCCCTTTGGCATCTAAGCCTTAAGACTATTTCACTCCAGGAAGCTGTGTCATTTTAGATAAGATAATACTTTCCATGTGTTTCCTGCCTCCCTGGGTCCTGCACTCCCTGGTCACTGCTGCTAGGTGTGCCCGGGTGCTGAGAGCTTGGGGTGCCTCCTCCATCATGGGCAGTGACTATTATTTAATAACCTTAATCTTTTCAGGAAATTTTTGCTTTGAGCCTTTCTACCACGAACCTTGAACTCTATATTTTCTTTTTTTTTTTGGCCAGTCCTGGGCCTTGGACTCAGGGCCTGAGCACCATCCCTGGCTTCTTCCCGCTCAAGGCTAGCACTCTGCCACCTGAGCCACAGCGCCCCTTCTGGCCATTTTCCATATATGTGGTGCTGGGGAATCAAACCGAGAGCTTCATGTGTAGGAGGCAAGCACTCTTGCCACTAGGCCATATTCCCAGCCCCTATATTTTCTTTTAAACTATATATTCTCTTTCATCTTACTCTGTCCACTGCTTTGTTCCAATTGTGGTACTTCATGCAACCAACCTGTATCAGTTAGGAGGCTTTTGGATATAGAATGCAAAGAACCAGATTTGATTTGAATAAAAATATAAAGGGATTGTATTTCTACATACTCAACTGAATGATTCCTCACTAGGTTCTATTTCTGTGTGATTATTTTTTCTTTGTGGAGTTAGAACTCAGGGCCTTACCTGCTAGGCAGGGACTCTACTGCCAAACCATGGCTCCAGATCTTTCTGCACTTTTTAAACTTGCTATTATTAAGTAGTTACACAAAGGGGTTATAATTCCATGAGGTTGGACAATGTCACTTCATCCTTTGTTCCCCATTTTCTTCCTCCCATTCCTACCCACAAGTTACATAGTTAATTTTTATTTTTTAATTTTGTTCTTTTCTTTATTGTCCAAGTTCTGTACAGAGGAGTTACAGTTTCATATGTAGGGCAGTGTGTACATTTCTTATCCAACTTGTTACCTCCTCCCTCACATAGTTTATTTTTAATATGGTATACATTGAATGCAGTGACTGCATTTGCTCAGCCTTCCTCCTTCTTTTCCTGTGCCATCCCTCTTAAAAAAACAAACATGTTTTCATTTTGATAAACTGTATGTTAGTTGTTCAGAGGAGTTATGCCTTTGGACTCCTCCTCTCCATACACCCTCCTTTAGTCCATTTGTGTGTAAATGTATTGAGTCCTGTATAGGTTATCAGGTCCCAATATATTTTATATCTGGCTTCCACATATGAGAGAAAACATGTGCTGTTTGTTTCTCTGAGTCTGGCTTATCACTTAATGTGATTTGTTCTAGGTTCATCCATTTCCCTGAAAATGACATATTATTCTGATGGATGAATAAAATTCCTCTGTGTAGTCCACATTTTATTGATCTACTCATTGTTGTAGGGCATCTGGGTTGGTTCCATAGCCTGGCTATTGTGAATAGTGTAGCAGTAAACATGGGTGTGCAAAGGTCTTTATGGTATCATGACTTGTGATGCTCTTGGTAGATGACCAACAGTGGTGGGTTTGGGTCTAGAAAAGTTCTGTATTTAGGTTTTTGAGGAATCTCCAAACCACCTTCCAGAGTGCCAGTTGACATTCCCACCATCAGAGTAATAGAGCTCCTTTTCCTTCACATCCCCACCAGCATTGTTTGCTTGCTTGTTTTTGAACTACTGAAATCAATGGAACCTAGGATTTTCTTGGTGGAAAGTTTTTATTATTGATTCAGTTTTGAAATAGGTATGGACATGTTCATACTTTCTCTTTGTGGTGTCAGCTTTTGCAGGAGATAATGCTGTCTCATTTTTTTAAATAGAAGTACCACAGACACAGCAAGATACAAATGCAAAATTTATTGCTCTAAAGTTGTTCTTCTTCTAACATTTGTAAGCTTTGTACTAATGACCCTCTTTATTCATGCTTGTTGTTTAGAGTTACCCACTGTTTCTTCCTTTCCTTCATGAGGTTTAGAACCTTGTCATCTCAAAGAACCAACTTTTATCTTTGATGATCTTCTCTCTTGTATTTCTGTCTGTTTCACTTTTTGCTGATATTTTTAACTTTCTTTTATTTAAGTTGCATTCTTTATAACTTTTCATTAGGGCTTTTCAGCTTAGTGCTTTATTTGATTTGTTTTTTTTCTGAATAATTATTTATTTATTGTCAAAGTGATGTACAGAGGGGTTACAGTTTCATACGTAAAAGTAGTGTATTTGATTTGTTTTGATGAATAAATATTGATTGGGTTTACTGTGTCATTTCAGCACATGCACACAGTGTACACTGATCAAGTCAGGATGGTGAGAATCTCTCTCCTTATTGCTTCCTTGTGATTGGACCCTTCCAGCTCCTTCCTTCTGGGTCTTGGTGTGTGTGTTTTTTGTTTCTTTTTTTGCCAGTCCTGGGCCTTGAACTCAGGGCCTGAGCACTGTCCCTGGCTTCTCTTTGCTCAATGCTAACACTCTATCACTTGAGCCACAGCGCCACTTCTGGCCGTTTTCTATAAATGTGGTGCTGAGAATCGAACCCAGGCCTTCTTGTATACAAGGCAAGCACTCTTACCACTAGGCCATATTCCCAGCCCCTTCCTTCTGGGTCTAATATCTAGTAGGATATTAGGATCTGTAGCTATCCCCTATGCTGTACAACATCAGAACTCATGTATTTGTGTCTTTCTTTTGTCTTTCTTCTCCTTACTCACAACCACCTCTTGCTTTCCAACCTCTAGTAATTATTAATCTACATTCAGATCAACAAGCTTGGACATAGGAGAGAGAAAATTGTCTTTATGGGTCTGGCTTATTTCCCCTGACATAATATCCTCTAGTTCCATCCATTTCACTACAACTGACAATAGATTTAACAAGCTTGGGTGCTTTCCCTGAGCTTTTTTGCTCAAGGAAGTGGCCTAACACTTGCTACAGCTCCATTTTCAGTGTTTTGTTTTTTGTTTTGTTTTGTTTTTTGGTGGTGGGGATAAGAGTCTCATGGACTTTCTTGCCCATACTGGCTTTAAACCATGATCCTCAGATCTCAGCCTCTTAAGCAGCTAGAATTACAGGTGTGAGCCATTAATGCCTGGCTTGTCTAAATCTAGTATCCTCACTAATTACTTTGTCTGATGTATCTGAGAAAGGTATGTTTGAATTTCTCACTAATTTTTTTCTTTCCTCTATTTTGTTTTTTTCAATATTATTTACTATGTAATTTTGATGTTACTTGGTATCAAATGTAAAATTGTTACTTTAAATAGTGAATTTAAACTTTCATAGTTTGAAGTCTACCTATTCAAGTAATTTCTTTTGTTTGTTTGTTTTTGGCCAGTCCTGGGCCTTGAACTCAGGGCTTGAGCACTGTCCCTGGCTTCCTTTTGCTCAAGGCTAGCACTCTGCCCCTTGAGCCACAGCGCCACTTCTGGCCGTTTTCTGTATATGTGGTGCTGGGGAATTGAACCCAGGGCCTCATGTATATGAGGCAAGCTCTCTTGCCACTAGGCCATATCCCCAGCCCCAACAATCACCTATGTCTGATAGTTTACATACTACTGACCCACATTTTCATTTTATATATACTTAAAATTTCATCATAAAACCACTGTAATATTCAGATAAACTCATTAAAATTTATTTACATTTGCCTTTTCCAGTTTCCTTGTTCGTCCTTGAATCCTTGAGCTTCAATGTGGGAGCTGAGAACATTCTTTATTATTCTCTTGAGATTGTTGATGAAAAATTCTCTAAACAAAGGGAAAACATCTTTCACTCCATTCTTGAAGCGTACTTTCACTGATGGAGAGTTTTAGGTTTGCCTTATTTTTTTTAATTCTTTGAAAATATTGCCCTATATCCTTTGGCTTGATTCTTTTGGAAAAACAGCTGTTGGCCTAACATTTGCTCTTTTGAAGTTCATTTTTTTTTCTTGGGTTTCTTTTAATACTTTCTATTCCACTTTTATTTTCAGCATTTTTATTATGTTGTTTCAGGACATGCTTTTCTTTCTTCTTGCTTTAGGTTCATAGATCTTGAGTCTATTGATTTTGCCAATGTTGGAAAAGCTTTCACCACTATCTTCTTAAATACTGTGTCTTTTTGTTCTCCTTTTCCTCTCATGATTTTTTTGTCTTAACTTTTGGAACATGCGTGAACAGACACTGGAGACCTCTCTGTCTCACTCCCTGCCATTCAGTGCTGTCCCTCATTTGTCTCTATTTACCTGTTTTTCCAACAAACCAATCATGCCTCTGGGTTTGGGGAAATATCATTTCTTGGCCTGCAACACTGTTTCCAAGGTATATCCAAATTCATTTCCTCACAGAATTGAGGTCTCTTCTCAAACATGACTTTACCACTGATGTTTTTTTTTTTTTCAGAGAGATCCTAAGATCTCTCTACCTGTCTCCCTCCATCTTAATATAAACTCCAGAACAGAAGAGTCATTTTTGTTTACAGCTATGTCCTAACTCTGGGATAGTGGCTGGATCAGAGCAGGTGCTCTATAAGTACCTGTGTGAAAAATGGAACAAGGATTACTGAATGATGGATACAGAAAGATAAAGTTCTCTATAGATAGTAAAGAATCATTGTGAGGGAAAAAAATATGTGAGAAAATGAGGGCGGGGGTCACACTGTTCAAAAAGGAATGCACTCATTAACCTTCTTATATAACTGTAACCCTCTATACATCACTTTTACAATAAAAATGTTTAAAGAAATAAGTAAAGAGAATCAGACAAGGAGAGAGAACAAACTAAGCAAGGCTTTACTTTCTCCCATCGATGTTTTCTTTTTATACAGTTAATATTATTGCCCATATTTCTATCACTCTTACCTAAAGTAGCCAGATAAAATATTATGTGTGGAAATATTGTATTTATTAGTTTAAATTTAGTTTTGACATTTGCTTCACAAATTTTAATGACATATAAAATTTATATTTTTTAAACTTACAAAACATGATTATTTCCAGAAAAATCAATGTATAAATAGACACAAAAATCTTTCAGTGGTTTTTATAATGCAAAATTATTCTAATTACACATAAAGTGTGTTAAATTACTTTGGTAATGTTCCTAAACATAAAGGCTAAAACTAGTCAGCATCTGGATACTGACTGACCTATTTCTTTTTGTGATCTTGGGTCAATCTATTTACTGGGTAGATTTTTTATGACTCATATGATTATCATTTTATGAGCCCCACCAAAAAAAGAATAACTTAAGTGATCTTTTCAGCATCTTTTGTAAGTATCTTTTCCCTAAATAAACCATAAATCCATGGATACCACTAGCCCTACACATAACATGCAGACATTATACTTACTCAGACAAACTCTGTAGAGCAGATAAAGCTACTTGACTAGAGAGTCTTGACTGCTAATAATATTTTTACCTCACTGGTGCTCATGGTATTTTTTCTGGGTTGCTAGAGGTCAGCACGCCATCCTGATATTCCTGGGCTGTGCTACTTTTCCAGGAATGTCTCAAAGGTATCCTGCCTGAGAGAAAAGAAGCCACATTGTGACATGTTGCTGCTCTCAAAGAGAACAAGAATGGCCTCTGTCTCATTATGAACAGATGACATCATCAACCCAGTCAGTGCTCTCCCTCCCTCGCCCCTCCCCCATGTGTTTTCTTGTTAGAATGAATCTAATGATAAATGATTCCTAGAGAGGAAGAAAGGAGAGAAACACCCCAGCTCCCAGCCTTTGCTGTCCCCACTCTCTACCTCTGACATAGGACTGTTAGAGGCTGATGGGAGCCAGGGGATGATTTGAGGCTGGGCAAAATGTCCCTGCTAGAAACCCTGAGCTCATAAGGTTTAAGAATATTCTGGGGGTTGTCTAAGCCACCAGGGTTATAAAGGGCACAGCATTACCACAGCTGAACCAAAGTTTAATATGATTCCTACTTTACCACCCATGGTGACCTAAGCAGTAGTAGTATAGCCCAGGTTCACCAAAAGGCCAACATGCTCTTTCCTTAGTGGAATAGAGAAAAAGAGACTGACCAGTTGCTTATAGATGAATCTATTTTTTATTTTATTTTAAAATTCTTTTGAAAAATACTTTTATAATAATCCCTAAATTTAAAATATAACAAAAACTCTACATACATTCACCAGTTAAAAATCACAGTGGCCTCCAGAAGGAACTATGTCTCAAGTTAAAAAACCTAGTGGCCAGGTATCCATCACTCATGCCTGTAATCCGAGCTACTCAGGAAGCTCAGACATGAGAATCAAGATTCAAAGCCAGTGCAGCGAAGTGCAGTGCAATGTAGGCAGGAAAGTCTGTGAAACCCTTATCTCCAGTTAACCACCTGTAAGTTAAAAATGGAACTATGTCTCAAATAGTAGAGTGTCAGCCTTGAGAAAAAGAAAAGTTAAGGCACAGCACCAAGGCTAAGCAACCAAAATAAAGAAAGCCTGGGGTTCCATCATTAGAAGTGGGGATTATTTCTCAGAAGGAAGTTTGAGTGTTCTCTCTGTGAGATGGTTACTGTGATGAAGGAGGAGAGGGGACCGAGGACACTCCTGGGATCTAGGCTTAGAAAGGTGGGTGTCGCCATGACCCCAGTGTCACATTTTTGGAAACTGAACTTAGGCTACAATCATCTAAGAAGAGAATGAGAAACAAGACAGGTTATTAAATTAGAGTAGAAAACAAACCACACGGAAATCAGTACTCATGTGGCAAGAAAATCAAAACAGAAAATTGACTTTTTCCAAAAGAGCAGCACAGCAGAGATGCTTCCTGTTCCTCTAGAGAAAGACTGTCTCTAATCACATCTTCTCTGTCACCCGTAAATATGTCTCTGCTCTCTTATTCTCCAACTCTAGTTTTCCTGTTTTTTATTTGGTCCTCAGAACACGTCTTCTGCTTCAACATGCCTCTGACAAGGCAAAAGTTCTAGGCCTTAGATCTGTATCAGCAAGGATGTGATTTAAAAGAGTTGCAGAGATTCACAGCTCTCCAACAGATGGAAAGAGGGGCTGTGTGTTGTAGGAGTCAGAGGACCCAGGGCTTCATTTAGGACTTCTGTAAACTAATCATCTAATCTTGATTTTTTTTTTCTGGCTATAGTGGCTTATGCCAGAAAAGGTTCACCTGTAGACATTTTAGAAAGTAGATGTTTAGGGTGAGGGGATAAAATTCTGTTTTCCTTCAGAGAAATAGGTTTTGTGCCATTTTCTTGTCAAAATCTTCTCTTTTAAGTTGGGATCCTGTTTTTAGGTATGTCCTCCTTTCCCCACCCCTCCATCCCCGCTTTTATTTTTCTTCCTTTGGCTAGTGGAGAGCAAATGCCATTGATGTGGTCCAAAGAGGATCTTCTTTTCAGTACTGGAAAACCCCCTGATCCAATGTTTATGACAAACATTTTAAATTAAGTCAATTCAATTATTATGAATTAAATCTCTAATTTAAGTATATCTTGGGCAACTGAAATATATGCCAGCTGACCCTTATCCAGATTTCTATAGAAATAGCAGTCTTGCAACACAGTTTGTTCTTGGCCTATGCCAAGATTCCTGGCTAGTTTAAGTGCATTTTTTGACCCTAAAAAGGAAAACTTCTGCTAACAAAATGTGTTGGAGTATGTACTTAGGTGCTTGAGAGGCAGGCTTAACAGTTCACTGAAGTTTCAAGGCACAATTCTTTGGCCTTCCCCTCAGCCCTTAAGACCTTGTAATATTGTATTGTTTCCATCTGAACTCAGACAGTGGAAGGGATTGCAGAAAGAAAGATGTTAGGCAGTAATGTTTTTCTCTGTGAGGTAGAGTCTTCATGCCAGGAGAAGTGGAGCAGTCAGTCATACTGTTCTTTCGAATGACCCAATAAAATTCTATTTCAAAGGACAAACTATATTTTAGCAGTACAAGATTTACTTACCAAATGGGCTGCTATTGCACATGGATCTAGTACAGATGAAATAATAGCATGGGGAAAAACTAGCTGTGTGTTACAATATGCCTAATGCAAATGCAGAGGCTATGATAATGTTACATGCTCAGTTGAGGGAATGGCAGGGTTGTTGTGTTCAGAACTTTGGTGTTAATCTGTTCAAACCTATGCTCACTATGATAGAAGTCATGTTTGCAGCACAGTCTGTGGGATGAAGCAGTTTTCTTTTTTGTTTTCTTCTGGTTTGTTTATTACACAGAATCCAACAAGCTAGGAACAATTGGGCCTAGTAAAGAAAATGCCTTTCCAGAATTTAGTAATGCTAACGTCACCTTGCCCAATGCTGATATCCTGAGACATCAAGGCTTGTCCAACTCATTTACCCTCCTGTCATTGTGGTTATGGGTTTGCTCTATCAAAATGGAAAATAAAATTTGACAGAATAAACTTACACATGGTGCTTTGGATCAAATCTACATATATATTCTGAAAATTGTGTCCCTTTGATATTTATCCTTTCTTATCCATCTAGTAATTTGTTTAATATAAATTTATGTATTAAAATATTAAATTATTTTAAAGAGCTATGTTAGAGAGATTAGCCCCCTCTCTGTGGGATGAGATGAAATATTTTCCTCAGTTTTTGTGCCAGTCCTGGAACTTGAACTCCAGTCCTGGGCACTGTCCCTGAGTTTTTTTTTGCTTAAGATTATCACTCTACCACTTGAACCACAACTCTACTTCTGGCTTTTTAATGGTTAATTGCAGATGAGAGTCTCACTGATTTTCCTCCCCAGGCTGGCTTTGAATCACGAGTCTCAGATCAGCTTCATGAGTAGTGAAGATTATAGGCATAAGCCATCAGTTCCTAGCTCTTGATTTTTTTTTTTTTTTTTTTTTTTTTTTTTTTTTTTGGCCAGTCCTGGGCCTTGGACTCAGGGCCTGAGCACTGTCCCTGGCTTCTTCCCGCTCAAGGCTAGCACTCTGCCACTTGAGCCACAGCGCCGCTTCTGGCCGTTTTCTGTATATGTGGTGCTGGGGAATCGAACCTAGGGCCTCGTGTATCCGAGGCAGGCACTCTTGCCACTAGGCTATATCCCCAGCCTAGCTCTTGATTTTTTAATTACAGTTTTCCCCCCTACATAGTTGTATTGATTTCTTTTGTCCTTAAATTTTAAATGACAGGCTTTCCCACTCCACACTAACAAAAAGTTCTCCCACTTTTTTCTAGCATTTTTATCATTGCACTTTTAAATATAAATCTTTGGTTCTTTGGAATTTACCTGATACACAGAATGAGACATGAATACAATATATTTAGATGCCTTTCTGAAGACAGTTTTTCATATTTTGAGATTTCATGTTTATTACATACCTAATTCTGTATACATTGAGCTGTGCCTTGTTTTGTTATGTTGATTAGTGTCTATTCTTGCATTAGAACATTTTTAATGATTGTACCTTTATATATTTTATAATAAGTACTTTCCTCATTCTTACTTCTTTGTGGAGGTAAAATTCTTATTTTATTTTTTAGTTAATACTTTAGAATTTGCTTATCTAATTGTTCCCCCAGCCCTTCTCCAATTTTGGTATTGTTATAATTACAATAAATATATAAATTAGCTTAGGAAGAACTCCCACTTTGAGGTTGAGTCCTCCAATGGTATGTCTTTCCCTTTGAACAAATCTTTGTTTTTCAGGAATGCAGTAAATTCTGTTCACAGCCCAGAGTGGTGGTGCACACACCTGTAGTCCTGCTGCTTGGGAGGCTGAGACAGGAGGATGGCAAATTTGGGGCCTGGCTGAACTACATAAGGTGACCTGGTCTTAAATAAACAAACAAAAGGGTTTATACAGATCTAGAATATTTCTAGGGTTTCTTAGCTATTCATTTGTTACTGTTGCCATTACACATGGAGTCTTCCTCACTTGATCATTCACCTTTGAGCATCTGAAATCTGCAAATCTGTATATCTTTCTGTTTTACTAAATTTTATTTCTAGTATAGTTTTAGTTGAATATTTGAATTATTCCATATGAATTGGAAATCGTTTTAATCGGAAATAGTAAGTTTTATTTTCTTCTCTAGGATTTTTATGCCTCCAAATAGTGTTCCTGTTATTAGTTGTGTTGTCTAATATCCAATACTGTGAAGTAAGGGTGGTGACAAGAGGTCATCCTTTGTTCCTGACCTGTGTGGGTGTACACTTCACTAGGATCAGTCCACTAAGCATATTTGCTTTGGGAGCAATGTTGACTTTATCAAATCTAGAAGGTGTGCTAGTTATTTTTATCATTGCTGTGATGAAACACAGCTTAAGAGAGGAAGGATTACTTTGGCTCACAATTTCAGAGGTGCCACCATCATGACAGGTGGGACCTGGTGGAACAGGGCAGCTCATGTCATGGTGGCCAGGAGGCAGAGAAAAGGGAACACAGGAAAAAGCCAGGGTAAGACAGAATCCCAGGAACACACCTGCAGTGACCCATTTCCTCCAATTAGGCCAAACTGCTACCTTTCACCACCATCCAATAAGATGCTTTGAATTCATCAAGGGATTGATCTACTGGTAAAATCAGAGACCTCAGCATCTAATTGTCTCTAGACACAACTTCATACACCCATCCAGAAGTGTGATTTACTAATTTCTAATTAATCTAATCGAGTTAACCGTCAAAACTGACCATCACAAAGAAGGTATACATCTGTTTCTAAGTCACTGGATTTAACCATATTTCTTAGTAATAGGAAAGTGCTACACATGTACTTGGAACCTCCTGACCATGATGGATCAACACTGTAAAACTATAACTTAGGGCTATTTTGTCTACCTCTCTGCCATCATGATTAGTAAATTACACACAAGGAGGTTGCAATTATCCTCAGAAGTTCCTCAAGTTAGAAGACAAACAAGAGCACTGTGTGCAGGTCTCATACCAATGTTCTTTTGGGTACATGAGACTGACACTGGAAATTTCCCTATGACTATTTTTCTTTTCTATTGTGCTCTCTCCCTGAGATTTTTCCACTTTATTCCTCTTTTTTCATCAATCCTGGAAGTCCCCATGTGCTGCGTGGCTGTGCATTCTTCTTCCAGTCTTCCATAGCTGAGGAGCCAAGTTTATCGAAGGAGATTTTTAGACAGTGACATAATCTCATCCCCACCCAAAAGGACCTCTTTGCTATTTGCTCTTCCTGGATAAAGTGTACTGTCTTCTATATGTTTGGTACATCTGAGCCCTGAACTATGTGTTAGCTAGATGGTTCCTTTAGAAAGGTGATTTTTAACCAGAAGCACATGGATCCCAAGGTACCACTGTATCTTACATGTTTGGTTCATATCTAGGTCTCAAAACAACAATTTATGTGATAATATTTAAATGGAAAAATGTATTACATAAAAACATAAATTACACATTAGTACTGTATTTCTGATTTGTGTTCATCCTGTGTTCTTACTTCCATGAATCAATACTAAAATTAGTAAATGCTATCTATATAAGCCTAAAAATTATGTGCAACTAGGGAAAAGACTAAGCAAGTTATTATTTTAATACTTTTCTATTACAAAACAAAGGACAGCAATGATGTCCTCATATGTAGTCCTGAGACTTGAGATTAGATGTGGGTTTGAATTGGGGCTTTGCCACTGTGTGGCTAGGTGACTGGGCATATAATGTAATCTCAGCTGAGTCCCCTCATCTGCCATAAGAAGACTGGAATTCCTTATAGCATCCTGTGAGAATTAAGAGAATGTGATACCCTATTGTGCTTCCCTTTGTCACAGGGGCTCAAATTACGACTTCTGATCCTTAGTCTACATGGGCATGCATAGTGCTTCCACAATGGCTCTATTTCTCTATTTTCACCTCAATTTCTCTTATCTACAATCATGGAAATCTCCAGGCAACCTTTCCTAAGTCCTTACTCTCTTTTCTCATCCCTCATACTATTGACAAAATGATCAGATACCTTTTATTCAAATTCTTGTCAAAGCTCAACAATGCCTGCCGAACACTCACCCCCTGCCTGATACATCTTTTTTTTTTCTTTTTGGCCAGTCCTGGGCCTTGGACTCAGGGCCTGAGCACTGTCCCTGGCTTCCTTTTTGCTCAAGGCTAGCACTCTGCCACTTGAGCCACAGCGCCACTTCTGGCTGTTTTCTGTATATGTGGTGCTGGGGAATCGAACCCAGGGCCTCATGTATACGAGGCAAGCTCTCTTGCCACTAGGCCATATCCCCAGCCCCTGCCTGATACATCTTGCCAGATTCCATTCCCTGGAGCTCCTTAACTCTTCTGCAAGCAGACCTTGCACTGCCCCGCCTCCCCCTTTGCTCATGAAGTTCCTTTATCTTGGAGTCTCTTGCCTTCCTCTTCCATCTGTGGAAATCCTGCCATTCTTACTAAATTCAATTCAAATTCTGCCCTCTCCAAATAATTTTCTTCAAAACCTCCTAGGTCTGATAGCATACTTTGTAGCATGTATTCATACAAGTTTATATGGAAATTCCTTCATTCTATATACTAGTAGTTTTGCTGTTGATTTTAAGGTCTTAAAGAAGTTAAGACACAATCCTTATCCTCAGCCTACACTCACTAGCATAAAGGACAGGCAGTCAGTGAATGGTGTGAAAAATGCTAAAATAGCCAGGCACTGATGACTAACTCCTGTAATCCTAATTACTCAGGTGGCTGAGATCTGAGAATCTCAGCTTGAAGACAGCCCAGGTAGGAAAGTCCATGAGACTCTTTAATTACCCACCAAAACGCTAGAGTGGAGCTGTGGCTCAAGGGTAGAGCACTAACCTTGAGCAAAAGCAGTTCAAGGACAGTACCCAGGACTGGGACCAAAAAAAAAAAAAAAAAAAAAAGCTAAAATAAGCACAAGCATAAGGTGCAAAGGGATACTTCCTCCACCTAAGGATTAAGGATGGTAGAGGAGGCTTCCTACAATAGATGGCATTTAAGTTCCATTCTAGGCACCTATTTATTTATTATCATTATTATTTTGCTGGTCCTGGGGTTTGAACTCAGGGCCTACACACTGTCCCTGAGCAGCTCTGTGCTCAAGGCTAGCACTGTACCACTTGAGCCACAGCTCCACTTTAGGCTTTTTCTAAGTAGTTTGTTGGAGGTAAGAGTCTCACAGACTTCCCTGCCCAGGTTAGCTTCAAACTACAGTCCTCAGATCTCAGTCTCCTGAGTAGTTAGGATTACAGGCGTAGGCCACTCACTGGTGCTCATCTTAGACAGCAATTTAGACTGTAAGCTTCTTTTCACATAGGGAGCTATCCTTTTCATGTATATATTCCTAGGGAAGAGTATTGTGCCTAGAACAAAATAAACACTCCAAAATTATTGAGAAATGTGTAAATAGAAGCTGCAGAAGTTCTTTTAAGCAGTAAAACTGTAGAGTAGACTTGAGCATCTACCCAGGATATTGTAAGTTAAGACCTTTGCACACCATGTTTATTGCTGCACTATTCACAAGAGCCAAGTTATGAAAACAGCCAAGGGTGAGTGGATCCAAAAAATGTGGTACATACACACAACGAAATTTTACTCATCCACCAGAAAAAATAATATATCTTTTATAGGGAAATGGATGTACCTAGGTAAATCATATTAAGTGAAATAAGCCAAGCTCAGAGAGACAAAGGGCACATTTTCTGTCATATGTGGAAGCTAGATCTTAAATATAATGGGACATGATAACCTATACAGAACTCTAGGCATTCACACACAAACAGACTAAAGGAGGGGTTATACAAAAGCAAACTCCCTTGAACATTTAAAATGCTATTAATTGAAAAAAATTCCAGAAAACAGAAATGTGGATTATTTATGTTGTTTTTGGTGGTAGTGGTGCTGTTTGTGTGTCCTAGTTTTTAGCTATGTAGAGGGAGCAAAGGACGGATGCAGAAAGAGGGAGGAAGGGTGAACAAATGCAATCATGGTAGTCAGTATATATATATATATATATATATGTATATATACATATATTCTATATGAAAAAATGAACTTGCCAGCAGGGACAAGAGGGGCACACTTGGGAAAGGAAAGGAAAAAGAGACATTGTCCAAAAGTATAATGTATGTATTACCTGAATTATGAAATTGCAATCCCTATGTACACATGGTTATAATGATAGAAGTATATTAAAAAGTGTAGAGTAAAAATCATATCAGTCTTTTATGTTCTACTTCTCATGTGGCTAGCAGGTACTAATTAGCTAATGAAAACCTAATAAAAAAGTTACTAACATACTTTTGGCTTTGAGAATTTAGATAAATGTTCATTTGATGTGGCTTCCCAAATAATTCCCAAGAAAGAAGACTTGGAGCAGACTTTCATCAAATCTCATAAATATATTAATTCTAACTTAGAAAGGAAGCTAAATGTGGATGAATGAGTGGTTTTGCAGTTACAGATCCAAGTTAAGTCAAGCTGTCACATTTACTCTTTAATTTCTAAAGTAACATAAGAATACTTAAAGAAGGTTGGGTATGATGGTTCAGGCCTATAAACCCTACTTAGAAGGTGGAGTTCAAGGAGTCATACTTTGAGGCCAGTCTAGGCAAAAAATATGTGAGGCTCCATCTCACCTGTAGCTCAGTGTGGTGGATGATAGGTGTCCTCCTAGTGACAAAGTTTTGTTGGAGACTGGGATCAGGAGGATCACAGTTCTAGATCAGCTCTGTCCCACTCCCCCCCACAATTCCTCATCTCAATAGAAGAATCTGGGTAGTGTGCACTTGTCATTGAACAACTAACAGAGGAGAACATTTGTAAATACTAAAAATTAACGGCTCATTGCCTAGAACATCCAACATTAGATGGGCCTACAGCAAATCATGGTAATAAGGTAACCCAAGTTCAGAGAAACAAATGGCACATGTTTTCTCTCATGGAAGCTAGGACCTAAAATACACTGGGACATGATAAATTATACAGGACTCTAGGCACAGTGAGACCAAAGGAGGAAGCTCTTAGGGGAGGAACACAAAGACACAGTGCTTATGTGGATCTGATCATACAAAATAGTATTTATTGAAATGGACTCCAGGAAATTCAAATAGGACGTTTTGTCTTTGTTGCTGTTTTCTTTTTCTTTTTGTCATTTGCTCCTTTATATATCTTTGGGAGGGTAGGGGGAGGCACAGAAATGGAGGGACCAAAGGTGAACAAATGCAGCAGTAGTACTCCCTAGACACTGTGTTGAAAATGAACTACACAACTGTGGGTAGAGATGGAGGGAAAATCTGGGAGTGAGGGAATTTCCAAAAAGAAATGTACTCTTTACCTGACTTATATAGCTGTAACCCTTCTATACATAAAAATTTAAAAAGAAAATATTTTATAAAATTAAAAATTAATTTTAGTGGAACAATTTGATTATTCTTAGAAAAATTTTAGCTATTTGAATATGGCATAGTAAATAATCTTCTTAGAATTCTTTTTTTTTTTTTTTGCCAGTCCTGGGGCTTGAACTCAGGGCCTAAGCATTGTGCCTGGCTTCTTTTTGCTCAAGGCTACCACTCTACCACTTGAGCCACAGTGCCACTTCTGGCTTTTTCTGTTTATGTGGTGCTGAGGAGTGAAACCCAGGGCTCATGCGTGCTAGTCAGGCACTCTACCACTAAGCCACATTCCCAGCCCCTTCTTAGAATTCTTATATATAGATTCTTAGTCTACTCAAAGATCTGAGATCTACTTATGTACTTATTTTCTTTAATATTAGAATTTTACTTATCACTTAGCTCATTAGAAATTCATTTATTATTCCACTAATTGGTCCAACTTCATACTATTTAAAATAGGTTCCAAAGGCAGTCTAAACTCTGATAGGACAGATTAAATGCAATGGCAATTAGGAGCTGTAAAATTCTATGTCCATTCCTGCTACTGTAAGATGCTTGACTTACTGAAAGAGCATAGAACATTGAATCATCTTAGATGAGTGAACACAAGATTTCCACGAGATTTCATTTTTTTATTTTATTAATTAAATTTTGTTAACAAGGTGTTGTGCAAAAGGGGTACAGTTACATAATAAGGCAGTGAGTACATTTCTTGTGATATCTTACACCCTCATTTTCCTTTCCCTTCCCTAGATCACGTAGGCATATATACAACATCCAGTGTACCAAAATCATATACAGTAACCACGTAGGGTACGCCAAAGGAAATTCACCTAGAACTTTAAATGTAACATCAACAAAAGAATCCTCCTGTGTCCTTCTCTTGGAGTTGTTTTTGCTTATCCTTGTCTTATATGATCATATGTACATAGCTGTTGAGCTCTTGTGATCCACTGACAGGTCTATTCTAGACCTTTTTATGTTTAGTAGTTGTTTGGTTTTAGATACATAATGTAAGGTTGCTGACCCAAACCTGTGGGAATACCATTTGACAAGAAGTTTTTTGTTTCGCAGACATGGTCTCTACTGTTCCCCCCCACCCCCACCCTAACAGTCATATACCAAGGAGGCCATGCCCCTTTGTTCTCTGTGTTCTAGGCTTGTCTCGCTCAACATTATTTGTTCAAGTTCTGACCATTTCCCTGTGAATACCAATATTTTATAATTTCTAATCGCTATGTAGTATTCCATTGTGTATAGGTACTACATTTTTTGTATCCATTCATCTGTAGTGGGGCCTCTGGGTTGTTTCCATATTTTGGCTATTGTGAATTGTGCAGCGATAAACATGAATGTGCAGATGTCTTTATGATATCCTTAGACCTGTTGTTCAGGATAGATGTCTAGGAGTGGTATGGCTGGGTCATAGGGTATGTCTATGCTGAGCTTTCTGAGGAACTTCCATACTGTTCTCCAAAGTGGTTGTACTAATTTGCACTCCCACCAACAGTGGAGAAGGGTTCCTCTTTCCCCGCATCCCCTCCAGCATTTGTTGTTGCCTGAGTTCAGAGTATAGGCCATTCTAACTGGAGTGAGGTTGTATCTCAGGGTTGTTTTTATTTGCATTTCCTTTACTGCCAGGGATGTTGAACATTTCCTCATATGTTTCTTTGCCATTTTTATCTCTTCTCCTGTGAAGTCTCTCTTTAGCTCCTTTGCCCATTTCCTAATTGGTTTACTGGGTTTGGAGGGGGTCAGTTTTTTGAGTTCTCTGTAGATGACGGATATTAGGCCTTTGTTGCTGTGCTGGTGAAGATCCTTTCCCATATGGTTGGCTGTCTTTCTAGTTCGGTGGCTACTAAACATAAATAGACCTATCAGTGGGTCACAATAGCTCGGCAGCTATGTACATATGATCATATAAGACAAGGATAAGCAAAAACAACTCCAAGAGAAGGACACAGGAGGATTCTTTTGTTGATGTTACATTTAATGTTCTAGGTGAATTTCCTTTGGCGTACCCTACGTGGTTACTGTATATGATTTTGGTACACTGGATATTGTATATATGCCTACCTGATCTAGGGAAGGGAAAGGAAAATGAGGGTGTAAGATATCACAAGAAATGTACTCACTGCCTTATTATGTAACTGTACCCCTTTTGCACAACATCTTGTGCACAGGACACACACACACGCACACGCACACACACACGTCACTCGCAGCTCACTTCACTAAATAAGTGGTGTTTATTTGAAGTAAAAAAAAAAAAACAAAACAGTTGGCAGTCAGACACCTAGCTACTCAGGAGACTGAGATCTGAGGATCATAGTTCAATGGCAGCCTGGACAGGAAAAGGTCTGAGACTCTTATCTCCAATTAACCACAAAAAGCCAGAAGTGGAACTGTGGCTCAAGTGGTAGAGTGCTAACCTTGAGCACAAAAGCTCAGGGAGAGCATCCAGGTCCAGAATTCAAGTCCCAGGACTGGGACAAACAAAAAAAATCAATTGGCAAAATTTGTATCACTCAATATTGAGACTTTCCAGATTTTTCTGTTTCATTGACATAGGTCTATCTTTTTGCAATCATCACAGTCTAGACTAACCATAGTTAAATATGTCTTATAATTAGGTAGACTGATTCCTCCTACTTAGCGTTTTAAAAATTAATTTTATTTCTATATCATTATGGTTTCTGTCTCTTCAAAATTCCTATACTACCTCCCACCCCCCAATGAAATGGTTTTTTGAGGTGGGGAATTTAAAAGATTTAAAAGGTTTAGGTTGGAAAGATGGCGCCGATGGAATAGGGAGGCACCCCGACTCGCTCCAACGGCATAGTGAGCTGGGAACCCCAACACCCAACACCCCATCAAGAACCCAGCAAAACCAGCAGCCAGAAGCAGTGGAGAAACGCAGGAAAACAAAAAGGAGCAAAAAAGAAGAACCGAAAACCTACACGGAGCCGGAGATTCACCGGGGCACCCTCCCCCCTCCAGCCGACCCTGGCCCAAACAGGGTCAGGCTGGGAAAGGGGAACCCGGCGATCGGCAGACAGGCTGCCAGGAGCGCAGAATTCATATAGGGGGAGACCCCACGGACACAAGGCAGGGTGCGGACCAAGACACACCGGCAGCGACGAGAAGTTCGGGTCCACACCGGGTTTGGACAAGGGAACCCAGCGCGGCAGAAATCGGGAACCAGGGAAGCCACCACGACACTTAGCCAACCCCTGGAGGGCCAACGGCTGCGAGGGACACACACACAAAGCAGCAAAAGTGAGTGCCCTCCCTCCCCCCTCCCCCACCCCTGAGGGAACAAAGAACCCACAAATCAGGCGGGGAAGCTCCCATCAGGCGCTGGGAAGTCAGTTTAGCAGGGGAAGGGCTCAGCAGCACCAACACCCCACAGGTTCCTGAACTGGCAGAACCGGCCCCGCCCCCTTCCCAACAGGGGCCGGGAGACAGCCGGTTGTGCAAACCCCACCTGAGGCACCTGGACCTCGCAGACTCTTACAACTAAAACCACAGGCGCTGGTGGGCAATACCAGCCCAGCAGGGTCACTTGAGCCTGATCACGTCCCCCCTCCTCACAGCGGAGGTGAGGTCTGAAGGTGCCAAGCCACACCCGGACAGTCGATCCCACTGGGCCCCACACGTACCCCCCCCCCCCCAACGGACTCGTGGGAGGGCGCAAGCACAACCCAACAACCCAGGACTTGCTCTGGGAGGCATATCCCGCCGAAGTGCCTGTTGCACTGAATGCACAGCGCGCAGGAGGGCGGGGCCCCCGGCGACAGCCCCCGCTCTGGTAGGCGTGCCTTGCACTGGTGGGCGGGGACACAGCGACCGCACCTGCTGCAGTAGACACGTCTACACAGGAGGGAGGGAGGAGCTACAAACCAAACCTGAGAAGCCATCCAGATCTCCAGATGCGCAAATCACAAAGAAACATAACTCAGTTCATCAAAGGGCAAGCCAACTCGCCAGCTCCAAAAAGCAGCACGACTGAAGAGGAGATGGAGACTAAAAAAGCAAATGAGGCCATGTTAACAGGAATGATCGAAAGCGTCAGAAATGAAATCAGAAAACAATTCCAGGCATTTAGAGCAGAAATCTGGAAGGACACCCAGGAAGCCAAGAAAGAAATGGAAGCAAAACTGGATACAATGCAAACCTGCTTTAAAGAAATGGAAGCAAAAATGGATACAATGCAAGCTGCCTTTAAAGAAAATCTCCACATCCTAAGAATTGAAATGCATGAAAAAATAGATTTAAAATACAACTCTTTAAAGGAAGAAATCTCCACGATCAGAGCTGATATGACAACCATAAATAGCTCTCTGACATCCATAAACTCCGCAATTGAAACCATGACACAAAGAGTAGACCATATAGAATCCAGAATCTCTCGCCTGGACGATGAAGCAGCTGACAACAACCAGAAAATGACCACACTCCAAGAAAAGGTGAAGCTTCAGGGAAGACTAATCCAGGAACTAATGGACAAAGACAAGAGATATAATCTGTGCATAATTGGAATAGAAGAAGGAGCCGAATACCAGAGCAGAGGGCTTAATCATGTTCTCAATAAAGTTATTGCAGAAAACTTCCCCAATCTCACAGGGGACCCCATCCAGGTAACCGAAGCCTATAGGACACCTGGCAGGCCAGACCCCAGGAAAGCCACCCCAAGGCACATAATATTCAAGACTACAGACCTCAAGATTAAAGAACAAATTCTGAATTCAGCCAAAGCGAAGAAGGAAACTTTTTTCAATGGGAAAAGGATTCGAATAACATCCGACTTATCCACACAAACTTACCAAGCTCGAAGCGAGTGGAAGAACACCATCCAAGTACTCCAGAATAACAATTTACAACCTCGGATCAAATATCCAGCGAAATTGGAGTTCACATTCGAAGGGAGAACCAGATCTTTCCACACCAAAGAGGAGCTAAAGGAGTATGTGAATAAAAAACCAGCCCTACAGCGAATATTAAGAGGGGAACCCCACCCAACAGAGATCGTAAAAGACACACAGACAGAATCAGAAAGAAACTTCAATAGCCAAAGTCCAGCAGAAACACAAGCTCACTAAAGACAAGAAGAAAAAAAAAAAAGAAGAAGAAAAAACAGCCCACCAAGAAAATGGAAGGAGAAAAAACACCCTTATCCTTGATCTCTTTAAATATAAATGGTTTAAACTCCCCGATAAAGAGGAGCAGACTGGCAGAATGGATTCGCAAACAAAAAGTTGACATCTGCTGTCTACAAGAGACCCACCTTACAGCAAGGGACAAAAACAGGCTTCGAGTGAAAGGATGGAGCAAGATCTACCAAGCAAATGCATCCACCAAAACGGCAGGTGTAGCCATCCTGATCTCAGACAAGCTTGACTTCTCTTTAAAGTCCACTCAAAAAGACAAAGAAGGACACTACATATTAATACAAGGAAAAATACAGAATCAAGAAATCACGGTGATAAATGTATACTCACCAAACAAAAGAGGCCCGACATATGTCAAGCAAATTCTCAAAGAATTACAGAGCAAGATAGACGCAAACACAATCATAGTGGGTGACTTTAATACTCCTCTCTCTCCAAGAGACAGATCCAACACCCAGAGGATTAGTAAGGGAGCTGAGGACCTAAATAACACCATTTCCCAAATGGATCTAACAGACCTATATAGAACCTTTCACCCCACAGAGACCCAATACACCTTCTTTTCAGCAGCCCATGGATCATATTCCAAAATAGACCACGTCATAGCCCACACAAAGAACCTCAGCAAATACAAAAGTATTGACGTCATCCCATGTATTATATCTGATCACAGTGGATTAAAGGTAACCCTCAACAACAAAGGATACCACAGAGCCTATACACACTCTTGGAGGCTAAACCCCACGCTGCTATCCAACACTTGGGCCACAGATCAAATTAAAGATGAAATCAACGAATTCATAAGCCACAATGACAAAGAAAACACATCACAAAGAAACCTATGGGACACAGCTAAGGCAGTACTGAGGGGCAAGATCATTGCACTCAGCACCCACATTAAAAGAATGGAAGCAGAGCAGGTGAATACCCTCACGATGAAACTAAAACAACTGGAGAAACAAGAAATGACAGAATCTAAAACGACTAGGAGGGGAGAGATCACAAAGATTAAAGAAGAGATAAATCTGATTGAAAATAGAAAGACCATTCAACAAATAAATAAGACTAAAAGCTGGTTCTTTGAGAAAATAAACAAAATTGACAGACCCCTTGCAAGACTTACAAAAAAAAGAAGAGAAGAGACTCATATTCGTAAAATCAGGGACTCCACAGGAAAAATTACAACAAGTACACACGATATTCAAACAATCATAAGGAGCTATTTCCAAAACCTCTACTCAGCAAAAAACAATAATTCTACAGAAATGGATCAATTCTTAGAGAAGTACAAACTGCCCAAACTGAACCAAGAAGAAATAAATCAGCTAAATAAACCAATAACTTATGGTGAGATACAGGAGGTAATCAAGAACCTCCCTACCAAGAAAAGCCCAGGCCCAGATGGATTCACCAACGAATTCTACAAAACCTTTAGTGAGGAGCTAATTCCAATACTCCTCAAACTCTTCCGCGAAATAGAAATGGAGGGAGAAATCCCAAACTCATTCTACGAAGCTAATATCATACTCATTCCCAAACCAGGCAAAGACCCAACAAAAAAAGAGAACTACAGACCAATATCACTAATGAACACAGATGCAAAGCTCCTCAATAAAATATTAGCTAATAGGATCCAGAAAGTGATCAAGAATATCATACATCATGACCAAGTAGGCTTCATCCCTCAGTCACAAGGATGGTTCAACATCCGTAAATCAATCAACGTAATTCACTACATAAACAGAACTAAAATCAAGAATCACATTGTTATCTCAGTCGATGCCCAAAAAGCCTTTGACAAAATACAACATCCATACCTATTAAAAGCTTTGGAGAGAACAGGAATAGATGGAACATTCCTCAAAACAATAAAAGCCATATACAACAGACCAACTGCTAATATCATATTAAATGGAGAGAAACTTAAGTCATTCCCCCTAAAATCAGGAACAAGACAAGGATGCCCACTCTCCCCACTTCTGTTCAACATAGTGCTGGAATCCCTAGCCATAGCAATAAGGCAAGAGGAGGACATCAAAGGGATCCACATCGGCAAGGAAGAAATCAAGTTATCCCTATTCGCAGACGACATGATCTTGTATCTGAAGGACCCAAAAACCTCAGTACCCAAACTCCTACACCTAATAAACCAATTTGGCAAAGTAGCAGGATACAAAATCAACCCACAAAAGTCAGCAGCTTTTCTGTACACCAGCAATAGACAAACAGAAAAGGAAATTATGGAAACAATACCATTTACAGTAGCCAAAAAAAGAATAAAGTACCTAGGGATCAACTTAACCAAGGACGTGATGGACCTATTCAATGAAAACTACAAAAATCTAATAAGGGAAATCAAAGAAGACACAAGGAGATGGAAAGACCTCCCATGCTCATGGGTAGGCAGAATCAATATAGTGAAAATGGCCATATTGCCCAAATTGTTATACAAATTCAATGCAATACCTATCAAAATCCCAGCCACATTCTTCACTGAAATAGAGAAACCAATCCATAAATTCATATGGAACAGCAAAAAACCTAGAATAGCCAAAGCAATTCTAGGCAAAAAAAGCAATGCAGGAGGTATCACAATACCTGACTTCAAGATCTACTACAAGGCCATCATAACAAAAACCGCATGGTATTGGTATAAAAACAGATCGGAAGACCAATGGATTAGAACTGAAGACCCAGAAATAAAACCGCACTCTTACAGCCAACTGATATTCGACAAAGGAGCTAAAGATATACAATGGAATAAACATAGCCTCTTCAACTACTGGTGCTGGGAGAACTGGGCAGCCATATGCAGAAAACTCAAAGTAGACCCAAGCCTATCACCATGCACCAAGATCAACTCAAAATGGATCAAGGACCTCAACATCAGACCTGAATCCTTGAAACTACTGAAGGACAGAGTAGGAAAGACACTAGAACTTATAGGCACAGGAAGGAACTTCCTGAATAGAGTCCCAGGGGCACAACAAATAGGAGAAAGACTCGACAAATGGGACTACTACAAATTAAAAAGTTTCTGCACAGCTAAGGACATAGCCACCAAAATAGAAAGACAGCCAACGATATGGGAAAGGACAGCAACAGACAAAGGCCTGATATCGGTCATCTACAGAGAACTCAAAAAACTAAGCCCCTCCAAGCCCAATAAACCTATTAGGAAATGGGCAAAAGAGCTAAAGAGAGACTTCACAAGAGAAGATATAAAAATGGCAAAGAAACATATGAGGAAATGCTCAACATCCCTGCTAGTAAAGGAAATGCAAATAAAAACAACCCTGAGATACCACCTCACCCCAGTTAGAATGGCCTATACTCTGAACTCAGGAAACAACAAATGCTGGAGGGGCTGTGGGGAAAGAGGAACCCTTCTCCATTGTTGGTGGGAGTGCAAATTAGTACAACCACTTTGGAGAACAGTATGGAGGTTTCTCAAAAAGCTCAATATAGACCTACCCTATGACCCAGCCATACCACTCCTAGGCATCTATCCTAAACAGCAAAATCCAAGATATCAAAAAGGCATTTGTACTACCATGTTTATCGCGGCACAATTCACAATAGCTAAAATATGGAAACAACCCAGATGCCCCTCCACAGACAAATGGATCCAAAAAATATGGTACTTATACACAATGGAATACTACATAGCGATTAGGAATGGTGAAATATTGTTATTTGCAGGGAAATGGTCGGAACTCGAACAAATAATGTTGAGTGAGACAAGCCTAGAACACAGAAAACAAAGGGGCATGATCTCCCTGATATATGACTGTTAACAAAGGGAGATGGAGAGACAGTAGAGACCAAGTCTGTGAATACTGTATATGTTCTTGATACATTGTATATTGCATATATGTCAACCTGACCTAGACAAGGGATAGAAAAACAGGTTGTAAGATATCATAAGAAATGTACACACTGCCCTACTATGTAACTGCACTCTCTTTGCACAACACCTTGTAAAAAAATTTATGTCCAATTAATAAAAAAAAAGGAAAAAAAATAACTTTAAAAAAAAAAAAAGAATAGAGGCAAGATTAGAAAGTGAGGCCAAAAATAAACTGAAACATCTTGAAAAAAAAAAAAAGGTTTAGGTTAGGCATAACAGTGCACACCTGTAATCAGCATTTATCTAGTCTAAGCAGGAGGATCACAACAATGAGCTATACAGTATGACCCTCTCCTGAAATGTAATTTTATTTTATTGTTACTATAGAGGTGATATATCACCTCAAAGGGGTTACATTTATGAGTCAGGTACTATTCTATTTGAACCATGTCTCCCCTTCCCTCTCTCTCTCCCAGTTTTTCCCTCCCATCCCCACCCACAAGATTAATTTTCTGCAGTGTCTAGTGACTACCACTGTTGTATTTGTTTACTCTTTGTTCCACCTTTTCTGTGTCCCCCCTTACCCTTCCAAAGCCAAACAAGACAATAGAAAAACAAAACCAGCAACAACAGCAGCTCAAAAAAAATCTTGTTTCCTTTTCCTGGAGTGCATTTCATAAAATATTATTTTATATGATCATAGGCGCATAGCTATTGATCCTTTGTGATGTACTCCTATGCATACCTTCCTTTGGCCTCAATGTATGAATGTTTATTTATATATATATATATAATTAACTTCCCAGTTTATATATATATATATTTTTTAAATCATTCAGTGTATTTATTTGTAGATTTATAGATACATTCTAGTTACCACAAATGAGGGAAACCATGCAACCAGTGTTTTTTGGGATCTGGCTTACTTTGCTTAATATATTTTTTTCCAAGCCTTTCAGTTTCCTTACAAATGATATAATATCATTCTTTCTGATGGATAAATAGAATTCCATTGTGTATATATGCCACATTTTCTTGATCCGTTTATCAACTGAGGGGCATCTGGGTTATTCCATATCTTGGCTATGGTAAACAATGCTGCAGTAAACATGGTTGTGCTGGTCATTTCAGTGTGGCCTTGTTTGTGGTCATATGTGTAAATGCTCAGGAGTGGGATTGCTGGGTCATAGGGTAGCTCTACATTTAATCTTTTGAGGAACCTCCGTACTGCTTTCCATAGTGGTTGAACAAGTTTACATTCTCACCAGTAGTAAAAGTTCCCTTTTGGCCACATCTCCACCAATATTCCATAGTGGTTGAACAAGTTTACATTCTCACCAACAGCATAGTAAGAGTTCCCTTTTGGCCACATCTCCACCAATATTCGTTGTTAGTTTTCTTGATAATGGCCATTCTAACTGGAGTGAGGTGGAATCTCAAGGTTGTTTTGATTTACATTTCTTTTGTGGCCAGAGATGTTGATGTTCTTCACATGTCTATTGAGGTGGTTTGGGATAAGGATACATTGTATGTTAAGCAGCATATATGGCATTTTGAAGCCAAGTGACAAGATGGAATTACTAAGGAAATTGATAAACTGAGGCTTGCAGCCTCCAAAATTACAAGATCAAGAAAGAAGGAGACTGAGGAGAGTCCTGGGAAGTGGGATGAAAGTCAAGAAAGTGCAATATGCTAGAAGCCAAATTTGAAAGAAAGATACTCAGCTGTGTCATGTGGGGCTTTTAGGTCAATGAGGATGAGGTCAGAGAATTGCCCATTGTATTTTAAAATGGAAGAATGATGTGAGTCCACAGAACTTTTAAGTGGCTATGGGACTTTGGAATAAATTTTAAAAAGAATGGGTAGTAAGTATTTAGATGCTGAATGTTGACAGTTCCTTTGAGTAATTATGTTCCAAATAGAACCAAAGAAATGGGGTCATGGCTTGAAATGAATGGTTTCAATGAAGTTGTCAGGTAACAGCTTGGCTCTCATGGATTTAAGAGAAAATGGAACAGGAGAAAGTAAAAACAGGAATAATTCTCTGAAGAATTTTTCTTCAGAGAAATTGGAGAAGAGCTGGTTGGAAATGTGGATCAAAGAAAGCGTTTTCAAAATAGGAGAAAAAGAAGTGTACATATTGATGTGAATAGTCTAATGAGAGCAAAAGCTAACAATGCGGGAGATAGAAAGCAGGATTATTGGAGAGATGTCCTTGAATGGATGAGAGTAGATGCATAAGGAGTACTTAAGGAGTCAGTACTTCTGAGTCAGCTTTAGATAGAAATATGACACATTGACCTCTGGTGATTGACAGGATTGAGGATGTGTATGCTGGTAGATTATTAGAAGTAATGGAGAGATCCATGGAATTCTCAATTGCTTCAGTATTTTCAGTGAAATACAAAGATTGTCAAGTTAGCAAGAGGATGGGGCAAGATGATGAGGAGTCCCAGGAGAGACACAAGAGTATGAAATAGTAATTCAAAGAGTAAAAGAGTGACTAGACAATGACATAAAGTATGATGGTCAGACATCATTAAGGCCATGAATTTGGAATAAGGTTTATCAACATGGTTGTGAATTTTCCTGCAGTTATATCCAAATTATGGGTACAGCATGAGAAAGTAGATTTGGATTTAATCAGAGCTGTACAAGAAAGGCAAGAGTATGGTAATAATAATGGATCTTAGAATTTCAACTGAAGAAGTGGGGATAGAATCAGTGAAGGTGTTCTAATCAGTGGATTGTAAAACCTGGGATGTTAAAAGGTTTCCAAAGTAAAATACCTGGGAGAGTGGCTTAGAAGGATGAGGCCAGTGATCTGAGTATGCACTGCAGATGATTGATCAGAATCCTACTACTTATCCATGTTGGCCTCTAACGAGGTAGATCGAGAATACGATTGTTGCTGGGAAGGAAGTCAATGAACCAAGGCGATCAAGGTGGGAAGGATCTCCTGTGTAGATATTAAGGTTTCTGAAACAGCTCTACAAGGGAAGCAAGAATGTGTCAAGAGCCAAAATGAGGGAATAATGTAGATATAGCAACATGCAGGGCAGTAGTGATCTAAGCCATCAGCAGGAAGTTCAAAACTGCATCTATATTTATAGAGCCAAGGTACAGCACTACCACCTCTGCATAAAATCAATTAGTGGAATGGCAATGTCACAAGTTCTATATTTTTTCTCCTTCAAAGTGAATGTTTTTAAAGCTTCACGTACACAAAGTTATGAAAAAAAAAGGAACATATGTGTGTGTTTTTTAATTTGAAACTGAGCAGAAATGGTACTCGGGGTTCTTTTTTGAGATCACTCTGCTTATATGGATGAAAAACAATTGATCAAAACAAAATTCAGTCTCAATATGAGATTCAAACATCCTGCTTTATATTTTTAAAAGAAGGAACAGTGAGCTGAATTCCAGTGGCTAATACCTATAATCCATGCTACTTAGGAGGCTGAGATCTGAGGATCTTGGTTCAAAGCCAGGCCAGGCAGACAAGTCTGTGAAACTCTTATCTCCAATTAGGCACCAAAATAACTAGAAATGGAGCTGTTGCTCAACATGGTCCTTAAGTACTGTTACTCAGTTCCAATTGATTTTGAAATGGATTCTTCACATTTCTTTAAACACCCTATTTGTGTAGGACTATTTGTGTATTTGTTTTTTTGGACTAGGCTGCTCCTTTAGAAAGCTGAGAAACTCAAAACAATGTTCCTTTCTTAAAGAGTCAAAACAAGATTGGTAGACAAGAGGAGAACTATACTATTAATTTCCTGTTTCCCACAGAAAGTCCATTAAACTGTGTTTGTAAAGGGAGTGGTTAGAAGCCTTTAAGTGTACTCTTCACAGCTGTATTCAGTCTTCATTACCTCTTAGAAAAAGCCTAAATATATAGACAAGTGGGGGGAAATATTTAAGTTGCCAAGGTTCAGGTAATAATTTGTCCTAGTTAATAATTGTGATTTAATCATTTCTACTAATATAGTGCCCATAGACAGCAGATGCATGTGACTATGCCTGGTGAGTGGTAAACTGGACACAGGGTGGAAGAGCCAGATGGCAGGAGGGACCACATTAGCCATGCTTGTAACTAGACCTGTGTCCCCACTGGAGCCACAGGTCCCCACCTGGGAATGCAGTGCAGCAGCAAAAGGACACAACCACTGTTAGCATTTTTATGTTCTACAGGGTCAGACACCAGTATTTGTACTGGCCATTTATTTTAGAAGTGGTTATGATTCATAAAATGAAACAGAGTGAAGCAAAGACCAGGCATAATGGCTCACACCTCCACTTTAGGAGGCTGAGATTGGGAAGATTGTGGTTTGAGGCCAGTCCAGGTTAACAAATTCATGAGATTTCATCCCAATAAAATCTGAGCATGTGGCATGGGCCAGTCATCCTAGTTACAGGCATAAATAGAAAGATCACCATGCAGGCTGACCTAGACGTAAGTGTGAGACTCTATCTCAGAAATGAGGCAGGGGCTGGGGATATAGCCTAGTGGCAAGAGTGCCTGCCTCGGATACACGAGGCCCTAGGTTCGATTCCCCAGCACCACATATACAGAAAACGGCCAGAAGCGGCGCTGTGGCTCAAGTGGCGGAGTGCTAGCCTTGAGCAGAAGAAGCCAGGGACAGTGCTCAGGCCCTGAGTCCAAGGCCCAGGACTGGCCAAAAAAAAAAAGAAATGAGGCAGAAAAGTCTGGGAGAATAACTCAAACGGTGGTAGAGTATCTGCCAAGCAAGTGTGTGTATGTGTGGGGGAGAGGGGTGAGTTCAGACCCAGTAAAAAAAGAATGAAACACAGTAATGAACAATTTAAAAAATACAAAAACGAAGTATAAATCTATACTGTAAGTTATTTTTTTAAGCTATATGATGCTGGTTCAGAATAAGGGTCAGGGAAAGCTGTGAAAGACGTTTGTGGGATAGTGGAAGAAATTTGAATGTGGACTAGCTATTAGATTTTTAATAGAATTATATGAATTCTGTTCAAAAGGGAGATTTTGAGGAATGGAGCAAAGAAAAGTAAGAACAGTAAAATGTATGTTGTACATGTGTGAGTATGTAGTATTTAATCCTACTCTTTCTCTTATGTTTTTGCATATTATGAAAGTTTGTATAATAAAAATGTAAGTCAAAACATAAGACCAAATGTGAAGTGCCTGCCTAGTAAGTGGAGGATCTTGATGTTAAAAACACCTATATTGCCCAAAAGAACAACAAAGATTAAGCTCCATACACTTCTTTTTTTTTTTTTTTTTTGGCCAGTCCTGGGGCTTGGACTCAGGGCCTGAGCACTGTCCCTGGCTTCTTCCCACTCAAGGCTAGCACTCTGCCACTTGAGCCACAGCGCCACTTCTGGCCATTTTCTGTATATGTGGTGCTGAGGAGTCGAACCCAGGGCCTCATGTATATGAGGCAGGCACTCTTGCCACTAGGCCATATCCCCAGACCAAGCTCCATACACTTCTGACAGTGGTTGGGTGATATGACTAATAATGTGTTATAGAGACAGTGTTGGCTGGACATACTTATTCTTCATTCCTATAATGCCGTTATTTCAAGAGCAGGGGATAATATAACAGCTTCCTATTCAAAGTGTAGTTCAAGACCAGCAGCATCGGCCTCAGCTGGGAACTTGTTAGAACAGTAGAATTCTAGGCCTCAATGTTCCTGTCTCTGCAAGACCCCATCCCTATCAATAAAATGTTAGGCATTGCAGCATGTGCCAATATGTGGGAAGTTTCCATTACTGCACTATATCACAGTCCAGGCTGGCCTGGGCCATAAACAAGAGCTCCTATCCAAAATACAGGGAGAAAAAAAAAAAAAAAGAAAGAAAAACTGAAGCCGGCTCACATAGAATGCTTACCTAGTAGGCTCAAGGCTCTGAATTCAAACCCCAATACTACTGCTACCACCACCACCACCACAACAGCACCAAACACCAGACATACAGATAAGAAAATTGAGGTATGCAAATGCCAACTAACTTGCTCATGAAAAAATAATAGCAAAACCAAGAAATGATTCAAGAAATCTGACCCAAAAGCTCTTCTTTTTAACTCTGGTCCTTTTTCAATTTCCATTTTTCAATACATCAGATAGAGCCAATAATTCTTATCTTTCATGGTGGATATGACAAATTAGAGGTGGGGCTAGGTAGAAGGGACACTGATCGTGTTTTTATCTGATTCGATATTGTCTGACTTGTTATAAAGGAACGTGTATTATTCATGTATTTTTTTAATTAAGGAAATGTTTTTTTTAAAGCCCTGTTAGAGTGCCTGGCATCTAGAGACATCTAATAAAGTCATTATTACCATGTCTGAAAGCTAAGTCAGAGTTTCCATTAAACTTAATAGGAATTCATCAGCTGCAGAAGCTTGGGTATAAAGGGAAGCAAAAGGTAGAGGAAAATCAGAGAAAGGCTTTTACTTTCAAGTGTGAAAGCCTTGTGCATCCTAAAGTAAGAGGCAGGAGGCAGTAGAAGGGAAAAGATGCTGATTCAGGCCAGGGGAATTACCACCAATGGAACAGGGTCCCAAGGAATTGGGAATTGAGGAAGGGAGGCACTTATTTGTGGGATGCTTCATAATGGCTAATTATTGGATGATAAGACCCATTTAATAAGTCCTGTGAACAACAGGCCTCCCTGAGGGAATAAAAATATCGAGATCATTTTGGAAAATAAAAAAAGAATGAAAAGAACTCTGTGGCTTTATTTATCTACTTGGTTCTGAAGAATGTAAGAATAGGTGTTCTGAAGAGGAGCCAAGAGTTTATTTTTCCATTTGTGGGATATAAGAGTAAAAGGATTGTGGGAAAAAGAACATCTTTTCAAGTAGCTTCCCGTGGTGCAGGCCAGAGGCACAGCAAGAGGAGTTATTTCTGCAGCTGGGCTGTCTTCCTGGAATGGGCTCTCACTTCAGAGTGTAAAATAGACTTTAAATACTGTGCTATTTGGGAATTGGACCTATTCATTCTAACTGCATCTGTAAGTAGCTACTGAAATTCAAATCAATTCAAATCAAGTTCAAGTAATGCTCATCTGACTTACCAATTTCATTTTCAAAAAGTTCACAAAAACCTATAGCCCCAGTTTCTGTTGCTGCCTACGATGCAGTATACAAAGCCTGGATTTCCTGCTAACCATGGTTACCAACACTTAATTTCCCTAAACTTGTCAAAAGAGATTTGTTTTCATTTATTTATTTATTTATTTATTTATATATTTTTTGGCCAGTCCTGGGGCTTGGACTCAGGGCCTGAGCACTGTCCCTGGCTTCTTTTTGCTCAAGGCTAGCACTCTGCCACTTGAGCCACAGCACCACTTCTGGCCGTTTTCTATATATGTGGTGCTGGGGAATCGAACCCTGGGCTTTATGTATACAAGGCAAGCACTCTTGCCACTAGGCCATATCCCCAGCCTTGTTTTCATTTTTTAAAGTTTAAATATGGACTCTATTATTTAGGATTTGATTATTTCACAGCCCTTAAGAGTTAAAATGAGGTTGTTGGACTATTCAGAACATGAAGTCAATGTTGGATAAATTCCTTTTTCCTTTATCTTGACTGTGCTATAATTAAGAATTTGGTCTATTTGTTTATACATGATTCCATTCCAAAAAGGATCTGTGATAGCTTTCAGAAGGCAAGCCTAGAACATCAGGATAAGGGGATTTGCTTTTAATTTTTTTAATTAGGGAGGAAGAAGACGACTAATTATGACACTGGCATCCAGATTGAGGCTCCATAGACAACGTGTGGCAAAACTGCACATACTTGGTGTGATTGCCTTCTCTTATACCTTTGGAAACATGAGTTCTCTCTGTAAAGTCTCACAGAACGAAAGATCACAACTCTAGAAAGCCTAATAACTTACCAGTTTGGCACTTATACCTTGATTTCTTCTGTCTAACTGTTTACTTTCACATATATGTTAGATGTTTACCAGGCATCGCATTCTGTAATGTTCAACAACTTCCCTTCTTTTGCTTCAACCTCATTCACCAGAACATCTGTGCTTCAACTCCTCTGTCAGTAGTTTTCATTTTTCTCTTTTATTGTGTGTACAATATGCACCATTGAAGTGGAATTATTATTGACTCCCTTTGATTATATGATGGAATTTTTCAGTTTTCATAATTATAATTTTAATGACATAACAGTATATGGAGTTGATACAGTTAATACTGAACCTTGTGGGGGTTTTTTTGGCCAGTCCTGAGGCTTGGACTCGGGGCCTGAGCACTGTCCCTGGCTTCTTTTTACTCAAGACTAGCACTCTACCACTTGAGCCACCACGCCACTTCTGGCTTTTTCTGTTTATGTAGTGCTGAGAGAATCGAACCCAGGGCTTCATGCATGCTAGGCAAGCACTCTACTGCTAAGCCACATTCTCAGCCCCTGGAGCCATTTTCTAAGGACTTTTGGCTATTGTAAATATCATCCCAAGAATTTACTTGAATTTCTTTTTTGTGTATATATTTATATTCTCTGGTTATTTATCTCTTAAGGCCTCAATATGTTTTTAAGATTTGAATAAATTATTTACTTATTATGTGCACTAACTTTCTATGTTTGGTCTTTTTTTTGTCTTTTGTTTGTTATCTATCTTTGGCCTTAAATTGATCCCAGCCAGATCACAGCCTCTCAGAGAGCTAGGATTATAGTTATGAGCTATCATGCCCAGCTAGATATGGTTTATAAACTGAAGGTTTGAGGCACTCCTGAATTGAGCAAGTTTCTCAGCACTATATGTCCAACAACATGCTTATTTTGTGTTCTGGTATCTCCTTGAGGTAATTTTTGCAATATTTCAAACTTTATTGCTATTATGATCAGTGGTCTTTGATGTTACTATTGTACTGTTATGAAATATCAAAATGGCTCATGTCTATAATCCTAGCTATTCAAGAGTCTGAGATATGAGGCCCATGGTTCAAAGTCAGCCTGGGCAGGAAAGTCTGTGAGAATGTTATCTCCAATTAAGCACCAAAAAAGTTGGAAGTAGGGCTATGGTTCAAGTGATAGAACACTAGCCTTGAACAAAAAAAGCTTAGGGACAGTGTCCAGGTCCTGTGTTCAAGCCCAAGACCAATGTGTGCGCGCACACACACACAATCCGAGTTGAAGAAACTGAAGTTCAGCATAGGCTTCTCAGACTAGGCACAACACATTAAGAAACAGAATTCTGAATTGCCTAATAGATTGGCCATTGTAGGTTTACTTCTCTCTGGGAGTTATTGGCACAGTGGTCTGTTAGGAACTGGGGAAGGACCTAGGAGCAGATTCACTTCATATAGATTCTTGTACTTTCCATTTCCTGTTTCTAAGGGAAGCAACCTTTAATTCTCATTATACTTGTTTTCTAGCCAGGATCAGCCTAGTTAGGTCTTGGTAAGTTAAGTAATTTGTCCAAGATACTCAAATTGTGAATGGTGGAGGAAGTGATTTGCTTGATAGCCAGTACACTTTCCATTTTGCCATGGTGTCCATCCCAGCCATGTGGCCTCATCTGTAACTTCCTCATTCACATATAAAAGATTGAAATAATATGACCCCATTTGACAGGCTGATTCTCTTGTTAAATATGCATTATAACATCTTACCTTTTCTCCAAATTGTGACTCCTCACAAATTTTTGAGTTGCTTATATAGCTTTGCATGCAACCAATACTCAGTGAGCATTTATTGATCCAAGAAAACACAAATCTTAATGCTTTCTCCCAAGCAAGAGTTCGAGTAAGCTCCTTTGGGGTCTCCCAAAAACTTCATCATTTTACATTTCAACATGGGATCTTATATAAAAATAGATTTGTCATAGGTCTTTTAACAAGAAGACAATTAGCATGGAGTCTGCCTGTATTTCTCTGAAAAGAACAAAAGACTTGGGGCCAGGAAAGCAGAAAGTAGGAAGGACCCAGGTGGGAACTGTGGTAGATAGGCTTTTCTCTAATAACAACGTTTGGGTTATTTTTGTCTTTGTGCTGCTGTTATGGCAACAGTATGACAAAATGGTCACTACTCAAATTTAATAAAGCCTGTTCCAACTCGGTTTTAATAATGATTAACTGTTGTGTGCAGCATGCCTCAACATGTTTTGGCACATTATAGAGAACTCAGTCTTATGTTTTTTATCTTTAATTCAAACATTGTGTTTTAAATGCACTGAGAAAATGCAGTCCAATACTAGTCCATTTGTAATAAAATGTTCTTTATTCCAGAAAATCCAAAGGAATGTACACAGCCCCCAGTACGCATAGAATCTATAGGTTTTGTAATTATTGTTTTTTGAGCTTAAAAACTCATCAAAGTCATTAGTTAACATTTCTAAACCCTTATGCTTGAATAATTCTAAGCAGATACCCACCCTCTATTTTATTTTCAAAGAGAGTAGGAAGGGAAATCTGCACAACCAATGGTTACAACAGTTATTTTTGGAATAAAAAACAGGAATTTGCAGCATGCACAAGTGTCTGGTTTTAACTCTTATTTTATGAAGACAAGCATCACATTGAGACCATTAAATTATTATTCTCTAAAGCTAACGAAAAATCTGGGGAAACTAAACATTTCTTGTTGAAATGCTCTTAACCCTGGGATATGAAAATGCTGTACTGAGTCTATATAAAAGGATGCTGAGAGAGAGAGAGAGAGAGAGAGAGAGAGAGAGAGAGAGAGAGAGAGAGATGAGGAGTTAGGCTGATGCTGAGGGAGAAAAGGCATTACATAAACCAGGAATATTTCCTTCAACATAGACACAAAGGAGATGATGTAATCACAGCCCCAGGTCTGTACTTTCACATTCATGGTGCTTTCCATATCATTTAACTAAACTGGGATGTTCAGCTTAGCCTGACAAAATCACATACATACACACAAAAAAATGGCTCTACTTGCAAAAAAGAAATCTATTCTAATAGGATTCGCAGTATTGTCCAACAATATGAAAAGAAAAAGTCATGTTAATTAAATTTGAGTAGTAACATATTCATAATGTAGATCATTTTTATATTTTGTGTTATATGAGGTTACCAAAGAAAGCATAGGACTCAGCTATTCAAAAATGCCATGGCAACCTGAACTGAGGTGGTCCTGAATTCTCTAGACCATGTTCAGGCTGCCTGATATCATTTTACAGTTCTGTTTAAAATGGGATATGGAAAAAGAATCTTCTCACTTAAATAATGTTGCTCTCGATAAATGCTCTAATAAAATTTATTTTGACCTTGAATGACAATGATCCAGTTTACTGCATGGCTGTAACCTGTATTTATTCAAGTTGGATTTTGTGTTAAGTCTTTAGACTTTATGAGTTCAACTGTATTTTGTCAAAGAGCCAGAACATTGTGAACCGTTTCCAGTAACAGCTGGCTATTTGGATTCATTATCTGTCCCTTGTCTCACTCTCTTGCTGCCCAAACACAGGAAAATGAGGTTTGGCAGTTAAATTATTGTCCAAGGTGAAAATGTCATATGTGTTTTCCACAGTTCTTACTTTTGCAAGATTAGTACCACTTACCCATTCCTACCTTCAGATATTAATCCAGGAGAAAACATAATTTTTAACCCTTTTGCTAAAATCATGGAATAATTTAGAGATAGGATTACTAAGTAGACAGGAATGATGGAACAGGTTTACAGAATTGAATAGATTAAGTCAATTCCATTTGGGTGAATTTGGAATGTCAGCCTGTATTGCTTATAATAAACATCCAAGCCCTGCTTGATTGTCTAATAGAATATTTGATAAGAACAAAAAATCCTAATTTTAATTGTAATTCCATATTAATAATCAGAAATAAAACATAACACTAAGCATATCTTTAACTATATAATAGTTTCACAAAGCAATAGCTTTGTATTTTATATTTCCCTTTATACAATGTACATCCTTTCTGTGAAAAAAGAATAAGGCTAAAACCTAAACAGCTTATAGGTTCCTCCTTTCTTTCCTTGTTCATGACCTTTAAAGAAGTTACAAATAACCTGGTGATAGTGGCTTAAGCCTGTAATCCTAGTGACTCAGGAAGCTGAAATCTGAGGAGAGAGGTTTGAAAACAGCCAAAAGAAAAAGTCCACATGGTCCTTTTTTGTTTGTTTTTGCCAGTCCTGTGACTTGAACTCAGGGCCTTGACACTGTCCCTGTTTGTTCACTCAAGGCTAGCACTCCACCACTTGAGCCAGAGTATCGCTCTGGCCTTTTCTGTTTATGTGGTACTAAGTAATTGAACCTAGGGCTTCATGCATGCTAGGCAAGCACTCTACCACTAAGCCACATTCACAGCCCCAAGTCTACATGATTCTTATCCCCAATTACCCAGCAAAAATCCAGAAGTGGAGGTGTGGTTCAAGTGGTAGAGTGCCAACCTTCAGCAAAAATCTAAGGGACAGCACTCAGTACCTGAGCTCTGGCACATGTGTGCGTGTGTGAACACACACACACACACGTTATACATATAAATGGCACAGATAGACTCCTTGTGTTTAACTTCACTTTCTTTTATTTATTCTCTACTAGAGCCAAATTCATTCCAAATACAGTTCTGTCTATGACCATGTTTGCTTTGGTCAGGACAGAGTGAATACCTGGTAAAAACTGCCCTGCACTCAACATCACTTCATACAGCCCTCCATTACTGTATTTGCGCATGCAGAAATCTTAATTGATTTGCCTTTCCTGCTTGACTTTGAGCTCACTAAAGTCAGGTTCCCTGCCCTCTTTGTCATAGTATCCTACATGCCCAGCACAGAGAGCAGAATAGATGTACTTAATAATGATTTGCTAAAGACTTTGCATTTGCCACCTCATCATTTTTTGTGACTATTTTAAGATCAGTTTGAATTACCATGAAGATTAGATGCAAGTTGTAGTTTTTTTTTGTTTTTCTTTATTCCTAAGACCCTATCCCACTGAAATACAGAAATTGGGTACACCCAGAGCCCAATAGTGACAGAAAGGATGCAAAATTTAAATCTCACTGCACCCAAGGCTTGAAGGAAAATTTGAGAGCCTTATATAAGAAGTAATAAGGTGTGTGTGTGTGTGTGTGTGTGTGTGTGTGACAGAGAGAGAGAGAGAGAGAGAGATGAAAATGGACTAGCATTAGGGAATGTCATGGTTGATGAACTGGGTTCATGGTTAAGAGCATGTGACCACCCAGATTCTGTCATTTTAGGATGCAGAAGAACACATGGCTAAGGTCCAGGTGGATGGGGCATAGGGTGGTGGTGGTTGATAGGGTACCATCAAGTGAGCATACTATGGAGGACTATACGTATGTGAACTTTCATGCTAAATCTGAGCTTGGATAAAATCATTCTGAGTAGATAGAGACTGAAGGAACAGGAAATTTAGCCTAGAGATCACCAAAATGAGGGACTCCCACTAAGAAGGATTCCAGGATACCCAGAACCCAGTTGTAATTAACCTTGTCAGTACAGCTCACAAGTAAAGACTTAATTTCCCTTTCCTAACAATGGATATATTTTCATGCTTGGATGTCAGACAACTCTACTTAATCAATTTGATTCCGTCTAAGGTTTTGGTTCATTTTCTCCAGTGTTTAAAGAATAAAGGGCAGGAAAGTGTTTAGAACAAAGAAGATTTATTTGAAAGCCAAAGAACAGCAAAGTGCAAGGGGAGGCCTGGGAACTTGGAGACCATAGTCTCTTCTCTCTGATTAGTTGAGGGGTGGACATCCACATGCAAAGCCCACAGCTACAAAGGGCCCACGCATCTGGGAGCCCAATGGGAACAAGATGGTATTTGTTGTTGCATCATTCTTCTTGCCATGTTGGAGCTGGTCCCAGCTACCATCTATTCCTAACTACTTCACCCAGGAAGCCTAACTTCCTCTCAAGTTCATCAAGTGAAGTATAATATATAAATTAACTCGATGGCACTAGCCCAGTGCATGTGTTCAGTGGGTATCATGGGGGATACAAATGACTGAATAGGATGAAATATGTATGTTATTAGCTTTCTTGATGACAGGACAGGTAAGGATAGTCTGGTGCTAAGTTCCAGACAAAATTCAGTTGGATAAGCCTTCCCATGGCCCTGGAACTAGACTAGCAGAGACACATGACAGAAATCATCAGAGCATAGGTGGGTGGAACTCTGGGCTCCATTTTCTTTATAAATATAAAGTAATTCTAGGCTCTGGTATTATGAACTAAAACTGAAAAGCAAAAATCAGAACATTATTCTCATAACTAAAAGTTCCAACTCCTGGTGAGAAGACCAGGAGGGCAATTTTGATGGTAAGGCCTTTTTCTACAGAGTTAAATATAGATTGTAGCAACATAGATCCCAGATGATTATGGAAAATGCTTTACCAAGTTCTGCTTTTTTCCTATTACACAAATTAAATTAAATCTGTTTGAACAAGAGTCATAAAAATAATAATTATGTCCTACCAGCTAATTATTTTCTTCTTTAGGATGAATGAATTATAACAGAAACAACACAATTAGCAAGCTCCCTTACTGCTTGTTTTCATTTATGTTTACTAATTTATATCCTGTGTCCTTCCAGAAAAGACATGAAGTGATTTTGCTTCATATTTAGTGCATAGTCTATTACTCAGGAGACCTCAGTTCTCCTAGAAATGAAATATATGTTAATTTAGTATTTTGCTTCAAATATTTTTTACTCGGATAGTAAATTTAAATTTCCTATGAAGTGCTAGGTATGCTAGCAAACTCCTGTAATCCTAGCTACTTGAAAAGCAGAGATTGAGAGGTTGTGATTTGAGGCCAGCCTGAGCAAAAAGTTAGTGTGACCTAATCTTAACCAACAAACCAGAAATCATGGTCAACACCTGTAATCTCAGCTATGCTGAAGGCATAGGTAGAATTGTGGTTTGAGGTCAACCTGAGCAAAAAGAACAAAATCTAGCAGAAAAATAACCAAAATAAGGACTGGGGACATGGTAGTGTCTGTGTGTCAATGTGTGGCCCTGAGTTCAAACCCTGGTATTACAAAAAACAAAATTATCCTAAAAGAACAACAGTAAAATTTGCAAGGTCTTTAACCCTTCAGAGAACTCAAATCTCTTGAGCTTTACACTAATGTGTCTTTTCTGTGGGTTGGTCATCGGAGACTCATAATGAGTAACTATAATAAATGATGAACAGACCTAGCTATCATGGAAGTCAGCCATAATATTTCAGACAAGTTGCCAGCCTATCTTCCAATCCTCCTCTGTGTCTGACTGTGCTGTTAAGCAGTCTGCCCAATGGTCAAGATCCTAGAAATGAGTCCTGAGCTAGAGCCCATTTTTGCCTGATTATCTAAGTTCATGCCCCATGTTCTCACCCTTATATTCCTATGCATGTTTAAAAAAATTAATACTTATCCATAATAAGTATTATAAGTAATACTTATTTTCCTACTAACAAAAAAAAATTGGCAGAGGGGCTGGGGATATAGCCTAGTGGCAAGAGTGCCTGCCTCGGATACACGAGGCCCTAGGTTCGATTCCCCAGCACCACATATACAGAAAAAACGGCCAGAAGCGGCGCTGTGGCTCAAGTGGCAGAGTGCTAGCCTTGAGCGGGAGGAGGCCAGGGACAGTGCTCGGGCCCTGAGTCCAAGGCCCAGGACTGGCCAAAAAAAAAAAAAAAAAAAAAAAAAAAAAAAAAAAAAAATTGGCAGACTTTTAAGTAATTAACCAACAATACTGGTCTACTCCCTTCCTGTAAAATCACTGGAAATGAATAAAAACACCAAACTTGTTTGATCACTTAGAAGTTTGTTTTTGTTTTGTTTTGTTTTTTTGTTCTGATTCTGGGACTTGAATTCAGGGTGAGTTTTTTCACTCAAGACTAGCACACTACCACTCGAGCCACAGCTCCACTTCTGGCTTTTTGTGGTTAAAGAGCCTTATGGACTTTCCCACTTCGAACTGCAGTCATCAGATCTCAGCTTCCTGAGTAGCTATGATTACAAGCAGTACCTGGTTAGGTTTCTTTTTTTAAAAAATATGAACATAGAATGGCATCACTTACATATCTGTGATGATTACTGCATCAGATGTGTCCTCTACTCTCCCATGGAGCCTAGGTAAGCCTCCCCCTTCTCCACACAGAGCCTTCGACAGCTACCACTAGCCAGTTCCAGGTGGTTCTTAGGGATGAATCCTCTTGGATTTTTGAGTATTTATGACACTCCATTTGGTCATTAAAACTAGTAATGAGTTTACCAGATATCTTTGGTCTGTTTTATCTCATCTTGTATAAAGTGTTCTTCCTCTCTGAACACTCTTATTTTTTATTCTTTTTTTCTGAACACTCTTCTTGTCACTGCTTCCTTTTTTGGAGGCAAACATGTTTCCTCATATGGTAGAAGGGATGAAGGAATCAACTTGTCCTACTTGTCTATACTGGGTCCTGACAGACATTAGCTACCAGTGCCTGGCTTTCTCCCATATCCTCACATTTTCCTTTTAGATCTCTCTCCCTTGCATATAAATATGCTCATAATTGTTGTGGAACATTTTCTCTAGATCCCTACATTTTTATTTAGCTGTTGCCCTTCCCAGTACAACTTTGTGATAAAGCTGTCTAGGCTAGCTGTGTCTACTTCCTCAATCTTCTGTTCTGCTCATTCTAGGCCTCCTATAGGATGAGACTTAGTCTCTTTCCCAAATTGTATGCTTAATTCTGTCACACTGGCAATGAAGTTTCAACACATAAATTATGGATGGCTTATTATGGAGCAGGTGAGGTCTAATTCCCTCTTGAATTGAATGTGTTCGAAATGGCACAGAGCCAAGGCTATGTTAGAGAAGGCACTACAGCTCCTGCTTGTAGTTTGTACCTCTCTCTTTTTCTTCTTTATGTCTCTCAGATCTGAACTCAAGGCCTCACAAATGATATAGCTGATTCATGCCTCCAGCTCTGCTTTTTGCTGTTTATTGTAGAGATGGAATCTCACAGACTTTCCTGTCCTGGCTGGCTTTGAACCATGATCCTCCAGGCCACAGACTCCTTAGCAGCTAGGGTTATGTATTAGCTACTGGCACATGGCTTGATTATCAAATCTTTGTGTGACTCAGCCTTGCTGTTCAGAGATTTGCTTTCCCTGTTAGCTCAGCCCAAACTGCAGACTTGAAGAAGAAATAGTGTTTCAAACCTCTAGTTTACTGGCAGTTTGAATAGCTGCCATGGCAACAGGAACCTTGCCTAGTAAGCACAGGGGCTGATGGTATTTGCTGCTCTCTTGATTGTCTTATGACAAGAACATTATGACCTTTCATCTCCTTCCTTTGAGTCTAATTCTCTCCATGTCTGGGGTCATTCTTGTAGTGGCCTGCTCCTGCTGTAGCCCCTGGTCAGAAAGGGCTTCTTTTTCTTGCCCTTTCTGAATCTAGGAAACATAGCAGAAATATTGCCTTCCAAAACTGAATCAAATAAAATCACCTCTTTCAAAGCCAACTGCTTTAGGATATGGCTTATAAATATGGTATAGTAATTATTTTACCACTGTCCTAGAAATTACCTGGAATCCTTTCTTGTCTTTCTTGAGAGATAAGCAACTTGGTTATATGATGATTTCTTGTTATTTGTCTATGATTTATCAAGCTGTTCTTAATTTTTCTTTATGAAAAGCACAGCATTTGCAGTCACTAAATAGGCAGCATTTTAATTTTTTTGTTACTAAGGTGATAACACTCCATTTTGGATAAGAGCACATTTATTAGAATTTAGCCATGTCTTTATTATACAGCTTGCAAAAATAAACTAATATCAGGAAGCTATATGTTTTTCCTCAGCTGTTTATTTTATATTTTTAAGGGAAAGGAAATAAGTTAGCATATGTTTAAGAATACAAAAGGGAAAACATTTTGAAAGGAGACTGAAATTGGTGAGCATTTAATACAGTGTTGCTGAAAAATATTGAGCATATTATAATATGCTCATTTATAGGCAACTACTTACAAACCTCCTGTCATGAGCTCCCTACTTAAGCCTGTGCTTGGACTTAAGGGTAAAACACTCAAGTTTAAACATAAAATCCTCAATACTGAGGACTGAACCTGGAGCTGTGTGTATAAAACAGGGTTTCACTCAGTTGTCCAAGCTAGCTGGGAAATACTGACTGCTCTCAGAGTTTTTGATTCTCCTGTGTCAGCCTCCCTAGTAACTAAGATGATAAGCATGTGCAACCATGCCTAGCTAAAAATTGAGAATCTTAATGAATAATATGAGCTGGATGTGGTAGCATACATCCTTACTTTTAATATTCCAGAGGCTGTGGCTGGAGGATTGAAGATTCAAGGCCAATCTTGGCTACCTAGTGAGTTCTAGGCCAGCCTAGGGTACCTAGTGAGACCTTGTCTCAAATAATTATAGTAGTAACCTTTTTTAAGTCCTGGAAGGTGTGAAAGAGAAGCCATTTCCCCAACTCCCATAAAGAGTAGTTATTCTAGTCTTTCTGTTAACTATCTAAAGGAATTCTGCACATTCCCATCCTCAAGTTCAACAGTATGTAGCACAGTATGCTTTGTCACAATCTCTTTATTTTTGCTTTTTATTTATCAGCATTCAAGCTTCCTGTTCTCCCAGAGATGTTGTGCCATTGGCTGTTTTTCCATTTTGTCTTTAAACTGTTCTTTGGTTCCATTGTGCACAGATTACTTTCAAATTGTCGGGGAGACACCTCATGAATTCTTCTCTGGAGCTGTGCAGGCACTGCTCTTCCAGGCCAGACCCAGGCTGTTGTCTGCAAGTTGGACAATAGCCCCTCATTCAGGTGCTCAAGCCCAACACTGTCCTAGACCTGCTGTGATTGGAGCTCTTAGTTGGGGAATTCCTGGCCATAACAGGATGGCAGCCACAGATTCTTGTTTTTATGAGCACAGACCACTGTATGCTTAGCTTTAATGGAGAAAAAGTCTCCTGTAAAGTCAGTACAAAGCAAAATTTGGTAAATAAATCTATCCCCTTGTACTTTTCATGGTAAAAATCAAAGAAATAGTATCAGTAAGGGGGAAAGAAAAGCCACAGCTTTATATATCTATATCTCACTTCTTTCCCTGCAGAATTTGAAGTGATTATAAGAATATGCAGCACTGTAATAAAAAAATAGGTATTTAAAAGAGAAAAAGGATGAAAACAGTGGTGAGGACATAAAATAGAGCCAGGAAGGAGGCTTTAATAAAAAATGCTTACAATAAGGACTTTCTCTATGCTTGCAGTTTGGATCTAAACTATGTAGAAGCCCTCTATCAGCTAATGGCATCCCCTACAAACTGAATTTTCTCATGAACGTTTTTTTAGGGAGAGGGAAAGGGAAGGATGAAGGATGAAAGTATGAAAGGGAAAGTATGAAAGGGAAGTATGAAGGATAGAGGGGTACCTGGACAACTCAGTTTTCATTTGGCTTCCTGTGGGGGTAGATCTGAACATATCTGGAATAGAGAACATCCTGGACTGTGTCTTCAATGTAGTCTTCCTTCAATATTACACTTCTGAGACAAGATACTTGTAAATATTGGAAGGTATTGAATTTAAAAAAATCTAGGCTGGCTAGACCTGCCAAGAACAGAACCTCAAAGATGTACAAAGCTGCTCTCTCACAGTCTGACAATTCAGAAGATTTATCTATTCTTGCTGTCCCCATCTCTTCTCTTTCCTTTAGCTCCTTAAAGCCATTTGAATCTGGCTCCGACTCCAGCACATCTCAGAAGCATTTTCCAGTTCATGTTCTACTTGTGTCCCAGCACCATTTGGAGCTCCTGGGCTCTTAAAATTCTCAGCGCCCTGGGTTTACTTAACACTTGATAACACTTGGTGGTGATTTCCTCCTTCTGTGGTCATTCTGCTTCACCACTTCTTCTGCCCCTTGGGATTCTGTTCCAATGCTGAGAACTCTAGATACACAGACACACACAGATGCACACATACATGCTCTGTACCAGCAAAGTCATAGACCAAAAACAGCAGCAGTAGCAACTCCAGTACTTCTGAATCCCCAAGTACAGCTCTTGTTCATCAAATAATGCATGGATTAGTCAGGGTCCATTGTCTTGGTCAACTTCTGTTCCAAATTCCCATTGTTTCCTTCACTTCAGAAACGAAGGGAGTTAGAAGCCACGTTTCCCTAGTCCAAGGTTCTAAGTTTGTGATCTAAGCTTCACCCAGTCGTAGAGGCTTAGATGAAATTTGAACTTGGACCTGTGTTTGGTGGAGAGCAGGCCCGGCAGAGTGGTGAGGAATTGTTTAGCTACTGTCAGGTTCTAGTGGATGAGTAATGGTTCTGAAGCCAAGGCTTCCTGATGTGTACACTCCAGCAATGTAGCACCTTCGGAGCAAGTGATTGCAATGGCTGTCTACAGGCTCTCAGCAGTGGCTATCATGAAAAAGTATTCAAGACTTAGAACTGGTCATTAAAAAGCAGGATGTAAGTCCCAGGTATTCTTTACTACAACCTTCAGGAATTTTCTGATTCTGTAAGGATGTGTGCATCTGATTCATTTCCTATTGACCAGTATACTTTACAACTCTGTATCACAGAAATTTGCTTTCAGAAAACCATAGAAATGTAAAGAACATGTCCACAGTAAACAAATTATATCTATTTAAAGTTAGAATCTATCTTATACCTACAATGTATAGCTACATTGGTAGATACACACAGGATTTTTGCACCAAAGAAAAGGTAACCCCAAACACTTTTTTTTAATTGTTCCAAAGCTACAGTGCCTAATATGGGAGCTGCCAGCCACAGGTGGTTATTGAATACTTGCAATGTGGCAAAATTTGAATTGGTAGGTACTACATGTATAAAATATAGACCAGGTTACAATAGCCAAGTTATAGAAACAGCTCAAATGCCTTAAAGTAGATGAGTGGATCAAAAAAATGTAGACCTTCACACAGCCATTAGAAAGAATAATGGTATGTCATTTGCAAGAAAATGAATGGATCTAGGACAAATCAGGTTAAGTGAGGTAAGCCAAACTCAGACAGGCAAATGGCTCATGTATTCTCCTATAAGTGAAAGCTGGATCTAAAACACCCCAGGATAAATTATATAGGACTCTAGGCATTCACACACAGTGAGACCAAAGGATACTCTTAGGAAAAGAATACAAAGGCACATGCCCCTGTTCTTCTAATCATATAAAATATTTATTGAGGGGGAAGGTGGAATGTGGGAGGAGGTAACAAACAGTACAAGAACTGTATCCAATGCCTAAGGTATGAAACTGTAACCTCTCTGTACATCAGTATGACAATAAAAATAAAAAAAAAGAAATAAAGATTTCCCTCACTCCAAAAAAAAATATTTATTGAAATGAACTCTGAGAAATAGAAACAAGAGGTGTTTTTCTTCATTGTTATTTTGTTTTGTTTTCTTTTTGTCTTTTGTGTTTGTTCATCTGATTTTAGGAGAGCAAAGGGGGAACAGAAATGGAGGGACAAAAGGTGAACAAATGCAGCAGTGAAAATGAACTACACAGCTTGTGGGTGGGGACAGGAAGGAAAAACTGGGAGAGAGCAAGGGAAGAGGTAACATTGTCCAAAAAGAAATGTACTCTTTATCTGACTTATGAAACTGTGACCCCTTTGTTCATCACCTCTATAATAACAATTTAAAAAATTTTAAAAACTACAAGCCAGGTCAAAAAGACTCAATATGGGGCTGGGGATATAGCCTAGTGGCAAGAGTGCCTGCCTCGGATACACGAGGCCCTAGGTTCGATTCCCCAGCACCACATATACAGAAAACGGCCAGAAGTGGCGCTGTGGCTCAAGTAGCAGAGTGCTAGCCTTGAGTGGGAAGAAGCCAGGGACAGTGCTCAGGCCCTGAGTCCAAGGCCCAGGACTGGCCAAAAAAAAAAAAAAAAAGACTCAATATGAAAAATGTCTCATTAATTTTATTATTGTATTTACTATACCTTGAAATAATACTTTGGAATATATATATACATATATAATGTATATATACACATACATACATGAATACAAACATACACATATTAAATAGTGCTTTTGAGTAGTGATGTACTATAGAATTCTAACCAGTTTTGCATCTATTAGGAAGTTAATTTCAACACTCTTGATTATTTGTAGTATATATTCATGCATGTATGTTTGTGTTTCTCTAAAATTTCATCAGAATAGTGCTTAACATCTTGCAGTTTCCCTCACTATTTTATTGAATGAAATCTGTTGTATCAACAGGCCCAATCTAAAGCTGTTCTTGTAGCCCCTCCAGTATGTTGTAAGAACCTGATTCCTTGTTATTAAATTCCATCCGTTTTATTGCACCCCAATCAACACAATAGCTGAAAATCATTAAGAATTGATTATTGAAATACTGTTAAGCACTTTCCAAGATTGTCTTATTCAACCTTCCTAACAATTTGATGTGATAGGCATAAAGTTTTAAAGGAAGACACTGATGACCTAGAGATCAGTGGGAGTCTTGAAACTTGTTCAAGATGACCAAATAGGAAGGCAGCTGGATTTACACCAAGCATAGTGATCTCTAAGACCATTTTCATGATCACTTTGTGGGCACTAACTTTCTTTCCACTAAATTAAACAGAAGTAAGAGTGTATCTGTCACTATGCTGATGTAGAAGCTTTGGTCATAATCCTACCTTCTCTGCTCCCAGTCTCTGGATTCATGGCTTGGTTTGGAGAGCAGCTCATAGCTCATGCCTTAGTAGCTGAGGAGGTTGAATGACATGCCATTTCCCACTGGTGGTCAGAAGCACCTTGGCCAAGACCAAGAGTCACACCAAAAGTATGTGATTGAAGGTCATAGAGCTTGCTGAATAAACCCCCACTCCCTTAGACAAAGGCAGGAAAGAACACTTTGTAACAGCGGTCATTAAGGGTCCACTGTATGACATGTATTAGATATTTACAAACTTTCACAGAGTATTTTAAAAGTGTACAGTTTGTTTCATGTGAGATAAAAGCAAGGTGAATAGCCATGCTCAGGGTTCCTTTTGTACATGGGTAATGTAGGACCCCAGGTACACTCTTTTTGCCATGTGTCAATGCTCCAGACCTGAAGAGGACATAGACAGAGGTTCATTCTTTCATGTGTAGGAGGCAAGCACTTTTTTTTTTTTTTTTTTTGGTCAGTACTGGGCCTTGGACTCAGGGCCTGAGCACCATCCCTGGCTTCTTCCCTCTCAAGGCTAGCACTCTGCCACCTGAGCCACAGCGCCCCTTCTGGCCATTTTCCATATATGTGGTGCTGGGGAATCGAACCAAGAGCTTCATGTGTAGGAGGCAAGCACTCTTGCCACTAGGCCATATTCCCAGCCCCAATCATTCTTTCAATACATATTTACTGAGCAGCATTGTGCTAGAAGTTGGGGATTTACTAATCCAGCATCTCAGCAAGGACAGTAGTAGTACCCTCATTTTAAAGCTGAGGAAACTGCTCTCTGGTTAATTATGGATGTGCTGGGATTCCCTGGGTGATCATCTGACATATATTTCAGACATTATGTCAAAATATCACTAAAATATTTGCTTTGATGATATGGTATGGAAGTCGATGCTATTATTTGTTCACATGAAATTGAACAAGGGAACTTATTAAAGAGGGGAGAATAGCAAAGATGCTAGGGTGCTGTCTTTCCATTATTTATGCTAGCTTAAAAGCCTGAAATGATCAGGCAACTCAATATTTTCCAGCATGCATCACATTAGCTTTTAATTCAGTAGCAGTCTTTTCCTACTGTCTGCTTTCTTGCTATGGTATATGTTTTATACTGGTGCTGCAGGATATCTGAAAGGATTATTTCACCCCCCTTCAGTCCAGGAAATAGAACTACTATGAATTATTGATAGTGTTGGCTTTCTCGTGCTTTAATTTCACCTCTTTGTTTCAGATGAAGATGTTGGTTAAATGGGATTTTTTTTTTAATTTCACCTCAGGAGCTTACTGCATTCTACAGGAAATTCTAACTGGCTTGAATTATAGAAAAGACAACTGTATGTTGGTTCTCCTTTGACATGGGATAGATTCTCCACACATTTCCTTCCCCTACATCCTTATGCAGTGCTCAGCTCATAGTACAGTTCTCTGACTGAGCTCTGCAACACCCTTGGGATTCCCCAGCCCTCATCTAGGGGGCTTGAGTTGTAGTTAGAGGAGAAAGAGGTGTGCATGCATGCATGCATGCATGCACGCACGCACACACAAAACCATTTTCTTGCTTCAAAGAAAAACTTTGCTCTGGCTACTTGTGTCTCACACCTCTAATCCTAGTTACTCAGGAGGCTGTGATCTGAAGATCATGGTTCAAAGTCAGCTGGGGCAGGAAAGTCTGTGAGACTCTTACCTCTAATTAACCACTAAAAAGTTAGAACTGGAACTCCAGCTCAAGTGGTAGAGTGCTAGCCTTGAGCACAAAAGCTCAGAGACAGCTTCCAGGCCCTGAGTTCAAGTCCCAGGACCAGAGAAGAAGGGGGAAGAGGAGGAAAAGGAGGAAGAAGGAAGAGAAGGCAGCAGCATGTCATATGACTCACCCCTCCTATGATATCCTAAGAATCCCTGTGAATACAGAAACCCATTTCTGTGCTTATTTATATCATGAAGAAACACATGATCACAAGAAGTGCAGAAAAATTCGGGCAGCTGGATTGATAAATAATTAAATTGCTTTACATACTCATATTCAAGTGGTTAGTCAGATACATAGGCCTCCAGCATCCTTTGAGAGGATGGATGCATAGACTACTTGTGTTATTTCATAGAGTAAACAGGTTACTATTTCCTGTAATAACAGTTATTGTTTTTTTTAACATTCCAAGAGTATATAACAACCAAGGAGTTTGTTTTACACGAGATAAAATGAATAGCTATGCCCAGGATTCCTTTCTGTACATGATGATTTGAAATACCCCTCCTCCATCCTCAGAAGCCATAGACCTGAAGGAATCCCCCACAGGCGCCGAAAGCTTCCCTCAATGTGCATTTAATGACAATGCACTATCACCAGACATTGTGCTGAGGATGAGGATCTAATAGTAAGTAAGACTCTGACCTTGCCTTCTTTGAAATTGTCCTGTAATGTGGAGGAGGCACATTATGAGTACATAAGCAATTACATAAAAATAGCAAGGTGCAGAATGTGATCGTCACCACAACAGAGGGGAGGTGGGACCCTTTTTATATTAGGGCACAGAAAGGACCCCGGGGGTGGGGGAGCAGCAATTCAAGTGCATTTTAGAAGGCCACAGCTGGCCTTTGCTGGCTGCTAAGGTCATAAATGTGTGGCACTTACTGTTTTTGATAGCTAAATATGTACCATCTGCTCTCAAGAATTTTAGTGAAATGTTACAGAAACTCTGAGGGGGTGTAATAGTTGATGACTGCCCAAATAGGAACAAGAAAAAATTTATAGCACAGTGAATTTATTAAACAAATACTAATTTCCCTAATCATGTAACACCAGCACTGTTTTACTTATTCATTTATAATGTACAAATGGCCTGAAGGCTACTTTAATACATGAAAGATCATTTCTCTTGTTATTCCATAAAACATTTTCACAATTGTGTTTAATCTTCATCACACAGCTTAGAAATACCTCCATAATATCCAATGCCTAACGTATGAAACTGTAACCTCTCTGTACATCAGTTTGATAATAAAAATTTGAAAAGTAAATAAATAAATAAATAAATAAATAAATGGCAAAAAAAAAGAAATACCTCCATAAGACTCCTACAAATAAAATGTTTCTGCACCGCTAAAGACATAGCCACCAGACTAGAAAGACAGCCAACCATATGGGAAAGGATCTTCACCAACACAGCAACAGACAAAGGCCTAATATCTGTCATCTACAGAGAACTCAAAAAACTAAGCCCCTCCAAGCCCAGTAAACCAATTAGGAAATGGGCAAAGGAGCTAAAGAGAGACTTCACAGGAGAAGAGATAAAAATGGCAAAGAAACATATGAGGAAATGTTCAACATCCCTGGCAGTAAAGGAAATGCAAATAAAAACAACCCTGAGATACAACCTCCAGCTAGAATGGCCTATACTCTGAACTCAGGCAACAACAAATGCTGGAGGGGATGCGGGGAAAGAGGAACCCTTCTCCACTGTTGGTGGGAGTGCAAATTAGTACAACCACTTTGGAGAACAGTATGGAGGTTTCTCAAAAAGCTCAACATAGACCTACCCTATGACCCAGCCATACCACTCCTAGACATCTATCCTGAACAACAGGTCTCAAGATATCAAAAAGACATCTGCACTTCCATGTTTATCGCTGCACAATTCACAATAGCCAAAATATGGAAACAACCCAGATGCCCCTCCACAGATGAATGGATCCAAAAAATATGGTACCTATACACAATGGAATACTACATAGCGATTAGAAATGGTAAAATACTGGTATTCGCAGGGAAATGGTCAGAACTTGAACAAATAATGTTGAGCGAGACAAGCCTAGAACACAGAAAACAAAGGGGCATGATCTCCTTGATATATGACTGCTAAGGTGGGGGAAGGGGGAGACAATAGAGACCATGTCTGTGAAACCAAAAACCTCTTGTCAAATGGTATTTCCCGCAGGTTTGGGTCAGCGACCCTACATTATGTAACTAAAACCAAACAACTACTCAACATATAAAGATCAAAAATAGACCTCTCAGTGGATCACAATAGCTCAAAAGCTATGTATGTATGTTCATATAAGACAAGGATAAGCAGACTCTATTGTTGACGTTACATTTAATGTCCTAGGTGAATTTCCTTTGGCATAGGCCACGTGGCTACTGTATATGTTTTTGGTACACTGTGTATTGTATATATGTCTACCTGATCTAGGGAAGGGAAAGAAAAACAGGGTGTAAGATTTCACAAGAAATGTACACACTGCCCTATTATGTAACTGTACCCCTTTTGCACAGCACCTTGTCAAAAAATTTTAATTAATACATTTTTTAAAAAATTAATAAAAAAAGAAATACCTCCATAAGGAAATCTCTAGTCATATTGTTACTTTATAATTGTTGCAAGCACTATGATTTGGGAAGAGGACTAAAATAAGCTTTACAAAAATTAGTTTCATTTTAAAATTTCTATTTAAGTTGTTTAACATTTATTGCAGAGAGTGGAGCACATGGGTATCCAATAGCATAATCTGTGTCAAAGATTTTCTCAATTTCTGTTCTTATTCTTTTCTTTTGCTAGATGAAATTTGTTTTTTAAGTTATCAATGGATCAGATTCTTTAAATAGAAATGCCCGAGAGACATATGCACACTAACAGATTCAGATTTATAGCAGAAATAACAGGTTTCCGTGTCTTTCAAGTACATATAATTCATCTATCCATCCAATCATCCATTCAGTATTTATGTAGGCAACTAAATGAATGGGTAAAATATGCAGGAGACAGACCATGTACCCTGGTATGTGGCCCCTTGGCTGAATGAGCATGGTTTTTCTCTCCTCTCCTTTCTTCTCCCCTCCGCTCCCCTTCTCTCCCCTCTCCTCTCCTCTCCCCTCCTCTCCTCCCCTTCTCTCCTCTCCTCTCCTTTCTCATCTCCTCTCATCTCTCCTCTCCTCTCCTCCTCTTCTTTCCTCTCTCCTCTCCTCTTCTCTCTTCTCTCCTTTCCTCTCCCCTACTCTCCCCATCCCTCCCCTCTCTTCTCCTCCCCTCCCCTCTCCTCTCTGTGTACTTGCACATTCACTGTAGCAATTCTCTGAGAAACAAGTAAGTAATGTAACTAAAGACCTTAACTTAAAGAACAATTAGAAATTATTTAATCAGTGTCATAAAATTAACAGAATTAATTCAGAAAATAAGTACACCATATGGTTTGTATATAAACCATAGGAACCCTAAAAAAGATAAATAGAAACTATTATCCTACCAGCAAAACTTAGTTAAGACTTGCTTACAGTGGAAGACCACTTGGTTAAAAAAAAAAAAGACACTAGTTTAAAAGCATAATGACTAAAACAGTTTTGTTCAAAGGATAATAGAATATAATTAAATGTACCAAGACTTGTACAGGACCTGAATTAAACTATAAATTTTTATTTTATTTTATTTGAAATTTTATTTTCTAGTAGTTGTAAAATTTAACAAAGCAGTTTATGAGTACAATGTATCCTGATCACTGTCACTCCCTTCCAAAGTCTCACCCCTGTCCCACCCACCCTTTCTCTTTCGTTAGTTTTGTGGTATATACAATAAACTCTTGACTGCATTCTTCCCCTTCCCCTCTTCATTCCTCTACCCCTCTCTCCTTGGCCCCAACCCTGGTCTTCCTGGTGCTCATTTTGTTGGGATTTGACCTAGTCTTTCTAAAAAAATTATCCTATTTGAGCTCCCCATAGTCTATTATACTTCAGTTAATTCATTTGTGACCACTCACACACCTCTCAACATGTTTACTTATGAATTTATAGGTACATTTTTTTCCACCACAAATGAGGGAAACTATGCAACCTTTATTTCTCTAGGTCTGGCTTCACTTAATGTAATTTTTCTATGTCTTTCCATTTCCTTATACATAGTACAATAAGTTCTAATGGATAAGTAAAATTTTATTGTGTATATATACCACATCCATTGAGGGGCATCTGGACTGATTCCATATCTTAGCTATGGAGAGTAGTGGTACAATGAACATGGTTGTGCTGGTGGCTTTACTGTAATCTTGTTTGTGCTATATCAGATAAATGCCCACGAGTAGGATTGCTGGATCATAGGTTAATTTTATGTTTAGTTTTTTTTTTTTTTTTTTTTTGGCCAGTCCTGGGCCTTGGACTCAGGGCCTGAGCACTGTCCCTGGCTTCTTCCCACTCAAGGCTAGCACTCTGCCACTTGAGCCACAGTGCCGCTTCTGGCCGTTTTCTGTATATGTGGTGCTGGGGAATCGAACCTAGGGCCTCGTGTATCCGAGGCAGGCACTCTTGCCACTAGGCTATATCCCCAGCCCATTATGTTTAGTTTTTTTAGGAACCTGCACACTGCTTCTAGAGTGGTTAAACAAGCTTACATTCCCACCAACAGTGTATTAGGGTTCCCTTTTGGCTTCGTCCTTGCCAACATGTTATTATTGCTTTTCTTTTAATTGGGGTGAGGTAGAATCTCAGTATTGTTTTGATTTGCATTTCCTTTATGGTTACAGAGCATTTCTTCAGGGGCTGGGGATATGGCCTAATGGCAACAGTGCCTGCCTCGTATACATGAGGCCCTGGGTTCGATTCCCCAGCACCACATATACAGAAAACAGCCAGAAGTAGCGCTGTGGCTCAAGTGGCAGAGTGCTAGCCTTGAGCAAAAGGAAGCCAGGGACAGTGCTCAGGCCCTGAGTCGAAGCCCCAGGACTGGCCAAAAAAAAAAAAAACAAAAAAACAAACAAAAAAAAAAAAAAACAGAGCATTTCTTCATTTGTCTATTGGCCAGTTTTACTTCTTCAGAGAAGTCTCTCTTTAAATTATTACCCATATATTAATTGGGTTATTTCTTTGAGGGCTTAATTTTTTTAAATCAGTCATGGAGCTTGAATTCAGGGCCTGGACACTGTCCCTGAGCTTAAGCCACTCAACCAGCACTCTAATACTTTGGACCACAACACCACTTCCAGTTTTCTGTGGTTAATTGAAGATAAGCATCTCATGGACTTGCCCACCCTGCTGGCTTTGAACTGCAATCCTCAGATCTCAGCCTCCTGAGTAGTGGGGATTACAGGAATGAGCTACCAACACCTGGTGAGGGTTTAATTTTTGGTTCTCTTCCTGTGGTAGTTCTTGAGCTCCCTGAGCTCTTACCAATACAATAGAAGGCAGTCATTTGGACCTTTTGTCTTTTCTATCTCTTGTTCATTTTCTTGATGACCTCAGCCAATTTGTCTGCTGACAAATTTCAAATTCTATTTCCTCTAGCAAGACTCACAGATTCAACTGCCTACTCAACATCTCACTGACATCTCAACTAAACATTCCCAAAGTGAGCATCTATTCTTCCATTTTTTTTTAAATGAAACCCCTACCCAGATAGGTATTCAAACCATTCTGGTGTCATCCTTCACGCCTCTGCCTTTCCCACACCCACATCCAGTCTGTCAGTAAATCTACTTACTGCACCTCCAGAATTCCTTTCAAATTTGGCTATTCCTCACCACTGCCACTGCTCCCACCCTGAGAAGTCACTCAGTGCTTAGGTTCTCTCTCCTCATCCATCTGGGAGTATAATAAGTCAACTGTGACTTAAGGCTCATGTTAGGATTAATAACTAATGCATGTAAAGAACTTATAGGGCTGAGCAAGCTGCTAGTGCTCAATAAATGTTAGCTTTCATCATTATTCTTGCCTTTTGTTTTCTAGGTTGAAGGGGTAGGATGAGGCCAAGGGAAAAGGAATAGATAAATGAAGAGGTATGAAGAATGCAGTCAAAATTCAATGTGTGTCCCACAAAATCAAAAGTGAGGGAAGGGGTTGATTGGCAGGGATAGATGAAACTGTTAAAAGGGGTAACATCAATCAAGATGCATTCTATTCATAAACTGCTTCGCTGAATGGCAGTTCCTGTATACAACTACTTAAAGATAATAAAATATTTTTAAAAGATTTGACTAGTATAATTGATGCCACCAGCTCTTTTGCATAAAAACTGAATTTCATTCTTCAACACATAAAATTTTCATTTTTAAGATTTGAACTAAATGGGTTAAAGAAAATGAATGTGTTCCTGTATCGACAATTTAGCTTCTGAACAGCCACCCAGTAAAACAATCACAAGAAATAACTTTAAAAGCTAAAGTTCAGACCTGGTGCTGCTGGCTCATGCTTGCAATCCTAACTACTCAAGAGGCTGAAATCCAAGGATCATGGTTTGATGCCAGACCAGGCAGAAAAGTCGTCGAGACTTGTATCTCCAATTAACCAGCAGAAAACCAGAAGTGGAGCTGTGGTAATAAGTGTTTTAGCCTTGAGCAAAAGAGCTCAGGGACAGTTCCCAGGCCTTGAGTTCAAGCCCCATGGCTGACCAAAACAAAAAACAAAACAGCAGCAACAAAAAAATTGAGGTTCCAAAGCAAAATGTCAATTTGAACCTTTAGAATTCTCAACCTTGAGTACTTTTGAACTAATCAGGAAACTTTGGTTATGTAAACGTGTATTGCACAGTAAGATACAGCTATAGCTTTACAATCTGAAATAACTTTGGGGTAAAAAAAACTCATAAAAATGTTTCTACAATAGCAACTGGGCTAATAGCCATCACTTGTATAAAACAGACTTATATTGTATTAACTTGTGGTACCACTATCATTCAACTAGTTATTAGTAATTAGAAAGATTCTAAAAAGTCCTCGACATTAACACCTAAGTTATCAACAGTGCATACAATAGGTCTGAATTGCATAGGAAACTAAATACTAAAGTGCATAAATTAAACACATGGATTAACCCATTGCTCTAATAATTAGAAAAATGTTTTCAGAACAGTTAACTTACTCTTTAATATAATGACTTTCTTAACCTATGGGAAGAATAGGATTTCAATATATAAGAAAAATATTACTCTAATTTTATTAATTGGTTACCAAAACACAAAGGTACAATGCATATGTGCCTCTGATCATATAAAATAATATTTATCAAAATGAGCTCCAGGATATAGAAACAAGAGGTTTTTTCTCTGTTATCGTTTTCTTTTCTTTCTTTTTGTCTTGTGTATTTATATCTAATTAGGAAGTAAAGGGGAAGAGACAAAGGGTGAACAAATGCAGCAGTGGTACTCACCAGACACTACGTTGAAAATGAAGTATACAACTTATGAGTGGGAACAGGAAGGAAAAACTGGGAGAGAGGGAGGGAAAGGCTGGCATTGTCCCAAAAGAAATGTATTCTTTACCTGACTTTTGTAACTGTAGCACCTCTGTATATCACCTTGATAATAACAATCTTTAAGAATTAATTTAAAATGTTACTGGAAATTATATTATTTTTCAGTCAGTAATCCCCATAATTTTGTATACATGCACATACACTCATATATACACATTTATATATAAAACATCTATTATGAATGAGCAAATGAAATATTATGAATGAGCTAATGAAAAACAATAGTGACTTGTTTTTAGTATGAGCCTCTTGTAAAAATACTTTTTGGTTCTTGTTTTGTTTTTGTTTTTTTTTGCCAGTCCTGAGGCTTGAACTCAAGGCCTGAGCACTGTCCCTGGCTTCTTTTTGCTCAAGGCTAGCACTCTACCACTTGAGCCACAGTGCCACTTCTGGCCTTTTCTACATATGTGGTGCTGAGGAACCGAACCCAGGGCTTCATGTATACGAGGCGAGCACTTTACCACTAGGCCATATTCCCAGCCCCTATTTTTTGGTTCTTTTGAGTATAAAAACTAGGTAAAGGCTAAGGTATGGCTTAGTTAGTAGAGCACCAGTCTAGTAAGTGCCAAGTGAGTTCAAAACCCAGTATCATCAAAAACGAGCTACAGAATAATGAACTTGGAATGTTTTAAGGTGAGGAGAGGACAACCCTAACATGAAATTTGTAGTTAGCTTTTGTCCATAATTACTTATATTTTGTGTTACTCCATCAATGTTGTGAGATCATTTTAGTTGATGCACATATATTTTATATTCTAATGTGTGTTTTCTTTTTGTTTTGTAGGAAGTCCTGGCTGAGCAAGATTGGGAGCCCCAGTTCTCGCATTGACCGCACTGAGTTTTCCAATGAGAAAACCATCACTAAGCTGGAATACTCTAATTTCAGTATCCGATACTAAGGAAAAAGGAGTAAAAGTTGTAGTGCTTACAGTGCAAGATAACTGGCTATGTTCTCAGTCTATATTTTAGAGTAATAATTGCATGGTAGGATTAAAAAGGAGAACTTCCATTCTGATAGCTACCGAATTACATACGACTAAACATGTCTGTCACTGGAATGATTCTACTCAACTATATGTTCAGGTAAACCCACAATATTCCAAGATTGAAAATGACATTATAAGCTATTTCATGTGAATGTTCAAATTAAGCTTTGTCATGAAATATTTCATTTCAGTGAAAAATCACAACGTACATGTTACTCCACTAGACAGAAAATAATAAAGTTAACCATCTAAAATTATTTTTAGGTACTGTTGTCTGTGATAAATTTGAATGTCTTATGAATAATAATTTGCTGTTAAAGTTGAGTAACTTATTTTTAATTATATTTTATTAACTCTATGTGGTTGTACAAAGGTGTTAGCATTCAATAAATCAGTTTATGAATACAAATCTTGATCGTTGCCACTCAAGTATTTTGATATTTGAGTCTTAAAAGATTTTAAACAGTGGTTAAAATAAATACATGGGGTGATCAATAAAACCATAATAATAAACATAAATAGTTAACTTTTAACATTTTGGTTCAATGAGAATATAATTACATAGTAAGTTGGACTTACTTAATGTCTATATATTATTCTATATAGTAGATAAGATGGCTTGGTGAGGATAGCTATATGATCTCACAGTTTCCATACAGAAAGCCCAAGATTTTATCAACGATTCTCAGTCGATGACTTATACCTGAAAAAGCACTAACAATATCCCCTAAACTTGTAATATCATTTGAGGATTTTTTTTTTTTTTTTTTTTTTTTGGCCAGTCCTGGGGCTTGGACTCAGGGCCTGAGCACTGTCCCTGGCTTCCTTTTGCTCAAGGCTAGCACTCTGCCACATGAGCCACAGCGCCGCTTCTGGCCGTTTTCTGTATATGTGGTGCTGGGGAATCGAACCTAGGGCCTCGTGTATCCGAGGCAGGCACTCTTGCCACTAGGCTATATCCCCAGCCCCTCATTTGAGGATTTTAAAATATAAATGATAATCAAGCCACAGAATATTTCAAGGAAAAGATTTGTTTCTCCACAATAGAATTGCAAGATTGAATAAGGAAGACCTTAAGTGGAAAAAGAAAAAGCTGAAGAATTTAAGATGTTGTAAGTAGGTACTTGCAAATATTCTCCAATGATTTCCAAATGTTGATAATAATGTAACACTTCACTAAAACTAAAATTTAGCCAACTGTGGTAATACATGCCTATAATCTTAGCTACTTGGTCCAGCAGAGAGGAAGATCATAGTTCAAGGTCAGACTAGGCAGAGTTAACACAAGACTGTCTCAAAAAAAAAACAAACTGATAAAGTAAAAGGACTAAAGACATGGTTTTCAAATGGTAGTGTACTTGCCCAGCAAGTTCGAGGCCCTGAGGTCAATCCCCAATACAGTCAAAATGTGTGTGTGTGTGTGTGTGTGTGTGTGTGTGTGTGTGTAATTGAATATCTAAAACAAATTATTATTAAAACAGGGTTAGGAGGATCCTTGAGATCCTGGACACTTGTTCTCTCCTCCTCTTCTTTGTTAGTCTATTTCAAATCTTTTGGAAGTGCAGGTTGAAATTTCTGTTCTATGTATGGCACAGAAGCCCTCTCCTGTGTTCCAAGACCTGGGGAGAGAATCTAGGCCTCTTTACTCTACCTGCTGCATACAAAGAAAGAGAAAAGGAGATGAAGGGCAGCCTGAGCTGTTTGAAAGTTAATTTCATTGATTTTTGGTAATAAAGATACCAAATGTATTTCTACATTTATATAGAAATAGGGACAGTGTTACATTGCCCTATACCTAAATACCCAAATATAATTATGTATACTAAATACATATAAATAAAGGAATAAAGAGAATGCCTATTGTTCTAATGTAGGAACCACACTAAGTAGTATATGTACTGAACATAACACAGAAGAATTTGTCTGTTCACATGGGCTTTGCTCTCCTATGTCCTCACTCCAGGTTAAGGAAAGTAGGCAAGTCTTTGTGTTCCTTGACCTCAGAGAAAGTTTTGGAGCCAGATACCCTTGAAGAAAACTTTACTTCAAACATTTCTGTTTAAAGAAGGCCTAGTCCTATTGGTTGAGGAGAAAGCTAGAAGCCTGGGCCTTTAGCAGGTGAGAGGGGAGCAGAAATAGTGAGAGACAGGGGGCAAGGAGGTCATCCAAAAGGAATGGTTCCTTAGACAGGAACCCAAGGCTGTACCTTTCTTAAGTTATGGAGACTTGCTTCTTTCTCCCAACAGCACCTCCAAAAGTGGAGAACTCTGAGTGGTGAGCAGTGGGTACACAGTGAAGCAAGATCACAAATTTAGGGGTTCCCACCTCCAGCAAGATTCTTATCCCCCAAAATGCTGGCAGGCATCCTATAGGTACCATGGCGCTTGCGCAGTAGTTATGGTAACTGGATTTCTCTGAATAAGACCTTTTGTGAGGGTACAGCATACCACAGAGAAACAAGATTTAACTTCCTAACTCCCACACAGCATGGCAGGTGAAGGCACCTTTTGATTTAAAGAAAATCAAATTGACATTTTTCCTACACAACTTTGGGAAACAAAATCTATATTTCTCTACATATAGAAAAGTTTAGTGGGGCTGAGGATATGGCCTAGTGGCAAGAGTGCTTACCATGAAACCCTGGGTTCGATTTCTCAGCACCACATATATAGAAAATGGCCAGAAGTGGCACTGTGGTTCAAGTGGCAGAGTGCTAGCCTTGAGCAAAAAGAAGCCAGGGACAGTACTCAGGCCCTGAGTTCAAGCCCCAGGACTGGCAAAAAAAAAAAAAAAAAAAAGAAAAGTTTAGTGTTTTTTTTTAAAGTCTTAGAAGTGACACTAACATATTCCTTTTTCTTTTGTTATATTCTTTAATAATTCTTTTCTCATCTCTATAAGGCAAGCACATTTGCTAGATGAATCTTGTGCCGATACAAAATAAATCACATTAATCAAAATTACTTAATGATTAATGCATCCCTGGATTCCATTACTGGATGGAGAATGTAAATAATTACTGAGAGTAAGTGTTCATGAATAAGTAGAAAGCAAAATAAATATAGCATAATATAAAATCGAGACCAGATATCACTCTGAATAGTTAACTTGCTATTTTCAAATTTCACCCGGCATTCACACAGTGAATTTTAAACTTACATATCATATTTTAGATAACAAGTCCAGGTAGGTTTACTTCTGACAGAATTATTTATCTTAAAGACCAAGAAAAATTAAGCAAAAAAATAATTCATGACAATCAGCTGGGGTCTCAATACACCACATAACTATACCTCCCTTCAAAAAGCAACCCGAATCCCAAGGTGTGTGATTTCTAAAAGCATATTCATGGTTACTTTTTACATATTTTTATAAAAGTTCCTGTCTTTTTCAAAAGCTACCTCATATGATCTTTGTGGCAGGATGGAATGACCCCAGCAGGTCTCAGAGGAAGGCTTGTGGGAGAGAGTATATGTTCTGCTAGGAAGGGAACGGCCTCTAAGGCTGAGAAGTAGCAGCTGAGTTCCATCTGAGTCTGTAATCTATAGAGCCACGGATCTATGGCTGGAAGAATTCAGGGCAGATCTTTGTGATAAATGACAGCTAAGCAGCAAAGAAGGAGACTAACAGGCGGTGAGTGAGTTTGAATAATAATACATTAATTTGACTATTCTGGAAGTTCACCATTTTTTCTTGTTTTTAAATTGTTTTTATAAAGGTGCTATACAGAGAAGTTACGGTTACATAAATCAGGTAATGAGTACATTTCTCTTTGGACAATGTCACCCCTATCCTTGCTCTCTCCCAGTTTTTTCCTCTCATCCACACCCAGAAGTTGAATAGTTCATTTTCAAACACAGTGTTGTTCACTATTTTAAAAAGATTTAAGTTTTAGCCAGGTGCCAGCGACTCACACCTAATCCTAGCTACTCAGGAGGTTGAGATCTGAGGATTGTTGTCCAAAACCAGCCTGGGCAGAAAAGTCCATGAGATTTTTATCTTCAGTTAACCACCAGAAGGCTGGAAGTGGAGAGCACTAGCCTTGAGCATAAAAACTCAAGGGGTAGCATCCAGGCTCTGATTTCAAGACCTAGGTCTGGCACAAAATAATTTTTTTTAATTTATGTTTTGAGATGCAGTCTCACTATGTTCACATAGTGAAAGTTCTCAAACTTCTGGGCTCAAGTTATGCTCCTTCTCCAGCTTCCTCAAAGGAGTAGCTGGGGCTAAGGTGCAAGCCACCTCATCAGGCAATGATGAGCCTCGTCTTGTACAGGAATTTTTCCTAAGCATGTATTTTGAAACTCATAATTAGAATCAGTGGAAAAGCAGAATCCCTTTTAAAAAATTAGCTTACTTTTGAAAACATATAGCCCACAAATACAGTTTATTCAGTAAGGTGTATCCTAGCTCTATTAAGAGAGAAATTGAAGAATGTTCTCTGGAGGAAGAATTATATATCTGGAACAAATTTCAGGAACTAAACCTAGGCAGCATGGTAAAGGATGGTCTAGAGGATGGTCTATTTGATGCATCAGACCTATATTCTGGTCCCAGAACTCACTAATTCACAATATGCCTTGGAATCGTGTGCTACAAGGTCAAGAAACTAAACAAGACTTTTTACAGGATTCTGCTGAGCTAGATGCCTGCTGGGGCCTTGAACATGGTAGGCAAGTGCTCTACCACGGAATTATACTCCCAGCCCTGGTTCATGGTTTTGAATAAAACCAAACTCTAATTTTTAAAAAAGTTAAAAAAAAAAAAAACTTTAGCTGGGCATTGGTGGTTCATGCCTGTAATTCTATGAGGCTGAGATCTAAGGATCAAGGTTTGAAGCTTGCCTGGGCAGAAAGTCCATGAAACTCTTATCTCCAATTAGCCAACAAAAATCTGGCAGTGGAGATGTGGCTCAAGTAGAAGAGTGCTAACCTGGAGCAAAAAGTTCAGGTACAGAGCCCAGGCTCCAAGTTCAAGCCCCAAGACTGACACACAAGCAAATAGAAGAATTTAAATATAGGAATTAAGACATCTACTTACTGTATCATATTACTAGCCTTTTCAATAAAAAGTACTTTGTTATGTTATTTTGTTCTTTTGTTCCCTTACGGAGCCTGATATGCTTTCTCCTCTGTTGTAAGTATCAGTATATATTCCTGGATGGCCAAGATACTTCTTTCACTATCAAAGTACATTTTTCTTTTATTAGTTTTATTTTTCATTTTGCACAGTGGACTCAGCAAATAGCAGTGGATATAACCCTCCAATATAGCAACTTCCTCTTTCTTCTCCTTCTATTTCCTTCTTTCTTCTTTCCTACCTTCCCCTCCACCTCCTGCTTTTCATTATTCCTCTGTCACCCTTCTCATTTTTTTTTTTACAATTCTTTGGAGCTATATGGAAGCAAATTGGAAGATGCAGTCTGTTACTGCATTAGAAACGTAATCCTTGCCACTCAGGAGGCTGAGATGTGAAGATGGTGGTTCAAAGCCAGTCCTGGCAAGAAAGTCTGTGAGACTCTTATCTCCAATTGACCACTAAAAATCTGGAAGTGAAGCTGTGCCTCAAGTGGTAGAGCCACTAGCTTGAGAAAAGGAAGGAAGGAAGGAAGGAAGGAAGGAAGGAAGGAAGGAAGGAAGGAAGGAAGGAAGGAAGGAAGGAAGGAAGGAAGGAGAAAGAAAGAAAGAAGGAAAGAAAGAAAGAAAGAAAGAAAGAAAAGAAATGAAGGAAGGAAGGAAGAAAGAAAGACAGAAAGAAAGAGAAAAGAAATGAAGGAAGGAAGAAAGAAAGAAAGAAAGAAAGAAAGAAAGAAAGAAAGAAAGAAAGAAAGAAAGAAAGAAAGAAAGAAAGAAGGAAGGAAGGAAGGAAGGAAGGAAGGAAGGAAGGAAGGAAGGAAGGAAGGAAGGAAGAAAGAAAGAAAGAAAGGCAGGCAGGCCAGAGAACATGAGTTCAAGATGCAGTGCAGACTGATCTAGATTCAGATCTAACTGCAGAGCTCACCCAGGAAACTGGCATAAAGGAAGTACTCTGTGTATTTTTTTGAAGATTTTAATTTCTTTTGTTTAAATTGTTATTACAGAGGGGTTACAGTTTCATAAGTCAGATAATGAGTATATTTCTTTTGGGACAATGTCACCCTTTCCCTCGCCCTCTCCCAGTTTTTCCCTCCCATCCCCATCCACAAGTTGTGTAGTTCATTTCAACATGGTATCTAGTGAGTATCACTACTGCATTTGTTCACCCTTTGTGGTTCCATTCTTATGCTCCCCTCCCTTACTCCCCCAAAGACAAATAAATGAAGAAACAAGACAAAAAGAAAAGAAAAAAAAATGTTTCCATTTCCTGGAGTTCATTTCAATAAATGTACTGTGTTTTTTTTTTTTTTTGACATGCAGTATTTTCACCAACCAGGAAAAAAAAAATAGAGCAGGAATTTTTCCACTCTTCAGGGATAATTTCCTGAAGGAACAGTAGGGGAATCAGCCTTTCTTTCTCCCCATTTACCCCAACTACCACTCTTTCTCCATTGTCTAGAATACCCAACTCCCATATCTTAGCTCACAGGAGAAGGACACAGGTCAGGCGCAGTGGGCACTCCCTTTACATAAACTACGGAAGAAGCCTCAGAAGAGAGTGTCAGAGAAATTGTGTTGAGGGATGCCAGTGGCAATAACAAAACTACTAACAAAAGAAGGGAAGGATGATCACAAAATAAGGATGATGGTTACGTCCAAGCTAGAAGAAATGCGTTGTGATCCCAAAAAGGCACAAACAGGCCTCCTGAGCACCTGAGGCTCTCATATTTCTTTATTTGAGTAGTAGCTTCATGAATATTACCTTTATAATTATTTGAATGCTATAAAAGAGTTTACATATCTTCTCATACATATGATAGATTTCATAATTTTAAAGGAATGTAACAGTCCTAAACTCTTATAAGCAAATAACAGCAAAATACTGGGTTAAGGCATCTAGATCAAACATTCAGAGTCTTTAGATTTGGGAAGAATATATTTGTGGGCAAATATATAATAATAGTTTGTATCAATAAACTGTTCTCATTTAAAAAAATAAGTATACAAGCTGGGCACCAGTGGCTCACACCTGTAAACCTAGCTACTCAGTAGGCTGAGATCTGAGGATCATGGTAGCCCAGGCAGAAAAGTTTGAGACTTTTTTTTTAAATTAAATTTTCTTGACAAGGTGTTGTGCAAAGGGGGTACAGTTATATAATAAGGCAGTGAGTACATTTCTTGTGACATCTTGCACCCTTTTTTTTTCTTTCCCTTCCCTAGATCAGGTAGGCATGTATACAACATCCAGTGTACCAAATTCATATACAGTAACCACGTAGAGAGACTCTTATTTCCATTAAATTACTCATAGAAAGCCAGAAGTGGCTCAAGTAGTAGAGCATTAGCCTCAAGTACAAAGAGGCTCAGGACAGTGCCCAGGCCTGGAGTTCAAGCCTCAGGACTGGCAAAAAAAATTTTTTTAATTAAATATATATATACATATATGATGACTATACAGGAATAAACAAGAAACAAAAGAAAAATCCAGACTTACTCTTCACAATACTCTAGCCCCAAGGTAAAAGTTATATTATCCTTTAGGACTGGGGAAGTGCATACCTAACGGCTATTTGTTACAGGAAGAAAGTAACACTTCAGGAAACATCTGCTGGTGTGCTCAATGGCATACAATGAAAGCTGACCTCTGGAAATGCAAAGGTGAGAGCATATGGACAGATTAAAATAAAATACACTGGTGGCAGAGAATGAGCTGAGACACAAAGTCATCCTTAAAGAGAAGGCAACACCCACACAACCACACACACTTACAATGTGCTCAAATGACAGTATCTAAAAGGGAAGAGAAGAATTAGAATCCATTTTGGATTGGTAAACAGCAAATTCTATTGCTGGTGTATAACTGTGGCTGCCAAAGCCATAAGCCATTCGATGATGATCAGAATTCCCTGGGCAAACAAGTCAGCCCAGGCCACACCTCCATGCAGAACCTCTGCACTCTGCACCTCAGGCTCAGTAATGGCCCTGCCCCAGTAGTTGCAATGTGGTGGAGGCCACACTATCCAGCCTCCCTTCATCTTACTTGACCCCCCATGTCTTGCTGCTCTCTCATGGTCCCCAGAGATGTCAAAATCCCTCTGCAGTCCCTCACATCATAACCCAAACAAATGACAGTTATGAAAGATAAAATAAACAAACAATAAGCAAAATAAAGTCTTTCACCATCATCCACTGGTGCAGTGGCAAACCCTTGATGCAAGGTCTTATGGTAAACAACTGGAACACTAGATGAAAATATATGGAACAACTATTTTTAGACATTGGATAACTGCCAGTGCAGGACCACAATTCCCGAGAAGAGGGAGTGGATGAAACAAGCCCAAATTACCAGGGTCCTGCCTACAGGCAATTTTCAGACTAAGGAGTAGGAAGTTGGAGGAAATGGAACAGAGTCTGGAAGTCTTGCTAAGGGCAGAGCAGCATGGAGTCTGGAAGACCAAGGAAGTTGGAAGTGGCAGAGCAGAGTTCTGGAAAAACTGCGCACAGGTGTCCCTTGGGATTTTTCCTGGATGTGGAGTCATTTGTATGTAGAATGAAATCCCACGCATTATACAAAGAACACCCAGGGAACTGTATTAAGAAGAAAATCTTGGCATTCGGGAGTTCAGTCCAGAAGCAGGGAGTTCTCAGAGCTCATATTCAGACCCATATTCAGACAGCACTGGAGAGCTCAAGGAGAGCAGCAAGTAACTTAATTGCTGGCCAGAACAAAGCACAACACACTTAAGGAAAGAAACAGATGTCTAGAGCCTCAAGACCCTAACTTTCAGAATAGCCAGCATTAAATTCTGGAGTAAAAAAAGTGAAAAATGTCAGCCTAGAATTCTTCATCCATTCTATAATTTTTTTTCAGTGAATTAAATCTGAAAAACAAAAACAAACAGAAAAACCACACATCGTCACCAGCCTATGTGTACACACTATAATGTCCTATCAAGTTCTTCCAGCAGAAGGAAAAGAATAGGGATGGAAACTCAGATCTATATAAAGAAACAAAGCACTAAAAATGGCAAATATGGAATGAGTACTCATGGTAAAAGTAATGGTGACAACATGGTTCAAATGCTCACCTCTTGAATTGGAAAAACATGGCTTGATGCAAAAATTAATACAACAAATTGGCATCACATAATTTTTAAAGTAACTAAATGTAAATTGATGGTGCATATTGTATTTTGAAACAATGTATATGAAAATAGAAGAGATAGAAATATGGGTCTGGGTCTTGTATTCTAACTAAAGTTAGTTGTACAACAGAACTTAGAGATAGACTACCATAAGTTAAACTTGTACTTTGTAAATTTATAGCTTGCAAAGGTTTTAAAATTCAAAAAGTGAAGTTCAAACACTGGGGTTTAAACCTGGCCTTGTATTTGCTAAGCAATTGTGTTACCACTTGAACCACACCTCTAACCATTGTTGCTTTAGTTATTTTTTTCAGGTATGGTGTTACACGTTTGCCAGATCTGACCACAGACTACAATTCTTTTCTTTTCTTTTCTTCTTCTTCTTTTTTTTTTAATCGGTCCTGGGGCTTCAACTCAGGTCCTGGGCACTGTCCCTGAGCCTCTTTGTGCTAAAGGCTAACGCTCTACCCCTTGCCACAGCACCACTTCCAGCTTTTTCTGAGTAGCTTATTGGAAATAAGAGTCGCATGGACTTTTCTGCCCTTCTGAAGGCTGGCTTTGAACCATGACCCTCAGATGTCAGCCTCCTGAGTAGCTAGGATACAAGCGTGAGTCTCTGGTGCCCTGTTCACAGACTACAATTCTGCCTATTGCTTTGTACATAGCTGGGACCACATGCACATACACTATACCTAGCTTGTTTGTTGAGATGGGGATTTTAAGAACTCTTTGCTTGAGCTGCCTTAAATTGAGATTTAACTCTGACTATAACCATCTCTAACTCTGAGTAGTTAGGATTACAGGCAGAGCCATCACGATCCCTTTAAACACAACTGACAATTATGTGAAAAGTAAATCCACTGAAATTGAACAATAGTCATCTCTAGCTGGTAGAAATTTCTTTATTATATCTATGTTTCCTTTTTTTAATTAACAAAGATAAAAAACATATTGGAAAAAGTATTCATTCATTTCCTACTATCTAGTTTGAAAATGATGATTTCAATAGAAAATTTTTAGAATTCAAATAGAAACACAGTCAGCACTTAATTTTTCCAAGTATTGTCCACCTACATATTTTTCCATGCTAACAAAAAGTTTTGCTGTGGAAACCTCATCTTAGTGTGAGTGAGTTTTAAGTTTTCTTTTTTTTTTTTTTTTGCCAGTCCTGGGGCTTAGACTCAGGGCCTGAGCACTGTCCCTGGCTTTTTTTTTTTTTTTTTTTTTTTTGCTTAAGGCTAGCACTCTGCCACTTGAGCCACAGTGCCACTTCTGGCTGTTTTCTGTATATGTGGTGCTGGGGAATTGAACCCAGGGCTTCATGTATTCGAGGTAAGCACTCTTGCCACTAGGCCATATCCCCAGCCCGAGTTTTAAGTTTTCATGTTGGGATGAAACCAGTTTTTATCATAAAAATATTTAATTTGTATTCAGATCAATCTAGATGGGCTTATTTATAAAAAAAATGTTTTGAAGTAGGAAAGGGCATTCTAGCTCATAGACATAAGGGATTTCTTTGAAGGACAGAAATAAGTGTTGAGACTTTCATTCATTGTCTAATTGTATATCATGATTTTAACTTTTTTATTAGCATAGATTATATGAAAGACCTCACTGTGATATTTACACATGCACACTTCAATCAGCTTTACCCCAGCTATGCTGATCTTTCTTAATCTTCTTAACAGTTTTTGGTGAGTTTCCATGTGCTATTTTCATACATATATATTATATATTTCTGCAATGTTCACCACTCCCATCACTAATTTCTGCTTCCCTCACCCTCAAATAGTCTCCCTTTTACAATCATATCATATTTTTATTTTAGGCCTAGATTCCACATTTGATTGAAATCATGATATTTGTGTATGTGGTGCTAAGGAATTGAACTCAGGGCCTCCTGGATGCAAGGCAAGCACTCTACCACTAGGCCATATTCCCAGCCCCAGATATCTGTCTTCTATGTTGATTTTCATAAATTTCTAAGAGCTGTATAGCAGTGTCTGCATATGAAATTTTATTTTAGTTATTGTGGGGGTGGGGGAAAGGGTTTTTGCCAGTCTTGGGGCTTGAACTCAGGGCCCTGTACTTCTTTTCTGCTCAAGGCTAGCATTTTACTTGAGACTAACTGGAGATCAGACTTCCTCAGGCATTCCTACCTGGGCTGGTTTCAAACTGCAATCCTCAGATCTCAGCCTCCTGAGTAGCTATGATTACAGGTGTGAGCCACCAGCAGCTGGCTTAACAAATTTATATGTAAATAGAACTAGTCTAGTAGACCTAAATTGAAACCAATAAATGACTTAGCATTTGATTTTTGGAAAAAATATACTTTCGATCCTTCCATTTGTCTATGACCTTTTATCATCCCTTTGCCATAAAAATCTGCTTGGATTTGGCAACAAGAAGAATTCTTTTAATGGCCCATTTGTGCTTACAATATGTGTGTGAATAATACATTTGAGGCCTCAGCATTCTGGCTGCTAGGCTGCAGCTTAACTCTGGCTTTAAAAACAATGTTGGTATCCCATTTATTTTATTGTGTCACTAGTAGTTTGAAAACAGAATGGGAGGAAACCCTAGGACTTTTCAAATGTCAGCAGGCCTGGGTAACTGTAAATGTTTAGAGCTGTCAATCCATGGCATATCACAGAGGTTTAGCTCAGCAGCCCACACGCACGTGGCCAGCAATGCCAGCCAAGATCGCTGACCCTACCAACACCTTACTTTTTTTTTTTTAATTTTGCCAGTTCTGGGACTTGGGCTCAGGGGCCTGAGCACTGTCCCTGGCTTCTTTTTGCTCAAGGCTAGCACTCTACCATTTGAGCCACAGCACCACTTCCGACCTTTTCTGTTTATGTGGTGCTGAGGAATGGAACCCAGGGCTTCATGCATGCAAGGCAAGCACTCTACTGCTAGGCCACATTCCCAGCCCCCAACACCTTACATCTTACTGGGACTTTGCCTTAGTGCTAAAGGAACTGCTTTTGTAGCCTACAGTTTTTGTAATAATCACATGCAAAGGCAAAACTTGAGTGTATTAAACAACATGATTAAGTTTGGAGGACTTAAATACTGGCCACTTCTGCAACTCTCACAATTTGATTGGGAAATAAGACATTCAGAAACTCATGTCTAGACTGAAATGTTTAGGTGATGAACAGACAATGTTATGGAACTATCATCTGTGTGGTGTAAGTCCTAACATTCAGATCCAATATTACATGTATTGCTTTGACATGTGGAGAAGGTAGGAGAACCTCAGATAGCTTATCAGCAAGTCCTTCTCCTCTTAATTCTGCTCCCAAGAAGGTTGCTACCTTGTTAGAGCTGGGTGTGTGAGTCACTGGTTATAGTACTGCCTAACAAGCAGGAGGCCCTGAGTCCAAACCCCAGTACTCCCCTGAATGGATATACATGGTGCATATCACTGAGTGGCAGGTTTCAGTGCCTTGCCAGCCTGCAGAACTATTCAAACAAGCTAATCCCACCCTCGGGACACCATAGAGCTACCTGCTGTGTCCTCTGATCATCTGCTCTATTCTCAAATGGAATCATGTGACCTTGCCCGGTGCCCTGTCCTCTCCTCTCCCACCACTAATGTATGTGACTAATTACCTACTACCAGTTTCATCTACTGATAATCCCTGTGCTGCAACTCTAAGGCAGGAATGTATCCCTCACAAATGGGGTGAAGGTAACCTTTTCTAATTGGGGTGTACAATTTTAGTGGTGGGGGGGGGTCGGGGACTCATAGTGGCTGTCTAAAAACTTTTTGTAAAGCAGGTTATTCCAGAGAGATAATACTACTAGTGCTTTAGTTTTTTTGCAGATAGCCTTGGTTTTATTTCTGGCATTCTTTGTCCAAAGGAACTTGTAGACAAGAGGTACAGCCAAGCAAGGGATAGAAGTACATTCCTGTAATACCAACACTCAGAGGCACCAACAGCAGGATCACAAGTTTAAGAATACTATGGGCTATATAGTTAAGACCCTTTGTGAAACTAACAAACAAAACTGATAACCAAATAGCAAACAATATTGATTTCATTGGTTGGACAGGAACCCAGTTCAACAGTAAGTTAAGATAGAAGGTCAAAGTGAACCTTCCCCCTTGCATTCTTTGTCCTCTTTCCAGAAAGCTGTGTGGTTGTGGCTGACTGGTCTATCAGCCCCTGGTTCCAAGGTGACAGTGTGGAGATGGTGTGGCTAGTGGAGACAGATCCTACCTATGTGGTTCACTCACTGTGACTAGAAATGCAATGAATGTCCATCCCTGAGCACTGACCTTTAACCAGAGGCTCTTTCCCTCTGCTAAAATGATCCCTAGCAGAGCAACTTGGACAAACGGATTAGCAGTACTGTTCTCCAATAGAATGAGAGGGGATGGTGACAGGGATGCTAGAAACAAATACTAAACACACAAACACACACACACACAGCAGGCTCAACAACAACAACCAAACAACAAAGCCTAAAATAGAAATGATAGCCACACAAGTAAAAGGTTGAGGGGAGGCTGTCAGCAAAGTGAAAACGGATGCAAACTGTATTTGGTACAGGGAAGTTACCTTCTCTGTGAAAATAACCCCTAGAGTGGGATGTCAGGACATTGCTCAGGTTAACCATTGGATTTAAGGCATGCTGGGCTTCTCCACGGACCCAAGCATGAGCAGCTGTGACACAGATGAAGCAAAGATGCTGAGCCACAATTCCCATACCTATACTGTGTGGCAAAAATGCCACATTCCACTCTGATCCTGCTTTACTTTTCTTATCATAAAGGGAAATTCTGTCAGATTTCTTTTCTTGAATCTTATAGTCCATTATTACAGCCCCAGAGTTGGCAGAGAAAGCAACTAAAAAGGAAACTTAATTCAGGGGAAAAGTTTGCTCCTGGGCTTACTATAAGAGGATTTAAAAAACACCACTGAATTTCCAAGCTCTTGAAAAGATTATAGCTGCTGCCATGGTTAACTTCTTGAAACACATAAGGCTATCATAATTGTATAAAGGAAAAATAGGTTGGAATAATAGTTTTAAAATGATGATTTGTGAAAGCTTTATTTGCTGTGTTGTTTTGAAAAGAATGCACTGGTTGGGAGGTATCTAGGGCAAACTACTCATTAATTAGAAGGAGCGCGCTTTCCTTTTAAAAACCTTCACTGTGATTTCTTTATAGGCCTAATTCAAAAATGTAGGTTAAACCATCACTTAAAAATAATAGAATCTTGGGGATGAAGGCATGGTTCAGTTGGTAGAGTGCTAGCCAATGAGTGAAAGCATCAGGTACTGATGCTTTCCCAGGAAAAGAAAAATAATGGAACCATAATTTTTCTCTTAATTCTTCACTTTTGTAATGAAGAGCCAGACTTTGATGTCAGGCCCCCCTTTACCACGCGAACCCCACTTTACCACGTGAACCTGAGATAAGCAGGCCCTGTGAGCAAGCCCAGGACAAGCTTATTAGGGCCCAGCCGGTCAAGAACGCTAACCGCTGGGAATGCTTAACTCTAACTGACCCCAGAATGCCTCGAGCCCTGTAACTTTGTTTTTTGCCTTTATAAGCCCTGTGCAATCGCAGCTCGGGCCTCCTCCTAACCTCTGCTGTGTCGTGGGGGGGGGGGGGGTAGGACGAGGCCCGAGTTGCAGCTCACCTGAATAAAGTCTTGCCTTGCTTTTGCATTTCCGAACGTCTGAGTCTCGGTGGCCTTCTTGGTGGTCATTTCGCGACTTGGCATAACAGTAACAGAGCAAAGCATTTTTATTTATTGTAGGTCTGCTCATCCAGACCAAAGTAATTACTACTGTCTAGTTAAATGTCACAGTTAATGTCACAATCTGAAAATGTCGCACCACAGAGTTAAGAGCAGGAGCTATGGTGATTGGTGATAATGCACTCAATCCCAGATTCATATTCTCTCTGTTTAACCAACCCTGGAACCTAAATGGCTGCAAATTATGTATGGTGGCATTTTTTAAGTAGAAGGGGCACACTGTCACCCTTCACTTCCACATCATCCTTGCTGGCTCTCATGTTTTCCTCCCAATTGCAGCCTTCCTGTCCTGGCTGACTTTAGTTTTGCTAGGTATGTTTGCCCAATTTCATACCATAGTGGTTAAAAAGTTGTGCTTTGATTTTAATTTTTTATTTCTTTCTATATTCAGTTTTTATTACCATGATTGAAAGCAAGAAGTGGAGAAATCAGATGACAGGTTGAAAAGGCAAAATGAAGAGAGAGTGGGAAGGGAGAGAGGGACAGGGAGAGAGAGGGCGACGGGGAAGGGAGAGGTAGACTTATCTAAACTCAAATCATGGATCTATCCATTTCCAGCTGGGTGACCTTAGATGAGAGACAAGAAGCAGATAAGAATGGGCAAAAGTGGTAGAAATACTGGAGTCTTGCATATGTTAGGCAAGTACTCTGAACTATGTCTTCATCCCTTGATTCTTAGAGGGTCTTGCTATGTAGCTCAGATGCCTCCAAATAAAAGACCCTCCTACCTCCTCTGACTCCAGAGTGCTGGGATCATAGGCATGTACCATCATGCCTAGATCATCTGTTTAAAAAAGATTAACAACTAATATAATCAAAAGTCTCAAAGAATTTAAATCATTTCCCTGGAGTCATGAAGTTAGGATTTAAACGCAAATCTAATCCCAACATTCAATAAACGTTAGTTTTTCCACCCCTAAGGAAAACACAGAGTGGCAATTTGTATCATCAAAGGGCTCAACGTACATTTGTATGGACAGAAGCTAAAGAACTTAAGTTGTTTAGATTAAAAGGACATTTTAATGACTTTTTTAAATGTGGAGGTTCACTAATTAGTGTGTTGAACAGCTTTTATGTGTCCATAAAAATCACTGAAAAAACTAGAAATGGTATACATTTATAGGACATAAGAGGATTTTTATGGGTCAATTTCACTCACAGAACCTTTCATTTGGAAGGTTGAAGTCTCAAATAAATGAATTAAGCATCTCCTGGTCCAGTAAGAATAGAGGATTTGTTCAGTATACATTGGGTTGTTTAATAAGTTTGTATATAATAAGTCTGATAATGGCCTAAGCAAAAGATGATTATATCTCTGAAATTCTTCAGATAGAACATGAAAAGTAGCCTTTTAAAAAAGCTAGGAGAGAATATAGTGAATATAAAATAGTTTCGTGATTCTTATACTTTTGAGAGTGACACTCCAACCCTGTTTCATTTTATACTGCTCTTTCCTCAAGAGACTATGATGCCAGCCATTCACTCTCCCAGCCTTGGCTGCATGACCACTGTTTATGACTCCGCTGTGGTACCCAAGTGGCCTTTCACTGTTCACATCTGTGGCCAGCCTTTCACTCATGTTTTGCTTATATTTATTTATTGCCAGTCCTGGGCCTTGGACTCAGGGCCTGAGCACTGTCCCTGGCTTCTTTTTGCTCAAGGCTAGCACTCTGCCACCTGAGCCACAGTGCCACTTCTGGCCGTTTTCTGTATACGTGAACCTAGGGCTTCATGTATGGGAGGCAAGCTCTCTTGCCACTAGGCCATATCCCCAGCCCCGCTTATATTTCTTTTATACAGGCAACTGTAGCTGAGATTATTAAAGATCAGCCATGACTCATGAAATCATAGAAGTAGCTAGAACCATCCATACAAATAAAATACAGGTTGCTTCTTTCAGTCAGATAAATTTCAAACTAGTGATTTCTAACAATGATTTTCAGTAACCCAGGTTGTACTATTATTTCTAGAGATTGACTCATTTTGATTTTTGGAATTTATTCATCTATGTAAGTTTACATATGTGTGTGTATGTGTATATAGAGAGAGGGGGGAAGGAGAGCGAGGGAGGGAAGAAAAAGTAAAACTTAAAATTTTAGATATAACATTTTAGATGAGCAATTCCCATCCTCTTGTGGTCTCCCACATATGGGGTGGTAGCTCAAATAGTACTAGAATTTTTAACTGAGACAGTACTAAACTTAGTTTTGAATTATTCTTTGTTGACAAGCATGCAAACTACCTATCATGCATGAGAAAATTACATGTATTGTTTAGGATGGTGTTCACTTGTGTTTTTTTTTCAGACATGAAGTTTCCAATAGAATCTCAGGAAGTGATCATAAAATGATTTAATCTGTCTACCTATTTTTCATAAGTGACAATCTATAGCACAGAGCACTTTAAGTGCTTCTCCTAGGTCAAAAAGTTACTAGTAGAAACCACTAATAGCAGTCCAGTGCTTTTTCTGTATAAAAAGTCAATAATTATTTTAAAATCCATATTACGTAGTATGCTACGGAGAATGCACCAATAATAACTGGGCTATTATAATACATTATCATCAATACTGTAATTTACCATGTGACTATGTTGTATATTATGGATCATTGCAATTTTCTTGGCAAATGTTTTGCATCCCTAACAAAGACTTCTTTGTGAGAGACATACTTTATTATGTTAATGTTTTTCATGGCCTTTAATAAATCCTAGGCATATACAAACTACTAAATAATTGGAATGACATTGACACAAATATATATATATATATATATTAGATGAATACTGTATTTCAGGTGAAGTTGAAGAGAAAGCTGAGATGTCTTCATTTGGTTTGAGGAATTTGTTTTCTGGAGGGGCCAGTCCTGAGGCTTGATCTCAAGGCCAGTGGTCTACCACTTGAGCCACAGCTCTGTTTCCTGCTTTTTGCTGATTGACTATGAGTCTCACAGACTTTCTTGCCCAGGCTGGCTTTGAACCATGATCCTCAGATTGTAGCCTCTTGAGTAGCTCCTCACTTATTCTTAACAAGCAGTTGAGGCTGCCTCTGAAAGTGACTGGTTTCCAAAGCTAAAGAGATTGGTGAAAGTTAAACAGAAAGTAGAAGGTATGGTGAGGCAGTAGATTAAATTTCAGGTACGTGGCAGCCTAGAAATGTGGTAATGGCTAATAATGACCAAGCCTGTGTACTAAGCCTTAGACACTATTCTTGATTGCCCCTACCAAACCATCTATACTCTACAACCACCGGTTACTGTAAAGCTAAAAGACATTTTTGTTGATCCATGTGAATGAACTAAAAGTCCCCCAACTTTGTATCCGCTCTTTGATCTGATCTATTTTCTGCTGCAGTCCCTTGGTCTCCAAAAAAGAGAAGATTCACTGATTAGTATTTTGTGGGGAAGGAAAATGACTCCTCAAACAGGAAGTACCTTCATCTTATGTTGAAATAGCTAGAAACTCAGGAAATCATCCACCAGGCAACTTGTCCCAATAGTTAAGGGATTAACAACTTCTCCAGAACTTCCCCAGAGATAAAGACTGTGCTAAGAGTCAAGCAAGCTATATCTGTCACTTGGGACTGTTTTAACCATGCATATCTTTCTCACCCACTGCCCCCCAATTCTCCCTACTTAACCTGAGGCCAATGTCTGTATTTCTGAAGATGGCTGAAGACAGTATTGAAGTGAAGTCTTCCCATGGCTGAGGGTTCAGTTTGAGGGTTTATTGGTCACCAAGTGTTGTTATGACAAAAGCTCAACAAATGCCTGGCTCCCAAGGCAGGTGTCCATTCAATAAATTTTGGGTCCCTTCCTCCTGCTTTCTGGCTTCCAATCCACTTTTCCCATACTGATTTACCCACCCACACCTTCCTCCCCAAACACACACACACACACACACACACACACACACACACACACACCACAGACACTCTACACACTCCATCTTTATTAATAAAGTCCACCCTTAGGAGCCTGTCACTGGATGTCAAATCTGTACTCATCCCCCCCCTCCCCCAGGACTTCGTAGACCCTAGCTCTGTGCGCGGGTTCGGAACCCCCGGCTAGGCCTCGTGGAAACTGGCCACAGGGCCGGGGATGAGAGGGTTGTTGTTAGAAATCGTGGGAATCGCTGACTGTCAAGCTCTCCTTCAGACAGAGGCTGGCAGCCCCGGGAAAACGAACCACGGCGTGCCGGGATTGAATGGTGCACCGGGAAACAAGTGCGGCCTGCCCGCCCGCCTGCATTGTGGAGCCAGCTCACGCAGCTGTGGGCGCCCCGGCTCAGGAAACGGCCCCTCGCTGATCCCCAAAGACAGAGCTGGCGCCAGGCACACCCCGCCAGACCTGCAGGGGGATGGGCAAACTCAGCTGCGGGGCTCCTAGACCCGGGCGGGGCGGAGCACACGCGTCCTGCCAGCCCCCGCCCCACGGTTCCTCGCGCAGCCGCACAGCGGCTCCCCTGCTCCCTGGGCTGCGGCTATTGCGCCGGCGCACTGTGTCCCAGGCCAGGGTCCCCGTTCCAGGTCAGGCTCCGGGAAATCTGCGGTCGCTTAGCAACGCCCAAGTCACAGTCGCCCGGTTCTCGCGCCGGCCTCCTGCCGGTACCACGTACCAGGCCTTAGGGAGATCATGGAGGGAAAGGAGGAAAAGCACCAGTAAGTGCTGGGATTCGTCTTTTCTTTTCTTTTTCTGTTTCCCCCCTCCCCCTTGTGAAAATTATTTTCCTCCTTCCAGCAGAGGGTTCGGTGAGACCCAGAGGATGATGCCCAGCACCCGTTGTCTAGGCTAAATCTCCAGTCTATTTCCTTTTGTACTGTAGAAACTGAGAGCTTACGGTAGTGTCCTTTTTTTTTTTTTTAACGCACTTATTGAGCACTTACCGGATGACCAGACATTACACGCATTGCTGGGCCTTCACTTCTTGAAGTCGTCTTGCAATCATCCCTTCTCACGCCCCACACTTCCTACTAATCCTGCAGGCTTTACTCAAGTAGTACCTTATTTTAAAAGAATGATATCTGTTGTGAAAGATGCAAGAATCACATTAAATTACTCATTCTGACAACACACATCCTCTGCTATTGTTTGTCATGTGTTGGAGGCAAGGAGGATATAACAGAAACAAAGACAGAAAATGAACAACCAAAAAACTCCAACTCTGTCCTCACACAGCTTGCATTCTAGACAGAGAAGGCAGATGAAAAAGAAAAGTAAAATACACACCTGTGTCAGGACAACCACAAAGCACAGAACCTCCGCCTCCTGCCTACCACTGTGCATCCTTGCTGCACACCCCCACCGGCCCCAGGTCCCAGCGGCTCACCCATGCACTGCAGCCCCGTGCCTGCTTCCCTTCCCTTGTCATCTGCAGCTCCTCAGCGGGCCGGGTGGGCTCTATGACACAAACGGGAGTCTTCTCCTGTTGTGCTAAGTCGCGAGACCACCGCCAAGAAGACCACCACCAAGAAGACCACCACCAAGAAGACCACCGAGACTCAGACATTCCGAAATGCAATAGCAAGGCAAGACTTTATTCAAGCAAGCCGCTGCCCGGGCCTTGTCCTACCCACCGACACAGCGGAGGTTAGGAGGCAGCCTCGAGCTGCGATTACACAGAGCTTATAATGGCAAAAGACAAAGTTACAGCAATCAGGTGTTTAAGCAAGCAAGATTACGAGTACAAATCTGATTGGCTCAGGGCTCGAGGCATTCTAGGGGTGGTTAGAGTTAAGCATTCCCAGTCGTTAGAGTTCTCGACCGGCTGGGCCCTAATAAGCTTGTCCTGGGTTTGCTCACAGGGCCTGCTTATCTCAGGTTTATGTGGTAAAGTGGGGTTCGCATGGTAAAGTGGGGCCTGACTTCAAAGTCTGGCTCTTTATTTCCCCCCTTCACTCCCAAGCCTTCCCATGGTGACAGCGCAGACTCCCACATAAGGCCTACACACCAGGTGCTCGCAGGATCACGCTTCCTGCTGTCATCTGCAGAGATTCTCAAACATCATCCCCACCTGGAAAAGTGACAGAATGGCAAATTCTAAGGGAATGCTGGCCCCACCCTCGCTGAATCAGAAGCCCTGAGTGTGGGAGCAGATAATCTGGCCTGAAACTGGACTTGAGGAGACTGTGATGTACTGAAAATTTGGTGACCCTCCCAATCAAGATAGTAAAGCTTGCTAAGGATTGTGTGGAGTAGGGACACCTGCTTCTAAAGCCGGTAGTTCTGTTGTCAGAACAGTAGTTCTCAAACTGTAACCGGCAAATGAACTAGCTAGAGAGCTGGTTAAGGCAGGGTTCCAGGAACTAGCTGTATAATAATGATTTAAATGGTTAAGTTGGAGCCTGTGTATCTGTGCCTCTAACAAGGTCATAATCGATGTCAGTGCTGCTAGTCCAGTTATGTTCTGAGGAAGGGACGTTATCTGCAAAGTTTTTGCAATGAGTACTCACCCTGCTGGGATGCCACCCCTCTGATTACCACTTCTCTCTCTCTGCCCTCTTACTTTCTTTTTCCAATTGCCACCTTCACAGTGCAGCCTCCACCTTACCTAAATACGCAGCCTACCTCCCACATGCGCACTTGCCTTCTCCAAACTCCGTTCTGTGCTTTGTGGTTGTCCTGACACAGCTGTGTATTTTACTTTTCTTTTTCATCTGCCTTCTCTGTCTAGAAAGCAAGCTGTGTGAGGACAGAGTTGGAGTTTTTTGGTTGTACATTTTCTGTCTCCTTTGTTTCTGCTGTATCCTCCTTGCCTCCAACACATGACAAACAATAGCAGATGATGTGTGTTGACAGAATGAGTAATTTAATGTGATTCTTGCATCTTTCACAACAGCTATCATTCTTTTTGAATAAGGAAGCCCGGGTCAGGTACTGACTAACAGAATTAGGATTCCAGTCCAGGTCTAACTAATTAGTGTTTTTAATCTGCATTTCCCTCTACAAAAGACCACTATATTCACGTTTCACAATTCCAGATCATGTGTAGGAATTCACACCATAAATGGTCATCAAGTGAGTGAGCAAGCAAATAGACATTTCTTTCCTTAAGAAAGACTTAAATTAGGATAGGCAAATTGGTTTAGGCCTATAATCCTAGTTACTTGGGAGGCCAAGATCAGAGGATTGTCCTCCAAGGCAGCCCAGACATAAAAGTTCTCGCTCCATCTTTTTCAATGGCCAAGTGAGGTGGAACCTGCCCATTATCCCAGCTACGGTGGAAGCATAATAAGGATTATAGCCCAGTCTGGCCTGGGCATAAAGCAAGACCCTAATTCAAAAATAAGCAATGCAGCAAGAAAGGTTTGGCTTAAGTAGAACATCTGTGTAGCAAAAGAGAGGTCCTGAGTTCAATCCCAAGTATGGCCAGGAAAGAATTCTAGTATAAAGGTCAGATACAACTATGAGAAACTTGAGGAAGCCAGTGGTCCACAATGATAAATTAATTGACCCAATGGTCATAATCTTTAAATAAATGCTAGCATCTCTGGAAAGGTCATAGAAAAGAATTGGAAGTTATTTACACTTTACCAGTATGTTTTTCCAAATCCTTTTCAGAGAGCAATTCCTGTTGGGAAGCAGAGAACTCAGATTAAAGGATTCTGAATGGCCTTTGTATAGAGGGTTGAGGGTACATGGCTAACACAAAGCCACTGTGAAAGACAATTCTAGGAGACTCACCACAGATATGTGAATATTATAAAGGAAAACCATTTACCTTTGGTGAGCGAGACACTTGCCTGCTTGTGGGGTAAATAATGATGAATGAAACAATCCCTATGTCATGCAGTTTATTGACTAGTAAGGGAATTTATGGTATTTATTACAAACAATAACCAAAGTACATATATTATGAATTGTGGTTGTCATGGAAGAATGAATAAAATAGAATAGAGAAAATATTGAGTGGGATAGAATATGATTTACTCATAAAATGGAATGACATTATGTCATGCTCAGGAAAATGGATGGAACTGGAAGTCATCATGTTAATGAAATAAGCCAAACCCAGACAAAGAATGCATATTTTTAAAGATATGATCTAAAGAAAAAAACCCCAAGGACATGGACATAAAAGGAGGACTGTTTGAGGGGAGGAGAAAACAGTGCAAGAGGAGAAAAAGAAGGCCGGGAGAGGAGAATATGACTATAATAAAGCCCACTTTAAAAAAAAAAACCATCAGCCAATACATGGAGTAGGAAGAGAGGAAATGTAGGAAAAGATTTTGAAGAGTGGATTTTTCAATTTAAGTCCTTTTTGATAATTAACACCCTATCAGGGAAACAGGAAGAGCAGCGGACAGAAGGAAGGGCATGTGAAATGCCCTGTAGCGAACAAAGAATGGAAAGGGAGGGCAGAGACACTTGAGTGCTGCTCAAGATTCTTGGGAGCAGGTCACACAGGAGCTGTTGAGGAGGAAATTTTTTTTTTGTAGTCAGGTAAGGGTTGTAATTGGAAAAAAATGACATAGCTGGATGCTGGAGGCTCATGCCTGTAGTCCTGGCTACTCAGGAGGCTGAGATCTGAAAATCACAGCTCAAAACCAGCCTGAGCAGTCCATGATACTCCGTCTCCTGTGAATCACAGAAAACAAAATAAAACAAAACAGAAATGGTGCTGTGGCTCAAGTGGTAGAATGCTAGCCTTGAGCAAATGGGAGCTCAAGGACAGCACGCAAGCCCAGAGGTCAAGCCCCAGGACTGGCCAAAATAAACAAATAAATAAATATAGAAGAGATGGCCAGGCTTGATGAGACAAGGCAGGGGTATGTTCGAAGGGCCGTGTGGCTATGTGTAAGGAAAACTAGAACTCTCCACTCTATGAAGTAGGAATCTTATTGACATTCCTCCTGCTTGGATTTTTAATGTTTCTATGTAAAAAGCATCAGAATAGTTATTTCATTGTTTTTCAGGTATGTGAAAATTTAAAATAATGCTCTTTATAGTATCAAATTTCAGTTACTTAAAAGAAAAATGTCCAATGACCAATTTTAAACATTTCCTTAATGTTTATTTCAAAAAGGTTTTTGAAAGAGCTTCATATTTGTGAAGCAGTGTAGTTCATAGAAACATCAAAAATGATAAGATCAAATGTTTTGCCTGTAGTGTTTTGTTTTTTTCTCAAAGAGGAAATCTTGGGTTTGGCTTGGTTGGTAGAGCTCTAGCCAGTGAGCCAACGCAGCAGGCTCCACATTTGAGTCCGAGTTTTGGATCTAAAAAGAAAAAGAAAAAATAGAATTATTTGTGGCCATTTGGTAGCTTTTATATGTTTTCCAGGTGAACTGTTCAAGTTAAGTAGCTGTCCTTGACCAGCCCCGATTGCTAAATTTACTAGGTTAAACCAAGGGAGACCAGCCCTAGATCATAAGTCTTAAAGAAGGCATATTCAGATGATCATATAATTTAGTCATATGCATAACTACTACAAACATGATTTGTGTGATCAAATCACTACTGTTTTCTCAAAAAAAAAGCTGATATACTAAACTACTGTATTAGAACAACTAATCATTATTGACACATTAACCAACCCCAATTTTATTTTATTTTATTTTGCCAGTCCTGGGGCTTGGACTCAGGGCCTGAGTACTGTCCCTGGCTTCTTTTTGCTCAAGGCTAGTACTCTGCCACTTGAGCCACAGCACCATTTTCTATAATATGTGGTGCTGGGGAATTGAACCCAGGGCTTCATGAATATGAGGCACTCTTGCCATTAGGCCATATTCCCAGCCCCAAAGGTGTAGCCCAGATTAGTCTCGAACTTGTGATCCTCCTGCCTCATCCTCATTGATTCCCTGCATGTGCCATCACCCCCAGCCCAATTTTAATCATGAAAGTCTATTAAACACTGTTAACAAGGCCCAAATTATCTTAATTAATACTTGAAATACACTCAGGTCTTATTTGCTTAGGATTCTGTACAATGCTTATTGGAGTAGAAAATTTACTATTTAATTGTCTTTTTCAGACAGCACAAAATAGAAGATGATGGTCTAGTGTACGTAACTAAAAAAGAAGAAATCAAACAAGGACAAACCGGAAAAAGCATGCAACAGCCAACAGCTTGTGTCCGGAGAGGACGTGTCACTTATGCCAAATTCATTAACACAAATACAAGAACATTAAATGAACCAATTCCCTACATAGATCCAAAACAAGGGCCCGAAGTGCAGGTTGGACAGATGTTTGATGTATTCAAATATAGATTTAGATTTGGAAACTGTTTTCCAGGATAATTTGGTCACAGTTATTTTAGGGAACATGACATGCTTGTCTTTAAATAGGATTGTTGATAATCCAATGGTTAAAAGCAGTAATTTGGAACTATTCTGGCAGATACCTTTGTTATATAAACAATATGTATTTAGGGCAAGAATGCAAGTGATGATTTTCTACATCAGGTAGGATTGTAGCCACTAAGTAATGCTTGGGAACTACTAGAGGAATTCTGTAATGTTGTTTGTGGCATGTATTCTAATATAAAAACTTCACCTTACTCAGCTATAAAATAGCTACCAACTACTGAAAGTATATCGAATGTTAGGAATTAGATTTGTTTTTATATAAAGTATGTTTTTTGCAACCATTTCTATGAAGCATAATTGGAACACACTCCAGTGGGGCTGGAGGTTACACAGTAAGTGAAAACCATGTTTCTGATGTAGGACAGTTGGTTTAGCCATCCTACATATATTCCATTATCCTTTTTTAAAAGTTAGGATTGTTGAAGTATGATTTATTCTATTGTTTCCTGTTGGAATTGTTACAAATCACTACAAATTTAAACACTGGCTTAAAGCAACACAAATTACAGTACTAGAGTTCAGATATTAAAACCAGTATTGCTGGCTTTTGGCAGGTACATTCCTTCTAGAGGCACTGAGGAACAATCTGTGTTTGCCTTTCTCAGCTTCTGGAGCTGCTTACATTCCTTGGTTCATAGCACCTTCCTCTTTAGAACCAGAAGAATCCTCTTATCAAATCTCTCTGATCAACTCTCCTGCCTTTTAAAGGTATCCTTGTATTCTTTGGGGCCCACACAAATAATCTAGGATAATCTCTCCAGCTCAAGATCCCTTATTTTGGCTGGGTACAGTGGCTCATACCTGTAATCCCAATTACTCAGGAGATAGAGATGGGGGAGATGGCAGTTCAAGGCTAGCCAAGGAAAACAGTGAGTAAAATTCCCTTTCAACAAGCCAAGTGTTAAGCCTATCACCCTAGCTACACTGAGAAGTGTAGGTAGAAACCAATGCTGGACAAATGAAATTCAAAACTCTACAACCCCCCCCCCGCCCCCCGCAAATAACTAAACCAAAAAGAAAAGATTCTAAAGCTCATCTCCAAAGTTCTTTTGCCATGTAAAGTAACATAGAGGTTTGGGGGAGCAGTTTCTGCCTACAGCATTTATACTGTAAAGTTGACCTTTTTTAGGATGCAATCCTTTGGGCTGTGGTAAAGTTCTAGTCATATTATCTTACCACCATCAAGTGATGCAACATCTCTATCACTCCCAAAAGTCTCCTGTAATCAATCTTCTATAGCCCTCCCCTTCCTTGCACTAAGGCATAATGTTGTAGTTACTAGCATGTTGTAGCAAAAAGGGTCTTAGCACAGTGACTTTCAATGAAAACTAGTAAACTAGTCTGACTGTCTTGAATTTCCAAGTACTTGTGCTTAGAAAAGGCTTGTCTATGTCAGAGTGTATCTTTCAGAGCACTAGCCTTAACTCATGTACTTGAAAAATAAATTTCCATAATCAAGTAAGTTCTGGAAAAAGTGTAATTTTATATACCTTTCTCAGAGTGTCACAACTTCTATTTGCATATAGAGATTCAGAAACATCCTGTTTTAAAATTGTCTAACTTGGCTTATCTTACTATTTTGCAAAATTATTTAGCCATGGAAAACTTCTTTGTGTAACATCTATTAATCTTATAACTTATGTTCCATGGAACGAGTCCAGAGTGGTTGTACTGATTTAGGTTCCACAAACAATGTTTAAAAGTTCTTCCTCTCCCCTCTTGCTATTTTTGTTTTCTTTAGTGTTACCATTCTGGCTAGAGTGAAATGGAACCCCAGTGTCTTTTTGATTTGCATTTCTTTTATGGATAAGGACATTGAGCATTTCTTCATGTTGATTTGTACTTCTTTTGAGCTATTCAATTTATTTGCTTATTTCTTAATTTAATCATTTTGGTCTTGGTGGGTTTTATGTTTGGCAGCTCTCTCTATATTCTGGATATTCTTTATCTGATGAGTAGCTGGCAAATGCATTCTCCCATTCTGTGAGTTGTCTCTTCATTCTGTTATTTCCTTTGTTGTGCTGAAGCTTTTAAATTTGTTAATTTTTATTTGCATTTTCCATTTCTTCAGACCACTTTACCCAACAGCAGAGTCTGAAAGTTACTAAGAATTTAGGAAAACGTGTTCATTGTGCTCTTTACATTTGCGAGACAAATGAGACCATTTTGGTAAAATTCTCAAAGAATTTTGCTTCAACAGTGACCCTTTATCTCTACTTAAGAAGAGCAATTGGTTCTTAGCACCCAAAGCACACCTGTTAATCTTAGCTACTCATGAGGCTAAAACCTGGAGAATCCAGATAGAAGATAGCCCTGTCAGAAAAATCTTTGAGACACCATCTCCAATTAACTAGCAAAATGCTGGATTGGAGTCATGATTCAAGTGGTAAAGTACCAGCTGTGAGCAAACAAGCCAAACAAAATCTTGTGGCCCTGAATTTAAGCACTGATGCAGCATGGGAATACTAAAAAGAAAGAAAGAAAGAAAGAAAGAAAGAAAGAAAGAAAGAAAGAAAGAAAGAAAGAAAGAAAGAAAGAAAGAAAGAAAGAAAGAAAGAAAAGGAAGGAAGGAAGAAAGAAAGGAAGAAAGAAAGGAAGGAAGAAAGAAAGGAAGAAAGAAAGAAAGAGAAAGAAAGAAAGAGAAAGAAAGAAAGAAAGAAAGAAAGAAAGAAAGAAAGAAAGAAAGAAAGAAAGAAAGAAAGAAAGAAAGAAAGGAAGAAAGGAAGGAAGGAAGGAAGGGAAATGATTACAATACTCTAATTTTGTTTTTATTTTCTTTTTTTTAAAAGTCCAAGCATTTCCTGATGGTTCATTTACCCAGAGTCACTTTTCTAGAAACTCAAATATTAGCAAAATAAGTTTATGATCCACAAACGTGGGTGATATAGGGTGTGTGTCTTATAATGTTTTTATAGTAAAACTTCCTTGGGATGCTTACTGATATGGTTTGAGAGTTTATCCCCTCCAAAGCTGATGTAGAAATTAAATTGTGTTGTAACAGTTCTGGGAAGTGAGACTTTTAAGACATGAGTGCTTTTGCTTTTATGGGTGGAATTCTGTTTATTGTTGTTGTTGTTGTTGTTGTTGTTTTGGTGGGGTGGGGCTTGAACTCAGGGCCTGTGCACTGTCCCTGAGCACTTTTGCTTAAGGCTTTTACTCTACCACTTTGAACCACAGCTCCACTTCCAGTTTTCTGGTGGTTAATTGGAAATGAAGTCTGCCCAGGCTGGCTTTGAATCACAATGCTCAGATCTCAGCATCCTAAGTAGCTAGGATTACAGATGTGAGCCACCAGCATCCAGCTCTGGTTTTTTGTTTTGTTTTGTTTTTGTTTTTTTAAAGCAAGACAACTAATATTTAAATTTGAAAGTAATTATAATGGCTTGAATTTAAGCTTATTCAAATGAACACTGTCAAGTAATTTTACTTGAGTATATTCATCACCACTGTTTACTCTTCTTTTAACCATTAAGTCTTCAGCCCTTTATAACACTGGGCCAATTGCGGTTCAAGGAGTTAAATGATTTCATCTAAGAAGTTATTGCCAAACTTATTGGCACATAATTGTCATGCCTTTTGCGGGGGGATTGGGGTCCTGGGCTCTCTCCCTGAGTTTCTTTTGCGCGAGACTAGCACTACCACTTGAACTACAGCTCTACTTTCAGATTTTTGTGATTCATTAGAGATAAGAGTCTGTTTGAGGTAGCTTTGAACCATGATCCTCAGATTTCAGCTTTCTGAGTAGCTAGGATTGTAGGTGTGTGAGACACTAGCCCCCAGCTTGTCATTCTGTTTTTAAGGGACACTAAAGGTGGCTTAAATTAATTCTTAGGTTTATTTGTTGGGATTTTTAATTCAGGTTTGCTTGACTTAAAGAAAGAACTACATTGTCAAAATTTGAAAAATGAACAATTTTCTGAGTTCACAAATGTGTTAAGAAAACATTGAAATACATTTTGGGTTTCAAAGACTATTTGAGATTCTGTTGTAACAGGGCAAGATCAATCCTTTTCTCTTCCTTTCCCCCGCTTGCACTACATAAGCATTCAAGATACCATCTTGGAGCTAGAATGACCAAACCTCTATGCCTTGGTGTCTCAATATCAGATTTTCCCAGCCAACAGAACTGGAAGCCAATACATTTCTGTCCATTATAAATTACCTAAACTGTGATGTTTGTTTTTTTTTTTTTTTTTTTTTTTTTGGCCAGTCCTGGGCCTTGGACTCAGGGCCTGAGCACTGTCCCTGGCTTCTTCCCGCTCAAGGCTAGCACTCTGCCACTTGAGCCACAGCGCCGCTTCTGGCCGTTTTCTGTATATGTGGTGCTGGGGAATCGAACCTAGGGCCTCGTGTATCCGAGGCAGGCACTCTTGCCACTAGGCTATATCCCCAGCCCTAAACTGTGATGTTTTGATATGGCCACCAAAACATACTAAGACACTTCCTTAGAGCCTGTGACTCTTGGCTTTTGCAACAATATGGTTAAGTTTCTCCTTATCTGCTTTAGCATTCCATAAGAGACTTGACATAACATAGAGTTTACAGGTATGTGTACATAGGTGTAGGTCAAATTGTGGTCGTGCGGTTGTGTTTTGGCCAGCTAGAGACATAGTTTAATCTCGTGGGAGTCTCCTCCTATGGAAGGGGGGGCGGGTGCCTACCACAAAGAACTGTAGAGAGAACGATGAGGCTGTGAATTCTGGACCTTGTACGTAATAAGCAAGATGGTAATCACCGAGTGGAGAGCTGGAAGAAGCAGCCACTCTGATTCTAACAGTAAGTCCTGACTATTTTTAGCCACATAGCGAGAAGATACCATCTGCTTAGGTAATCTGTTCTAGAATTTTCATTGGATCTATCAAGTAGTCTTAATTTGTAAAATTTATCTTTTAGCCCATTCTGAAAATCTGGGTATTAGCCAGTCCAATTTTCCAGAATTCCCTAATTCCTAAATTTCTCGAATACCACCAGAAATCACCCATTTGCAATTGCCTGTCATTCCATTAGTTCTGGTAAGAAGTTGTCATTAGCCCAAAAACCTAGTACTAAAGTGACAGAATGATATCTAATTCTTTCCTCTAGTCAAGTCTTTGCTCTTCTCTCTGGTCTGGGCTCATCTCAGATAATTTCCCTTCATGAACAACCTCACATTGAGTAGGCTAACTTTCAGCTTTGAATGTTACAATCCTTTCCTTGCTTTTATTCTAAGCTCTCTCCCAGAAAAAAAATCTTATTTTTGATGCTCTTAGCATATTTCATGGTTTTCTTCTAAGCATCTTGATAGTCTACTGACAAGCTGGCTCAATTATACTTGAGTTTGATATTGCACACTTCTCTTGAACATGCTTATTTTTTCAGAAGCTTAACTCATTCAGGAGCTGACTTCCTATGCAGCCACATAGGATTCTCTTTTATTTTTATTTTAGTTTTACTTTTTGCTGTGCTGGCGATGGAACCCTGGGCCTCACACAAGTTAGGCAGGTGCTCTACTCTACCACGTGTGCTGTACCTTCAGCCCTTTGGCTCTTGCTTTTGGTTTGGAGAAAGTTGTTTCCTTTTATTGAGCTCACAATACTCATTCCTTTGCTGCTTGAACAACTGGGATTGTAGGAATGCCCTACCATGCCCAACTTACACAGGGTTCTTTAGAGGCCTCTTCCTTTTCGCATTAATTTAGCTTTGATTATGGTATGAGAATTTTAATACTGGAATACCAAAATTGTGAGACACAGGGTAAAAAAAGACAAACAACTACAAAAGCAATACTTGCAAAACTGTTTGGTGTAAGTGAACTGAACACCTCATGGGGGGAAAGGGAAAGGGGGAGGAGGGAGGGGGATATGAGGGACAAGGTAACAAACAGTACAAGAAATGTATCCAATGCCTAACGTATGAAACTGTAACCTCTCTGTACATCCGTTTGATAATAAAAATTTGAAAAAAAAAGAGAATTTTAATACTAGAATCTAATATTCTCCTTGAATTGTATTTTAAAATTTTGGTTCCTAGTTTGTTTTTGTTCCTGTCCTGAGTCTTGAACTCTGAGCCTGGGCTCTGTCCTTGCACTTTTTCCCTCAAGGCTAGCACTTTATCAATTGAGTCTCTGCTCCAGATAGTAATAGAAGACAAGAGTCTCATGGACTTTCCTACCTAAGCTGGCTTTGAATTGTGATCCTCAGATCTCTAATTCCTGAGTATCTAGGATTATAGGCATGAGCCATGGATGCCCAGCTTTAAAAAAATTTTATTTTCTTATGAGCCAAGGTAGGTGCTAGCATTTACTGAAGGTCACTTCATTACCTCATCACAGCCAGGAACTTCTCAGTGTTCCATTTGCCTTCCCTCAGGCTTTCTTTATCCTGATCAAGCATATTTTAATTTTTTGATCAGAATTAAGGCAAGTAACAATTGCTTTCTCAGCTTCTGAGAGATGAAATAATGGTCTATGTGCCACCAAGGAATTCATCTCTCCTCCCACTCCTGCACACCCAGCTGTGAGCATCCAAAATTCAGTAACAAAACATTGTTGAACTGAGTCATTTGGGAATTGTAAATCAATGTGATTCGCAAGTAGCATTTTATTATAGTTACATTTATGAAACAAAATAGTGCTTTCAATGAAGTAGAAGAAAAAAAACAACAGAATAGAAAAAGAGCCAAATACTGTTCCATATATAAAGTAAGATAATACTCGGGAAAATTTTGTTTCAGGTTTATGTATGAATAGCATTGTATATTCTTGTGTAAGTGCATTTCATGGCATAAGTCATCCACTAAAACCTTTTTCTTTTGCCTGTCATGGGGCTTGAATTCAGGGCCTCAACACTGTTCCTCAGCCTCTTTGTACTCAAGGCTAGTGCTCTACAATTTGAGCCCTGGCTTTTTTGAATAGTTTTTTGGAGATAAGGGTCTTATAGGGACTTTTCTGCCTAGGCTGGCTTTGAATCACAATCCTCAGATCTCAGCCTCCTGTGTAGCTAGTATTATAGGTGTGACTCACTGGTGCCCAGCTTACTAATAACTTTGAAAGGAAATAGTGTTGTGGCTCAAAGTGATAGAGTACTAGCCTTGAGCAAAAGAGCTTTTGAAGCCAATATTTTAGATAATTATACATTGGTATAAAATATATTGAACAGGGCTGGGGATATGGCCTAGTGGCAAGAGTGCCTGCCTCATATACATCAGGCCCTGGGTTTGATTCCCCAGCACCACATATACAGAAAATGGCCAGAAGTGGCGCTGTGGCTCAAGTGGCAGAGTGCTAGCCTTGAGCAAGAAGAAGCCAGGGACAGTGCTCAGGCCCTGAGTCCAAGCCCCAGGACTGGCCAAAAAAAAAATATATATATATATATATTGAACATATTTTAGATTAAATCATGTTTAAATTATTTATACATATAATAAAATTAGAGTACAAAATGTAAAAATACAATTTGTTTCTTTTTATCACACTATGTGCTGATAGTAGATAACTAAATAAGAATTTAGAAGCTTATTTCAGCTAAAAATTATATAGGCTGATTTGTTTTTAGGTGCCTCTTAAGAAATACAGTCTTCGGGTTGGAAGTATGCTTCAAGCGATAGAATGCTTATGTAGCATGAGCGATGGTCCTGGGTCCAATCCCCAATAACACACACACACACACACACACACACACATACACAAAAGTTAAAAAAGAAATGCAAGCCGAGAGCTGGTGGCTCCTACCTGTAATCTTAGCTACTCAGGAAGCTGAGATCTGAGAATCCCAGTTTGGATCCAGCTGGGCAGATAACTTCTCAAGACACCTGTCTCCAATTAAGTAGCAAAATGCTGGAAATAGAACTATGACTTAAATGGTAGTGTGTCAGCCATGAATGAACAGAGCAAGAGCTTGAGGCCCTGAGTTCAAGCTCCAGTAGGGGAAAAACACACACACACACACACACACACACACACACACACACACACACACACACAAAATCTTTGTGAAAAGGTACTTATTCCTAGATCTAAGAATTCTATTTGAGTACTAGACTAATAAGTTAAATTATTGACCGCAAAAATCACATGAAATGTTCAACAGTATTCAATTTTGTGCTTCCAATTGTTTTTCTCTATAAAGAGCGATTGGTGGCCATGTGTTGAGTCACCGGCGTGTGGAGTCCAACCACCTTATGATATTCAGAGTACCCAGAGGACTGACTTCCAAAAACCAACAGGTCAACTGCTTTTTCCAGCCAAACACAACAGGCTGCAAAAGCCTTCTTGTGGAATAGGTAAGGTTAGCAGTGGTAAAAACCTCTTTTGTTATTTCAGTGATATACTGTTAAGATGGCTTCTCTACAGGAGTAGAAGTGACACAGAAGTCCAAGCCCTATGACCCCACCAGGTTATGTTTTAGTAGTCAGCTTATCTCCAAACAACTTTAATGTAATGCATTGGAAAATGGCACTGATCGTTAATAATACCAACTTCAAGGTCAGAAATTGTTTTCACCAGTTTAAAAAATTATAACTATTAAAATAACGGGTAATACCAAATGACACAATCCTACCAAGTGAACTCTTAGAAAAACTAGTTCAGTATGTTTGCAGCTATTGCTCAAGACCAAATAAAAAAACAAAAAAAACCAAAGTGGTCAAATAATTTGGAAAAAAAAAACTTAAAATGTCTTTTTAAGTTTAACTTACAAAAATTTAAGTTTACCTATAGAACTTTGAGCACCTGTATTGTAATAAGTATAAGCATGATTTCCAAGGAGAACAAGAACACAAGGTTTTTTTTCCCCCTTTCTCAACATTTGAAACATTCTACATGTCCCACTCATGTGAGGATGTACTGTTAACATCAGCTATTCGCAAAAACATTTTCACATCTAAAATTATTTTATCTGACAATGTCATTTTAATAAACAAAGTCACTTTTCATGAAATTCATATCTGTCTCTTAGCCTACATCCTAGATACCTCTGCCCGTGAGAGAGGATATGGCAAGTCTTAAACAAGTACAGAATTGAGTAAAACAAATGCATTTATCCACTATCAGTAAACATTCATAAGCTAAACTTCAAACAAGCAGCTGTAACACATGCTGATAGTCAACAAAGGATGACTTTCAGAGCTCTTAATTGTGGCCTTAATTGACTCTGTGATCTGGTCAATCCAGTTAAGGATGCATGGGGCAGGAGGACTGGAGGTCAGAATGGTAGAAAATGCGAATATTCAGCATCATTTCCACTTCAAGAGAAGTAGTTAATGAAGAAGCCTATTAATCTGTAACAATGGCCTGTCCTTTAGATATAAAGGTTTCTGCTTTTGATTCAGGAGAGTAGACTGAGCAGAAATGTATTAAGTAGATCAAAAGCAATAAACTGATCAAGGTGAGGGAAATTGAAGGAAGAACCTTATGAATGGAAGCCTCTTAATGGCTAAAAGAGTTCAAAGAAGCAATTCCTAGAAAGAAATGCAGGAAAGAAACACCAGTAGAGCTGACATTTGGGGTAGGCTCAGTCAGCCAGCACAAGTAGAGAGAGGAAAGGAAGGAAGGAAGGAAGGAAGGAAGGAAGGAAGGAAGGAAGGAAGGAAGGAAGGAAGGAAGGAAGGAAGGAAAGGAGAAAGGGTGGGAGGAAGAAAGAAAGTAAAGGAAAGAAAGGAAAAAAAAGGAAGGAAGGAAGGAAGGAAGGAAGGAAGGAAGGAAGGAAGGAAGGAAGGAAGGAAGGAAGGAAGGAAGGAAGAAAGGAAGGGAAGAGAGAGAAAGAGAATAGAACTCAGGGGGTTTCCCCAAGTCTCTCTCAAAGTATTTTCAGTCATGGTCTACCCACCTTATTGTAACATTAGGACTACTAGAACATAGTATTTTAGTCACTGTCACACCAAATGTAAATTTGGAAAATCACAGTCTCTATTCTATTCCTAGTAATTAATGGACCACGAAAGAGTAGAATTATACCAAAAAAGTTAGGTATAGTAGGGATTTGACAAAGGTAAGGAAGTATCAAGAGCATAAAACAATAAAAAATATAGGAGATACGAAAGAAAAAAGCAAAATGGAGAGACAGCTTTTCTGGAACACTAGAAGGGTAATGATGATCAACATATAACATTTACTGAATACGTACAATTTGCCAGCCACTTGGCAGAACTTTACAAATAGAACTCACTGAATCCTCACACAAGTCCTATGTTCTATGGTAGTGTAGTAATACTATTACTATTTCTACTTTTCAAATAAGGAGACAAAATTTTACCTCTATTCTGAGTTTTTTTGTCAAATCTAAGAATTAAATCTACACAAAGATCAATGACAGAAGCATATAGATTTATTTAAAGTAAGTTTTAATGTAGCACAAGAGCCTTTATAAGGAAATGACCTAAACCACAGAAAGAATAAACCCTATATACTGAATTGAATGGAGTGGTAGATTGAGTGGTAGAGGAAAGGCAAGGCTTGAGCTCAGACCATTAGCTGGGTAGTTAGTGAGCAACTGGTGAAGGGTTAACAAGCTTGTACAGATTCCCTCACCATTGCCTGGTGTGTGGCAATGAGAGAAATAACTTTCCTTCTGGTAGGGAGAAGTCATCTTTCACATAGGGATTTCATGTCCCGTACTTAAGAGAAACAAGGGAGCTCAGAATGTTTATCTTCCCTCCATTGTGTTCGATGCCATTAACTCAATACAGTCAGTATATTAGAGGAGCATTTTGGTGCATGTATTGAAACCTCAAAAGAAATCACAGAGTTTAAGCAACTTGCTCAAGGTTACACAATGGATAGAACAGTTAGTATTTGAACCCAGATAGCCTGAGTCTAGTATCTGAACTCTGCACAGCCTCTCAGAGAAGAGGAAAGTCCCCTGTACAAAATGGATTGGGAAGGTGCACCAAGTGCTTCGAAGGTGTAAGGAAAAGAGATGGACACTTACATGTGTATCAGTATGAATATGGAGCCACAATCATAAGACTTTCCATAAAGAGAAATAGAAATGGCACAATCTTAGTGTTCATTTTGAAATCAAGCAATTTTTTTACAAAGACATATCAAGTTAATATGTTCAAAGTTCATAGGGGAAATAATTCCTAACCTAGAGAAGAGGATTTATTTTCTACTAGAATCACCTTTTCTTTCTTCTTTTTTTCTTTGGCAGTACAAGGGTTTGAACTCAGGGACGATAGTGTACTCTCCAGGCAAATGTCCTATCACTTTTTTATTTGAGTGGCCCTGAGCATTAAACCCACTGAGAGGAAATGAAGCTCTGGCACATAATTTGACCCTTCAGTGAACAAAATTCACATAATTACATTGTGAAGTGCTCTTTCGTGGTTTTCAGCTAAAAGCTAGACACCATAGAAAGTTTAAGTACGGTTACTGACATTGTTGATGTAGATGTAAATTAGTCTAGCCACTACGTAAATCAGTTTCAAGAGTCTTTTAAAAAAAAACAATTAAAAATAGAACTACCATATGAATCTTCTAGACCACTCTAGGTATATACCTGAAAAAAAATCAGTATATAGTAAACATATGTACAGTCATGTTAATTGAACTGCTATTCAAAATAGCTAAATCATACAATCAGTCTAGGTACCCATCATCAACAGATGAATGGATAAAGAAAATGTGGTATAAATACCCAATGGAATATTAGTAAGCCACAAAGAAAAACAAACGTCATTTGTAGGAAAATGGATAGAATTGGAGATAATCATTTTAAACAAATTACACCAGACTCAAAATGACAAGTACCTCATGTTTTCTCCCATCCAAGTACTAACCAGGCCCAACCCTGCTTAGCTTCCGAGATCAGACAAGATCAGGCGCATTCAGGGTGGTATGGCTGTAGACAAGTGTTGGGGTCTCTGGGACCCCTTTTCCCCTTATCTCCCAGGGGAAATGCCTGAATCCCAAACTATGAAAGAACACTAGGCTTTGTCTCCCGCCCGCAGAAGGCAAAGCGTGTTCTTATGGAAAGCACTTAGCTGAGGAGAGAGTTGCCGAAACCCCCCCCCCCCCCCCCGGCAGAAAAGAAGGTTCTGGGGAGACAATCTGAAGTTTGAAGTGGTCTCAGAAAGCTTTAATGGGGGGGGGGGGATTTATAACGGTACTGGCGGGCAGGAAGAGGAGGGACTAATTGAATATTAACAATTGGTTGCATGGGCTGTTCCTCAGGTGATGTCATGAAACTTCCTCTGTGGGCGGGACCACAATCCCCCAAGGGCCAGGCCTCCACCATTAGACACGTGGCTGAACCAAGAGGCAGGGACCACTTGCTTCTCTTCTGGTTGAGGCCGGGAAGGTGGGAGGGGCTCCCTCCCACATTGCCCCAGGGCTAGGGGAAGGGAAGCATCTTGGGAGCTCTGTCGCCCCTCCCCCCTTAAGGCCAACTAAATCCCCAACAACAAGTACCTCATCTTTTCTTTCATGCAGAACTTCGATTAAAAAAAAAAAAAGACACAAAAGTTCAATGGGAAGTATGGAGTGGGATCACTGAGAGGAGGGAGGGGGAGAAAAGGGATGGGGTGAATATGATCAATGTAAATACATATAAGTATAAAAATACCATGATGAATCCCATCATTTTGTATCAATAATAAGTAAAGTTACTTAGCAGAATGTATGTTAACAATCCAGGTCCAGGTTGCTCACAATTGTAATCCTAGCTACTCAGGAAGCTGAGATCTAAGGATTGTGATTCAGAGCCATCCTGAGCAAGAAAGTCATTTATTATCTCCAATTAATCAGCAAAAAGAAGTGGAAAGTGCTGGTAGCTTACACCTGTAATCCTAGCTATCCAAGTGTCTGAGATATGAGCATTACAGTTTGAGAACAGACCAGGCAGACTCTTATTTTTAATTAACCATCAATAAACTATGGCTCAAGGGGAAGAGTGCCAGCCTTGACTGAAAAGGCTAAGGGAGAAGCTGAGGCCCCAAGTTCAAGCCCCATTACCCCCCCACACACACACACACAAACACACGAAGAAATGGAGGAGTGGCTTGAGTGGTGGAGCACCAACCAGCCTTAAGTGTAAAAGCTAAGGAAAAGCCTGTGGCCCTGAGTTCCAGCCCCAGTACAGGCACAAAGAAAAGATAGAAGACTATAGAATATGTGTTAACAGCCTCATTAAGAAAAGCAAATATATAGCTGGTGAAAGATGGTAAGTAGAAGAGGAAAGGGCTGCATATACCATTATATAACATGAATAATAAAGGGATACTACTCAATGTGCATGAAACAAAGAATAAAAGTTTATGGAAGTCATAAGAACCAGTTAAGAACAGATTTATACCTCTAATCCTACCCTTTGCATTAAGTTCCAAGCTCACATAAACAACCACCTACTAAACACCTCTTCGTGAGTAGGCAATCACCTTTTCAAGTTCCACATGCTGACAATACAAGGCTTCCTTTCCCCCTTCAAAACTAGACCCACAGGGGGATTCCTTCATCTCAATGAATGCCATTTCCATTCCCCGGGTACTCAAATTCAATCATCTAGAAGTCATTCTAAAACTTTCCCTTTCCCTATTCTTGGTTATTCCATCCACCAGCAAATCTTTTTTTTTTTTTGGCCAGTCCTGGGCCTTGGACTCAGGGCCTGAGCACTGTCCCTGGCTTCCTTTTTGCTCAAGGCTAGCACTCTGCCACTTGAGCCACAGCGCCACTTCTGGCCATTTTCTGTATATGTGGTGCTGGGGAATTGAACCCAGGGCCTCATGTATACGAGGCGAGCTCTCTCGCCACTAGGCCATATCCCCAGCCCCCCACCAGCAAATCTTGACACCTCTTTCTCCATCTTCACTGTAATTCATGTGCCACCACTCCCTGCTGCCTTCTTCCTCTTCCTCCTCCCATTGAATCATCAGAAGGATTTAAAAAAAATATTTTATAGCCCTTTCCTCCTTTAGGTATTCCAATTGTTTCTCATTGTACATAGGATAATTCTCAAATTCCTCATTAAGACCTACACAGTCCTGCCCCATGGTCTACTATATCTTGGTCTGCCCCATCTGTCTACTGTATCTTGTATTGGACCTGATATGGGGGTTCGGACATGGCCATATAACTCAGATTAAAGAGGTAGAGAAGCTCTCTGAAGGTCAGGCTTGTTTCCAAACAAATTTATGTCTGCATACTTGTTGACTTTACATAACTTAATTACATATTCTTCTAAATTAAAGTTGAATGCTTTTGGAAAGACTTGTTTAAAGGTAGTCAATAACTAAAATACACTCCTCAGGAATGGGCAAATAATTATAGAAGAGGAGGTGGAGTATATATATTTTTTCAATCTTAAAGGATTCTGTGCTTTTTTTTTAAAATGTGTTTCTATACTTCATTCTGGCTTAAAGAAACAAAACCTGGAAAGGATGCATTAGAGGTGTGATTTTTTCAAGACAGTAGAATTCTGATCTGTGGACACATGCAGAAAGGCTGGGCACACTACTAAAACTTAGTGAGTTGGTTAAAATGAAGAATCTAAATGTGGTGCATGAGTTTGTTTTTTTTTTTTTTTTTTGGCCAGTCCTGGGCCTTGGACTCAGGGCCTGAGCACTGTCCCTGGCTTCTTCCCGCTCAAGGCTAGCACTCTGCCACTTGAGCCACAGCGCCGCTTCTGGCCGTTTTCTGTATATGTGGTGCTGGGGAATCGAAGCTAGGGCCTCGTGTATCCGAGGCAGGCACTCTTGCCACTAGGCTATATCCCCAGCCTGCATGAGTTTTGCTTTCACTGATTTTTTGGCTAATCAAGCAGCCCTTCTTGCATCAGGAGCAGCCCCCCTCTACCTGCAGGGGACTGGAAGGGAGATAGAAGGCAAGACTAGACAGAGAGGCTTGGTTCTCAGTTGATCAAGAAGGGCTAGCAGTTTAATAGGGATTTCTCCAACACCAGGGGGACATCTCTGAGTCTGTTCTGTTGATCTAGTCAGTTTTGGCAGAGAGAATTCCTCCAAATTCCTGTCTGGGGTGAAAAGCAGATCATCAGAGTCTCTTAAGGAAGTGGGGTACAGAAGAGATAATCTAAGCATTTCTCAAATGATACTCTGCTACCGTGTTGCTGGTGGTCCCTGCCTCCATGGTATCTGACGTCTCTGGTCCCTGGGGGTTCCTGGAATGCTGTGGCATCAGTTGGTTTGGTTTCCCACCACTCTCATCCCCATAAACCCTCAGCTTCCAGTTTATGAGGTCTATTCAAATTCACAGCCACTTATCTAGCTTCCAGCCTCCACATTTGTTAGTATCTTTGTTCTCATGTGGGTTTTTTCCCCCTCTTACTCTTGTAGTCCTTCCAATTTCTGTACTATGGTTGTACTAGAGCTTCAAGAAATATGATGGTAAATATACATGTTTAATTGAAAAACAACTCTGTCACCTCCACCACTCCCCTTGGAATTTAGTGTTGATTCAACACTCAGAATTGTTGGATTTGGGGTCCATGACTTAACTTTCAGTTTATGAAATGAGACTACTAATTATTACACTGAAGAATTGTTATGAGAACCAAATGAAAGTGCACATGCATATCACAGTGCTTAGCGCATAGCAGACAATAAACAATAGCTATTCTTCTTATTCATTATTACAACACGGCTAAGTTAACTGTTGGGTTGAATTTAGCTTTAGACACTTGGCATATTCATTCACAGTCTCTGTGCCTGCCTGTCTCTCTGTCTCTCCATGACTGTCTCTGTCTCATCCTCTCTGGTGGCTTTCTTTCCTTTTATTAGTATTTCTCATTACTAAATGCCCAAACTCAATAAGCATTTATTGAATAACTGAATGGAAATTATACATTAGTCAAACAGTTATTTAAAGTCAGAATGTAATTTCAACTAGCATCCAAAAAGAAAGCCCAAAGGCCTGCAATGAATTCCTATTTTAGGCAGTGTTTAGAGACTACATTGTGCTGATTTTCAAAAGGAAAATATTTAATGTCTAAAAATTTGTATTAGCCATATTCTTACACATGCTACACATATTCTTACACAAACAGAAAAAATATTCATGCCAACATGTGCTAATTCCAATTAAGAGTCACCTCACAGTCATTCTGTCCCATCAGCCCTCTACATTACGCCTGGCCATCGGCATTTCAGCAATATTATCTCGTACTGACAATGAAAAGTGCCCTTTATGTCTTCTTGCCACACACTTTCCTGGCTATCCGCCAGGAAGTTAGTAAATGGCTCTACTTCACCGTAGCAGAGTCCATAGAAGTCTTCGCATTTGGTTTCATGGAACAAGACTTTATAAGCTGGAAAAGCTGATGTAATTGATGAATGGTGGTATTTGAACTTCAAATAAAACTGGCTGCTGATCAACTTCTTGATATTTTAGTATTCTTTTGAATTGCAAATTGAGATACAGTGGTAAGATTAGTTTTCTAAAACAGTATTTATGTTGCATCAAAGTATGTAACGATGATTTCTTGGTATAATTACATTTCTCTCTCTCTCTTTCTCTCTCTTACTGTGTTATGAAAACCTGTTGTATTTTTGTTAATGTAAGATCAAAGTAAATACTATTGTAAAGAATAGAATTTCTATAGAAGAAATACTACTGGTGAATTTTTTTTCAGCCACAATCAGAAAATTAAGAAAATTTCTCAAAGTGAATCTGCTAGGATCTCACCAATACAAGGAACAAATTGTGTCTTTGAATCCTGGCTTTGTTGATAAACTCATTTAGCAAATTATTTTAATTAGACTAAATTTCTGAGAAACAGGATGGATTAGAAACATTCTGCACAGAATTTGCCTTATATTTGTAGATTTTATTTAATAAAGCTTCTTTCAATGAATTAGTTGGAACTAATTTTAAATTCTAAATAATCACCAAGAACCTGAATGTCACCATTTATGCTTTCATACCTAGATATTCACTACTGAGAGAGGATTTGTTTGTTTATTGGCAGTATCAGGGTTTGAACTCAGAGCCTCACGCTTGCTAGGCAGACACTCAATGGTTTTAGCCACATCTCTAGCTCTTTTTGCTGTGTTTATTTGGAGGGGCCTCTCCTTCTCCACATAGTCCCACGTGGTTGTTAGACTTCTTCTCTAGCAGCTCAGGGCTCCTGAGAATGTAAAAGAGAAGATGATGCATGTCTTTTTTAAAGTTTATGCTTGGAACTCATACAGTGTTGTATCTGACATATCCTATCGACTAGTTTGGAGAGTTAAGGGAGGATAAGGGAGGTACAAAGGGTTGAACTTGGTCATGAGACATTGTATGCATATATGAACATGTCAAAATGAAATCCCCTTGTACAACTAAGTGATGCTAATAAAAATGTAGGAAAAGAAATTTCACTGAAGACATTTCACAATTGACCGATTAAACACTTAAAAAGAAAAGATACTTGATATTACTAAGCATTCGAGAAATGCCAGCTATCCCCATCATGAGATTACTAAACAATATCAGAAACATTAAAAAAAAAACTAGTGCTAACATCAAATGCTGTTGAAGATGCTGAGAAAATGGATAACTAGTTGACTATTAATGGGAACATGGGTACAGTCATGGTGGGAAGTAGCCTGTCAGTCTCTTATAATACTAACCATGCATTTACCATGCTATATAGAAACCATACTTTTATACATTTATACATGCAAAGTATAATTTTATGTTCAAACAAACAGAAGGCTAATCACAATGCCATTTCTGCCCCCTGTGAGAAAGTCTTACTCTGTAGTCCTGGTTTGTTTTGAGCCTTGGGTCCTCCTACCATCAGCCCCCCAAGTGCTGAGATGGCAAGAGTAAACCACAAGGCCCAGCTAACCCATTTCTTTATTGATAGTGTTGTTCTGAGTTTATATAGGTGTAACACTTTTTCTGTAGTTTGTCTTTTTTAGGAAACTAAACCTTTTCTATTTCTATTTCTATCCCCGGCACTCTCTTGACTATTTCTAGTCTTATTTGAGTTCTTTCTAAAAAAAATAGTAGATCTGTTTAATGGGGAAACCCTTTTAAAATTTTGACATTGTACTTAAATACAGCTTGGCTGGATATTAAAATTCAAGGCTTAGAGTTCATTGAAAAATATTTACTCACCTTGTACCTGATGTTGCTTTGGGGGATAGTTGATTATCTTTTCTTTCTCCTTTCTATATAACCTATTCTTCTCTTTGAAAGCATTTATAGCTTTTCCTTAGTTTCAGATCATCTCTATCAAGCATCTTAGGTTTGATCTTTTCCCCTACCCACCCTGAAGGACTGGGCGGAGTGAGGAGCAAGTGGGAGGCCACTGGTGGAAGTTCAGGAGCACTTGCTCTCCCAAGATCATGCAGTGCCCCCTTTACCCCTGCATTCCTGTGTCCCTGGCCTCTTCTTACCCCTGCCACAATTCTGGTGTTCTGTGAGATCTTTCAATCAATTCTTAGATAGTCTCACTATGTATTCAAACATTTTCTTCTATTTTTTTTGAGTTCTGGTGTTGGTAGTACTGTCTATGTTCCTTAGCTTTTTTATTGCTTTATTCTTTCCTACTGTCTCCTGGGAGAGCTTATTAGTATGATTTTCTAGTTCAGAAATCTTATTTGTCTCATCAGTTGTTGTTTTTTTTAATTTTAACTTTTTTTTTCATGTAGGATTCAGGTGCTCTTTTTGTGTTGCTTTGACAAGTTGTAATTACTTATTTTTGTTATCCTCAAGTAGTCATATAAAGGGGTTTCAGTTCAACATGTCAGTTTGTGAGTATGATGTCTCTTGATCATTGTTACCCCTTTCGTCCTTCTCCCCACTCTTTCCCAACCTCATCCACCTCAATTACCCACTTCCATCTTTACTTGTATCCATTGAGTATTACAACTACATTTCTCTCCCTTTCCTCCCTCCATTTGTCTATCCTTCTCCCCTTGACCTCATCTTCTGCCACTGACAACATGTTGTTGCTTCCTAGAATTCACTTTGTTAAACTGTTAAGTTAGTTGTTTCAGGAGTTGGTTTTTTTTTTCCATTTCTAACATTTTATGTGGGTTTTTAAAAACCATTTATTCATGTCTGATACTCATAATGACTTCTATATTTTTGAAGTTATTTGTTAGGCTTACTTTAAATTCTTGGTATATTGGTTCTAATAATTCTGCTTTATATATGCTAAAAATCTGTCTTTCATAGCTCCTGTGGTGCATTGTAGGTCATGTTCCTTTTAGGAAACTAACAGCCTTGTGGGGACTTAAGGGTTAAAGCCAAACTATATTTGCAAGATTTGTGGGCATCCCTTTATTTTACAGGGGTGAGGGCTTGGGGGAGGAACGACAAAGAGTTTGACATCACAAAAGCCGTTGCTGTCTCTCTAGTAGGCCAGTCCTCTGAGCATCATTAAGGGGAGAAGTTAATCTCTTGTTGTGTTAAATCCACCAAGTGCTTGGGCAGTGGTAGAAGAGGAGATTGGTGATGGCATCACCCATTTTCCAGCTTAATTTATATGCTGTTCAACAACAGATGGTTAAAGCAGTGAATGCCAGTTTCTGAGGCTCTAGGGCAAGCAGTGATTTTCCCAAGGCAATATAGGAGCAAGTCAAGGGTCACTTTTTTTTTTTTTTTTTTTTTGGCCAGTCCTGGGCCTTGGACTCAGGGCCTGAGCACCATCCCTGGCTTCTTCCCGCTCAAGGCTAGCACTCTGCCACCTGAGCCACAGCGCCCCTTCTGGCCGTTTTCCATATATGTGGTGCTGGGGAATCAAACCGAGAGCTTCATGTGTAGGAGGCAAGCTTGCTTGCCACTAGGCCATATTCTCAGCCTCAAGGGTCACTTTTAAAGGCTGTCTCCCAAACCATTCTCCTTTGGCTGCATGTGGACCTTCATCCCCTGCAGCCCAAGCTGCCATCTTGTCAACCATTTCATTAAGTCTTGATGCTAGTTCACTAAAGCCTTTGGGGCATCTCACACTTTGGGACAGGTTAACACTTGTATGCTTCCTTCTCCCTTGTATGTTTTCCCCAGTATGGAAAGAACTGAACCTTGTTAACTTTAAGGATCCTTGACAATTTGACATTAGGTTGTTTTATGCTCTTTTCTTCCCCCCATGGAGAAAGAATGGTAAATCCTCTATATGTATTATGTAGATATGGGTAAGTAACCTTGAATACCTAAAGAATTTCAATTTGTTGGACTGGGGATGTAGCTTGGTGGTTAACCATTTGCCTAATAGGCATGTTCAAGGCCTGTTTATTACAGGACAGTTTGTCATTCTGTTGACATTGTTTATAAAGTGATTCTATTTTCATCGACAAATCTTAAGACTTGACAAAAATCTATTTTGTTGTCCTTAGCTCCACTTGTCTGTGAGGATTCAACAGAACTTCCAAACAATTTTAGAGAACGCATCTCTTTTATTCACAAATATGATTCCAGGAGAACTCCCAATGAGCCCAGCTGGGGCAAGGTAAGATATTATTTAGAAGTAATGATGTGTTAGTTTAGAACAGGCTAGATTATTGGTAGAACTTTAAACCTTTTCAACTCATAATCCCTCTTCTAAAAGATTATTTAAATGAATAGAAATAATTCTTATGTATGTAGGATAGAATCTCAGCCACCTATTATAGTAAAAAAACAAGGAATGCTGTCATTATTTGGAATCACAATTTGGGAACTTGGCTTACTTTAATTATTGAAATCAATTGCTTAAGATAAAGTGTTTCATATAATATGCTATAAAACTGGTAAAGGCACTATCAAAGCAGTTTGGTGAACTTTTTGATATTCTCAATATGAGTATGTATTGTTTTGGGTTTGTTTGTTTTTTTGCCAGTCATGGAGCTTGAACTGGCTTCTTTTTGCTCAAGGCTAGCACTCTACCACTTGAGCCACAACACCATTTCTGACTTTTTCTATATACGTGGTGTTGAGAAATTGAACCCAGGGCTTTATTATACAAGGCAAGCCTTCTACCACTAGGCCATATTCCCAATCCCAATATGTGTGTGTATGTATGTATAAAGGGCATGAAAGGTATATATAAGGTTGAAGGCCAAATAGATATCTGATCATCCATTGCTGAGATTTTCTAAAACAACAGATATTTGCTTTTCTATTTTGCTTTTGTTGTAACTAATATTTAGGATACAATCATAAATGCCTAAAACTATGAATTTTGGTTTGTATTGTATCCTTAGCAACCTAAGCAGCTAAAAATAAAATTTGATCTGTATAGACTTACATAATCTATGATAGAAAAGTTGAGGAGCTGAGATGTTCTTTTGACTTTCTGCTTTTTTTTTCCTTCCTGTTCATTTTCTGCTATGCCCTATTTTATAATTTGTTTACAAGGCTTATGAATAATTATCCTGCTGGGTGTCTTTAGTTTTGGACTAGGATGACAGCCAACCCAGAGGCAGAAAAGTAAGTGCCTGCAGCACCCGGATGTGAGCTAACCCACACACTCAGCTGCGTCTTCCAGCAATTTTGTGTTCCCCTGGTTAATGTCAACTTTGTTTTCCTTTCCAGAGACATGGAACTTTTGTGCATACAGAGCTGAAACCAGGGAATAGGCAATAGTTCCAAAGGTAACGGAGGTATTACTGAGTACTTTGGGGTCATGGTCATCAAAATGGTCCAAAATAACAAAGAAAGTCAATTCAGCAGGAAGCAGAGTGGCTTCAGCAGGTCTCTGCAGACAGAATTCCCAAGAGCTGTGAAAGACTTGAAAACTCACTTATCAGAAGTAGACAGCAGACAGAGATAGCCAAGAAATTCCCCCAGGAGCCCGAGTGAGGGGAGGAGATCGAAGGCGTGCTTCCAGCAACTGCAGGACACGCTCTTCTCATCAGGCTTCAGCCTTCCAACCCGCCAATGAAAAATCAGGGTAAGTAAGAATAACTTCTCTTTTTCAGATAAAGATAGAATATAGAGAAATTTCATAATCACACAGGCCCTGGTACCTGCCTGTTTTGCTTTTGTTATCAGTAATATATAATTTATATTAACATATAATTTATAGTAATATAATTTATATAATAACATAATTTATATTAATAGAGAAAGATAAAAGACAAAATACACTAAAATTTTGAGAATGGTCTCCAATGAGTGATACATTATGAAACATTATTTATGTATATTCTTTATAAGCAAAACTTCATTTTACACAAAAATGAATGTTATTATTGAATATCATAAAATTCTTAAAAAGTACAGAACCTGTTGAACAGGTGTTAGTTATAGCTCTAGAATCAAAACAGGTTGGAATGGTGGCTTAGGTAAGTCACCATACGAACCTTCTAGACTTTGGTTCTCTTGTCTGTATCATTAGGAGAATAGCAACTTCATAAGATTACTGATTCCCATAAATGATCAATAGAATCATATGATCACATTACTATAACTAAAATGTCAATTTAAGAATACATTTTCCTTCTTATTCTAAAACCTAGAACTCCTTTAGATACAATTAAAAGTTTACCAGCCAGACATATAGGCTCACACCTATAATCCTACCTAATCATGAGGCTGAGTTCATGGACAGCTGAGGCAAAAAAGTCTGTGAGATTCTATTTCCAATTAACCACGTGTCTACTCCCCATAAAGCCCGAAGTGGTGCTCTGGTTCAAGTAGTAGAGTGACAACCTTGGGAAAAAGCTATGAGACAGCTCCGCAGCTCTGAGTTCAAGCCCTAGTACCAGCACAAAGAAAAAACCTCCTTATTTGAAAACATAGAAGTGCTCTCGATACAATTAAAAGTGTAAAAATCTGAAAATATTTCTGTCAAAACAAAATATACACATGCTTAATTAAAGACACATGAGTACTTGGAACATGAAAATCTTTTCTGAATTGTTTTCTGTTTTACTGAGGTCATTTGTAACTAATTCAACATTTTTTTTATCAGTTTGATAAAGGTTTTATTTGTATTACTTTTCTTGTTATTTCCTTTTCCTCTTCTTTTTTTTTTCTTGGTAATAGCTACTAGCTGTTCTAATATGATTTGTTTGAGGTACCCTGATCTATGTAGTGTAACATATGCTCTATTGAATGGGAATAGAAATCTGTAGGAGGTTCCTCTTCCATAAAGGCATTTCTAAATTCCCATGGGAATCTATGTGCTCCTCACTATTATCTGCAATATTGATAAGACTCTAGGCATATGTTTATCTCTTAATCCTTCCTCCACTTAATAAATTTTAATAGAAAGAATGAGTGCCATTAGCATATATTTGTGTATTTATGTTGGGGACTTCTGGTTCTTACAATATGACAGATTAAGGCCAATAATCAGCTCTTTCTTTTACAAGCACTTTGAAATGCTAGTGAAATGGAACACATAAACAAAACATATCCAAGCTCCTAAAGCAGAAAACTTCTGTGTTCCCAAATAAGAATGTGCTAATTTCTGAGCAAAGTCTTTTTTTTTTTTTTTTTTTTTTTTTGGCCAGTCTTGGGCTGTGAACTCTGGGCCTGAGCACTGTCCCTGGCTTCTTTTTGCTCAAGGCTAGCACTCTGCCACTTGAGCCATAGTGCCACTTCTGGCCGTTTTTTACATATGTGGTGCTGGGGAATCGAGCCCAGGGCTTCATGTATATGAGGCAAGCACTCTTGCCACTAGGCCATTTTCCCAGCCAAGAATGTGCTAATTTCTATAGCTATATAAATCTTGAAGATACCCTATGAATACATGCAGACTATCTTGTAGTTTTGGTCACCTCATTATCTTAGTATATATAAATGGAGCAATAAGAATGCATATTTTGATGGGGAAAAGGGAAGGGAAAGGTTATGGTAAGCAGATGTGGAAGAGGCTAGGGACTTAAGCTTTAATCCGTATTGAACAAAAATGTAATATTATGGTCTCCAAAGAAGAGATAGAGAATTTGAACCTGCACAAGACTAGATCTCTCAAATGGCTGACTTATCCATACAAGGCAGACTCCATTCCACTCATAACAAGGAAGACATTAAGAAAGTTCAGCGTTCCCTGAGCTGTAAACAGTAAGCTCTTTGTGAAAAACATCCTGAGCTTGTACCACATTCCAGTTGGAAATATGAATTTACATGTAGGACTTTTCACAGTACACCAATTAACATAAAGTTCTTGCTGGTGACACGACTGAGCTACCTGAGAAAGCAGCACCCTCCCCTCCACAGCAGAGAAATACTTCCATGATCCACAGGGAGAAAAATGTACTGAAACTAAGGTAAAAATAAAAAATTACAAAACGTACAAAGAAGAAAAGCAAATGAAGCATGAGTGTACAGTACAAAGAACGACTAAAACTTCAAAATTGGGAGTCTTTAACTCCTATTTCCTGTATGGGAAGCAGGAAGTGTTTTTCTCTCTCTCTTTTGAATGCTCACTAAAATCTTAAAAAAAAAAACAAAACAAAAAAAAAAAAACCAAGTTTGGAGATAATAGGATTTAAGCACCCATGGATCTTCAGATCCATGTGTATGCACATCTGTATGTGTTATGTGTGTGCATTATGTATTTGCATGTGTGTATCATATATAGGGCCTCATACATGCTAACCATGGCTCTGCCACAGAGCCTAATATCCAAATAGTCTTATCTTCTATTCAAGGACATTTTAAAAACTATTGCTTTTTCTGTTATTTTTATTCTCCCCTTTTCTTCCTCTTTCTTTTTGGAACAGCTACGAACTGAATGTTAGAACACTTGGAACTATCTTCTAGAACTCAATTGTTTCTCATCATTCTTATAGTATTTCCCACTAAGTAATGTAAGAATTCCCCTAAGGGCTGGGGATATGGCCTAGTGGCAAGAGTGCCTGTCTCATATACATGAGGCCCTGGGTTCTATTCCCCAGCACCACATATACAGAAAATGGCCAGAAGTGGCGCTGTGGCTCAAGTGGCAGAGTGCTAGCCTTGAGCGGGAAGAAGCCAGGGACAGTGCTCAGGCCCTGAGTCCAAGCCCCAGGACTGGCCAAAAAAAAAAAGAATTCCCCTAACTCCTTCTGCTAATTTGCTTTTTAGAATGTCTATTGCTATACAAGACTACCTTTTTAAGCTTAAAAAACTATTAAGCCTACTATTTTTAAAATGCTCAACCCCTGCATGTTTGTCTCAGTGCTCTTCCTCTATAATGGAAGATATCCCCTCTATTCAATCTTGAAATGTTGTAGTTAGGCTTTGCATCTGTGTTTATTCCTTAAATCCCTTAGTTATTGTCTGTGGGGTCTATACTTTTTTCCTCAAATGCTTGTGGTTCTTAGTTCAACAGCTCCTTGATCATGAGATTCCCACACCATCCTCAGTACAATGTTTCTGTTCACTACAGCATAGCTTCCTAACACAGCCAGGATACTCAGATAGGATCTGAGAATGAGCTGACTGACAGGCTCTTCCATTCTCCTATGAGTCAGTAGCTACTTTGGTATTGCCCTGCCTCTTTAGCTCTACCCTATGACTCAATGGAGGCAATATCTGCCTATTGTTTAGTACAAGTGGGAGAACAAGGCAGGAGGAGTGATTTTCTGTTCCAAGGGTAAATGTGTAATTTTCTAAACTAGTATCTGCCCATAATTGATACATCCTTCTCAACATCCTCTGACTCCAAGCTTGCAGATATCCACAGCACTCCTCTCTACTCATATGCTGGGCTTTCATTTTGTTCATCTAAGCATTTATTCTCTGGTAATATACTTATAGAATTTCTTTAAAATGTCATTTTTTTAAATCATAATTTCCCTTTTTTGGATCTGTATTTAAATACATTTTATTATGTATATTTATCTGTATGCATTTATATGAGCTTAATGGAGCAACAGATGTGCATGATCAGTCTGACATCTTGAGTCAATCTGTAGTCTTCTTTTAAATAAACTACTTTCAAGCTTAGCACTTTAACTATTAATAAGTAACATATTCTCTGCTATGGGCTTCATGGTTGACAGATAAATCTGGCTGAGAATTAGCATAGTCTTTTCTCTTCTAGAGAATGTAATTCAGTGAGTGGTTCTCCCTGAAAGCCCAGCTAGTGAGCTACTATATCATACACTAGATTGTTCCTCAACTTTTTTTTTCAAATCTGAGGATAGCCTCTCTGCATTAAAAAGGTTTATGGCTCTTCACAACATAGTAATTGAACTTTTGGGAACCCTTTTTTCTGAGAAAATACATAACAACAAAAATTCAGTGATGATTTCCAGGTTACATTCTTTGTTTTTTCTTAAGTGCAAAGGGTGTGTCTCTCCAAGATGAATTCCACTGTCTAGTAAGTCATAATTGTCAGTAATAATAAAATGCTTTTATACGTCACAGGAATTCTTGTTTTCCACATAATTCTCATGTCAGACATTCTTTTATAAATTTACAGATTTTTTGGATTATCAGGAAGCAAACCCAAAGTCACAGTTCTTCACACAACTTACTATTTCAAAATTAATGTGCTAATGTTTTACCTCTAACGTTGCATTAATAAAACATAAATTTGTATGTTTTGATTATTAAAGTATTTTTAAGTTGATGGACTTATTTGATCTTTACAATAATGTTATGAAACCAGGAAAATAATAGTATCCTAATTTTACAGCTAATAATGGATCAGAGAACATAAGTGGATTTTCCAACCCAGGTAACAAAGCTAGGACAAGTTTCTCGATATTCAGGTCACTAATTCAACTGGCAGGACAATGCTAGCTTATTACAAATGAAAAACAAGGACAGTATAAAAAGTATCGAAGCAAATAATGTCAATACTTTGAGGCCCTAATTTTACTCTCTTTGGGGACTTAAAAATGCTCCCTTAGACTTGTTGTCACTCTGATGGACTAAACTGATGTTAGAGAAATACAGATAGGCAATGGATAAACTATAACAAAAAAACAACACTTGAGATATAAAACTTAGCACTAAAACAAGAAATTAAAATCCCAGGTGTCAGAAATAGAGAAATGGAGAGAACATGAAATGACCAGTAAGCAAAAGTGATGCTAAATAGACAACTGAAAAACTAGGAGCAGATGAACTTAGGTGCTGAGCTGGAGTAGTGGCAGTGAAGGAATCATGTGGGAAAGGATAGGAAGCCAGGATCCTCTAAGACTTTTGCTGCTACAGAAAGGATTTAAGGATGTCTCTCCTCTGGCCTAAGAATTTGAAGGGGAAGGTGACTGCTTGCTACCCAGATGAACCACCTACCAAATTGAGCCATGTGCAGGAGTGGGGTCCAAGAATGCTTTCATGAGTAGTGCAGATGTATGGTTTGGATCTCGAACTACCCCAAAGAAGTATTGAAGACTTTAGTCCCTTCCTGGTAGCACTATTGGGAGGTGGTAGAACTTTAAGGAGAAGGAGCCTCATGGAAAAAGTGTGGGTCATTGGGAGAGTGCCCTTAAAGAGGACACTGGGACCACAGCTCTTTCCTCTGACTTTGCTTCAGGTCACAAGTGAACAGTCTCAGTCTCTGCATTGTGAGGTCTGCCTTGCTACAGACTCAAGGCAACAGAGCCATATAACCACAGACTGAAACCTCCAAAACCACCAGCTTTCAAAATCACTCTTCCCTCCTTTTAAGTTGATTTGTTTTCAGGGATTTTGTCACTAGAACAGAAAACTAACAATACAATACACCCAATAAGCACACATATATACACACAAACACATTCATACACAGAAAAATTCATCTATAGTAGAGAAACTTAACAGATCCTAGAGGAGACAACTCACTAAGTTTGAACTACTAAGAGGAGATTTTTTTTAAAGGGCAAAACCTGAAGAAGCAAGAATAAAAACTTTCAGAGAATGGAGTTAGCCAAGTACATACCTCAAGAATTATAGGCAAGAGAGCAAATAGACTACAAAGTAAATATGTTTAAAATGGTTCAGGACACAAAAGAATAAAAACTACAGAAAGATGAGAACACCATAAAGCAATAGGTTTGGGAAGTGTAGAAATCCTAGCAATAAAAATATAATATTTCAAAAACTTAACTCAAACTAGGCACTGATGGCTCATGCCTGTAATCCTAGCTACTCAGGAGGCTGAGCTCTGAGGGTTGCAGTTTGAAGCCAGCCCAGGCAGAAAAGTCAATGAGACACTCTTATCTCCAAGAAACTACTCAGAAAAAGCTGTGGCTCAAGTGGTAAAGCGCTGGCCTTGGCCTTGAGTTGAAGCCTCAGGACTGGCAAAAAAAAAGAGAAAGAAAATGAAAACAAAACTTAACTCAGAAGATAAAGCATTAAAAAAATCATTAAATTAAAAGATAGAGATGAAGAAACCTCACAGAATACAACCAATAAAAATAAAATAGAGAAGAAGATGCACAGAGAATAGAATGGTACAAATAATTTATGGGACACTATAGAAGGACCACAAGAAAGAGAAATAAAAAATACCTTATGACTGACTGGGGGTATAGTTCATGTGATAGAGTACCTGCCTAGCAAATGCCTTACATTCAAGCCCTAGTACTGCCAAAATAAAAATAAAAATTACTACAGTGAAATTATTCTTTACTTCCCAATAGCCAATCTTGCTTTTTTTTTTTTTTTTTTTTTGCCAGTCCTGGGCCTTGGACTCAGGGCCTGAGCACTGTCCTTGGCTTCTTTTTACTCAAGGCTAGCACTCTGCCACTTGAGCCACAGCACCACTTCTGGCCATTTTCTATATATGTGGTGCTGGGGAACTGAACCCAGGGCTTCATGTATACGAGGCAAGCACTTTTGCCACTAGGCCATATTCCCAGCCCCCAATCTTGCTTTCTTAATAGATTTAATCATTGTTTGAAATTTGACCAGAATAAAGGCACTGTTTCTCAGCTTCCCTTTAAACTGGGTCCATCATGACACTTCCGGAATATAACCAGAAGAGCATAGGTAACTTCTGGAAATGCCTTTGAGTGGAGAAGGTAGACCCTTTCTGCACCTTTTCCTCCCCTTAGCAGCTGGAATGCAGCTGTGATGGCTTAAAGTCTTAAACATCTTACTGGAAATGGAAGTATAATAAAACTGGAGTCCTTAAGCTCCTGGTATGATCAGATACCGCCTGCATAGCCTCAGTTTATTTTCTGCTTTATGAGACAGGAACTGCTATCATATATGAATTATTTCTGATTTACGTTTTTTACCATTTGACTAACTTATAAAATAACAAAGAATTTTTCTAGAACTAAAGAACAATGTGAGTCTTCACTTTGAATGAATAAACAAAAATTAGAGCTAGAAAAATTAAACACATGCATTCATATTAGCAAAACTACAGAATATTAAATGTAAAGAGAAATACCTTTAAAACAAATCTGAGCTAGGTACCAGTGGGACACACCGGTAATCTTAGCAACAATGACCCCCCCCAAAAAAAAAAATATGAAAGCACCAAATCAGAGATGAAAGAGATTCTTGCCTTTAGAGAAAATTAAAATGTCAGCAGACTTTTCATCTACAGCAGCAGATTAAAGACAGTAATGTTAAAAAATGACAAAGGCAGCCAGGTGCTTGTGGCTCATGCCTATAATCCTAGGTCTTCAGGAGGTAAGATGAGGATTGTGGTTTGAAGTCAGCCCAGGCAGTAAAATCTTTGAGACTCTTTCCCCCAATAAACTACTCAGAAAAAGCCAAAGTGGTAACTATGGTCAAGTGAAGAAGAATCTCAGGGATAGTACCTAGGCCCTGAATTCAAGCCCTAGGATTAGGACTAAAAAGAAAGAGAGAGGTGGGTAGGGGGAGGAGAGAGGGGAGGGGAGGGGAGGGGAGGGAAAAGGAGGGGAGGGGAGGGGAGAGGAGAGGAAAGGAAGAGCCTCTAATCTGAGATCTGAGTATTGTGGTTCAAAGCCAGCCCGGGCAGGAAAGTCCATGAGACTCTTATGTCTAATAAACTACTCAAAGAAAGTCAGAAGTGGTGCTGTGGCTCAAGTGGTAGAGCTCTAGCCTTGAGCAAAAAGCTCAGGACAGAGCCTAGGACCACAGTGTAAGCCCCAGGACTGGTAAAAATAATAATAATAAGAATAAGACAAAGATAATTATAGCACAGAATTTCATGCTAAACTATAGTTTAAGAATGACAGAAAAGTATGAGTTACAGACATGCACAGATTAATAATAATACTAAACACTTACATAATATTATTGTAGAAGGCACTTTTGGGATCATGTTCATACTTCAGTCTTTGAGATGATGAAACTAAGGTATCAGGAGGGTTTAAGTAACTTGACCAAAGTAACAAAATAGGCTGTGGCCAAATTGGGACTTGGGGTATTCTGCTACAGACCCCATGTGTATTTACTCTGCTACACTATCCTCATGGCTAATAAAGCTAGCTCTCCACAGGTCTTCACTGAAATAACCCATGAAAAATGTCACATAAAAGATAGATACTAGAATAGGGTACCAGTTGACCTAATGCCTGTAATCCTAGCTACTTGGGAGGGTGAGATCTGAGGACTGCTGGAAGAAAAGCCTATGAAACTCCATCTTCAATTAACCAGCAAAATGCTGGACAGAGACATAGCTAAGTGGTAGAGTACCTGTCTAGTAAGTACAAGGCTAAACCTCAGTGCCACCAATAAATAAACCTAAAACAGATAAAAGACTAATAGTAGGGGTAGGTGCTGATCGTTCATGCCTGTAATCCTAGCTATTCAGGAAGCTGAGATCTGAGGATGCTGGTTTGAAGCCAGCCCAGGCAGGAAAGTCCTATGAGCCCATCAAAAAGCCAGAAGTAGGAAGGTGCCTCAAGTGGTGGAATGCCTTGAGCAAAAAAACTTGAGCCCAAAACAAACAAAAAAGCCTTGAGCAAAAAAGCTCAGGAGCAGCACCCAGGCCCCAAGTTTAAGCCCCAGAACTGACGCTCTCGCTCACACACACACACACACACACACACACACACACACACACGACTGATACTAAATTTAGACAGCAAAAGTAGGATATAAGCAAAAGAGTAAGGCCTATAAATCAGTAAATGATGTTGATTAACATAGGTATTAACTACAAAAATATTCTTTCATAAGATGTGACTGGTAATAGATTTATAGGAAATTTTTTTCTTCATAGTTTCTCTTTTGGCCAAAGAAAAATATTTGACTTCAAAACAGTAATTTTCCTATAAAATTTCCAAAGTGTAGAAATAATTGGTCTTATCAGAATTGGTCTATTGTACATTCCTTCAAAAAATAGTAATTTCCTGTAAAAATTTCAAAGTCTAGAGATGATTGGTTTTATCTATTGTGCAAGAAGTGTTTTTATTTTATTTTATTGTAAGGGTGATATACTGAGGGGTTACAGTTACATAAGTAAGGTAATGAGTACATTTCTTTTTGTACAATGTTATCCCCTCCCTCATTTTCTCCCATTTCCTTCCCCCAACTCCCCTATCCCCCAAGTTGTAAAGTTCATTTCCAACATAGTGACTAGTATCGTTGTTGTATTTGTTTACCCTTTGTTCCACTATTTCAATGGTTCCCCTCGCCTTCCCCAAATCAGATAAACTTATATACAAGACAAGGGGTACAGAAATAAAAAAATAGTGACAACGTAATAAATCAAAGGGAAAAAGAAAAAGAAAGAAAAAAGAAATAACTGCAAACAGTACACTAAAAGAACCTCCAGTTTCCATTTCTTAAAGTTCCTTTTGATAGGCATTTTATATGGTCATATGCACATAGCTATTGAGCTATTGTGATTCTCTGCTTAGAATAGCATAGAATAAATGAGGAAGACCATGCAGCCTATGTTTCTTTGGGTCTGGCTTACTTCACTTAACACAATTTTTTTCCAAGTCTTTCCATTTCCTTATGAATGGGGCAATTTCATTCTTTCTGATAGAAGCATAGAATTCCGTGTGTGTGTGTGTGTGTGTGTGTGTGTGTGTGTGTGTGTGTGTGCGTGTGTGTGTATTTAATCTACTGAGGTACATCTGGGTTGATTTCATATCTTAGCTATGGTAAATAATGCTGCAATGAACATGATTGTGCAGGTAGCTTTAGTGTGGCCTTGTTTGTGGTCATTAGGGCAAATGCCCAGGAGTAGAATTGCTGGGTCATAGGAAAGCTCTACATTTAGTCTTTTGAGGAACCAGCTGCTTTGAGGAACCAGAGTGGTTGAACAAGTTCACAGTCCCCCTGGCAGTGTAGTAGGATTCCCTTTTGGCCACATCCCCACCAGCATCTGTTATTACTAGTTTCCTTGATAATGGCCATTCTACCTGGGGTGAGGTGGAATCTTAATGTTCTTTTGATTTGAATTTCTTTTATGGACAGAGATATTGAATATTTCTTCAGATATCTATTGGCCATTTTTATTTCTTCTCCAAAGAAGTCTCTCTTTAATTCTTTAGACTACTTATTAATGAGGTTGTTGTTTCTTTGAGGATTTCTTTGGGGGGGGGGGGAGTTTTGAGCTCTCAGTATATTTTAGATATGAGGCCCTTGTCTGATATATAGCTAGCAAATATAAAGAAGTGTTTTTTATAGTAGATTTTCAAGATTTATTACTAAGTTATCACACAAAATACATATGTTTATTGATAATAGGTTATTTCGTTGCATCTTTTTATTCATGATGTAAAGGGGCAGGCTGCAACAAACTACTAAGATGCCTATGTTAGTGATATGGCCCCCACAAAGGGCATGCCATCAATCAGAATGTAAGAAAGGAGAACAATGCTTTCTACCACAGAAATCTATTGCCAATTTATTAAGATTATGGAGGGAATGTTTTTAGTTAATAAAATATATCAAGATAGTCTACAATATTTTAGTCAGACAAGAGTCCAGTGTTGCTATATACTCACTAATATCAAAGACAGGTTTTGTTAAAGAGATTTTAAAAAACATAGTGCTGGGACTGGGGATATGGCCTAGTGGCAAGAGTGCTTGTCTCCTATACATGAGGCCCTGGGTTCAATTCCCCAGCACCACATATACAGAAAATGGCCAGAAGTGGCGCTGTGGCTCAAGTGGCAGAGTGCTAGCCTTGAGCAAAAAGAAGCCAGGCACAGTTCTCAGGCCCTGAGTCCAGGTCACAGGACTGGCAAAAAAAAAAAAAAAAAAAAAAAAAAAAATATATATATATATATATATATATATAATAGTGCGTTTTTGCTTGCTTGTAATTTAATTCCTTCCTTCCTTCCTTCTTTCCTTCCTTCCTTCCTTCCTTCCTTCCTTCCTTCCTTCCTTCCTTCCTTCCTTGTTTACTTCTTTTCCTTCCTTGTGGTAATATGGGACTCAGAGCTTCATAGTTGCTAGGCTGTGTTTTACCACTTGAATCATACCTCTAGCCCTTTGTGCTCTGGCTATTTTTGAGATAAGGTCTCACTTTTGGTGGAGGTCCAGCCTGGGTCATGCTGCTTCCAACCATATACTACCATGTGGTTTTGAGACCTTCTTTTTCCCCTGGACTAGCTTCAAACTGCAACTCTCCTGGTCTATAACTTCCAAGTAGCTAGGATTACAAGCATGAGCCATAGGTGCCCAGCTAATAATTTCTTTATTATAAACTCTTTTCCAATTACTCTATAAATTATCTTCTTAAAAGTCTACAGATTAGAACCTAATACAAATCCTCACTAGGATTGGTCCTAGGACTCCCACAGATAACCAAATCTGCAGATTAAAAATGGCATCATGTGTGCATATAACCTGCAAACACCCTCCTGTACACTTTAAAGCACCTCCAGGGTATGTATAATACCTAGTCTAATGTAAGTGTTGTGTAAATAGTTGTTATACTATGTTGTTTCTGGAATAATGACAAGAAAATAAAGACTGCACTTGTTCAGTACAAGCAGAATTTTTCAAATAGTTTTGATCCATGGTTGGTTGAATCCACAGGTGCAGAAAAGGCCAAGTATATTTACTATTCACTAATCTTATAGGTCCCATAATTTCTTCATTTACTAGTCAACCTTATTCTTGAAGGAGACTCTCTAAAAATGCTCCCCAGCGGTTCTAACTCTGTGTTTCCAATTACAAACAAAAGAAACTTATGACCTAATAAAGTTTTCATGAATAGAATACTAATTGTACCAGTAAAAGTAAATGTCCAAGCTTAATTCTTCTGTGAAAATCACCTTCCTTGTGGGGAGGGGCTGTTTTCTTGCTTTTTTGTTTCTTTATAGTAGAAACAACAGCAGCTGACATGTTTAGCTGTGACTGGAGTGGGAGATAGTAGAGGAGTATTTTTTTAAAGTTAAGATTGTAAAGATGAAATTGTTGTGAATGTCCCTCACAAAGTCCTTGATGTCAAATATGTCCAGTAATTGTTACATTGAATATCACTAAGCTGGACAGACAAGAGGAATGTCCCCACCAGATGAACTTCCTCCTTTCTGTTTCAATATTTTCACCTACTAGATGCATATGGGGTAAGGGTATTTTGTTCATGAGGGGCCTTGGCCTTGATAAACAGATTATACTAACATATATGATGGGGCATCTTGGGCAAAATGGTATTAGTTTTGCCTCAGGAGGGATGAGAGATGAAGATCAACCACTCAGTGAACCATATCTTCATGATGAAACCCAACAAAAACTCTGGACACCAAGGCTCTCGTCACTCCCTGGATAGGCAGACCTGCATGCATGTGCCACATGTGAGCCAAGTTACCACTGCCCACAGTTCCACTGCCCACTGAGGGAGACAACAGAAACTTGTACTTGCAACTCCCCTGGGCCCTGCTCCTGTCTCTCTTGTTTGCTGGTTGAACTGATGTTTTCACTATAATAAACTTTGAGAAAACATTGTGGTGACTTCTAGAAGCCTAGTAAATGATCAGGTATGAATGTGACCATAAGGGCCTCAAATTTCAACTAGGACTCAGGCAGCAGGCACCTAACACACACCTTGTCCCAGAAATTTCATTGGTTACACCACATCACACGACCACACGGCTTATTAACATCCACCTTTTGCAAAAAACTAGCCTAGGCAATCACTTTCTGGAGAGAGAGAGAGTTGTTAAATCATCCTGAATTTTCAGACCTTTTGACTTGTGTAATCTAACGGAAATCTCTTCTCAGGAAACTAAAAAATTCCTAGAAGACAACATAGTCCAAACACAACTAAATGCTATGTTTTTCTTAACTTATGAAGTAGAAACAGTATAGCAACTCTGCCTATCTAAGTCATGAATGATACTAGGGACTATGAAGGACAATTGATTTGAAAGGACTTAAGATTTGCAAAGACGCTAATATAGAGTTTCCTTAGCTCATCTCTGCAGTTATGATCCTCTGAGAATTGTAATAGGCAAATAAAAATGATTTAAACACCTAAGACAACTCCTTGGTGATAAACTGCTTTGAAGGAAGGAAAATTACCATCAATTTTTTTTTGCAGTTATTTTCTGACATGTATACAACATATGCCTTCCTAGGCCATGAGGTATTGTATAAATCACTGACATACTGACATTTCTCTTTACAACAATCACACCAGAGTTGTGGAGTTGTTACAAGAGTGCAGTGAGATCTCTGAGGTATTCCCACCGCAGAATGTTGAATGGATTGCTCTTGCTTCAGCTTCTGACATCAGCAGCAGCAATTCACACAGCACAAAAACACTTAGGGATTTTATGCCTCTTTTAGTCCTATACTTTTCTTTTTTTTTTTTTTTTGTCAGTCCTGGGCCCCACAACGCCACTTCTGGCCACTTTCTATATATGTGGTGCTGGGGAATCGAACCCAGGGCTTCGTGTATATGAGGCAAGCTCTCTTGCCACTAGGCCATATTCTCAGCCTTTGTCCTATACTTTCCAAATCAAAATTACATTTTTAGAGAAGGGAAGTAAAAGTCCTTGCCCCTCTACAGCAGTAATATAGAAATCCTGAAATGTTAATTGTGAAAAAGTACTTTGTGAATTGATTCCTTCGAAGATGTACTACAAATATTAGTTATTGTTTTAGCACTTTTTTTAAAAAAGTATGCAAAGAAAACCAGTAAACCTGGAAATGCAGGCCTGTTATTGCACAGTTGATTGGATGTGTTTGGGGTTTTACCATCCAGGATTCCATCCCTCAGAATCAGAACTGGGCAGAAACCCAAGTCACTTGCTGGGGACAACAAATGTGAGCAGTTTTGCCTAGTGAACCATGCTGTGCTGTGGGGACTGGTGAGGGAACCCTGCTGGGTTTCCTTCAGAAGAAAGTTTTGTTGCCCAGGCCTGCTTTTCTTGTGAAGTGGGTGCACAGGAAGCTTGGATGGGGCGGAGCTATGACCCCCCAAAGTAAGGACAGAGTTCCTGACGTCAGGAACTTCCTTAGAAGAGGTGAGACTCAGTCCCTAGACAGGCATTCTGCCTAGTTAGCTTCGGTTGGACTGCCTGCCAAGGGAATTGATGTTATTGTTAGCAAATGCCACTCCACCCAAGACAGGATTTTCAAAGATTCCTCAGATGAATGGGAACTTCTGTTTGCCTCTTGTTTTCTGAAGTATGTTATGACAGGCATTTGATCTGTTCCTCCTTTGTAATTCAGGAAACATTCCTTGGAGCCTGAGGGTGACCTTTAACAGAGAGCAGCGGACACTGTTATCCTTTCTAAGCGATTGCAGGATCTGATGCTGACAGTTCATAGTCTCACAGTTGCATCCGTATTTTAGGTTGATCAAGGAGGAAGGGGGAACATGTCCCTGTTCACAATAGTTTGTTGTGTGATTTGGAGCCCTTCTAACTAGGAAAATGGGGGTAGTTTGGGACAGGGAGCCCAGGAAGTAAGAGCAGCTCCTCGGGGCACCAGGAAAAGCAGGCCTGACCTTGGCCAGCCCTGCCCCTCAGCTGTCTTGAGCAGGCACATCTGGGGCTGACATCTGTTCTGGCACATTCCTGAGGGGATGGCTGTGCAAGGATGTATCTGCTCTTGGTTCTGCCTGACTGTGGGAAAAAAGGGCTATCTGTACTCCATTCCATCTCCATCCCCAGAGCAAAGGCTATAAATTTCCAGCAGGGAATCTGGTGCCTGGGGCACCCCACCTGCTGTCACAGTTGTCTACCCCTTGCTTCTAATAAATTTCAGACGTGCCAGTGGTGGGCAAGAGTGGAGGCAGCCACAGTGATGTCTCCCTGGAGAATGATCCCAGTGCCCCAAACAGTGCCAGGAAGCTAGTCCCACAGTGTGTGTGGGCACGGGAGAGGTCCCAAGCATGCTCCTGTGTGGGGAGCAGCTGTGTAGCCGTGGGAAGAACTGAGTCCATGGAAGCAGGAAAGCGGGTTTCCGAGTCACCAAGCTGTCTCTGCCCAGCTGTGCGACCTTCAGAATGTGACTTGACCTCTCTGGGTCTGAGCCTTTGTCTGTGGAATGCTGTGGGCCTGAACTGCTCTATCAAATGGTCCGCATGAGGAATACGTGCACATGGGAATGCCTTGTGAACAATGCTAGCTAACTGTCTGTGGGGTTGGGCTGTGTGTCTGCCTCTGAAACAGGGACTTTCCATGTCCTCACTAGAATCCTCGTCAACTCTCAGAAGTAGCTTGCTGTTATTATGGGCCAACAGATAAGCAGAGTACAGAGAGATCAAGTGACCTGCCCGTCGTCATGTCCATCTGCAGTAGAGCTGTAATTTGAGCCAAGCCCACCCACCCTTTTCGTCACTAGCATGGATATTTCATGTGGGAAATGTCAGTGTTCACCTTTGAAACTTCCCTTCCCATAACTTGATGCTCAGTGATTTTTTTTTTCCTTATGCCAGTAATGGGACTTGAACTTAGGGCCTGGGTTCTGTCCCTTAACTTTTTTGCTCAAGGTTGGTACTCTAGCTTTTTCAGGTTACTTAGAAATAAGAAAGAGCCTCGTGAACTTCCCTGCCTGGGCTGGCTTTGATCTGTAATCCTCAGATCCCAGACTGTTGAGTAGGTAGGATTACAGGTGAGGGCCACCAGAACCCAGCTCTTAGGAGATCTACAATCCTAGTATCTCATGTTTGTCCAATTTCACTCTACCCTCACTGTGACCTTATTAAAACACAGCCTTGAACCAGGCACTGGTGGCTCATGCCTATAATTCTGGCTACCCAGGAGGCTGAGATCTCAGGATCACAGTTTGAACCTAGCCTAGGAAAGAAAGTCTATGAGATTCTCATTCCAATTAACCATCAAAAAGCTGGAAGTGGAGTTGTGGCTCAAGTGTCAGAGTGCTAGCTCATGGATAGGACCTAGAGTACCTAGGTCCTCAGTTCAAGGACACACACACACACACACACACACACACACACACACACACACACACTGACTTCAAACTTTTTAATGCTTCTACTAAGATATGGAATCCAAAGACCTTTCCCTTGAACCTGGTAAGACATGTGACTGCTTAAACCAATAGGGTAAGGCAGAAGTGATGACCGGAGATTTCTAAGACTGAGCTATAAAAGGCATTGGCTGCTGGATCTGTGCATGGTCTCACAGCCCATGTGGAAGTTTACTCTTGTGGGGCTGGGCCACATGGCTGAGTGCAGTCTTTCCTACAAGGCACCAGGCATGTCAGTGGCTCCTGTGGCCCCACTGCTCTGGCCCCAGCCTGCTGTGGACTGGGAGGCAAAGATGCTGAATACTCACTGTGCAGTGAAATGGCAGCTGTCTGCCACCGTCTTGGGAACCTTTATTGTGCTGCAATAGATACTTGATAGATCTAAGATGTCCCAAACCAGAGTTGTCCCAATGCTATAATTCTGCCTTTCAGTTAACAAAAGGTTCTCTCACTAAAAAGGCAGGAAATGTTCCTGTACCATTGCCATTCACCAAGTTTTATTTCTCTCATCCACTTCCTCTTTTCCACATCCACTGCCCAACCTTATTAGCTCAGTCCCTTAGCTCCAGGACTTAGTTCAGGTCCTGCTATCCATAGGCAATGGTCTCCAGGAGGATCTCCCTGCCTTTCCATCTGTTGTCTGTGTTTCTGGAACTGGTCACTGCAGATGCATGTAAATCTAATCCGTCTCAGGCCTTGCTTAAAATTCTCTGCAGGCTCTTCATTGCTGCTGGACTTCACATGACCTTTGCAGTTTGGCAGCTTCTCTCCTGCCAGCCAGGCTCTCATCCCATTGCTCTGTGCATCTCCCCAGAGCTACCCACTCTTTGCACAACATGCCAGTGTGTTTCTGTCCTTTCTCCATTCTCTTCCCTCTACCTTGGCTGCCTGTGCCTTTGTGCTTCCCATGTCTGAAACATTTTATTGTACCTCCAAGGTCTCACTGAGACATGGTGGCTCCCCTTCTGACAACCCCATGCAGAACAAATGTTCCTTCATAGACATCCTATTGTCTCCTAGTTTGTATGTCACTTTTGCATGAAGCATTTGTGTGCTGTATACTTCATATGTCCAGAGCCTGCCAGATAGCCTAGAAATGCTGCTGGGCGTCTGTTGCTGTCCTCTCAGTCAGAGGACGGTCTTCCCATGGTGGCATTTTAAAATTCAATCCCCAAAAGATCACATCCCTCAACAACTTTAGGTGTCTCTCCTTTCAATGAAAACAGAATTCTTGGTAAAACAGAGATGTCTCCCCCATGAGTTGGTGAATTAGACCCTTGCCCATTTCTGTGCCACTTCTAATCCTCTCCCTTGTGTGTTCCCGATTATTCTCCAACATAGTATCATCATAAATATGTGATTTCTGCATATCAATTTATTACTAGTAGTATATTCTTTTTTTCCTCTATTCTGTCCCTGCATCCCTGCATCAAGTCTCGGGCTTGCCCAAGAGGTTATACTTTTTTCCTGGGTCTTGAAATAGCAAGTATTCTCTCTCTTTGTGAAGGGAGACACCTACTAATACCTGAGGTCACACCTTTGTTTTTCCACCACCTTTCCTTGACCACCCAACATGCCTTCTCCAGCTCCCCCTTCTCCCTCACTCCATACTGATTGACTTTTGCTCTGAGCATTTCTTCCTGGTCAACACTGTAATTCTTCCAGATGAAATCTTTGGGGTTTTTTTTGGCCAATCCTGGGGCTTGAACTCAGGGCCTGAGCACTGTGCCTGGATTCTCTTTTTTTTTTTCTCAAGGTTAGCACTCTACCACTTGAGCCACCGCGCCACTTCTGCTCTTTCTATATATGGGGTGCTGAGGAATCGAACCCAGGGCTTCATGTATATAAGGCAGGCACTCTGCCCACTAGACCATATTCCCAGCCCCAGATGAAATCTTAAGACGCTGCAAATAGAGGTAGTTTTTTTTTGTTGTTTGCCTTTTCTTGTTCTTTATAAGATATTTCAGCAACTCTATACCTGGCCAGAAGTTCTTTTTTGTTTTTTAAAAATAAAACAAGCTTTATTGAGATGCAATCCATATGGCCATATAGTCCTTAGCTCTTTTTTCTTTTCCTTTTAAAATTCTATTTGAAATTTTAAATTGTTATTATAAAGGTGATGTGTAGATAGGTTACTGTTTCATAAGTCAGGTAATGAATACATTTCTTTTGGGAAAATGTCATCACTTCTCTCTCACACAGTTTTTTCCTCCTGTCCCTGCCAACAAGTTGATATAGTTCATTTTCAACATAGTGTCCAGTATCACTGCTGCTTTTGTTTACCCTTTGTCCTTCCATTTCTGTTCAATCCCTTACCCACCCCTAAAGACAGATACATGAACAAATAAGACAAAAAGAAAAGAAAAAACTCTAGTTTCCATTTCCTAAAGTTAATTTTGATAAATATTATTTTATATTAGGAGTCCTTTTTAAAATGAGGTATTTGAGTAGTTAAATTTGAGTGATTGAGAACTGAGATTTTAAATACCACTCGATATCTACAGTACTTCTATTCACTATGCTATTTTAAAGTAAAAAGAAAAAATATAGCATGGAAAAGGGAACATAAAGATTTTAATGTATGTTTGTTTATTTATTTTATTTTTTGCCAGTCCTGGGGCTTAGACTCAGGGCCTGAGCACTGTCCCTGGCTTCTTTTTGCTCAAAGTTAGCACTCTACTTCTTGAGCCACAGTGCCACTTCCAGCTTTTTCTGTTTATGTGGTGCTGAGGAACCCAACCCAGGGCTTCATGCATGCTAGGCAAGCACTCTACTACTAAGCTACACTCCTAGCCTAGGATTTTCATGTTTCAAGTAAAAATAAAATGGTACTTAGAGAATGAATTTTATACCCTACATTTATCAGGGAATAATGAATTTCTTTCACAATAACAGGGTAATTGGTCCTCTTTTCACGAACTTAATGGGGTTGAAGTATAGCTAAGAGGTAGATACTTTGCTACCATGTGTGAAGCCCTGGAAATAATAATTAATAATTTAATCACCAGTTCACATACTGGTCTCTTTAAAAGAATGTTGCATACAGTAATTAAATTGTGTGTTAGAAACCTGGCACCAGTGGCTCACACCTATAATCCTAGCTACTTAGGAGGCTGAGATATGAGGATTATAGTTTGAAGCCATCCCAGGCAAGACAGTCCAGGAGACTCTTCAATTAATCACCAAAAAGCTAGAAGGGGTGCTGTGGCTCAGAGTGCTAACTTTGAGTAAAAAAGCTAAGGGACAGTGAATTTAAGCCTGAGTCCTAGCATAAAAAATGTAAGAAATTAGAAAGAAAAAGCTGTAATAAGTCAGCTTGAATGTAGCGAACAGTTTTCAAATACAGAACACTTGACAGACTTCTAATTCTCTTATTCTTTTCTTTTTTCCATGGCAACATAAAGATAGAATAAGCCAGTGTTAAAGTTTGCCTTAAGAGTCAATGATGAAATACACATGTCAAAATACAACCTTCAGGTTTTCTGCAGTCTCCCTGGCTCCCTTCTCTTGCATGTGGTAGTGTGCAGAGACACCATACAGCTTTCACACCTCAGGCTGCAAAAAGCATTGATTAATTTTACTAGTGAAATCATTTTTGTTTTGCTTCCACAATCATAGACTATCTAATGAGGTATTTAATAAGTGCAAGTTATCTTTTTATAATATACATAGTCAAACTTTTAAGGCTTCTTTTTCTCCTTACACCTTTCCAGTTATTTTACCCACATTTATGAAGATCCAAAACAATATATATCCAGAGGCTCCAAAGAAACAGATCAGCAGGTTTATCTACTAAAGAATATAACATGTGGATATGGAAATATATAACTTTAATAAAGTTAATGATAAATGGGAGAATGAGAAAATATAACAGAGTGATTATTAATATCTTTAAAGAGTCAAAGGTTTGAAATAGAAAGCTCATACAAATCAGTAAAAGAAAGTTAATTCAATTAACCAGGAATTGGCAAGGGCATGTAAGGCAGTTCACAGCAGAAATACATAATAAATGCTGTCATATATCAGAATACAACTTGACCTATGAGATGAGTAGAAATTAATAAGATTATTCATATACAATGTTGGTAAGAACGAGGGGAAAATCAATAATAAGTACAACCTTTTCAGAAGAGCAATTTGAAGCTGGGCATGGGTGGCTCACACCAGTAATCCTAGCTACTCAAGAGGCTGAGATCTGAAAATGGAGGTTCAAAGCCCATCCACACAGACAAATTGGAGAGACTCTTATCTCCAATTAGCCTGCAAAAAGGTGAAAGTGAAGATGTGGCTAAAGTAGTAGAATGCCAGTCTAGAGTGAAAAAGCCGAGAGAGAGTTCAAGGCCCTGAATTTAAGCCCCAGTCATAGCTCACAACAAAGAAATTTTTACAAAAGTTAATAAAATTGTAAATACAGATGCTTTTTTTTTGTCATGGGGTTTGAACTCAGGGCCTGGGCACTATGCCCGAGCTGTTTCACTCAAAGCTAACAGTCTACCCTTTGAGCCGCAGCAGCACTTTAGTTTTCCGGGGGTTAATTGGAGAGAAGAGTCTCATGGACCTTCCTGCCTGGGCTGGCTTTGAATTGTGACCTTCAGATTTCAGCCTCCTGAGTAGCTAGAATTACAGGTGTGAGCCACCAGCACCCAGATACACATGCATTTTTAGTCTACAATTTTTCTCCTTGGTTATCTGTCCTACAGAAGTAACTACAAGTAAACAGAGACACTCAGTTTCTGTATTTCTGAAACTTCAAATAACTGAAGAAACTTCAGTGTTTATTAATAAGGCTCTTTACATTATGGTGCATCTGCACAATGTAATGTTCTACTGTGTATCCAAAACATGGGCTAGATGTTCTCCTCTTCCATTTTCCCTAAATTTTTACAGTGACATCAATTGATTTAACTTTGGAAACTTTAATGAAAACAATTGAAGAAGAAAACTATCTGAAAACATGCTAACTCCTGTCATGAATATCAACCCATCAAGTTTTATATTTACTAGGCACAGTGCAGGCACACATGTTTCTTGGGAGTTACTTGGGAAGCTGAAGTAGAAGGATGGCAAGTTCAAGGCCAGCCTGGGAAATACAGAGAGACCCTGTCTCAAAATAAATTACATTCATAGTTACCTTTAAAATCTCAAGTTTGTGCTATAGTCTTTCTTGCCCAATGACCCTGTCTTACTCATTTCCAGATGTCCCTCTTCATGGATAAACCTGACCTGTGGTGATGGCTGTAACCAGAAGATACTCACTGGGGCAGTGGGCTTGCAGTGCCCACTGGAGTAAAAGAGCCAAAGAAAGTCAGCCAGATCTCACCCTACTGTGAATGTGTGTTCACACACCTCACCAGAAGAGCTGCCACAGCTTGGCCATTTGTACTGAGGCCCAGGATGCAGTGAGACTCAGTGTCCTAGACCCAGATGTCCCTTCCTTTTCGCCTGGTTTTGGGCATGAGTCTAGGAGATGCATGAACAACCATTCTGGGGCCTGGAGGCTGTCTGTGTTTAACCCTCCTGGTTAGACTTGCCATTGTGAGGCACAAATGTCACTCCACAGGACTATCCTGGGTTAGTGGAGATAATATTGATTAGGATTAGCAAGGACAGACAACCAGTAGCCATTCCTGGAGAAATCCCAGCTCCACAGCCTTGTAGCCCCCAGAGTTTATTTGGGGAGCTAGGCCTTCATCTAAGCTAGTTCAAAAGGAGTTATAAACAAGATTCGCAAATAGAAAGTGAGTGTGGTGATTTGAATCTCTTTCTTAATTTGAATCTCTTAATCTTTCTTAAGTAATCAAATCATTTGCTTTGTGCATGTGAATGACAGTATTTTTTTAAGAATATCGCATTTTTTTCTAAAATATATTTGAGAAAACATACAAAACAAACAAAAAACTTGTTTAGGAAAGAAAGGATGCAAGAATTCCCAGTTTTCCTCTGAGATGGAACATCTTATAAAGTACAGTTTGAATAACAAGAATAATCAAAAGTAATATTTTACCACTCATAAATCAGTTTTTAAAAAGAAGCATTCAATGAAAAGAGAAAACTGAATGTGTTCAAGTGAAACTCTTCAAGCCTCAACTTAGTTCACACAAGTTCCAGTAAGCCTTTTTGGACCTTGATCTCTTGAATTCTGCAGCTATGGAATTTAAGTTTAGACCCAACTTTATACTTTCACTCTATTCTTGACTGTTTTCATTCAAAATGATGTCCACTATTTTTGAGTCCAAAAGCATTCATTGTTAGTCTCATGTAACATGTACTCCACTCATGAATGAATAAAGGAACCAGTAAAGCCACAAATGGGCCAATGACAGCTTCTGGAGCGTTGGTTTTTATATCTAGTCTTAGACAACTTAAGTTCAAAGCAAGACTTTTGCTAGTAGTGCAGTTTCTTGACTTGGCCATTGTCACTGACATCTCTGGAAAGTAACCTGTGTTCTCTAAGCCATTGATCTTTATCCACATAGATAATAATAGCCAAGAAAGGATTTCTGAAATTCCTTTTTTTAAAAAAAAAAATTTTAGCCTTTGGCTTGTACTCTTTTTCTCTAGTTCCATTTCCTTCTAAAATAGTGTTTCTTCATGGGTGGTTGTTAGGTTACCTGCAGCGATCACCTGTGACCCTCATTAAATGCACACATTGTGGGTTCCCTTGTGAACTTTGGAGCCGATTCTTAGGCATGGAGTAAGGCCTGTATCTTTCAGTGGTTCCTATGGATTCTAAGGTGTGAGAATACATTTATTTTCCTTTCTTCTCTCTTGTTCTCAGGTACTTGTGTCTGATTTTCACAAGCCCACTAAGGTTATATTGTATTGTTTCTCAGTGATGAGTCTCAGACACAGATGTGCTGATGAGATAAGTTGACAGAGTCCCCTAGTCAGTTCTGCCATGTCACACCATCCACCTGGCCAGCATCTGCCCATTTGCATGCACCTAAGGTCCCTGGTATCAGTAGATAATTTTCCCTGTTGATCTCTAAGATGCTTTACCACAGCCCCGAAAGCTGGGATTTGCTCATTCACCTGTGGATGCTACAGGAAGACAGTGTGCTTATGCCCTTTGTCCACACCCTCATCTACACCCACACACCTGCACACATGGGCACACCTGTGCCTTACCATGGGAACATGGACAGAGAATATGTAACTCCTTCACCTCTTTTTAGATATTTTTCAAATCAGTGTTTCTGTGGTGATGTCTTTTATAGCTTCGTTTCCTTGACTACAGGTTGAGAATGATGAAAAGCCTCTGCATGCCTTTTAGTAGTTATGTCTCTATTGGGCTTGGTGGCTGAATGACTGTATTCTTAGTCCTGAGTCAGAGTCTGTTATATTGATGCTATCATTCATCTCATTGAACTGGAATCTCAGAATCAATTTGCATGAAGCACATCCCTACCCAGGAATTGATCATCTTCATCCCTCCCTTTTTGTTGTTGTTGTTTTGTGTTTTGCCAACCCTGGGGCTTGAACTCAGGGTCTGAGCATTGTCCCTGGCTCCTTTTTGCTCAAGGCCAGCACTCTACCACTTGAGCCACAGCGCCAGTTCTGGCCATTTTCTATATATGTATGGTGCTGAAGACTCGAACCCAGGGCCTCATGTATATGAGACAGGCACTCTTGCCACTAGGCCATATTCCCAGCCCCTTCATCCCTCCTTTATTGCATCAAATACTAGCTCCACTGCTTTCAAGGGCTGCTGTGGCCCAAACTCTGTCTGCTCAAACCTTCCTCTGCTGCCTCGGTTCCATCCCCCTTTGATTTTTTTCCCAACCTTTGTTCTAACTTCTATCCCTGCTGGTTCTAATGAAAGGTTCACATCCAAATCCTAGCTCCCTGAGTGACTTGGGGCAAGTTTTTCGGTCTCTAGGTCTATTTCTTCACCCATTGGTAATAGGGGCCACCATGTTCTGATATGTAATTTGACCAACTGCCCAGTAACTAAATATATGTGTGTATGTGTGTATATATAACTATATATATATATACATATATAGTTTTAGCAGCTATTTTTGTGAGAAAGCTAAGTCCATACTTACCCCATAGTGACTCCAGTTGCTGAACAGAACAGTCAATCTGTAGCAAAGCACAATTTTTGTACTGTAAAAACGAATAAAATATCACAAACATACTTTCCTTTCTCTTTTACTCCTTTCTCTAAATATCTGTACCACTTGGGCATTTCATTCAAAGCAATATTCTAAATCACATCCTATCAGTGTTCAAAGAACTATAAGAGTAAATACTAGAAATTGAAAAAAGTAAAACGGAGCCAGTACAACACAGGATTTACTTATAAAAGTCATAGCCTTGAGAGGGAAAGAAAGCTCAGGGATAGTGCCCAGGCCCTGAGTTCAAGCAAAAAAGTGGGGGTTTGGAGGTGGGAGCTCCACTTTTACATTCCTGGTGGTCCCAGCATGTAACCTATGCTGCAGCTATCTCATTTCCTCATGCCCTTCCATTTATCTGCTTTCCTACTCAAAATACTTCTTCCCCCACCTCTGTCCATTTACCACCCATTCCTACTCAAACGTTACCACTTCTACCAGTCTTCCTAAATCTCTCCTGGTCCCCACCCACTAGCTAGGCCCTCCACAGACACTAGTAAATACACAGATGTTCTCTATTTGTTCTCCTCTCCTTGTGCTCACAAATAAACTACATTTCACAGGTATTCCTTTAACTGACCCTGAGGTTGATGTATACCAACAGATCATGGACAGAAGTAAGACTCATCATTTTCCATCTATTGACTTCAAAATATTCTTTGATAGTGTCCTTGAAACGAGCAGTGGAACTTAATTATTCTCTTAAGTGTGAGCTGGACTTAGTGATTCTCTTCTAATGAACAAATGTGGCATATGACTACTGAGACTAGATCATAAAAGGCACTAGAGCCAGGAACCAGTGGCTCACGCCTGTAATCCTAACTAGTCAGGAGGCTGAATTCTGAGGATTGTGGTTTAAAGCCAGCCTGGGAAAGGAAAATCTGTGAGACTCTTACCTCCAATTAATCACACACACACACACACACACACACACACACACACACACACACACACACACACACACACGCCAGAAGCAGAGCTGTGGCTCAAGTGGTAGAGCATAGCCTCGAGCTGAAAAGGCTCAGGGACAGTACCGAGGCCCTGAGTTCTGGCAACACAAAACAACAACAACAAAAACCCCAACTGCATTAGAATATCCACCTCTCCCTACCCCACCTAATTACTCACTGGCTTATGGGAACTCCAACTGCCATGTTGTAAAGTCACTTGGTCAGCATCTTTGGAGAGGTCCACATGGGAAAGACCTGAAGCTTCTAACAACTGGCAAACATCTGAGCCCTTCTACCAATAACCATATGAGCAAGCCATCTTAGAAGATCCTTTGTCATTCAGTTCTTCAGGTAAGTGTTGCCTAGCTAATCTTGAATCCATGTGAGAAATCCAGATCCAGAACTACCCAGCTAAGCTATTGAATTCCTGACCCACGGAAAGTATGAATTCCCCCCTCCTAGTCCTGGGCTTGAACTCAAGGTCTGGGAACTATCTCTGAGCCTTTGTGCTCAAGGCTAGTGCTCTATTACTTGAGCTACAGCTCCACTTTTAGCTTTTTGGTGGTTAATTGGAGATAAGAGTCTCATGGACTTTCCTGTCTGGGCTGGCTTGGAACTGCAATCCTGAGAGCTCAGCCTCCTGAGTAGCTAAGATTACAGGTGTGAGCCACTAGTAATACTTTATTTTTAACCTAGTAATATAATAAATGGCATTCAATAATGTACTGGTTTTGCCACAAAACATTTCATATACTAATGTACACAAATTCTCTTATTTGCCTCTTCATAGAAGGGTGCAAGAGAAAGAGGAGCAATATCTTAGAAAGTCACTTCTAGAACAAACAAGGCTATTTTACAGTGGTGAGAGCTATTTATGCCGTGTAAAACATCCTCCTCTTTATTTCTTATGCCATTTGCTGTTCTTTACCTCATATGGTATAATTAATGAAACTTTTCTTTTTCATTCTAGTCTTTCTTTTGTTCTTTGTGTTGGTTGTAGGCCTGAGTGTCTGAGTTCTTTTGCTCAAGGCAAGAGATCAAGCACTATCAGCCACAGCTCCACTTCTGGTTTTCTGGTTGCAGTTAATTGGAGAAAGAATCTAACAGGGACTTTTCTGCCTGGGGTTGGCTCTGAACCAGGATCCTAGATCTCAGCCACCTGAGTAGCTAGGATTAAAGGTGTGAGCCAATACCTGGCTAGTCTATAAATATAAAATGGACATGATTACAAGATGCTTGGCAATATATGCATTGCCAATATATCTCCTCAAATGCTCACAGCAACCCTAGAAAGTTGACACTATTTTGATTTTTCAGATGCAGGGTCTGAGCAGTTAAGAGGTTAAGTAGACTTACTTATAGACTAGAAAAGGCAAAGGTGACAAATGTTCTTGTTCCCAAATTCAGGCTCAGAGCTCCCTCCCCAATATTCCTTCTCCCACACAGTGCCTAAAAAAGCTCCTGAAATACCATTGTTGCTTAATTAATGTCTGTTTCTGCATGAATAAGTGAATGGACAAACAGTCATATGTTAAGAGGGGGAAATGTCATGAAACAGTTCACCAGTCATCAGAAAGCCCTGTTGTCCTGAAATGGGTTTAACTCCATACAAATGGTTCTTTTCACTTGTATGCATCTGAAATTTAGGGTGTCAGTGACTAGAACACATAAAGAGATTCATTCACTACATGAGAAGCATGCTTCAAGAACACTAAAATATTCTTCATCACATCTACAGCTTTAGATCTAGAGCTTTAAGTGTTTGGGGACATCAAACAAACTCAAGACTTTTGTGACTAGCCAGCTCATTAAGAAAAGATGCAAAGATCCATGGGCACCCCTTTACCAAGAGGACAGCAGCTGGAGGACAATCACTAGAAACCTGTGTTCATTCACAGGGGCCTGGCCAGGGAGCCTCAGCAGCACAACAAAGGCCCAATTGTTCCATCCAGAATAACACGGTAATGCAGAGAAAGAGTGGGTACTGAGAAAAGGCAGTAAATGAGTCCCTGGCACCCACACAACAGGTCAGCCTTCACAAAGATGGGGACAGAGCTCACTGCCAAAGAACCAGTCTCGGCAGGCTTGCTCTGTGAGTTCAAACTCTATCAGATTTAAGCTATAAAAAGCTAAATTTCCAAAATATGCAGACAGTACACCCTGGGAAAAAGAAGACTCTCCCTTCCTAGGTAGATAAGCAACAAATAGTCTCAGACTCTATGTAAGCAAAGCCAGGTCTTCCTTTCTGCTTTGCTCAGAATTGGCCTTAGGGTCAAGCCAACAGCCTGTGACACCCCACGTTCAATCCTCTGTCTATTCTAATTCTCCCAGGGGAAACTTACATTTTCCCAACTCTAAACAATTTTTTTAAATAATGAATTTAAAAATTTTGAAAGTAAACTTTGGGGAGAAATGTTTGGAACAAGAGAGAAACATTTGTTTTCCATTCTAGTCTTTTTTTTAACTTACTAATTTTTTTACTTACTAATTTTACTTTCTAAACATTATAGTTCATCAAGGATATAATTTGATTTTCTGTTCTATTTCAAAAGAAATCAGATATTACTCTTGGAAATTTTTACAACTACCAATCTCTGCCTTCTAGATAAGTATTGTTCCCATAAACAAAAGCCTATTTCTAGGGGAAAAGTCTACTCTGTGCATATTACAGAACACCTTCACAAAACAGAAAAAGTTACATTAGCTTATTTTTAAATTGTAATAATGCTTAAGATGGCATAACCATGTGTTTCTCTTTTATGAGATATGAAAGTATGATTTTTAACTGAAGGCGATTCCTTCCTACTCCAAAGGATGTTTGACAAAATGTAGGAACATTTTTTGATGTCATAACTGGGCCTAAAGGGGCAAGGTTTCTACTGACATCTAGTAGATAAAGGCCAGAAGGCTCCTAAGTATCTTCCAACACATAGGACAGACTCCCACAACAAAGAAATAATCTGGCCCAAAATGCCAATAGTGCCCATGTTGAGAAACCTTGACATAGATGCCATGACTTCATCATATAATGATTGCAATTCCACTTTAAATTGTTCTTACAGATTAACAAGAAAGGATCGGCCTTCATTGTTTGAATAGCACACAGTTTGTGCAGTTGAGATTGGCCAGATTTGGGGAAATGCACCTGTACACACACACACACACACGTGTGTGCACGTGCATGTGCATGTGCTTGTGCTTTATGGACATGCAATGTACTTGATAAATTCTGTGGAACAGAACAAAATCAACTCTCACTCTTTTTCCATTTTTAAATGAATACTTGTTGAATTTCTTCTCTAAGATAAGCACTGATTTTTTGTTTTTTGTTTTTTTTCTGCCAGTCCTAGGCCTTGGACTCAGGGCCCAAGTACTGTCCTTAGCTTCTTTTTGCTCAAGGCTAGCACTCTGCCACTTGAGCCACAGCGCCACTTCTGGCCATTTTCTATATATGTGGTGCTGGAGAATTGAACCCAGGGCTTCATGTATACGAGGCAAGCACTTTTGCCACTATTGCCAGCCCCAGCACTGATTTTTAAATAAATGACTCTTCAAGCATGAACATGCCTGTGCTTAACCAGAAAGAAAAGTGTCCAAGTTATTTCTAAATATTTCACTCAATATTTTGGCCAGGAAATGTTTTTTGCAGAAAAAAAATGAAATGAGATTTATACCAAAATGTCTAAAATGTACATGTTATAATTAACTTCAAGTATGACTGGTTTTGTGAGGCCATAATTATAAATAAACTATCCCTTGGGAAAGTCAGTTCCTCAAAGGGCACCGATTCAAGGGACCTGAGACTTCACTAGTAAGCCTAGGTTGTGAGAGCTTCTGGTACTTTCCCTGTGTAATTTCTGACTGGCCCCCACCCTAACCAGTTATCTCAGGACAGAAGGTTCTTCTGGACTTCCCTCCACAGCTAGAATAGCCGGAAGGACGTGAGTGTGGTCCCAGGGGTGGAATTTGGCTCCTCAACTTGGAATGGAGTCATTGGAAAAATTTCTGACCTGTCCCTCCCTACTCAGTCACGAATCCACATTAATTCCTCCACCAAGTGAGTGGCATGAAAACATTTTTCACTTAAAGTAACCTTAGCAGGATGGGCACATTCAGATGTTACATTAGCAAATGATGAATAATTGAAGTCTTCGGATTGTTGACCAAGAACACAAAGGAATTCCCTGCCTTCTTTCACAGGTCTATGAAAGTGTTACAGGCAATGTGATCTTTTGTTTTTGTTTGTGATTTAGAAAGATTTTTTTCTAATAACAAAGAAAGAAACATAGCCTTTCAGAAACATTAAGAAGAATATGGTCAGGCAATATTAGAGGACACCAAGAAGAACCCAAGAATGAGCTCTTGTTGTGTAACTTAGGCTGACCTTAAGTTTAACTTGAGGCCTTCCTTTCTTCCTTCGCATCCTCCTGAGTAGTGGAATTACAGCTTTACACTACCATGCACAGAATGTAAGATGAGTTATTCTTGTGATTCTTAAACCTGTTTGTGATTATCTTGCTATGGAAAAGAAGTAAAATCTGTGGCATATGTATAGAGAGAGAGGAAGAAAGGGAAAGAGAGAGTGCTACAAACCGCTATGATCAGATTTACAAAAATACATTTACATTTACAAAAATACAAATATACTTCCCGGGGCTGGGAATATGGCCTAGTGGCAAGAGTGCTTGCCTCGTATATATGAAGCCCTAGGTTGATTCCCCAGCACCACATATATAGAAAATGGCCAGAAGTGGCACTGGGGCTCAAGTGGCAGAGTACTAACCTTGAGCAAAAAGAGGCCAGGGACAGTGCTCAGGCCCTGAGTTCAAGGCCTAGGACTGGCAAAAGAAAACAAAAACAAATATACTTTCAGCTTTTTGGTTGCCTCCAAGGAAAAGCATAAGATGGAAGAGCTCTTTGGTACCAATGGCCTGGACCAACACCAAAGCCTATTCAGATCATGGAGCTGATGTCAGCACAGGTGCAGCCCAGCCTCCCTGCTCAGCAGGAATCAGAGCAGGATTCTGCCTACTGTGTCTGCTTGGCCCCACTTCCCATTCCTTCACAGTCTTATATTGGAGCCCACTTCTATTACTACAGGTGACCAAGGCACAAGGCAGGGGTTCAGAGCTCCCACTATCCATTATGAAGCTCCCTGGTCTCCCCTGGAAAGATCCAGAGTCTTTGGGGCCTTAGGAATGGGTGCAAGAGTCCAAGAAAGTCACAAAGTCCAGGATCTATCCAATAGCTATTCAAATCCAAGGGCTTTGGCTAGAATCAGAAAAGTTATGGGAATGTAGTAAACCATCTGCCTAGTTGCATTCATCCCTGGGTCAGTCACCTTAGGTGTTCAGAACCCCTGGCCCTAAGCAATCAATTAAAGACAGACAGCTTCCACTAAGAACTAAAATCCTGGACGGGCTTGCTGGCTTTAAATCATGCCTCTGTCATCCTGGAACTATGGAATGAGTTAAACCTCAGCATGATCCTTGACTTTAACTCATTCCAGTTTCTCACATAAGAACAAAGAAAACACCAGCCTCTGCAGGGTGATACACTCACACTTGGCTAAGTGCTACATGTTCACCCTGAGCTCAGAATTTCCTTTGGAGCACAGATTAACACAAATCCTTTGTTTTTGTTAAAGGATAGCACATATAATTTGTTCTTTCATTTACTATGTGCTAGGAAGTTCTTTATAAATATTAATGTTTTCATGTATCTACATATACCCACACTTATAAAGGTATGTATGTATAATCTGTACATCCATAAGAAGTTATACATAAGAGGTTGCATAAATGCCAGCAAGGAAAACACTTTTTTTAATCCTTTTGAAATGGAATTTGTTTTTATATGTTTAATTACTGTTGTAATATATACCCATTTTAAGATAGCAAAGAAAAAGTCTCATAAAGGAAGAAATAAGTAATCTTGTCTCTGTCAAAGCTCTCTTTTTTTTAAAGAAGAAATCTGTCTCAAACTGATTAGAATGGGAAAAAAAAATTTGAGGAAAAGAACTAATTAAGAAATGAAGGAAACACCCCAGCTCTGATGGTGCATGCCTGTAATCTAACTACTCTGAAAGATGAGACCTGAGGATCACTGTTCTAAACCAGCCTGAGCAGGAAAGTCCATGAGACTCTGATCTCTCATAAACTACTCAGAAAAAGCCGGAAGTGGCACTGTGGTTCAAGTGGTAGATTGCTAGGCTTGAGCAAAAGAAGCTTAGGGACAGTGCCTAGGCCTTGAGTTCAACCCTAGGACAAGCAAAAAAATGATTTTAAAAATTTTAAAGAAAAAAGATAAAGGGAACAAACACTGAAAAGGGAGATTTGGGTCCTGGCATAGAAAAACAGGCAAGGAACATGGCTCATTGAATTTTTTAGTAAGATAAGGATAGTGAAAAACTAACCACAAGTCAGTGCTAGATAGGCCTGTAGGGATGGCAAGGAAACAAGGTGCAAATCTAGGCCTTCCATAATTGATCAGTGAATTTTTATTGTTATAGAGAGATAGCAATAACCTAGCAGTTCCACAGATATTTCCCCTCAAGAGCTTGTTCTTTGAAAAAAGTTCAGTTATCTTATGCTATTTTGCCCCCAAGGATTCCTAGAGTTGCATCTGAACATTCTGCTAATGCAAAAAGCAAATTTTGTCCCTCTCCCCTGGAGAGAGGAACCCAGTGGCCTAAAAGGAAGTCTGGAAACTGTCCATGGAGACCTAGTATTTCCAAAGACCCTGTGCTCTTCCTATGATGAGTGCAGGAGACACTTGGCCAAACCTCAAGAAAGCCTCAAACCTGAGGGAAGTTCACACATCCTCTGGAGAAGAAGACCTATGGTGGCCAGTGCCAAATGAGACTTACGTAGGCCCTAACATGTACCATACATGGCAAAGAAGATTCTGAGTAAAGGAATTAGCCAGAAAGTAGAGAAGGGGGAAATTAGGATAGACACAAAGAAAAAGCACTAAAAGCCCTGCAGGGTCACTGCTGCAGCCCCCAGAATAAAATGAAGACTTCAGGCTCCAGGGACCATGCTCCCAGCTGCAAAAATGTTACAAACTGAGCATCTTTGTCTTCCAAGACCAAAACAAAGATCAAATAATCCAGGGGGTGGAGAGTGGGACTGAAGAACTTCATAGCTTGCTGACCTTAACATAGCATGTTGATTCCAAAGTTTTGTTGTCTCACATAGTAACTGTGTTCTTGACCTTTCAAAAATACACGTCTTAACAGCTCTTTATTATCTACATTGAGCTTTCTTAACCTCTCCATATGACTAATTAATAATTCCTAAAGAGGGCAGGTTTTTTAAATGTTAAAGTCTTGGAAATTATAATGGGATGTGATTAAGGGAGTGGTAAAACATTCATTCTGGCTGCACATTAAAAATAACCTAGCCTGGGCATGGTGGCTCATGTCTGTAATCCTAGCTATTCAGGAGGTAGAGATTGGAAGAATGGTGTTTCTGGGCCAGCCTAGGCAAAAAGATAATAAGGGCATGGTGATTACAACTGTAATCCTAGTCATGTAGGAGGCATATATTGGAGGATCACATCCATGGAAAAAAGCATGAGAGTCTATCTGAAGAATAACCTAAAGCAAAAAGAGCCAGGGGCATGGTTCATGGCTCAAATGGTGGAGCATTTGCCTACGATGCACAAGGCCCTGTGTTCAAACCCCAGACCTCCCCTTGCTCTCCCCCAAAAGATAGCCTAGAGAGTTTTAAAATGCACCTGGAATTTATCCTTAGAAATTCTGACTTGATTGTTATGGGGTTAGGGAAATTTATCTGGATTACTTTTAGAAGTTTCTGTGATGGTTGGAATGTGCAGGTAGACATGAGAAGCATGGGTCTAAGTGACTGACTTTACTTACCCCAAATAAGCACCATTTCCTGCAAGGTGTACAGAAAAGCAAAGGAAACAAAGGAGCCCTCCTCCCGATGCACTGCCGCACTCTAGTGAGCTAGGCACTCTGGTAAAACCAGAGACCACACCAAAGCTGACTACAGGCTGCTTTTCCCCAATTCCCAGCTCTAAACCCAGATTTCAGTTCTTTATCATTCTAATAAGACTGACAACCACATCCAGCAACAAGAAACAAGACAATGAATGATAGACAGAATATCATTCTCCAGGCCTTGAGTGACGTAGCCTGGGCCTGCCTCTGCCAGACAGTGAGGAGCAGCAGATGGATGGGGTCCAGAGGATGCTGGTCCCCCAGGCGGTCCTCTAGACCCATTGTGCTTCCCGCTGGAAGAAGACGAAAAGAGGATGAAGACACAGTGAGGACTTCCCTAAGGAATGAACACTAGGCCAGATTCCAGGTGTAGAAAGAAAGAAAAATATAGGGCTGGGGATATAGCCTAGCGGCAAGAGTGCCTGCCTCGGATACACGAGGCCCTAGGTTCGATTCCCCAGCACCACATATACAGAAAACGGCCAGAAGCGGCGCTGTGGCTCAAGTGGCAGAGTGCTAGCCTTGAGCGGGAAGAAGCCAGGGACAGTGCTCAGGCCCTGAGTCCAAGGCCCAGGACTGGCAAAAAAAAAAAAAAAAAAAAAAGAAAAAAGAAAAATATAGAAGAATGGCAAAGAAGGCCTCTCACTGCTCTGGATAGTAGTTAGCCAGTCAGTGAAAACATGAGGAAGCAGGGATGGAAAGAGACAGACATCTAGTTCATCAACTGAAGTTGACCTTGACATTGCTCCAAACACATAGGAGTACTTCATACAGGACAGCCAAAAGGAAATTTCAATGTATGGGCAAACCTAAGGGGAAAGAAATAAAGGTAGAAACAAAGCAAGTTCTGAAGCTGGAGAAGCAGGCTGGTCCTAGAAGGCTACTAATTCAAGGTGTGTCACTGGCATCAAGAAAGATGTGGGTGGCCTGAGGCCTAAGGCCAGCTAGAAATAGCAGTTCTATATACAAAGTATCCTCAAAGAGCTGCCCTTCCCTCTACAGGTCTTAGAAAAACTATCTGCCTGAGACATCAAATAGTAGGGAAAAAAAAAAGAAACAATACTAACTAAAACTCTTTAATAAGAGATCAGAATGGGGGTTGAGGTGGAGGAGGGAAAGTTGGAGAAAAACAAGGGGGGGGGTAACAATGTTCAACAAGAAATGTACTCATTACCTTATATAACTGTAATCCCTCTGTACATCACCTTGACAATAAAATTAAAAATAAAAAAATTCAGAACCAAGCCAGGTATCAGTGGCTCATGCTTGTAATCCTAGCTACTCAGGAGGCTGAGATCTGAGAATTATGGATCAAAGCCTACCAGAGCAGAAAAGTCCCTGTGAGATTCTTATCTCCAATTAACCACTCAAAAACCTGGAAGTGGAGCTGTGGCTCAAAGTGGTAGAGCACTAGCCTAGAGCAAAAGAGCTGAATGATAGCTCCTAGACCTTGAGTTAAAGCCCCATGACTGACAAAAAAGAAATCAGAACCACAAGTCTATGGAGGGGTGAGGTCCAGATTATGTCATCTGTGTGGTTTATGAATCCCAAGCCAGGGAACAAGAGCAGAAAACTGGAATAGATGCAATAAAACTCCTAGTCCACAAGACAAACAGAAAACTCCCCTAATGTGATAATCCCACAACTCAGGAAGCACTTGGGTCTCAAATGTGAAAGTTAACATCAATGAAACATGGAACCCAATAAAAATTATAAGCCACACAGGATAAAAACAAGAGCAAGGAAGACTCATGACAGGCAGAAAATGGGAAAAAGTATCCCACCAGAATAGTAATAAAATAACAAAGAAATTACATATATTACAAGTGAGCAAAAAGTTTGTTTTAAAGAGAGATTGTACACTATCTCTATAATCTTATCTGAGTATATTGGAAACTGTGTATACTGGTATTAGAACTAGGAAATTGAAAGGGAATACCAAAATTGAGAGACACAGGGTAAAAAAAGAGAAACAATTACAAAAGCAATACTTGCAAAACTGTTTGGTGTAAGTGAACTGAACACCTCAGGGGGGAAAGGGTAAGGGGGAGGGGGGAGGGCGGTATGAGGGACAAGGTAACAAACAGTACAAGAACTGTATCCAATGCCTAATGTATGAAACTGTAACCTCTCTGTACATCAGTTTTATAATAAAAACTTAAAAAAAAATAAAGAGAGATTGTAACATAATGAGTAAGGGGGAAAAACAGTGTTGAAAAAGTACTGAAAGAGAGTGTCCAGAAAAAAAAAGTTTAAATAGTGGTATTAAAGTTTTAGTGAACTGGTTAAAGAGAAAATACAATCTAATAGAGAAAAAAATTATTGTTCTAGAATATGGAAAGAAATTATTTAGCTGGCAACCTAATGTGGAGAAGACAATTAAGCCCTGTGGTACTTTTACATCATTAATTCCAGAAAGCAAAAATGGAAACTCTCAGACATTAGAAGACATAGTAATGGCATACCCCAGAATTATAGAAAGGTGTGAGTCCTTCAATCCAAAAAGCACAAGTACTGGAAAGGATGAATAAAAGCAAATCCATCCATAGAGGTACTATAGTAAAACATCAAAATACCAGGGACAAAAAAGAAAAGCTTAAAACCAACCTGAAAGAAATAATAGGTTACCTACAAAAGAATAATGATTAGACTTGTAATGTTCATATAAACATACTCAAAAGACCCCAAACTTGAAATAATCCAAATATCTGTCAACTATTGCTGGGATAGATAAACAAAATCTCATCTATCTGTAGATAAAATACTATTTAGCAATGAGTATAATAACTCATTATATGTACTAAAATTGTAAAGCAAATAAAAGAAGCCCAAAACTACATATTTAGGACTCAATTTATTAAAAAAAAATTGTATCAGCAAATTGCCCGTGGCTTGGGTAGGGAGCTAATGGTCATAAGGGTCACAGCAAATGGTCATGAGGGAACTTTACAGAAGATGAAAATATTCTAAAAGTAGTTTGTGATGATAGGTATGCTTAAAGCCATTGAGCAGTACACTTACAATGGATGAGCTACATGGCATATTGATGAAACTCCAATGAAGTTGTTGAAAGTTTCTATGAACAGTTAACGACAACAAAATACACAAGCTCCAAATGACTGCATAAGTTAGGTTTTACCAATCTTTTAAAGAGCAGATAACCTGATCCAATACAAACGATTCCAGCAATTAGAAGAGTATGTATCCCACTATGTATAAAGCAAATGCAACATGAGCGTCAAGTCAAATCTAAGCAATCTAACTCTGTGTGTGGGAAGGAGATTGGCCGGGGGGGGGGGGGGGGGGGGGGAGGAGTGGAGTAGGGAAGCAGCAGAGATGGTAGGTGGTTTTGAATTGAGGGCCTCATGCCTGCTTGGCAGGTGCTTGAGGCACACTCCCTGCCCATTTTTCTCTAGTATTTTATTTCTTTGTTTGCTAAGAACTTTATTTTGGATAGGATCTCACTTTTTACCCAGACTAAACTAGACTGCAACACTTCCTATGAATCTGGGATGAACTTTTTGCCCAAGCTGGCCTTGGACCTTGATCCTTCAGATCTCAGCTTCCTGAGTAGGAAGCTAGGTTTATAGAGCCACTGTACCTGTGGGAAAGATTATTTCTTTTCTTCCTTCCCTCTTTCCTTCCTTCCTTCTTTAATTTGTTCCTTTCCTCTTTTCTTCCTTTTTTCTTTGCCTATCTGCCTTCTTTCCTCCCTCTCTCCCTCCCTTCCTTCCTTCTTCCTCCCTCCCCCCCCCCTTCCTCTCTTTCTCTTTCTTTCCTTTCTTTGGTCTTTTTTGTGCCTGTCCTGGGGCTTGAACACAGTGCCTGGGCACTGTCCCCGAGCTTTTGGGTTGAAGCTAGTGCTCTACCATTTGAGCCACAACTCCACCTCCGGCTTTTGGTGGTTAATTGGTGATAAGATTCTTATGACTTTCCTACCTGGCAGGCTTTGAATCAGGATCCTCAGATCTCAACCTCCAGGGTAACTAGAATTACAGGCATGAGTTATCAGGCACTTGTCTATAAACTAATCTCATAAGCTCTTCTCACCTTCTCCAAGATAGGCTTGATGTGTGTGTGTGTGTGTGTGTGTGTGTGTGTGTGTGTGTGTGTGTGTACATGTTTGGTGTAGGCAATGAGGCCTGGCTGTCTGATCCTAACACCTCTGGTTATGAGGGGCTGGGAGAAGTACAGGAGGCTGTACTTCTATGGGTGGTGAGGGTAATCAGTATCACACTGGCTTATGTTTTGTTTTGTTGAAACAAAAAACTCTCAACTTCAGGGATACCAAAAATCTCTGTGGTACTTGGGCCAATGAGCAATAGCTACTCTAAGGGAACCTTGTTGGGAAGTGGAAATGGTTACCATCTTGTCTTGCTCTCTCTCAGGACATCCACAGGAACAGTATAGGTTCTACTGTCAATCTCCTTGTGGCCATGTGTATCAAAGAAAAGAGAGTAGCCTATTGGAGAAAGTGTGCTATACATGTTTGGATGTTCAAGGACAGCATGCCTTTTCTGATTCTGTGTAGTCTGTTATGGCCTTGCCCTATTATGCTCTTTCCCTGAGATGAATCCCTTCTCTCTGTGAGACTGAAACTGGTCAATGAATCCTAATGAATAATTGATCAGTAACTGCATCAATACTCCTTTCAGTGGTGAGCTGAGAAAAGAAGGAAAAGAGAAATGGGCCTTGCCCATCAAGGGACCATATGTGAAAGAGAAAGAGGAAGCATTTAAGGACAGCCATTTTTTATTTGTGTTTTTTTGTTTTGTTTTGTTTTGATTTTTGCCTGTTCTGGGGCTTGGACTCAGGGCCTGAGCACTGTCCCTGACTTCTTTTTGCTCAAGGCTAGCACTCTGCCACTTGAGTCACAACGCCACTTCTGGCCGTTTTCTATATATGTGGTGCTTGGGAATCGAACCCAGGGCTTCATGTATACGAAGCAAGCACTCTTGCCACTAGGCCATATTCCCATCCCAGGACAGCATTTTTTAAAGAAAGAGATTCATAAATAAGTTACCTCTGGAGCCTGTGGTACTTTCATTTGACCATGTCCACTTCTCCCAGTCCTCACTTGCATGTTCTTGCTCATTTTTGTGAAGGTTCCAGGTACTGAGTCATCTTGGGGTAATAACCTGTGTTGTAGAGCATTCTACTCCAAAAGGAAAGCAGTCCCTAAAGAGATCATAATTCACACCAAATAACATCTTAATTCCACTTAATTTAGAGGCCCTAAGCATCTATGGTTCAATTCCTTATGGACTCTCCTGTAAATTTTTCTTTTCAGAAGGGTATGGTGTCACATACCTGTAATCTCAGCTCTTAGAAGGGAAAGGGAAGAGGATCATGACTCAGGGGCAGCCTAAGCTACATAATAAAGGGGGGAGGGGGAGTCTGTTCTCAATGTCAAATATCCGTGGGTAGAAATCGATTTAAGCTATATGGAATAGTTCATGAAATTCTTTGATTAAGCACTATAGTCTATGAATTAATGCAATTTTAATATTTTTATGTTGTTGAGATGTTCAATAATTGATGTGTTATGGGCTCTGAAGATATTTCAAATTCACATGAGTCAGAAGTTACAGAACTGAAATATAATCTAAATGGCACATACATTCTTATATATTGAAAGGCTTAGCTATTGCCAAATAGCAAAAATAACATCTTGAGGGCAATGCAGGATTTCCAGGTAGATGTTTAGTTTCTTTATTGGGTCAGCCAAAATCCTTGTCTTTTTACCAATTAAATTCCACACTTTATTTTTTTCCCTCTTACTTCAAGTTTCACAACATTAATTTTCCTTAAAATATACAGTCATTCTTCATATTTTGTCACTCAAACTAGTTAAAATTATTCTTCCTGTAAAATATTACAAAAAACAAACTATAATGAGCCCGGGTTTCTAGTTGCTTAACTTGCAAGAAGCAACACGGTCTGCAAACCATAGAGGAGAAGATGAATCAATCGTCCTCTCAGACAAGAAACCCTGAAATATTTATAACCCAGGCAGGTCAAGGATAAATGCACTAGAGAGTGATTGGATGTATGCAATTAGCAGGATGCACAGCCTAATGATGTGCAGAAAAAGTGACAGTTCAAATAATATCAGCCTCTCTAGCTAAATATACATCTTCCAAATGTCTCTGAAATATGTCCGATTGTCTGCCACTCGCTGTTGTCCCTGAGATGGCTTTAAAGAACTCCCACATCCCTGTGTGGAGGGGAGTCACCGCATCACTCCACCCATCTGGAGGTGACTCAAGGCTCAATTTTCTTGTTAGAAAAAAAATTATGGGATTTAAAAGCTATGAAAGAAAAGAGTGTGTCAGGAATTTCAGAAGCACACTCAGAAACTCACTCTGGGGACTCCTAAGCTGCTTATGTCATGAAGATTGTGACCAGTAACAGATCACAGTCAATTGCCTCTTCTTGCCCATTTGGGTGTTGTCTATTGGGTGCTCTCTGTCTCTCTGTCTCTCTGTCTCTCTGTCTCTCTCTCTCTCGCTCTCGCTCTCGCTCTCTCGCTCTCTCTCTCTCTCCAGAGAGAGTTGTGTGTCTGCCCCTTCAGAGGGAGTTGTAAACCATTGAATCTCATTCTTTCTCTCCCCTTCACCTCCTGCTTCTCCCTCAGTGTTGGCAGAGACCTCAGTGTCTTCCCATGGGTGCTATGCCTGCTCAGGCTGCTTCAGGCCCTTAGGAACTCTTCTTCCTTCCTGGGGGAGGGGTCATACCACTCTTAGTTTGCCTAAGGTGTCTATTCATTTTCTCTATATCTTCTTATATATTCAATTGCTTATGTGGAGCTTTTAGCTTTTGTATGCAGCCATCTCAGATTCTTAAGTTGCATAAGATTAAAATGCTCGTGTTTTCCTGCCTTCAATTTATAGATTTGGTTTTGATTATAAAGTCCCTGTAGTTCTCCAGTTGGAAACATTTTTTTAAATGACATTAATATTTCTACAGTCTACTCAGTTCTCTCCTTCCTTTCTGTGGTGGATGTATGCTAATGCATATTTAGCTAAGCTGGGCCTCCAAGTCCCTGAGGTTACTTTCATGTGTTATTGCCTGAATTAGTGAAGAAATGAAACAGTCATGTTACTTTTATAATCAGAAAGTAGGTATAAACACAGGGTACTGCACTGTCCTCCATGCTATCCTTGGCCTGAGGCTCCACGGGTTGTCATAGGATGGCTCCTCCAGCTTCCATCAGGCCTTCTCCAGCAGCTTTTACTACTGCAGCAAGATACATTCTTCTCATGGCCAAGCAGTCACCAGCTTCTTCTATAAAAAGCCTGTGCCCTAGCGAGGCACCAGTGGCTCAAACCTGTAATCCCAGCTACTCAGGAGGCTGAGATCTGAGCATTGCAAAGTCTGTGATACTCTTATCTGCAATTAACTACCCAAAAGCCAGAAATGAAACTGTGGTTCAAGTGGCAGAGTGCTAGCCTTGAGCACCAAAGCTCAGAGACAATGCCTAGCTCTGAGTTCTAGCCCCCAGACTCTACATAAATTTGAGAGAGAGGGGAGGAGGGGAGAGAGGAAGGGGAGAGAGACAAAGGAGAGAGGAAAGGAGGGAAGGAGAGAAAATGGAAGGAAGAAAAAAAGGAAAGGAGGGAAGGAGGGACGAAGGGAGGGAGGGAGGGAGGGAGGGAGGAAGGGAGGAAGGAAGGAAGGGAGGGAGGGAGGAAGGAAGGAAGGAAGGAAGGAAGGAAGGAAGGAAGGAAGGAAGGAAGGAAGGAAGGAAGGAAGGAATAGAGACCTGTATCCTATAACTTGGAGTTCTATTGGCTGGTGAGAGCCAATGCAAGGTCCCACCCATCTTCATGGTTTCCCGTCATTCTCACATGCTCCAATTATTTCTACTTCCCCCACTTCACCCCCATTTTTGTTTCCTGAGTACCTGCTGACTTCAAGCTGCAGCGCCAGAGACAAGAGCTTCACAGAGATGGTTGTCAACATGTCATTGGCTCCCATGAGTGTACACAGTTATATTGCTTTATCTACCCTAGTGATTCTGCTTGTCAGATAATTCCTGATGGATATACTGACTTCATTTGGTTGGGTTCATTTTGGGAAATACAGGGGAAAGAATTTAGGCAACCACTGTTAAGGCCAGGAGAACACATCCTTTTGCCTTCTCTGGATAGACACTTTCCGAACACATTAAACACATTAACATATCTAGTTGGGTCAAATACCTGCAATTACGACCAACAGCACTTTTGTCCTAGTGCTCAGAGCAGTTTAAGTTTTTTTAGATCCATGTTACTTTAGTTTCTCTGACAGGAACTAACCCAGGATGGCTTAATAGAGCATGTGGGTGGCCATGGTGTCAACAGTTACCTTTGAGAAAATTCTTTTTTTTTTTTTTAATTGTCAAACTGATGTACAAAGAGGTTACAGTTTCATACGTTAGGCATTGGATACATTTCTTTTTTTTTTTTTTTTTTTTTGGCCAGTCCTGGGTCTTGGACTCAGGGCCTGAGCACTGTCCCTGGCTTCTTTTTGCTCAAGGCTAGCACTCTGCCACTTGAGCCACAGCGCCACTTCTGGCCGTTTTCTGTATATGTGGTGCTGGGGAATTGAACCCAGGGCCTCATGTATACGAAGCAAGCACTCTTGCCACTAGGCCATATCCCCAGCCCCCTGGATACATTTCTTGTACTATTTGTTACCTCGTCCCTCATTCCCCCTTCCCCCCCTTTCCCTTTCCCCCCCATGAGTTGTTCAGTAGATTTACACTAAACAGTTTTGCAAGCATTGCTTTTGTAGTCATTTATCTTTTTATCCTGTGTCTCTCGATTTTGGTATTCCCTTTCAGTTTCCTAGTTCTAATACCAGTCAGTATACACAGTTTCCAATGTACTCAGATAAGATACAGAGATAGTGCAGGTACAACCACAGGAAGGGGATACAAGAGGGTCATCAATAATAGAAGCTACAGTTTCACATCACATGTTGAAAGTAATTACAACAGTGATATATCAGTCGTTTCCATAACATGGAGTTCATTTCACTTAGTATCATCTTATGTGTTCATAAGGGTATAGCTATTGGGCTCTTGTGATCCTCTGCTGTGACTTGCCTAAACCTGTGCTAATTATTCCCTATGAGGGAGACCATAGAGTCCATGTTTCTTTGGGTCTGGCTCACTTCACTTAGTCCTTTGAGAACATTCTACTGCTAGTCTCCCATCAAAGCTTGTCAGTTCAAGGCCCCAAAGCATTCTGGTCTGCCTACCACATCATAAGCATTGTTGAGAGGAAGCCTTCTTAGGGAAATTAGTAACACTGTTGGGCAGCCAAGCAGTGAGGATTTATTTGACTCTTCTATCTGGGTGAGTCTGTTGACTTTAAAGGCCATGTTTTAAATTATGAAACTTTCCCAGCAGCCACAAAACTACATTTGGGTTACATGCATACTTATGTAGAAAGCCAGCAGACTCTCGGAAGTTCTCAAAATTGTTCCTGTGGCTGAACTTTCCCATTTTTTTTTAAACATCAGAGTTTCTTTTGGATCAAACTTAGGCATACAGGTCATGACTTGTTCAGGATCTTAAACAACCCCAAGCGCAAATAAGAGCATTTTCCAAGCACAGCTGCTTCACAATGGAGATTGCCAATGTTCTTTCGATGAAGAGGGAAAGAGGAAAAGATGTTTACAGGAAACCCAGTTTGCTTTCTTCCAAAGTTTGTTTTTCACTCAATCTAAGAATGAAGACAATGTTTTCTTAACTCTACGTATCCATCTTTGAAATAATTTTGGGGCAGTCTTACTGCCCTAATTATTCTTACAATCTTGCCTAATATTATGCTGGATTTATTCTTCATGAATTTGAGCAAATGGAACACTATTAGTCCAGCCAAGTCTCCAAGTGATCCTACACAATCTGCCAGGAAGAGGTCGTAGACAGGGAAGCCAGACAAATAAAGGAGATTTCATTGCTTGATGCAGTCTCCACAATCACATTTGTTTGTACAAATAACTAGGGCCTTCAGTATTCCAAGATTATGCCTGTCTGAGATGACCAGGGCTCCTGTATTCAGGCTATGCAGGAGTTTGTGCATATTTCCTGTCTTTTACCCATCTGAGCCAACATTAAGAGCTAGACACAGGAGTTGACTAATAACCTTCAAAACTATCAGCTTCATTGCTGAGAAAGACTGTTAGAGGATACCTATTAGTTATATAACTAAAACTATAAAAGGATTATTCTTAGTGGCTCCTGTCACAACCACAGTCTTCACTCAAAGGGCCAAGTTCTGTCCCACTAGACTTCCTGAAGGATCAGGAACAGATGAATCAGGAAGTCCCAAAGGAGAGAACAGAGGAAGGGAGAGGGGCTGAGCCAACCTGGTGTTCATTCTTCCTAAATCCTATATTAGAGAAATCTCTTCCTTCTGTGGAGGTAAGAGAGGCCAAGATACTTCCAGACTGCATTCCTCCATACAGACACTGCCCTTCCTAGCCTCTGGCTGTGTCTGTCATGTCCAACCATGGCTGCTGGAACCCTAGGACTTTCAACAAACTAAACGTGGCCTAGTGATCTTTAGAAAAGCAATAAAGAATGTCCTTATTAATCTTAGCTTATTTTTGTACTAGCCTTTTGCTAAAATATCCCAATTTTGCTTAGGCTAAATATTAAATATAAAATACTTAGCAAAATTCTAAACTAAATACTTCCTTTCCTGGCCTCCAATGCATAAGAGATGGATATAGGACACAGTTTAAGCCAATGAGACATAAACAGAACTCTCCCAGCTTTTCTGTGAAACATGTTGTTTTCCAGATTTTGAAAAAGAAAATAACTGATAGTGACCTCCCTTCCCAGTTTCTCCTTCTTGACTTGGCTTAGAAATGATGGTGTTCTAGCCATTTTGCAATCATGACAAGTCAAAGATGAAAGTAAACACTGCCTCATTAAGGATGGGTGGTGCAGCAGATATACAGAGATGAGATGCGCGGTGGCTCCATGCCTCAGCTAAGCTAGACTGGAATCAGCCTACCTCTGGGTCTCTTACAGGGACCAACAAAAACAAAGTGGAAGAACGTTTGTATACGATACTTTTAGGATGGATTTTCTGTGATTTGCAAATTCTTACAATCTGAACTGATCTTGTTTCCCTGAACATTATCAAGAGGGTCCTTTATAAAGCAGTAGCAGGTTAAGGGGCTGTCTACCCTTTTGTTCATCAATTCCCAGCCAGCAGAGCATCCAAACCAACACAGTAATGACAGAGATGAAAGATATCACAGCCACTTTTCCCACATCCTGTCATCATCTCCTAACACTGTAAAGCAGAGCCTGCTTCCTTTTATCTCTGTGGGCTATTCTGACTCTGTTCTCAGTACTTATACCCAACCTAGGATTCGCTGCCTCATTACCAACAATCACAGCATCCTTTCTCCTGGTTCTCCTTTTCAACTTAAGGGACCTCTAACATGCTACATCATTTCCCATTTGGAAGAAATAGGGTAAGTGAGAACTGTATTTTTAATACAGTCCATTTATAACAAGTTATTTTGTCACCAACTTCTCCAGCCTTTAAAGCAATCAATTCCCTTCTCAGCAAATTCAATAACTTGTTATCATCTGCAAAACAAGATTTATATTGAATAGAAACAGGTTGAGTGAAGAGATTCTCAATACTAGATTGATAAACAAATCACATTCTCACTGCCTAGGTTGTACATTCTGAAAATTCCACAGAGCTCTGTCTTGTATAATTTAGTAGTATTCTATGTGAATGAAAGACAGTTGATGTAGATAGAGAATAAAACAACCAGCATATCATATCCTAAGAGACATGCAAACTTAAAAATGGTTAACAAGCCAAAGAAAATCTCTGGATCCTGATTTTAATTCCAAATATTAAACAATATTTATCTACCAATCAATATTAGCAGATTAAGGGAACCTTGTAGCAAATTAGTATGTAATGACTTTATCAATATTTCACTTCCTTCCATAAAAGTATAACATTTTTCTTAAACTATCTGTATATTTATTGCAATATATTCTGTTACTTTATGGATTCTATGTATTTGGATAGCTGTGAGTACCAATGAGCCTTATTCATGTCTGATGTATCAGTTAGGATGCACTGACCTGCAGGTATCAAAAATGTAATAGAGGGGCTGGGGATATAGCCTAGTGGCAAGAGTGCCTGCCTCGGATACACGAGGCCCTAGGTTCGATTCCCCAGCACCACATATACAGAAAACGGCCAGAAGCGGCGCTGTGGCTCAAGTGGCAGAGTGCTAGCCTTGAGCGGGAAGAAGCCAGGGACGGTGCTCGGGCCCTGAGTCCAAGGCCCAGGACTGGCCAAAAAAAAAAAAAAAAAAATCCTGCTTGGGTTTGAACTCTCTATTACATTTTTTTTTTTTTTTTTTTTTTTTTTTTTTTTTGGGCCAGTGCTCGGGCCCTGAGTCCAAGGCCCAGGACTGGCCAAAAAAAAAAAAAAAAAAAAAAAAAAATGTAATAGAGAGTTCAAACCCAAGCAGGATTTTTTTTTTTTTTTTTTTTTTTTTGGCCAGTCCTGGGCCTTGGACTCAGGGCCCGAGCACCGTCCCTGGCTTCTTCCCGCTCAAGGCTAGCACTCCGCCACTTGAGCCACAGCGCCGCTTCTGGCCGTTTTCTGTATATGTGGTGCTGGGGAATCGAACCTAGGGCCTCGTGTATCCGAGGCAGGCACTCTTGCCACTAGGCTATATCCCCAGCCCTCAAGCAGGATTTTTGAGTGTAGCTATCAACAGTTCTGGGGACAAAGGCCTCATATCTAAAATATATGCAGAACTAAAAAAATTACCTTCCTTCAAAACAAAACTGCAAAGAACCAATAGCCCCCTTATCAAGTGGGCTAAAGACTTACAAAGATATTTCTCTGATGAGGAAATGAGAATGGCCAAAAGACATATGAAAAAGTGCTCTACATCACTGGCCATAAAAGAAATGCAAATCAAAACAACATTGAGATTCCATCTTACCCCGGTAAGAATGTCATATATCAAGAAAACTAACAATAACAATTGTTGGAGGGGATGTGGCCAAAAGGGGACCCTACTTCATTGTTGGTGGGAATGTAAACTAGTTCAGCCACTCTGGCAAGCAGTATGGAGATTCCTCAGAAGGCTAAATGTAGAACTCCCCTATGACCCAGCAGCCCCACTTTTGGGTATCTATCCAAAAGACCACAAACAAATTCACAGTAATGCCACCAGCACAACAATGTTCATCGCAGCGCAATTTGTCATAGCTAGTATCTGGAACCAACCCAGATGCCCCTCAGTAGACGAATGGATCAGGAAAATGTGGTACATATACACAATGGAATTTTATGCCTCTATCAGAAAGAATGGCATTGCCCCATTTGTAAGGAAATGGAAGGACTTGGAAAAAATTATACTAAGTGAAGTGAGCCAGACCCAAAGAAACATGGACTCTATGGTCTCCCTTATTGGGAGTAATTAGTACAGGTTTAGGCAAGTTACAGCAGAGGATCTCAAGAGCCCATTAGCTATACCCTTATGAACACATAAGATGATGCTAAGTGAAATAAACTCCATGTTATGGCAACGATTGTTATATCACAGTTGTAATTACTTTCAATGTACCATGTGTATCTGTAGCATCTATTATAGATGATGTTCTTGAATCACCTTCCTGTGGTTGTACCTACACTATCTCTGTAACATTATCTGAGTATATTGGAAACCATGTATACTGGTATTAGAACTAGGAAATTGAAAGGGAATACCAAAATTGAGAGACTCAGGGTAAAAAAAGAAAAACAACTACAAAAGCAATACTTGCAAAACTGTTTGTTCTAAGTGAATGGAACACCTCATGGGGGGAAAGGGAAAGGGGGTGGTGGGAGGGGGGGTATAAGGGACGAGGTAACAAACAGTACAAGTAATGTATCCAATGCCTAATGTATGAAACTGTAACCTCTCTGTACATCAGTTTGATAATAAAAATTTGAAAAAAATAAATAAAAAGAAAAATGTAAGACTATCAAATACTAAGGTTCTGCCTTTTCACTCTGCCCTCCTCAAAAAGTTAAGGATGTTGCAAGACAGCTGTAATAGCTCACAGATCCAGTCCTCGTAATCGAAAGGCAGAGCACAATGATACAGACCGAAAGACATCTCTGGCTGATTTTTGAGGGGAAAGTTTTTAGTGGTTTTTTTTTTAGGCACACTCCCACTTACTCATAGGACTTATTGGCCAAGATTGTATGGTATGGCCACAAGTGGATCTAGGAAATCTACTATGGCATTTCTATCCTTTTGTGTTGGAGCCAAACAAAAGGCTGAAAACTTTGAGTAGGTCACACATCACCTGCCCAGTGCAAACTATTAGAGATTACCATTGCATACTGTTATTTACTGTCTGGTAGTGAAAAGGATATGAAATAATACATAAATACATGAAAATAATCAGAGTAAGTATGATCAACTAGTACTTAGTTATAATGATGTCTTCTATTCACTATCAATGGGCTGTTTTGTGGGTTTCTGAAACCTATTTATAATCTAATTTTATATTTATTTTCCATTTACAAGTGCAATATAATCATTGTTTTGTTTTTATAAATTGTTCATGACTATAATTTTAGTGGAAAATAATAATTTTTCATTAAGATTTATCCATTGCAATTTACTTAGCCATTTCACTCAGATGATTCCTTCTTTTTTAAAAACTTAAATAGCTCAGACTGCAGTATCATGCTTGTGCTAGTAAAGTTTTTCTGCTTGCAGAATTATTTTAGGTGCAAAAAACTATGACTAGTTTATAACTTATAAGATATTGTCATATTTTAAACATTCAGAATGATTATTGCAGTTTAAAATCCTTTACCAATATGTATAGAGTTGGGAATTTAATCACCACCTTGCTGACATGATGATATAATTCTTTAGATTTTTTTCTTAAATTTGCACTATAAAATTTTATATTGTATTTTATTTTTATTCTTTTCCTGGAAGAACTGACCCATCCAGGCTGAAAACTATAGGTGAGAGAAGTTAGTCTCTTACCCAGGGCTGATTTTAAACAAAATATTAATAATAGTTCTTATCTCTGAAGGGTATAGGTAAGAGAGAGTTTGGTTGATTTTTCTCACTTTTTCTTCTAGTTATTAAATGAATGTGTATTACTTTGGTTAAGGTAGTTAGCATAAAATATTTTTCTTCTAATGAAATCAATTTTGATAGCAATAGTATACACAAAAGAGGAGAGTCCAAAGAGGAGGCCAGAACACAGATCAACTAGAGAGGAATGCAGAGATGAGTGTGAGCCAAGGCCCCAGAAGTCACAGAGACCATTAGAAGGAACAGCATGTCCATCAAGTGGGTTTGGGGTTCCTACATGCCCCTAAAGCCAGACAGGAAACAGGAGACAGGAGACAGGCCAGACTGCTAAAGAGCCAAGGGGAGAACAGATCGTTTCTTTGATTGTGTCAACAGGTTTTCTTACTGCTATTATTAATCTAGGGTAAATTATCTATTTTTCATTCTAAAATATGCCTTTGTAATTACAATATTGATTTAGGCATTCATTCCATAAATATTTCTTGTCTGTCAATGTGTAAACATTGTCGTGAGCCTGGTGTGCAACATAAGACAGGAAAAAAAATCTAAGAGGACTTTCTCTAAGTAGAAAGGAAGATTAACTATTAGGAAGAAATAGAAAGAATGGTAATGATGCAGTGTCCAGGGGAAGAGAGAGCTTTCTCCTGCCAGGTGGGAGAAGGGTTCTCTAGTGAGTTGCATTTCAATAGAGCGTGTGTGTTGTGTTGGAAAGAAAACAATCCTGTGGCTGGAGTGGATCAATAAGGGGACTGTGGTCAGAGGATCAGGGTGAGATCTAGAAGTTCATTCCCATAGGCTCTCACAGGCCATGGGAAGAACTTGGCATTATATTTTCAATAGGAGGGAAAGAAGTTGAGTTTGCAGTGGTTTATATTTCAAAGAATCACAAGCCACAGTTTGAAGAAGAGATGAGTGAGTGTTGGAGACAGGATTGAAAGCTAAGGGACCAATTGAAGCTTATTGCAACAGTTTAAGGAAAGGCATTACTGTACTGGGTTGGAACTGGGAAGAACTTGACATTATGTTTTCAATATAAGGGAAAGTAGTTGAGTTTTCAATGGCTTATATTTTAAAGGAACCACAAGTCAGTGTTTGAAGAAGAGATGAGTGAGACTTGGAGGCAGGATTGAAAGCTAAGGGACCAATTGGGGTTTATTGAAAGAGTCCAAGTAAAGGCATCAGGAATTTGGATTCAAATGGAGGTTATGGAAGTAGTGAATGGTGTTTGATTCTGAATTGTTTTTCAAGATGGAACTGAGAGAATGTGTTGATAGGTAAGACTGACATATTAGAATAAAGGCAGAATGCAAGATGATTCCTCGGGTGTTAGCCTGAGCAGTTAGGTGATCAACTGGTACTGCCTTTACCACATTTTAGAGGAATGTGTTTAGAGGAGAAAAATCAAAAGGTTCAGTTCTTATAAGTTTGACATTATGTAGGTAAATAAAGATGGAGAATTGGCAGTTGAATAGAGTTCAGGGAAGAATCTGGCTTGGAGGTTTAATTTTAGAGTCATTCGTGCAAGAAGGCAGGAACCTGGATGCACTCTGCAAGGGTCAGGGCACAGCAAGTAGGGATCAGGAAGATAAGAGTGTCCTGCAGAAGTCACAAAATGATAGTGGCCAGAGAAATGAAAGAATCAGGTAAGTTGGTAGTCCCTGGAAGCTCTGTGAGAAAATAGTTTCAGTTAACTAAGATGATAACTAAAAACTGATCAGAAATTATGATCTGTAGCTTGTTATGCTCCCAGATGCCTCAGGTAGGTAAAAAGTCAAGTAAAGCAACCCCAGCAGCCATCTCTCCTGGATTGTTCTAGAGTGATATCAACAGAATTTAGGCATTTTTGAGTTTAGGATCAACTGGCTCACATCTGAACGTTCCATAATTTGTTGTCAATCCTTACTTGAGTGATATGTATGTTACCTATCATATGCTCTATCTGAGATTGCTTTGAGGTTAAAATGGATGAGAAATGTAAAACATGAGGCGCAGGAGCTAGTGCAGTATCATCACTCAATAATGTTTGGCATTGACTTTATAATAACTCTAGTAAATCTCACTTCATTTTTAGCTCTCATTTCATGCTGTTGCTTAGCAGTACTCTAAAGATAAGCACTAAGTTTCCTGGGAATAATTGAAAGTAATCATAATATCTTAGAGCTGAAAGGACTACAAAATTCCTTCATTCTCTTCATCTGGCAGATAAGAAGACTGAGATCCAGCAAGGTTAGGTGACTTCTTAAGGGTATCTATCAAATTAGTGGCAGAAGTCAGGCTAGAGGCTGGGCCTCCCAATTCTGTGTTGTTTCAAATTAATTACAGCAAGGCTCATTATTTAACCACCCAAAAATTAATAATAATCGCTGCCACTTTTGATTAAAATCTTCTGTTGCTCTTGATTAAAACAATTGAGCTATTCTTGTCTAAAGGATTTGAAATCCTTAAAGTTAACCTTTCTTGTTACCTTATTTCTTTACTAGCTGTTTTAAGCTCTGAGCAATCCCTTTGATTTTTAAGGCAAATGACAGCTTCATTTAACAATATTATAGTATTGTCAAATTCATCACTGATATTTTCCTGGAAGGACAGAAATACAAGGGTTAAGAACAGCAATAAGCTGTTCTTCATCTAAAATCATCCATATATATAAGTATATATATATATGTATTATATATACATGAAGAAATGCAGGTGCATTATTATGAAGATTTCAATATACATTGCAGATCTGTGGCTCATGCAGAAATTAACCTTAAATGAACCAGTGTTATTTTTTTTCCTTCAGCTCTTCAGAGTCTACATGGAGCTCATATATATTTAGTTATTGAAATATTTTATACCTCTATTACATTTTTCCATAGAGAAATCCTGAACATCTCTTCATTAAACTTATAAATAACCCTATGAGAGATGAAGAATCAGTCTTATTCCCAATTTAGAATGTGAAAACTAACAACCCAAAAATGTTAAATATGCCCAGAGGACCCATATGAACAGGAACAAAGTCCTTTTCTCCCTTTTCCTTCTCACCAGTCAATCTTTGAGTCTTATCCAGTAGTCTGAATTTAGCTCTCTGTATTTTCAGCTGTTCCAAGAATAGATGCTGCCAGAAAATAAAGCCCGTTGATTCCTGATGCTCACAAATCCACTCTCGACATTTCCCATCACTAGTGACCACAGGCTCAGCCTCTGCCAGCCTCAAGAGTCAGGTGGTCTTTGTTACCACAACAATATTGAAATCCATCACATATCACCCTGGATAGCTCTTTATAAGTCACCAGTCATTTATATTCCAACCAGTCTTATTAGAGCAATTGAACTGTGCATCTGTAGAAAATGAAGTAGTAAAACAACAGACCAGTAAAAAACTGTCTTTCCACAGATCTTGATATCTGTGAATGATGAGCAATTTCCTCAGATGCTAGATGTGGAATGTCCTAGAGAGTGCCTGACATCTGGACAATTATAAAGTGATGGAAAGATTCGCATTAATGGAGGTAACATAAAGTACAGAACCTTACTCAAAGAAAATGTTGCCAGGCACTGGTGGCTCATGTCTGTCATCCTAACTCCTCAGGAGGCTGAGATCTGAGGATCACTGTTCTAAGTAAGCCAAGTCAGGTAAGTCCATGAGACACTTAGCTCCAATAAACTACTCAGAAAAAGCTGTAAGTGGTGTTGTGGCTCAAGCAGTAGAGTGCTAGCCTTGAGTAAAAAAAGCTCAAGGACAGCACCTAGGCCCTGTGTTCAAACCCAGAACTGGACAAAAAGAAAAGAAAATATTCACAAAAATCTTAGTGGTTGTTAGTACTAGTAATTATACAGGCTAGCTGATGGGATGTGGATAGGACTGATAATCATAGCTTTGGTACCACTTTTTAAATTAGACTTTAATCTCGTGATAAGTTTATGAGGTGATTGTCATTTTCCCCATTCCACGGATATGACTTCCATAGATAAGACTTGGTAGTCACCAAGGTTTCTCCAATAGTACCAAATGGATTCATTTGTTTACCCACAAAATATTTAGCCAGTCTCTATGCATTAGGTACTGAATTAGTCAAAGAGAATAATGGCTCTGTGTCTTAATGAGGTTTAGAGTCTAGAGATGGGTACAGACAAGGTGAAATGCAAATGTCTTGACATCCTGAAGCCAGCTTCCATTCTGGTCCTTCCACCTTGCAAATGTCTTAACATAAATCCATCTTTAGGTTGGAGATACAGCTCAGCAGTAGTGTGCTTACCTAGCATATAGGAGGCCCTGGGTTCCATTCCAAGCACCACAAAATAGAAAGAGGTGAGAAAAGGAGGGATGGGGGAGGAAAGAGGGAGGAAGTGGAAGGAGAGAAAAGAAGAAAGGGAAGAAGGAGGGCACAGGGAGAGAATGGGAGAAGACAGTAAGGGACAGGGAGAAAGAAAGGGTTGTCCTACTAGGCAAGTGAGAAAAGGACATTTTTCCCGAAAAAATGTGCAGGAGATATAGAGCTTATACTTCACAACACACCAAATTCCTTTTCTGATAGACATCTTTGTCCTTCCTATCCCTTAATTTTCAATCTTCTCATCCCACCCTGTTCTACATCAGTTTCTCAGTCTAGGGCCAGGCCCCTAGCCAAGGTGCTTCCTTGCCAGCCACTCTAGAGCTCTTCTTCATGCAGTCCATTAAGCCTTAGATCAAGGTATTACAAAGCTCCTCCCATTACTAAGATAGCCCACTTAGAAGATAACTAGGGGATTATGAAGAAATTGTTTTTCTTCTGTCCTATCAACAAACAGGCAGTCCTAGTGTAGGTTGATCCCCTGCATTAGAGGAGCACAGAGAAAGGACTTTGAACCTGGACTTAGGGCAACAGGGCAGATGTCCAGGAAAAAGTGACATCTAGAGCACTGTGGGTGTCATGGTTGCCTACTCAACATGCATTGTTCAACTGTTGGTAACTCTCCTAATTTGGGGACAGAAGGGGGAGTGCCGGATGCTTGTGCCTTCTATATAAAGCCCAGGTGCTGTGGGGTAAAATGATTCTAACACCCTTAGCTCAAGCCTAAGCTCAATTGTAAATTTCCATCTCTCAGCCACAGTTCTTGGATCAGGGATGAGCAAGGACTTCAAATGATCCAGTGAGGCTGAAAAAGATGCTGTGGGAATGGGGATGGCTGTGTGGCAGGAGCTGGGCTCTGCTTTCTTTAGATTGCTATCTGATGACTATAGGGACCATTGGCCTCAGCAGGAAGGTTTTGTTGCTCGTCTGGTCAAGAATTCCAAGGAAACAGAGCCCTATGCCCCCAGAGCTGAATCAGTTTCAGTGCTGTGAGCCTTTCTTATCTGAGGAAACTTACAGGTCAACCCAACCTAGCAGAGACAGAAGGTGAGATGTGATCAATGAGTAGCCAATAAACTTGCGAAGGGGGATAGATAGGTACCAAATCTACAACCTATAGAGGTTCATTTAAATGAAGAGGTTGGATTTTCAAGAATACCATAAAATACATATATACATGTATTAATTTGTAAACTTATAATAACTAGGAACTCACATAACTTTTTTGTTTTTGAAACAGTATCTCACTATGCAGCCCAGGCTGATCTTGAACTCGAGATTTTCCTGTGTCAAATTCTCCCAAGAGCTGGGATTCAGGGTATAGGCTATCATGCTTGACTTATAATGTAACTTTTAAAAGAAGACTTCAGTACTTTGTTAGAATACTTAAAAGATTATTCAAATAAATGGACAGAGTCAATTCCAAGCTTAAAAGACCTAAGAACATTAAAATGTTTCTACCAACTAATATAATTGAGTTTATAGACATAGTACTGTTATACTATATGCTATTATACCAAAATCCAGTATTTTTAATTCCACAAACATATCTTAAAATATAATTATGATAATGCATAGTGAAATCCAGGTGCTGGTGGCTCATGTCTATAACCTAGCTTCTAGGAGAATGAGAACTGAGGATTATTGTTCAAAGCCAGCCCAGGCAGGAAAGTCTGTGAGACTCTTACCTCCAATTAATCACCAGGAAACTGTAGGTGGTGTTGTGGCTCAAAGTGGTAGACCACTAGCTTTGAGCAAAAGAGTTCAGGAATATTGCCTAAGCCCTAAGTTCAAGCCTCATAAGTGACAAAAATAAAATTAAAAATTAAAATATATATACATACATATATAGTGAGAGTGCCATTAACAGAGTATAAAAAGCAATGAAAAGTTTCTATATATATATTCATCATTAAAACCTATAATATAATAAAATTAAGATAAAAAATAATTCATTAAATGTATCATGGATTCATAGGACCAAATTAAAGTATTTAAAAGACAACAATTATTGTGAAATGAACTATAGCTATATAAATAAATAGACTCAACACCTATCACAAAATACCTTTTGAAATATGAGGAAAGAAGGCATGTGCAAACACTTTTCCCCTTTGCTGTCTGTCATAAAAATAGCAAGAATTAATACTTTTCCTAATAGCACCTATAAGAAGGTCTGCTATTAGGTTTCTGAGGGAATTTTTATTGTCCTGGCAAAAAGAGGTTGATGTGGTCTCACTGCTCTTCCTTCCCACTTTGAACCTAGAGTTTCCACAGCCAGATTGGAAACAAGAGGTGGTTAATATAAGGAAAAGACCAAGAGAATTTGACTTTCCAGCACCAGCATTATAGGGAGCTGAAATGAGCCAGCAAGGCACTCAGCTCTGGACTTCTTGTCAGAGAAGAATAAACTTATTTGTTTAAGCCACTGTTACTCAGATTTTTGTTATTTTAAGTGAAATAATCATAATGGGTACAAAGAATGTTGGATAAGAGTAGAATTAGTAACAGTAATTTTTCATTATGTGATTTTTATTAGGATTATCTAGTGTGTTTTATTTTTAATTTTTTATTGTTATTATAAAAGTGATATACAGAGGGGTTACAGTTACATAAGTCAAGTACTGAGTACAATTTTTTTGGACAATGTCACCCTTCTCTCACTCTCTCCCAATAACAGCAAATTTTTTATTAAGTTATTATTTTTATTGTTATTATAAATGGATGTGCAGAGAAGTTACAGTTATCTAAGTCAAGTAATGAGTATACTTAACAGCAATTTTTAAAATAGTTACTCAACATACTACAGATACATCAATGAATTAATTTAATATTATATAAAAAAGAACAACTTCCTTGTAACGTTAAGAGCAATTGCAGAGAAATAGATAACTATACCTACACAAATGTTAAACTTCTGTATAATCAAAATACCAAAAACTTAAGAAAATGTGCAGTATGAAAAGTATGTCAAATATGATGCTATAGGATCACAAACATGATAAAAAGTTTACTCATCACTCTGCCAAATGGTCAAAGGATATGACCAAGAAATTTCCCCAAGAAGAAACAAACAAAAAATAGATACCTGATAATATGTTCATCTCCGGTAGTAATCAAAGGAATGCAAATGAAAGCAACCTTGAAATATCACTTGGCACCGACTAAATTAGCATTTTGAGAAGAGATGGGCTGGCTGGCTGGCTGACAGCAATTCTAGTATACTCATTCAGTTTTGTTGGCTCTACAAATTACAACCACCTTTGGGAAAGCAATATGGCAACCACGGAAAAATTTGTGCCCTTTGGCCCAGTAATTCCAGTTCTTACAATTAGTGCCAAGGGAAGTAATTCAACAGAAGCAGAGACACACTCTCGCTGTTCTTCAGGGCCTCAGTAATTCAATTAAATCCAATTAACATATATTTTACACCTTCCACCTGCCAAGCAGAGACAACAGGGAATCAGAAATTAAGAAGACACTGTATCTGACCTCAGGGGTCTGGCTAAGGAATCAGGTGGATGAGTACACTACAGAAAGGCACAGAAAAAATCCAGCAGTAGAAGTCATGAGAGCTAGATATTTATGATGGGGTGAGCAGGACAGGCGACTCAATGACAAGCAGACTGAGGAAGGCTCACTAAGATGATGAAATGAGAGCACAGAGTTAAGACAGGGAACAATGAGTCATCCACTCATGCAGGAATACAGATTCTAAGAGCTTGTTTATAGAGTTTTCAATTGCCCTTGGTTAACTGCAATAATAATGAAAGTGGAACATTCGTAAATGGTCAACATTGGAGTTATCACTTTATGAACTGTGGTGTACAATGAGGATGAAAGCTATAAGGAAGGTATATGAATATATGCACAAAACACTTAGAATGATGATATGATGGCAAGATACCTGCAGGAAGTAGCTGGTTCTCAACACTGAGCTTGGCTCCATAATTGACTTAAAAATTTTTTTATTGTTATCATAAAGGTGATATACAGAGGGTTTACAGTTACATAAGTCAGGTAATGAATACATTTCTTTTAGGACAACATCACCCCTTCCCTTGCTCTATGCCTTTTTGTCCCTCACTTCTCCACCCACAAGTTGTATGGTTCATTTTTTAACATAGCGTCTAATCAGTACCATTGCTGCACTTGTTCACCTTTTGTCCCTCCATTTCTGTGCCACCTCTTACCATCCCAAAGACAGACAAATGAACAAACAGGACAAAAGAAAAGAAAAACAACAAAGGAAAAAACTCTTGTTTCCTTAGATTCCTTTATTAAATAAAACATAATCCACATATTACAACACTTGCTCATTTGAAGGGTATAAGTCAGTGGGATGTTTTGTTTGTTTTTTTCCATTTGTGAACTCAGGGTGTGGGTGCTGTCCCTGAGCTCTTTTGCATAAGGCCAGCACTCTACCACTTTGAGCTACAGTTCCACTTCTAGGTTTCTGGTGGTTAATCAGAGTTGAGAGTCTCATGGATTTTCCTGCCTGGGCTAGCTTTAAATTGCCATCCTCAGATCTCAGCCTCCCGAGTAGGTAAGATTACAGGCATGAACCACTAATGCCTGGGAGAGGTTTTAAATATCTTCACAAAGTTGTACAACTCTCACCAGGACCTAATTCCAGAATATTTTTGTCCCCCTGGAAAATGAAATGTTAGCATTCACCCCAAATTACCATAGACTTTTGTAAGAATCTACCTCTATGAACTGTTTCTTTTTGAGGAGGTGGGCATGGGTGGACTGAACCTTCTACTTGATAGGCAAGTATTCGTCCATCCCTTCTCTGGTCATTTTTGAGAAACAGGCTAGCTTCCTTTTCCAAGCATACACATCTGAAACATGATCCTCCTACTTTTCACTTCCTTCCATAGCTGAGATGTCAGGTATATTCCACCATGCCCAACTTCTTCCCTTGAGAAGGGGTCTTTTTCTGGCCTGGCTGGCCTGGCACTTTATCTCAGCCTCCCAGGTAGTTAGGATTACAGGTATGACCCACTATGCCTAGACAAAATTGTCTATTTTTTCATCTCCCTTCCCAACCTCTGCTGGCCTCCCCCAGCCTGGGGAAACAAGTAATACCTTATTTATTGTTCTGGCCCCAGTAGGGAAGCTGGCCCTTAGGCAGAAAGCAGCTGACTGAACCCTGTAAAAGGTACAGACATAACAAGGGAATTAAACACAGACTTGTGAAACTGGAGAATCCCTTTACAGCATGTGTAGCTTGTTGCTCTGTGGGGTTCTGAAGGCCCATCCATCCTAACTTGCCTTCTTCCTCCCGAGGTAAGGTGACCACTCTTGGCTCCCACTGCAGCTAGTGTAAACAAGGATGGGAGTGGAGAGGGAGGGGCCGGAAGTATCACCCATCAGTAACTTGCACAAAGGAAATCTGGTGTTCTATTTAGTTTTTCCACTAAGGAACTTGGAGAAGCCATTGTTCCTGTGGCTGCCTTCACCAAGCTCATTATCTCTCTTCCTCACTAGTCTTATCTCTGGCAGGACACCCTTACATTCTTTCCTAGGGACATTAAGTATAAAAGCTGTGGTTCTCTGTGGAAATGACCACAGATGAGTTTCCCTGCTAGTTGTACTCTTGCTTTCCTGAGCAGCTAAGGTTTATGCCCTTTTATTTTCTGCCCCAGGACACACTCTCTTGAGCACCCTCAGAGGTTACAGAATCTTACCTCACTCTTCAGGATCAACCTACAAAGAAGTGATTCATCAAGGCACATTTCCAAGTGCCTCAGGTACACTGCCAAGCTGAGGATGAACCCTAGCACTGTGTGGAAAGCTGTGTGGAGAAAGTCCAGGCAGCTGGAGGAGAAGCACTGAGCGGGAATCAGGGTGTCTCCGGTGGCCTTGACCCCTCTGGCTCATCTCCTCATGGATAAAGTGAAGGGCTGGAATGGAAAGCAATCACAGCAGTTCCTTCTCCATGAAAATTCCACGGTTGCTCTAAACTAATAAGAAGAGAAACGTGTCCTTACTTTACAGATATATTTGGTGTTAGAGTCTTGGGGAAGGGCCTGAGAAGAGGGGGAGGAAAGAAATGGAAGAAGATGGGGATGGAATGGGAAAGACTGAAGGGAAGCAAGGGGAGAGGAAGAAGGATACAAAAGGGAAAGGAGGAAGGAAACAGAGGGGAAGAATAAAGGAGGGGCCAGAAGAGGGGGAGAACGGACAGGAGGAGAGGGGAAGAAAATGCAGTAGAGAGCACAGGAGTGGGGACGGGATAGAAGGAGACGTTGGCAAATGAATGTGATTTCATTGGAAAAATGAAACAGGACTGCCAGTATTCTGATGTCATCCCTACCACATGACAATTTCCACAGCCAGGGAGGTTATCAGGATTGCTCTTTGATGAAAAACAGTGCATTTCAGATTCTTCCGTGTCTGCCCTGTGTACTGAATGAGCACTTGCCCTTTTCTGCAAGTGATTTTGAAGCTGGAAGCTTTGAGACAAACAAGGATAAGTTATTTATCCAACATCTTACACTAGCCAATCTTAGTGCCCAGTTCAGACTTAGCCCTAATCCAGGACCCATGTTTTAAGACTCTACTAGCCTGTGAAACAATACAGAGAAATGAGGAAAGGAGAAGTTTCAGAGTAGTTACCTCGCCACAAATGTAATTAAAAGAAAAAAACAAAACCACAAGTCATGAACTTGGTCAATGAAATCCACCCACTATAAAAAAAAAAAAAAAGAGGAAAAAGTAGACTGTGTTAAGTACAACTTGTTCAGTTCAAGTGAACAGTTAAGATAAAGTCTCAGAAGCATTCTTGGCACACAGACCTCCACCAGGACAATATTTCTATCATGGTGTGATGAGTTAACTCTTGCTGTCTTACTTTTTAATAGTGACTTAGATTTAGTAACAATGCTTACTCTTTCACAGCATATTCATAGATTTAAAGCATGTTCACACTCATCCTTTTACTATGACAATAAAGAAGAAGAGGAAAGAGGAGAAGCTCAAGTAATTTTTTTTGGCCAGTCCTGGGACTTGAACTCAGGGCCTGAGCACTGCCCCTGGCTTCTTTTTGCTCAAGGTTAGCACTCTACCACTTGAGCCACAGCACCACTTCTGGCTTTTTCTATATATGTGGTGCTGAGGAATCAAACCCAGGAGGGCTACATGTATGGTAGGCAAGCACTCTCCTACTAGGCCACATTCCCAGCCTTCAAGTAATTTTTTTTTCTTTTTGAACTGATTTTAATGAGAGGTTTAGCTTGTCTGAAATCAGGATGGCTACTCCTGCCATTTTGGTAGGTGCGTTTGCTTGGGAGATCTTACTACATCCTTTCACTCAGAGCCTGTTTTTGTCCTTTGCTGTGAGATGGGTCTCTTGAAGACAACAGATGGATGGGTCTTGTTTTTGGATCCACTCTGCCATTCTTTTTTTTTTTGGCCAGTCCTGGGCCTTGGACTCAGGGAATGAGCACTGTCCCTGGCTTCTTCCCGCTCAAGGCTAGCACTCTGCCACTTGAGCCACAGCGCCGCTTCTGGCCGTTTTCTGTATATGTGGTGCTGGGGAATCGAACCTAGGGCCTCGTGTATCCGAGGCAGGCACTCTTGCCACTAGGCTATATCCCCAGCCCCATTCTTTTTTTTTGATCGGAGAGTTGAACCCATTGATGTTTATAGTTACTATGGATAGGTGTAAGTTTTTTTTCCCTTCCATTTTCCTATTAACCTGTGTTTTGCTTCTTTCCTTTCTTTCTTGTATTTATTAAAATGCTTTATTATTGGCTTCTGACTATTGGGGTTCCTTGATATTGGCTTTCTGTTGGGTGACATTCTCCTCTTAGAATTCTCTGTAGGGCTGGCTTTTTGTTCATATATTTCTGTAATTTTTCCTTGCTGTGGAAGGTTTTGGTTTCTCCATCGAAAGTAAATTCTAATTTTGCTGGGTATTTAAGTCTGAGTTGGCAGTTGTTGGCCTTCAGGAAGTGGATGGTGTTCTTCCAGGCTCTTCATGAGTCGTAAGTTTGTGTGGAGAGGTCTGCGTGATTCTGATCTTTTTACCATTGTAGTATAGTTCTTTCGTTGTTTTGATTACATTCAGGATATGTTCCTTGTTGATAAGATCTGAAGCCTTGACTATGATGTGTCTGGGGGTGTTTCTTCTAGGGGCTGGTCTGCTAAGTGTTCTATATGCTTCTGTTATTTGGGTAAGGTTTTCCTTTTTGAGATTGGGGAAATTCTATGTAATAATTCTATTGAATATGTGTTGTATACCTCTGCTCTGGTACTCCTCTCCTTTATCTATTCTGATTACACACAGATTATACCTCTTCACCTTGTCCTCTGTCTCCTGGATTAGTCTTTCATGAAGATTGACAGTTTCTTGAAATGTGATAATCTTCTGATCCTTATCAGCTGAGTTGTCTTCCAAAAATAAGATTCTAGATTTCATATGATCAATCCTTTGAGAAGTAGCTTCCAGTGTGGAAAGTGAGTTTGCATTGTGGAAAGTGAGCTGTTTATAGTTACTAGATCAGCTCTCAATGTGGTAACTTCTTCTTTTAATGAGTTGAATTTTGATTCTATTTTTTTCATGCATTTTGGTTCCCAGGATGTTAAGATCTTCTTTAAATGAGGAGTGGACTGTATCTATTTTTACTTCCATTCTTTCCATTTCTTTCTTCACTTCATGAAGTTCCCTTGAGAATTCCTTTCTGTTTTCCTGAAATTGTTTTTGGAATTCAATCTTGATGTTTTAGGTCATTTCTGCTATCATAGCCTGAAGTGTTTTTTTTATTCTCCATCTCCTGGTTTTTGGAGCTGGTGAGTTGGCTTGACCTGTCATGAAATTTGTAATATTTCTTTGTGATTTACACATTCATCCTGGAGCCTATATGTGTCCCTAGGTGCTGTGGGATCCTTCTAGGGCAGGGTGTGGCAGCAGCGGCTGGTTTCTGCTCTCTGTGTCCTCCGTGCCCAGCTCCCTCCCTGCTGTCTGGTCTGTGCCTGGTCTGGGTCCTGTGGAGCGCTTGTGTCTGGTCTCCACACTGATGGTGGGACTTTTCTGCTGTAGCATCTGCGCTGGCTCCTTCAAGTAAATTTTTTGTTTTTTGTTTTGTTTTTTGTACTACTCCTAGGGCTTGAACTCTGGGAGTTGTCCTTTTGGGTTTTCTTTTTCTTTTTTTTCCCTCAAGGCTAGCACTCTACCACTTGAGCCATAACTTCACTTCTGGCTTTTTGGATCATTAGTTAGAGATAAGAGTCTTATAGGCTCTCTTGCCCAGATGGCTTCAAACTGCCATCCTCAGATCTCAGCCTCCTGCATAGGTAGGATTACAGGCATGAGCCACTATGCCCACTCTATTAAAGATTGTTGAGCCAGACTTTAATTTCATTGTCACACCTACCACTTAAGAGTTTTATGACCTTTGACTGGCTAATTAACTATGTCAAGTCTCAGTCTTCTCTCCTTTAAGATCAGGGTTAATAAAAATGTGTATTTCGTAGGTGGTAGTGAGAATTGAAATAGATAAAACATGCTTAGTATTGTTCTGCACATACTAAGTGCTCAAGAAATGTTTAACAGACATATATACATATGTATATATGTATATGTATGTATACATATATATGTATATATGTATATGCATATATGTATGTATATGTACATGTGTATATATGCATATGTATATATGTATATACATATATGTATGCATATATATACATATATGTATGCATACATGTATACATATATACATGTAAATATGTATGCATATGTATGCATATATGTGTATATATATATGTATATATAGTGAGAGATGTATATCTAGATCTATATCAGAAAAACTACTCGATATTTGAAAATAGGCAGAAATGACTGCTAGCTTTTCCTTTAAAAAAGCAGTATTGAGCTTTTCTATTGGCTTTACAACTTTTATGGGTGTGGAGATTAACTTGAAATTTTTTCTCTATAAAAATAATTTTTGTCCAATAGAGCAGATAAGCACAAAAAATTATAGCTTAATGTCTTCTGTACGATATTCAGTTTCACATCTAACTCAATAAATCTTATAATCTTTCTTTATTAAATTTAATCCACATCCACATATCTCAGTTCTTTAGACCAGTTTTAAATTTTTTATGTTCTCCTCAATAAAATATCCATATTATATTTGCCTGAAATCTGATTTTTCCCTTTTGGAAATTACACTTTCATATATCACATGCTAATACAGGAGGAACTTTGAAACACCAAGAGATTTCCACTTGCTAAGGGCTCAGAACAAAATAATCTGAAATTCAAGCCCAATCTTTGTTGTATTTTTATACCTGTTATACAAAAGAGGATAGCAACAATAATGTATAATGTAATAAAGAACAGAAGGCCACTTTTCTAGAAGAATCTGGATGTTTCCAGCCTATCTTCACAACCATCATTCAATCAGACAGGAATGTGAGAAATCTCCTATGGATCCCTTTCCAAAGGACTGCTTCCCTAAATATGTTTTTCATAACCTTAGAGGAAAAGGGGAAAGTCTTTAAAAAGAGCAGTGACCTAAAAGGGGGTGGAACAAGGAATCTATCATTTCCTAGCCTTGGTGATGGGAAGTCAGAACTCTTCTATGAAAAATAAATTTAGTCTACATTGATTAGTTAGATGGAGCCTGGGTTGAATCTGTTTTGGGATTTGAGCACGCTGAGAATCTCTAAAAGCCTTATATTTGCTTTTCTCTACATGAAAAGAAAGAGAACTCCTTCAGAGCTACAGAGAGGTTAAGAGAGAAACCTGTACTGCTGGGCTGAACTCACTGTTATATTTTAAATGGGGCCAAGTGTCTAAAACTAGCATGTTGTTCAGAGTCCTGGGTCCAGGCTGTTCTGGAAAAAAGAAAGCTAAAAGCAGAGATCTGAGTCTACCTCAAGCAACAAATATGGGTGTGGAACTAGGGTTTATTTAACTTAAGCAGCACCTGAACCCAGTGAAAGTAGTCATGTTTGTACTTATCACAACTGTTATTACTGAAATAATAGCATAAATGAAGAGAGGAATTTGTGTTAAGAAATTACCAACACTTTGTTTGGGCATAGCTGGCTCTTCATTTAAAATTTCCCTGAATTTCATTCATTCTTTCTAGCTGCTGCGTCTCATCTCTCAATTCCTCAATACTCAATTCCTCATACTCAATTCCTCAGTATATAAATGTTGGATTTGCAGAGTCCAACATTTCTTGGCCTTCATTTCTTGCCTCGTTTAAATGTCATTCATCATCTGACACTTCCCAAATTTTATCTATATCATCAGAAGTAACTTCATTTTCATTTGGATGTCAAGGATCAACTTAAATTTCATAGTCAAAACAAGTAATTCTCTCCTCTTATTCTATATCCTTAGTCCCCCAAAGCCACATTCTATATGTGAGTCTTTCCACAAGTACTCTCTGGCCTGAACACCCTTTCTTCAATCTTTTCAGGGACAGATCCCCTTGGTCATCTAGATCTCAGTTCAAACATCACTTTCTTCCTGCAGCTCAGCCATCTCTGGCCCCTACCTGAAGTAACCCCCTCCTTTACTCAGCCACCGCCATTCATTTTGGCCATCATAGACATAACTCCAGGTTATCTGCTAAGTATTACTGAAGTAATCATTGCTCACTATTAATCTTCTTCTATCCTTCTTCCTAAAGCTCTATGCCATACTCCAAAAGAAAAGGTGCCTCAAAGAACTGAGTCATCTATTTTAATTAATACTATTTCTCCAACACCAACTTTTACTGAATGTATATTTGCTTGCGTGGATACATCCCTGGGGATATGTTTTCTTATAAAGCCTGAGGGTCCTCATCACAAAAACCATGCAGAATAACTGAGAAGGGAGAACACACATATCGAGGCATGACTGAATTTTTAATTGGTTTGGGAACTCTTCAATGCTGGAACAGAAAGGAGATGGTGGGAGAAAAGTTTTGTAAACAAGAACAGCACAAAAAAGTAAATTGTTTAGTTTCCAGATTTGAGATTCCAACAATGTCCGGAAATCTCTAAATCTCCAGAAAAACTTCAGGAGACTGATACAGAGTATTCATTTTATTCTTATTTTGTCAAGTAAAGATCAAAGGAATTTTTATCATCTATGGTCATCATCATGTCCTAAAGAACATTTAACTTCTAAAAAGTAGAAAAGACACTATCAACCTTGATTTATGGAAACTCTTTACATTGATCTTATTTCTTTTATTCTACCATGAACTTTGGGAAGTGTCACCCTGACATCATAAGAAACCACTGACTTAAATGACTGGTTCAAGGTCAAAGAGAAATCACCAGTAAGTTTCCCAATTTCTCAATATGTTGCCAATGGTCCATTAAAGCTCTCTGACAAATACTCTCTACAAAAGTGTTGCAACATGTAGGTGAGTTTAGAAACCTAACAATGGAATGTTTCTTACAATTCTTCTCAAGCAGTAATCAATTATAAGGCATAGGAACAAGGTAAAATGTCTGACATGTGTGTATCCGTGTTTTATTAAGGAAGAAATTGATGAATCAGGAGAGTTGTAACATGTAAGTCAACAAGATTAGTAGCACCTACTGAAAATAATGGCCAGGGCACCATTATTGTATGTGATTGTGTCATTTTACTATAATTTTTTTATTGCTAGTACAAAGGTGGTGTACAGAAGGGATACTGTTACATGAGTCAGGTAAAGGGCACATTTCTTTTTGGACAACGTAAACCCTTCCCTTACTCTCTCCCAGTTTTTTCTTCTTGTCCCCATAGATTGTTTTTTAAATAAATATTTTTAAATAGTAGGATTAGATGGCACATATAGTGAGAAGCAACTGAAAAAAAAAAGTTTAATCTACTGGGGAAACAAAACCAAGTGAGCTTGAGGCTAACAAGGATTCTTCACATTTACTGCTGAACCAATTTATTCAGGAATAACACCCACATGAGAAGGTAGATATCTTGAAATATGGAAAATGTGAATAATTTCCTTAGATAACTTCATTTGTAAAGAGGGAAATCTGCTCCCAGATAATATGCAGAATGCAAATGACAGTGATGAGAAACCAAATTTTAAAGGGCCAAGAGCACTATTGTCAGTATCTAAAAGAAGCAAGGGTGGCTGGGCCATGTGTCATTAGATGCTATTGTAAGAAATTAATAAGCCCAGAAGGCCATCATCATATATACAAGTGAAAACACCATGAGGACTAAATAGTGTGGTCATTTCACTATCTGATGGGCTCCTGGAGGGCAGTACTCTGTCTAGGTGTCTGGCTCACTAGATCAACAACAGGAATAAGGAGAATCATGGTGGTCCCTATTTGGAACTCTAGCTCAAGGGGGCATCAAGTCAAAAAGCCAGAGAATCCTCTGGCCCCACCCTCAGGGCAAATGGAAGGAAGTCAAATTTGATCCCACACATTTCTAAACTGTGGGGGAGTCTCCAGGGCTTCTGAACAGCAGTCAGGAAATGAGGCTGCTCTGTAAACTGATTCTGTGAATCCAAGGTTCCTCTGAAGAGCTAAAGAAAGTAATACTTGGAGTTAGATTTGAATTGCTCATACAACCCAAGATAGTTTTTGCATTTATTTCTAATAGTATTTTTATATTTTAAATTAACACTGCTGATCTTCAGCTGGTTCATCTTCAGTTGGACTGATACTTGCCTCCACCTCACTCTCTTTTCCAGACTTAGATCCACTGGAATGTCAAGTCTACACATCCTCAAGGTTTAACTGGTTACATGAGCATCCTACAAAGCATTCTATGTAAACCTAGTTTATGGAGTAACTGGATAACAGTGGACATTAAACTTGTGGTTCTGTAATTGCATCTTTTGAACAATTGAACAAGATCATATGGTAAGAGGAGTGAGGTTTTTTTCCCTGCATAGAATGGATGTTTCTGTTGTCAAACATCCTCTAAAGTGGTTTCTGGAGACAAGGACTTGGAGGTTGCCATGCTTTGAACTGGAAGCAGACTATCTGAATCTGAGGCATGGAACAGATTAGAGTCATTCCATTGGCAGAACAACTGCTGCTGTCACATGTAAACAGACAATGGCAATGTCAGGTATCCAGTCAAAGTCTAGGCAAAAAGGGGTCCCACTTTGTGACTGGGGCAGCAATTGTGAACCTTGTTAGTCTCAAGAAGGTACATCCTGTTTCCAGGGTTGGAATGGTGTTCCCTCAATGCCGTCACCCCAAAGACATCCTATCTTGGAGAGAGGATATCTCTAAAGCAGCAGCAGCAAGATGAGAAAGCTAGATCAGCAAACCCAAGGATTTTGTTGGGTTCAACTGAAAGCACTTGTAAGATATTCTCACAAACAACTGATAAGATTGTAAAAAGTGAGATTTCTAGTAAATAGCTCCAGGGCAGGCTCTATATCATAATAATTTAAGTACACCAAGGAAGAATAATTGTTGATAGTCCCTGGTTAGTGGGGTCAGAGTCTTCCTCTGAATACATCTACTTCCATCCATATTAGTTTCTCTATCAATAGCTACTTAATCACCCAAACTATCATTCATTCTGTATTTTCTGACCTTCCATTAACAGTCATATCCTGCCATTTCTTCCTTTCAGCTGTTACTCTGTCAAGGAAAGTAGACTCTACATTGTGTTTAAAATTAGATTTGCATCTGTTTTTTCTTCAGTACTACGTTGAACTCAGGGCCTTGTGCTTACTAGGTAAATGCACTACTACTTGAGCCATGCTGCCACAGCCCTGTTAGCTTTTGTTTCTTTTTCAGGTAGGGTGTCTTACTTTTTGCTCTTTTAGACAAAGATCCTTCTTTCACCTCCAAAATATTTGGGATTAAAGATGTAGTGGGCTGGGGATATGGCCTAGTGGCAAGAGTGCTTGCCTCCTATACATGAGGCCCTGGGTTTAATTCCCCAGCACCATATATACAGAAAATGGTCAGAGGGGGCGCTGTGGCTCAAGTGGCAGAGTGCTAGCCTTGAGCAAAAAGAAGCCAGGGACAGTGCTCAGGCCCTGAGTCCAAGCCCCAGGACTGGCCAAAAAAAAAAAAAAAAAAGATGTAGACCATATCTAGCTTGTTTATTTTTTGAGATAGAGCCTCAATTACATTTATGCCTGGGCTAGTCTTAAATACCTCTCAAGTAGCTAGGAGTACAGATGTGGGCTACAACATTCAGCTTAAAGTTGGTTATTTTCATTACTTTTTATTTTGTTTACTATTGGTTTCTACTGAAACTTTACTTCCTGGCCTAAATGCTGGTATCTCTTCATCTTATAAGCACACTGGTGCTTCTGGATTAAATCTGATGCTGATAACTTCATTTAGTCTTCATTGCCTCCTTAAAGGCCCAACCTCGAGAACTGGAGGATAGAACCTCAACATGATTGGAGGCTAAGAGTTATTATGGAGGGACACAATTCAGCCTATAGCAACTACACATATACCGGCATGGCTAACGTGGAAAACAAACACTATCAAGTACTGGAAACCAGAATGATGGCACTCTCATATACTCTTGTGGGAATGTTAAATTTCTGTTTAGTAGAATACTTGCCTAGACTATTAGCCATAGATTCTACCCCTAGGTCTTTTACTCATACATACATCTATCTATTCACTAAAATACCATACAAGAACATTTACAACAGTTCTATTCACAATTGCCTTCAGCTATAAAGAACTAAAATGTTTATACATAATAGGAAAGATAAATTATGGTGTATTTATACAAAAGGATATTGTACAACCATGAGACTGAATGCACTATATCTCCCTCCAAATGATAGCATGAATGAAGCTCATAAACATAATGCTGATGGATAGATGCTATGCACAAAAGACTATATACTTTAAAATTTCAGTTAAACAAATCTGTTCAAAATGAATCTGTGGTGTTAGAAGTCAGGCCAGTAGTCATACTTGGTGAGGGAAGTGGTGACTGAAAGGAAATCAGGGGCCTTCAAGGACACTGGATATGTTATGATCTAGCTTCTAGCTACACAGCTGTGTTCAGTTCATGAAAATTCATGGAGCTGAATACTTACCATATGCACATGTTTTTGCACATATTTTACACTTCAATAAAAGTTTTCTTTTTTAAAAAAAAGAAATGCCCTATAGATTCCACATTGTTCTGGAATAAAGTCCCAATCCATCACCCTGGCTTCTTTATGACCTGGCCCCCATCCCATCCCAACAACTTCTGGCTTAAACCACAGCCAAAACAAGTTATCTTTAATACCCATAGTGCATCAGGATCTTTCATTCTCTCCTGCTCTCCACCCAAATCCTGAATAGCCTTCCCACTTATCTACTTGGTTCACTCTGTTTAGAACAGTGAAAAGTCAGCCAAAGATTGTATTCTCCACCAGCAAGTGTTCCCTCCTTTCACACTCTCTGTGTACTTACCATTACTGCATTGCATTGTCATTGCTGGTTTACAAATCTGTCCTCTCTTCTGGACAGAGTGTTACCCTGCAGATGTAGTGTCTAAGGCAGTACCCAGCACATAGCAAATGCCCTCATCAACAGCAGATAAATAAAGATGAATGGAACTCAGTTTACATCTTGATTTTGTTACAGACTTTTCCATTGGTCAGTATAGCAAGAAAAAGGAAAGGTTTTGTAATAACTGAAAACTAATCTGGCAACAAAGCCAATCTCATGCTCAAAACATAGCTTTCAATGGGTTTTCTATCTTTTATGAGTATATATATCAGAGAAATAAAATACACATTTCATAAAATATATAATAGTAATATTGTCATTCCCTAAAAGCTATCCAGCTGTACAAAATGGTCACATTCCTCTGGAAGACGGGTGAAGTGTTAATGTTCTTGGTTGGCGAGAGACTCAAGAAATTCCTCTGACATCTAGATTGGCCACGTTTCTTGGTGGATCTGCCAGAAATTCCTCAGATATCCCAGTCTAGGATTTATAGACTGAGAGGTTTATGATGTTTCAGAGGGTATAATCAGCTATTGTTACACTTACAAAACCAGTGAAGTAAATGCAGTGTAAGCTGTGATTGGGCTCAAAGCCCAAAAAGTGATCTAGCTTGACAACAGCCATCTTCTGTGCAGGTACAGCACAGCTTCAGTCAGGTCCAATACTAACTAATAGTTATAATCATAATGGATTCTCAACAGTGTGTGTTCCCTACTTCAGATTTGGGGCTTCCCTTAGGACTTCATAATAAAGAGCCAGAAAAGATATTAGTGACTGGTAGGTAGGAAAAAACTGCTTGCCATTCAAATAGTTAAGACAGAGGTAAAGCAGTAGTGTATAAGTGTGTGTGTGTGTGTGTGTGTGTGTGTGTGTCCTGGTGCTTAAGCTCAGTGTTTGGGCATTGTCTCTGAGCTTTTGTGTTCAAGGGTAGTGTTCTCTCACTTGAGCCATAGCTCTACTTCTGGATTTCTGGTAGTTAATTGGAGATAAGAATCTCACAGGTGGGAGCTGGGAATATGGCCTAGTGGCAAGAGTGCTTGCCTTGTATACATGAAGCCCTGAGTTCAATTCCCCAGCACCACATATAGAGAAAATGCCCAGAAGTGGCACTGTGGCTCAAGTGGCAGAGTGCTAGCCTTGAGCAAAAAGAAGCCAGGGACAGTGCTCAGGCCTTGAGTCCAAGCCCAGGACTGGCAAAAAAAAAAAAAAATATCACAGGCTTTCCTAACTGAGCTGGCTTTGAACTGTGATCCTTAGAATTCAGCCTCCTGAGAAGCTAGGAGTGCAGGCATGAGCAACTGACACCTGGCTTATATAACCTTTATTTAAGGTGATAGAACAGTTTATTAGAAGTGTGGCAGAGAAAGAGCACATGTGGCATAGACATGCCACAGAAAGATAACACTTCAGCCCATCTCAACCATCTAGTGCTATTTTCCTCTTCACAGAGCTTGGCCTTGGATTAATAGGGAAAACTGGGGCCCTTTGAAGATGGCTTTCTGGTTGGTAAATCTCTTTTCTGATTCCTATAAGGTTGTGAGACCAAAGATTTACAGTCTCATTCTTATTTCCTCATTCTTTTGTGTATAGCCTTTAGATATATGCATATACATATAGTGACGGACACTAATAGTAACATTGAAGTAGACATACATACTAAACCTTTCTTCAGAGAAGTGTTTGCAGTATCACTTGACTGAGAACTTCTTGGCCTCACCCCCAATGATAGAGGATGCAGGCTTATTGGTCATGCCCTTGGTTCTGCCTACCCCTTTGAGTCAGCTGCTTGAACCCAACATGGACACGTGATCCAATCCCCTGCTTTCCAGTTGAGTCCCATTTAAACAGGTAGTCCAAATGAGAGGACCTGTAGGGCTACCTGGCTAGCCATTGGGGTTCCAGAGGAGCAGGCAAGCTTCAATATATGAAAAGGGAAAAAGAATATATTTTTTTAAAAAAGTTGTGGCTAGAGAGAATGGTATGGTGGGAGGAAGTCAGTTCCCACTAGCTTTCTCATTTCAGATTCCAATTCCTTAGTTGAGAGCTGGGACATTCTCTGCTTATGACAAAGCACCAAGTTACTGTACTGGCTGATTTGGGAGGATTTCTAAGATCCCTGAGCCTGGAATTCTCATGCGGTGTTATTCAGGCAGGAGATCTGTCTTCACTGCCCAGAAGTGAGGGTGAATGGGGATTTAGTGCAACTGGCCAGAGGAGCCTGCCCTGCATCAGTCCCTATCTCAGATTCAGGTTGCACTTCCTGCCCTTCAGCCCTGAATGCTGGTATCTTGGGAGAAGTTGGTTAAGGGAGGGTGTTAACCTAATTCTTGAAAACCAGAAACTGGACACTGTCAATGATGACATTTGAACATCAAATATGTAAAATTAAGCCCATGGCAAAATTTAATTCTTATAGCTAGCACAGGAAATTGCATTTATGTATGGAAACTAAATTTAGCTGCCTGGACAGAGTGACAGGATCCCTTCTTAGGTTGAGTGTAAATAGGCCATGCCATGCCAGGTGCTAGGAAGTAGCGGGCAGCAGCAGAGGCCGGCTGAGCAGGCTTTCCCCTCGCTGCCTGGGCTAGGGTCTCAAGGAAGAAAAAGGCTTTTCTTTGGCAAGCCCAGTTTTTTACAAGTCTTTTTTCTTAGAGTAGGAATGAAAAGTTTTTGAAAGAATGGTTTTGCAGGGCGGTTCCTATTCTCTCTCTGCTTCAAACAAGGAAAGGGTGTGGCCTGACTTGGATTCGCCCTGGCCAGTGTTTTTGGAAGCTCCGTGTCTCAGGAAGAAAGAGGAAGTGTGGTGGTGGGTGAGAAGAAATGTCTCAGGCTCCTTCTCCTCACTCAAACTCCCTCCCTCCCAAAGTGCTCCTTCTACTCACTGCAATAGGCCCAGGGGCACAAAAGATCTCTGCAGGGATCTGGCCTGACCTTTGGGGCAAAGCTCACTTTAGCAAGAGAGTCAACCCCATCAGGCTGGGAATGTGCCTTAGGGGTAGAGTGCTTGCCTAGCATGCACGAGAAACCTTGGGTTCAATTCCTCAGTACCACATAAACAGAAAAGGCTGGAAATGGCACTGTGGCTCAAGTGGTAGAGTGCTAGCCTTGAGTAAAAAGAAGCCAAGAATAGTGCCCAGGCCCTGAGTTCAAGCCCCAGGACTGGCAAAAAAAAAAAAAAAAAAGCAAAACAAAACCTCCCTTGCAGTCCATGTCACCCCATCAAGACCATGGACCAGATTCACAGGAAGCCTTTGCCAAGTGTCTGATGCAGGAAGTGTGCAGTAGGCGCAGCTGTTAGGAGATAGTGTGGACAGGGTTGGGGGTGAAAGTCAGATGCAGAGGTGGTTAGAGAAGGACAGAGATTCGGGCCTGACTTTCCCTCTCTTTGTGGAGTCAGAAAGTTCTTCTTTTGAAGCTGTCCTTCTACGTTGTTTTGAAGGTTTATCGGTCAATACAGGAGGAGTGAACACATTTTAACAGTCCTGCTTAATACATATCTATTTGGGCAGTATTGGGATTTGAATTCAGGGTCTTATACTTGTTAGGCAGATCCTCTGCCACTTTAGCTACATCTCCAGTCCTTATTTTAGGTACTTTGTGGACAGGGCCTTTCCTTTTTTGCTCTGGGGCAGCCTTTGACCTCAATCTTCTTAAGTCTCCAGTATAGGTGGTATCACAGTTTATTCACTGGCTGAGAGGGGGCTCGTTAATATTATTTGCCTCTGGTTGTCTCAAACTGTGATCTGTCAATCCTGAGTGGCTGAGATTACATGTGTATGTGTCTGTATCCAGCCTTGACCTATACATATAATATGGACCTTGCAATAACTTTGTCCCCAATATTAGGGCGGGGCTGTCACACAACTTCAACACTGTTTGAAAGTGAATAAGTTCGATAGATCCCTGTGCCTCAATTTCCTTATCTGCCAAATGAGGATAGTAACAGTAATAGTTACTGTGAGGGCTTAAAGTATAATTAATTGCAGTTATTGTTGTGTGCCCTTGAGAGAGTTAACTTCCCTATGCCCCCATTTTCTTATCTGTTAAATTGGGAGGACAATAATGATATCCATCTCTAAAACTTGTTATAACCCCATGTATGTTAAACCTTGAACCAGAGGCTGATACCTAGTGAATGTTAGTTGTTCTTACAGTTCGCTATCTGGTACCCCTACCCCCATCTGGCCGACTAGATTAAAGAAACCCACAGTGCAATGTGTAGCTCACAGTGAGGCCCACCTCTCCTACATCTTGGAAGTTATTTGAGATTTGCCTTATGCTCCACACTCATTACTAAATCCCTACCAAACTTCTTAGGAATTGTAAGGCCTGTCCCTCCTTCCAACTGCAACTGTTACATTAGCCAAGTGTAATCTGATGAATACAAACTAGGTATTTTGTCCTGGGATAACCCCCATTCTTGTCTGTAAAGGGCTTTGAGATCCACTCAGGACGGTGCAAAACAAATCTTACATCTCTAGACAGAGACATGGTGGTGGCAGAAGGTGAGGAATGGGAGGGAGGATGTCAGCCCCTCTCCTGAAACACACCGATTGCCATTTCTTGACTGTAGAAGAGTTTTTGCAGCCCTGTACATTGGCAGAATCTCTGGACAGGGCTGGGTTTGGGAATTGACTTGAAGTGAGGAATTTTATGAGCGGTCTGAGCCTCCATCAGCAGGGACTTGATCACACAGAAAGACCTATGTGCCACGAAGAGAGCTATGAAGTGTTTCTCAACAGCAAGCCCATTTTCCTCAACTACAAGACACTGTCTCTGGGGATTAGAAGCTCTGTTGAATGCTCAGTATCCAGACAGCCTACTCTTCACTGTCCCAGTGTTGTCTTAAGAAGGATGGTGGGGGGAACTAAAAATGAGTAACAAAAAGAGTGAATGTAATCAAAGTGATTATTTGCTTGTGTGGAAAGATCACCATGAAACCTCTTTATATAATTAATATAGCTAATAAAAAGAAGAGGCTCTGGGGAGACCATTGGCTGAGACCCATCAAGCACCCAGATCTGCACCTGCAGTAGCATCTTCTCCCCCAAGGACCTATTGCAGGCAGTTTCTTACTATGTCCCCTGCCTTGCAGACACATTTTATCTTAGGGACATTTTATTCCTTAACCATATTAAGGTATGAGTGAGAAAACAGCATGCAGTATTATACCATGAAGATATTTTCATTTTTAAAAATGCTTCAGGAAGTCCTAGGCTGGAGAATATTAGCATCTACTTGTACAATTTCAGATAGCAGTCAGAATTAGGGAGGTTTTTTTTTTTCTGTTGGTGTCACCATGTATGATGGGAAATTCAGTGACATCATCATATTTGGAAGTTGTTTGGAAAGTATTCTCCAGGGCTCCTGAGCAGTGACCATTAAAGCCCAGTGGCTGTGGTTTCTACCTAAACCTTTGCTTTAGGGGCCCCATCCCCTCATCCCCAACAGCTTTGAGTCCTGGGGACTGTCATGGAACAGTGTCTTCACCATCTTTTATTCCTGTTTGGAGGCTTCTGACTGTGTACACATCAAAGGAATTGTACCATTTTTACATATAGGAAAATACTGGAGTGGGAGAAAGCACTTGGTGTTGCCTTATTGGTTTGAGCCATGACTTTGTTGTTTTTTTTTTCCTTTTTGTTGACTTAAACATAAATGCATGGTTTATTAAACAAAGACTGTAAACAAATATTTTGTCATGTCTGTTACATGTAACACACAGGAACAGCTTTCAACAGAAATTCATCGACCCCCCAACATCTTTTTATTGTAAATACAGGTATCAAAACAATCCTGAACATATTTGATACCACTAGTAGTCAGTACCCACACCATTTCAAAAATTAACACAATTTGTGACAATATTCACTGTACCTGCTACTTTAAACAATTTCAACTATAGCTTTTTCACTAAGTAAGATGGATAAAGCATGCCACTTCGGTTTTTCTTTCTGGAGATTTTGTTTCAGGAGCACACTCATTTTCCACTGCCATCTGACTCTTCTCACCATACTTTCACCTTGAAAACCTGAGTTCTAATTCGAGTACTCCAGGTTCATGTCTAAGTGACAGTGCCTTAACGAGAGAAAGAAAAATTCTGCTGCATTTTTCCTCCTGTTAACCTGAAAATATAATGGGTGTACATATATTAAATATATTCTTACAAGTGTCCAGGTCATGTTTAACAGCTGGAATTCTCTTACTTAATGTGTAGGTATTTTGCATTGTGATATTTAATCAAGACATTAATATGAGTCGAAAGTTGTTGATGTAAGACAAATTTGAGATTCACTACAATTAATAGTTGTATGTTTGTCCTTTGAGTGACTGTGGAAGCTTCATATTCTCCTTGGACATCATTAGACATCTCAGCTCTTGAAGTACAACTTTGATGCTATAGGAATTTTGCCACTTAGCTAACACTGGTAGGCTCCGTGCATCCACCATTCCACTGGAATTGTTTATTCCATTCATATTAATTTTTGTTACAAATCTAACTGATGGAGGAGCTTCTGGATATTTAGGTCCACATTCTACTTTTAGGCTATATATTCTGTTTTCATAATTTGTCCTTGGTTGCCCAATAATCATGCCTGTCTACCTTGTGTCTTCATCATCTTCAAGGCCCCAGCTAACTGTGCCATTGCCTACTCCTTTTTGTCCTTCTTCAAGTTCTTCCAATAAGTGAAAATTATAAGGCACTTTAACTCCTGTGGAGACCACCATCTTCTCCTGCAGCCCAGCGCAGCCACCCTCCCCTCATGCCCATGACTTTGTTTTTAAGATCATATTTGGTGCAGGATATCGATATGTAAGTTGGTTTGCTTACCATGTCAAAAAAGCCCAGCAGTAAATTACAAACATCCCTGTGACATTTCTTCCAGGGAGTAGCTGCTGTGTGTGACTGGGTAACCACTTTTTCAAGAGTTAAACATCTGAGCTATTTAAATTCCTCTGCCAAGTATGAAAAGCAAATTAAGTAATCATGGCACAAGTACTCAAATCAGAAGAATGAGGAGTGCAGTTTTTTTTTAATAACTGGCAAGTGTAGGGAAATATGAGATCTGACTGTCAGAAATTTCAAAATCACTGGCTGTTGAAAGTTTTCAGAGGATATGGATACCCCATATAGATATCTGTCCTGGTGGTAAATGAAGTTAACAAGTACTTGAATGATGGGGTGAGTATGTAAGTCAGTCCAGGGCGTGGGGTTGAGATTTATAAGCATGTGTTCTGGGTGTGGCCATGAAGCAGCAGAACTATTTTTCTCAACTTTCTGTTTATAAGGCTGTGTTACTTGGACAGCTGCTGAAAAGTTGAACTAAAAGATGTGATAGACAATTTGTGTTGCCCATGTGACCTAATTTAAATAAATGTACCTACCAGTGGTATACTAAGCCATATTCTATCCCAGCTCTTCTCGGCTCAGAGGAAAACAGAGATACTGTTTATTTCCCATGAAGGAAAAGTTTTGGTTCCACCCAGAATGTACATTTTCTTGTTTGTAGAGCTGTTTCCTGTTTTTCCTTATCAAAATATTTAGCTGCAACTCAACAGATTGGGGGATCCTGTGCCAACTAAGTCAGAAAAGTGTGCTTAATCACTGTCTTAAAATAGACCTGCCATGTTAGCAATTAGATGATTTTTTAAAAAGAGAGAGAGGGAAATAGTTTCATCCCATCTATATCTTCTATTCAGAAAAATTCATGTAGGTGAAAAGCAATATTGGAACAAAATTAATGTAACTATATTACATAACAACCATAACAGCTGCCTATGATATTTGTTTCCTTTCATAAATAATATACACATTTTTCTTTGAATATACATTTGTGCTTGAGTCTGGCAGCAGTCAAACCTTAGAGGAATGCAACAGATGATTGATTTCTGTCCATTAAAGGGACAGAAATCCCATCGCCACTCAATGTGTGCTGATTCCACCATTGCAAGCACAAAATGTGTTTATTTCCCTGTTTCCTATTTCTTGGCTATGTTTATTCCTTTATGTCCTATTTCTAGGCAAGGTTGGGGGTGAGGGGAGTGGATATCTGCTTTTTTGCCCACATTAACACGTACACACGTGAGATCAAATTCTAAGAAAACATATCCTAACTCTCTAAAAAAGTGTATTCTGATTTGCTGGCAAATCAACTTTAAGGCATCAAACACCAAGGTCTTTTTTTTTTCTTTCTATTTCTTCCTATACATTCATCAATATATTGAACAAGAAAGAACTCCTGAGGGTGGAGGACTGAGGAAAGTGCTTAGATGGGTGAGAGAGTTAGTCATGTGTCCTAAAGTTGGCAGTGTCTCACTTAGGGCATCCAGTTAACTAATCTTTAATTTTTGTACTAGGCACAGAGCCAGCTCATCCAGTTAATCAGGATAAATGATTAAGAAGGACTTTCTAAAAGTGCTGAATATAATTCACTCTCACCAAATATAGGCATCTCTGAAGCCAACTATCTTGGTCAGATGAAATGCCATGACAAGATCTAAATTGTGCTGGGGGGAGGGGACTGAGAAGGGGGAAAGTGGGAGAACATGTGGGAGGGGGTAACACTGTTCAATAAGACCCAAATTGTAAGAAAAGGAAATCTCCTTGGTTAGGATAGGAAAGACGAAACAAAAACAAAAAATCTTGGCATGTTTTGGTTTTGGTTTTCAAAGATTGAACTTAGACTCATTGTATAACTGATGATACAACCTTCTGGCTGATGTTGAGTAGCCATCAAAGTATAAACCAGAGTTCATGGTGAGAAAAAATTACATGGCTAGTGTCTACCCTCTGCTGAGGTGCTTATCAGCGCTGCCTGAGACTTTCCAGAATGATGACTTCCAAATTCTGAACAGCCACAGGAAAAGAAAATATTTGGCCAGCTGTAGACATTGGATTTGCTTATCTGAAGCAGTTTTCAGCCTCAGAACAAGTTTTGCTTTTACTTAATCACCCACCACAGCCCAGGAGTTTGAAGCTTCTGTTAAGCTATCTTAATGTAGCTTTTAAAAAATCAATTGCCTCAAAGGAAGCTTTGTTTTTTCTTTGCCAGTCCCAGAGCTTAAATTCTGGGGGTGAGCACTGTTCCTTAGATTTTGTGCTCCAGGCTAGTACTCTACCACTTGAGCCACAGCTCTATTTCCAGCTTTTTGTGGTTTGTTGGACTTTCCTGCCTGGGCTGGCTTCAAACCATGGTCCTCAGATCTCAGCCTCCTTAGTAGCTAGGATTACAGATGTGATTACAGATGTGAGCCACTGGTGCCTGACAGAGGAAGCATTAAAAATGTTTTATTGTTATTATAAAGGTGATGTAGAAAGGTTATATATATAAAAGATGATGCATACATAAGTCAGGTAATGAGTACATTTCTTTTGGGATAATGTCACCCCTTCCCTTGCTCTCTCCTAGTTTTTCCCTTCCATCCTCATCCAGTTGTATCATTCGTTTTCAACATAATATCTAGTGAGTACCACTGTTGCATTTATGCACTCAGGAATCACTTTTTTTAATCCTTTCTGATTGTCCAGACAGGGCACACATGTATGTGTACAGTGTGTACCATGGTCCCCTCTCGCAGAGAGGCTGACAGGCAGCAGGTACTGTGTTTCCTGTGTGAACATTCACAGAACAGGATCTGAACATGGCTTTTCTGTAACTTTAACACAGTCTTTGGAACACATGTCCTGGGATGTTCTTTAAAGCTCCAGTTAACTGGACAAAATCATTATTATACATACAGAGAGGAAATGGTGAAATGCTATCATATAAAAATGAGTCTTATAACCCAATAATAAAAATAAAGATAAACAGCCCCATAGGAAAATAAGCAAAAGATATATACAGTCCATTCAGGAAGAGGAACAAACCACAGAAATAGACACATGGAAAATGTACTCCACCTCAATCATAGTTTAAAAAGTCAAGTTCAATTGATGATGACATAGCAGTTTCACTTCCAGTTGGTACAGATGATAAAAGGAGTAGAAAGCTCAGGATACGCTACAAGGAAGCTGTCACTCATACCCATTGTTGGTGAGGGTATAGGTTGGGGGCAATGTTTTATCTTAGCAGCTTTGTAATACCTAATACAACTGATCTGCATATTTTACTTCTATTAATGCAACCTAAGGAAACAAGTAAGAACTGTAGAGGGACTGTTGTTGCAGCATAGATTCTAACAGAAAAAAAAACTGGAACCAAACCAGAAAAAGAATTTAATAGATTTCTATGTGCTCTCACAGAAAGTATTCCAAGATACAGCAACCAGTAAAAAAAAAAAAAGCAAGTTATTAAAAAAAACAGAAATGATTTCCTTTTTGTTACATGAATTGGAAAAGGTAACGGCTTTTATACTTAGATATAAATGCTACCTATTTCTAAGGCTTGGCATTTTAGAGAACCTTTCATTTATATCTTACATATTTCTATAATATTTGGGCATATATTAAAGAAAAAATAAAAAGCAGTTTCAAAACCTACCAGTAGAAACAAGTTGTTAAGAAAACCGTCGTACTCCGAAAGTAATACTGACAAAACCATGTGGTGTAAACCAACTGAGGGGAGAGGGAAAAGGGGAAGGGGTAGGAAATGAGGGAGGAGGTAACAAATTGTACGAGAAATGTACCCACTGCCTTACGTATGAAACTGTAACCCCTCTGTACATCACTTTGACAATAAATAATTGTTTTTAAAAAAAAAAAACCTGTCGTATAGTTTTCTTGCTAACCATGTTAAATCTGAATCTAAACATGAGCAAACAATACTCAAGTCCAGGTTCCTTTTTTTTTTTTTTTTTTTTTTTTTTTTTTTTTTTTTTTTGGCCAGTCCTGGGCCTTGGACTCAGGGCCTGAGCACTGTCCCTGGCTTCTTCCCACTCAAGGCTAGCACTCTGCCACTTGAGCCACAGCGCCACTTCTGGCCGTTTTCTGTATATGTGGTGCTGGGGAATCGAACCTAGGGCCTCGTGTATCCGAGGCAGGCACTCTTGCCACTAGGCTATATCCCCAGCCCGAGTCCAGGTTCCTTGATGTTCTTTAAGATAAACAACTTGTCATCCTAACATTTGTCAGTGCTATAAAAAGTAAATGAATGGATATTGAGATTTTTTTTAATGAAGAAATAAAATGAAGAGATCTGACAACTGAGTACAACTTGTGACCTTTGAATCCTGAATTCACAAACACAAGGAGACAGTCTGAGGGAATTTATTTGGACATGATTGCCTTAGTGAATCAAGGTAAGTGGGTAGTATTTCTATGATTAAATTTGGAGACATGCTCATATATAAAATTTTCTTTGAACCAAATATTTTGTGTCTCTCCATAATTGATATTCCTGTCGATATTATCTCATTTTTGTTTTGAGTATTTTCAGGACAAGAAAATGCTTCCCTATTTAGGCTAATATTCTGTTTCTGTGATTGTTGGGGAATATCAAAATATTTCTTTCTAGGATATCTTACCTGGCTAATAGATTTACAATTAATGTGAGATATCAGCCGGGATATATCATGAAGTTGGGGAAATTCTTAGCTGAAGCAATTGTTAAAGATCACATGGAATTGATGAGAGGTTTACAAATAAGCAAAAGCTCTGGATGGACCAGAGAACTTGTACATAATCAATTAGCAGAAGTGTTTTCTAAACTCTTGCCCCCATGTTCAGTACTCTTACCAAAAAGACAGTAAGATTTGTTTAACCCTTACTAAACATGAACAATGGTCCAGACCCCATAATGACCTGTCCTGAGCGAAGCTGCTTTTGTGTGTATAAGAAAAAAAAAGGCTTAACACTTGAGAAATTGCATGATAATCCTCCAGGAACAAAGAACCTCCAACTCCTAGCACTTGTAATCATGCAGGCAGTCTGCCCAGTTCAAACTGAACCAAGACATGCCCTTTGCTTGACTTTTTTGTTACATAAGAAGCACTAGGCGTTCAAGCCAACACTTTCTTCTCTCTAAAAAAAAGGAAAGAAAAAAGAAAAGTGGCTGCTTATGGAAGACGGATAACAAAAGAATTCTAAGTCTCTTATCCTCCTAATAAACATTTCCTGCCTGACTCATTGCCAGTTCACTCAGTATTTCGTTCATTGAATGATAGGGGAGAGATGAAATCAACTGGCCTTAAAAAATGTGTAGATCTCTTTCTTGACTGAATGAAGAAAGACTCCAGCTTTACTTAACCTCAGAGAATGATCTGGTGACTCATACAGTTGGTTGCTTAAAATCAAAAGGCCTTTTTTCCTAAAACAATATAAATGCCCACACCTTAGGGGCATGGAATGCTCCCCAGTGTTAATGGAGAGAAGGTGACATTTTGGAGGGGCAAATATACTTGGGAGTAGGTGGGCAAAGGACTCTAGACACACAGGGCAGGGACAAGTTAGAGAATCTTTTAGAAAATAGCCCGATACTAGCTGGCATGTGAGACTCACCACTTGGCTGTCAGGACCCAGTATCTTTTTGTTTTGTTGTTTTGTTTTTTTTTGTTTTGTTTTTTAGACAGGATCTCACTATGTAATTGGGTCTAGCCTCAAACTTGTGATCTTACTGCCTCTACCTCCCAATTCCTGGGATTACAGGTATGAAGCATCATGCCTGGATTTTTCTCAGGGAGTGAGTTATGTATTAAATTAGTTGAAGTAGCTAAGATCAGGTAGACCAAGAAGAGTCACTAGTCAGAGAGTTATGGCTGAGAGCACTGGGACTTGAGTTTTAATCTGGAATCAAAACTAGATCTTCACACCCAACAGGGGTAAAAGGGGTGTGAAGTCAAGGGTAAAGCTGTTGTCAGCCCAACAATCAAGTCCGACAAAAAAAAAAAAAGAAAAGAAAAGACAATAACAAGAATGAAACCATGGAGAGCAGGCAACCAAGCTGATCAAGGTCAGAGCAGTATAATGCAGTCCTGGGGGTGGGGATGGAGTGGTGTCAGCCAAAGAATAGATGGTGCAGTCACTCTGTTCTGCTCCTGCTGCTCTGAATAGATATATGTCTGGGCCATTAGAAGAAGTGTCACCATACTTTTATTTACTCTGTTTCCTGGCAAATAAACTGAAAGTATAAGGCAGAAAGTTTGCTTCTGGAACAGTATGTCTGTGTTAATACAAAGGACTATTGGAGACCTCCAGAATTTTAAGCCTCCAAGAATACTTTCAGGCTTAAGCAGGAGATGGGAGGAGAGCTAGTCAAACAGACCATGCCATGAGCAGCCATACTGGGTTCTTCAGCTAGGCAGCTGGGTTCCCATGGATCAGGTAAATATACTTACATGTTGGAAAGGGTTTGAAATGTTAGCATGCAGAAGAGCCCTAGCAGCTCAGGTCAGGGAATGTCATGAGGAAGCCTAGTGCAATAGTTTAGATCTGGAAGGTCCCCCGAAGGTCCCTATGCTGATGGCTTGCTCATTAGCCTGTGGAGGTACTGGGTTAGGGCGGAACCTTTAGAAGGTTAGGTCATTGGGAGCATGCCCTTGAAAGGGATGCTAGAACTATCACACCTTCTTCTCTACTTACTTCCGGGCTACCATGAGGGGAGCAGCTTTGCTCTACCACACGTTTCTGCCAGGATGTGTTGCCTCACCCCAGGTCCAAAGAAACCAAGCCAAATGACCATGGGATGCGACCCCTGAAAGGAGAAGCCAAAATCACTTTTCCCTCTTTCCAACTTGTTTACGTAAGGTATATTTTCCTAGTGACTAAAAGCTGATCAATATACTCAGGTATTAGAGAAGGGAGAAAGGTAAGTTCCAAGCAGAAATCCTGATAACTCAGGGTGTCAACAGGGCAGGGGAGAAAGGAAGACCCTAAAGATGCTTTACAGCCTACTCAGAGAGAGTAGAGAGTGGGGTCTAGCTTATGGGATGCCAGTGTTTACCCCTGTCACTTGAAAGCAACACTCATTATGCACAATGTCCAGTGCACTCCGTGTTCTTAACTTTAAATCTGATATTGTCATGTTTATCATGTAGGGACCCTTTCTCAAGGAATTTATAGTCTTTCTGGAAGAACTTAGCATTATACAATGGGCAAAAGAAGAGGGTTCTGGTTTTGTAGAAGGGTGCGAGAAGAAGCTCATGTCAAAAAAGCACAGAACTTCTACCTTTCCCCCTAAAAGTAGGACCTGAGCTATTCCTAGCTGTGAAAACAGCACGAACAAAGGTAGTGAGACAGGGATTCTCTAAGGCCAGTTTGGGAAACAGTAAATAGAGAAAACATATGGATGATTGACAGTGTTTTCCATTTTTAAAATCACTATTCAGACTGTATCCTGAGCAAGAACAATTTCCTGTGGTTTATAAATAGACTCTAGTTATTTTAGTAGAACTGTAACATTGATGACAATTCATGGAATGTTCCATGGAGACTTCAGTTTTCTAAGAGCCAGGAGAAAATGTATGAATGGGTAAGAAATAGTCTAGAACATGAAACACCACCAATAAAAGCTAAAACAATGCTTATTCAGAAACTTAGTGTTTTTTCACCAGGTCTGGCCTCCCTCTCCTTTACTCTCTTCCTCCTTCTTGGGTTGGTCCTGAATTACTTTATAGAATGCCTAAAGTTTTTGAAAACTCTAGAAAGATGTTGGGAGATAAAGAAACAATCACAAGAGATGAAGTTATCTTCCTGAACTCACTGGGTGGAGGTTGCAATTTAGAATGCCTACCACATTTCCTTAAACTTATGGAGCATCAAATTCTGGTCCATCTCTATAACCTAAAAAGCTACCAGAATTATACAAAATATAAATTCTGTATTCATAAGGTGAGAAATTTTCTCCCTAGGCTGGTATGTTTTATAGGCTGAGGATTCTAATTGCATGTACTTAAGAAACATTCCTATGTATTTGTACATGTCCAAAGACAAAAATATTTGTATTAATAGTTAAGTACTAAACTTATATGTGTTTTCCTCTTCTTCTTCTTCTTCGTCTTCTTCTTCTTCTTCTTCTTCTTCTTCTTCTTCTTCTTCTTCTTCTTCTTCTTCTTCTTCATCTTCATCTTCTTCTTCTTTTCTTCTGCTTTTTCTCCTCCTCCTCCTCCTCCTCCTCCTCCTCCTCCTCCTCCTCCTCCTCCTCCTCCTCCTCCTCCTCCTCCTCCTCCTCCTCTTCCTACTCCTTCTCCTCTTCCTCTTCCTCCTTCTCATACCCCTTCTCCTTTTCCTTCCTGTTTCCCTTCTTCTTGGCAGTAGTAGGGTTTGAACTCAGGACTTTATGCTTACTATTCAGCCCCTCTACAATTACAGACATGACTCAGTCTCTAGATTCATATTTTGTTTACAACTAGCATATTTACCCACATTTTATACTATGCTACTACTCTATTTCTCAATGTGTTGATTAGTATTCCTATCATTATAAATTGCTCATTTTGACCTAAGGAAGATTACAAGCAAGAAAATCCCTCTTACTTGTATCTTTCCTTAGGGTTCCTATTTCTATAGACTTAGAGGAAAAAAAATGACCCTGCAGTATCCTACCTATTCAGTCATAATGCAGCTAGGCTTGGACTTCAATCACAACTTTGAAGAAATCAAGTTTTAGTAGCAACAGCAAAGTGCTACAAAATCAAGAGGAAACGCCAACAGGCAGTCCTTTCTGTTATCTGAAGAGATTAACATTAAACATCTCCAAACTCTTCAATACTTCTTCTCTGAGTGATTCTAGAATACCTTGCAGTTATGGCTAAGCCTCCAACCGTATTTGAGCTCTCTAAATAAGAATAGGTATTACATCACTCTCAGCCTTATAATAATGTCATTTTATGATGTAGAAAAACCAGCAGCAGCAGCACTGCTAGCCATTCATTTGAAGTTACTCTAGGAATTGAAAAGGAAGCTCCACACCAATTTTTTAAAATAACAACTCCTTACAAAAACCTCCTTTAATTTGTAGCTTAATTATCATTTTCACACGTGACATTTGTAGAATCTTTTCTTAGTGACAAAGATTGTACTTGGTTGAGCTATACCATGTATAAATTTTACATTTCAGGAGGTCTTCTGGAGGAATTAGGTAAAGGTATGTTTATGGATAGACTCACAGTAACATGATGAAAACATTGGATTGTATGTTAGACCAGCAGCTAATGAGAAGTATCATCTAGACAGATGTATCCTACATATTATTTCTGGCTCCTAACATCCCAACCTGTTCACCTGTGGGAAAGACATAGCAAAGAAACTTGGTATTTCTCCTTTAGATGTCAACTCAGATTTTGTTTTCCATTTTGATTACAAAGGCATACATGGACAGAAAGAACAAAACACACCACTTTTGTGAGATGTGCAAGTGTAGGTAGACTTCTCTTCAGTGCATGCCTCAGAAAGTAAGATTTAAGCACCCTTCTGTATTTAGGCTTTACACAACTGTGAAGAGTGATAACATACCAAGTAGCCAGGAAATATCTCTCCTTTCTTTCTCCAGCATGGTCTACTGAGGCATCACTAAACTGATATAGCTCTCCCAACACCAAGGCTACTGAATACAGCTTGAACAGAGGGCACAGTACAAGAAATGTATCCAATGCCTAACATATGAAATTGTAACCTCTCTGTACATCAGTTTGACAATAAAAATTTTAAAATAGAGAGAGAGGTAGGACAGGAAGGTAATACGACATTAAAATTAGTTTTGGAAATGAAAAAATGCAACATTTAACTCTTAGCTGATTTGTGTAGCATGGTAGCATATGAAAGTCTCTGGGCAAGTTTGAAGTTATATGAAGGCCTGACTGTGCTTATCTTAGTCTTTTCCATGACTAATGGATCCGAGAGCCATAGTACCTCCAGGCTGTGCATAAGGTAATTGGTGAGCTACTTATGGATGATGTGGGTCTATGGACAGCACCCTGGGGCTCACCATACCCTCTGCCACTTGGCAGCTTTGAGACTTTAGGCAAGTTACCCTTTCAATTCCTTAATGTCACCTGAATACAGTAGAAAATAACATCTATCATGTGGTTTGTGGTTGTTAGTTGTTTTCAGTGCTGGGGTTTGAACCCAGGGTCTCACATGCTAGGCACTCAACCACTGAGCTTCATCCTAGCACCACATATGATTGTTTTAATTTAATTTTTAATTGTATCAAGGAGTTTCATTTATGATGCTTAATACATTGGTCTAATGTACTTTGATCAAATCCATCCCATGTATAACACGCTTCTTAACCTCTTCCTCTTTGTAAGTTTTTGATGGGTTTCACTGTACTATTTTCACACACACACACACACACACACACACACACACAACAAACACATATACATCTAAGTGTATATTATATAATATATTCTATACTATTTACCCTCCTATCACCTCTGTCTTCCTCCTGGTTCCCCCCACCAAAGTATAAGACATAGTAGATACTTAATAATGTTACTCATCCCCTCCTTTTTGTTTCTGGTACTGTGGTTTGAACTCAGGGCCTAGGCACTGTCCCTTATCTTTTGCTCTCAAGGTGGTGCTCTACCACTTGGGCCACACCTCCAATTCTTGATTTGGGGTGGTTAGCTACAGATATGAATCTTATGGACTGTCCGGCCTAGCCTGGCTTTGAACCAGGATCCTCAGATCTCAGCCTCCTAAGTAGCTAGGATTGCAAGCATGAGCCACCAACATGCAGCTTCCCCTTTGAATCTTTACAATCCATGGTAGCATAATCTTTGCCTATCTCAACATACATTCCAAGAACCTCTAAAATATGATCCTCCACCCCCAGTCTCACTTTCTAACTTATCTCCTAGGAACACAGAAATGTCAGACTCCTAGAATATAATTGACATTCTATCTTCTCTGTGTACATTGTCCCCATTTGAAAAGTAGGGGAAGATACATCATGGGGTTGTAAATATTAATACTTAATATCGACAAAACACACAGAACAATGTCGAGATAAAGTATGTGCTATATGATCTCAATTTAGCGCCTAGTATTCTTTTCTTCTAATCATCTATTAGGTTCTAATCAGATGTTCTTGCTACCCAAGGGTACTGATGTTTCCCTGAGTTCACACCTTGTTTCTCTTCTCTGCTCTTGGAATATCCTATTTCACCTTTTCTATCTAACAAAATCCTACATATCCTTCAAAGCCCATCTTGAATGCAGCTTTCTTGATATCTTTGTAGGTTGCCCCTAACCAAGTAGACCCTTCGTTGACCAAATTTTCTCAAGACCTATGGCTTTGTGGCTCATCCCAAGTCTTACTTTGTATCCCATAGGTCTTATACTCCTGAAGGTACTGGTGATGTGCCCAGCAGTGTGACCTACTGGGGACACATCCTGGGAACTAGCATATGATCTCTGCCCTTGGACATGTCACTCCACAGGAGTTTGCTTTCCTCTGAAAAAGTATGATATGTCCCTACTTGTAGCCACCTTCATCTCTACCCTATGTAAGTTGAGTACACACTCCCTGAAGCCACACACAAGATTGTAGGACTGCAGGTAATGATAAATCACAAAGATGGACCTCAGAAGTCTTTGTCCTTCATTGCACTGTAAGAACAAAAGACTAAAACAATGAGTAAATGTGCAGCACATAACGGAATACTGTGCATCTGTAATGAAACAACAGAGCACTTACCATGTGCTAGTGAGGTAACCTCTAGGATGGGACTGAAGGCATAGCTCAAGTGATAGAGTGCCTGTCTAGCAAGTGCACAAGCCTGAGTTCAAACCACAATGATATATACATAGATATGTATATACAGTATAGTATACATATGATACATTAAGTGAGAAGAACAAGGGGCAGTATTGTTTGTAACATTCTATTTATTATGTAAAAAATAGAAGTAATAAGAATAAACATTGGCTTTGTTTACATATTCCTAAAGAATCATTGGACAGGCACACTGGAAGAACAATCCATTGACTTAAAAAAAATCCAGACTGATGTTACCTGTAGGGGAAGGGATTGGAGTAACAGGTGAATCGGATGAGAAATGAGATAAATGAGGATATACATATATATTCCCTGTGGTGTCTGGGTTTGAACTCAGGGCCTTGTTTTTGTTCAGCTTGCTAGCTCACAAACGGCACTCTACTGCTTGAACTACATCTCCAGCCCAGGTTTTTGCTGGTTAATCAGAGATGAAGTTTTGAGCACTTTCCTACCCAGATTAGTTTCAATCACCATTCTCCAGGTCTCAGTCTTCTAAGTTACTAGGATTATAGGGGTGAGTGTCTGTTGGGGTCCATCTTTCCCCTTGATGGAAGGGGCTTGATGCCCCTCCCCCAGCCCTGGGGAATGCGGCCCTGCTACGCCCTCTGGATCGGAATCCAGAGGAACCGGTTGGGCAAACAGCCCCCAACCCAACCCACGCTAGCCAGCCCGGCGCCTACCAACCCCGCCCTGGTTCGGCCCGCTCGAGTGACGTTAGCCCTTGGGGGTCAGGTGATACCTTTCAGCCTATTGACATCCTGGCCAAACCCCTCCCCTCGGAATCATCTCCCCTTGTCCTTGTCTCAATAAAGGTAGTTCGCTCTAAGAAGCCAGCCCCGTTGCATATGTACGCCAGACTTCTAGCGGCAAGGAGGCGGGCACATATCTGCGGCAGACCACGTGCGCGCCAGGTCGGAGCTATCTCCCCCATTCCACTCTAGCTTATTTGCAGGTCGAATGACTAGGGGAGAGGGCGTGAAAGGGAGAGTGGGAAGGAAGAAGTAAGAGTCCGAGCCGGGAGGGTCAAAAAAACCCCAACAAGTGTCATGGGCTTTAATAATGTAAATATATTTCCTATTCAGAGAAAAAAATCTAAAATTAGAAGAGAAATCTCTGATTGGAAAAATGAATATTTTAACAAAACATGTTTATCTTGTTAGTTTTTGGTTTTTAGTGAGACTAGAGAAGTAAAGAGTAGTTTACTAACTTCTTGCTGCAGCTTTGTACTAGGTACCAGTTCCTAAAGCAAAAGGATATTTAGAAAGGCAAACCTTTGGGTACATTTGGCTTATGCCTGCAATCCTAGCTACTCAGGAGGCTGAAATCTGAGGATGGAGGTTCAAAGCCAGTATAGGCAAAGAAATCTTCGAGATTTCTTATTTCCAATTAACCAGCAAAATGTCAGAATTGGAGGTATGGCTCAGGTAGTAGAGTGCCAGCCTTAAGGGGAAAAGCTAAGGAAAAGAGCCTAGGCCTTTCATTCAAGCCCACAGTGCCAGCGCAAAATAAAGAAGGCAAAACTTTGACAGTTGAAGTATTCCTAGGGTTTTCTTCTCACACCAGCTGCACTGACTCTCTCTCTCTAGTTCATATCACCTGATTCCAATGGCTCAGAAACCAATGGCCACCATTTGTTTGGGGTATAGTGACCCCATGAGGGGCAGCACTATCAGTACCCCTGTTCTTTCTGCAGGATCAGGGAGAATTCAGTAAGATCGAAGAGAAGGCACAGCCCAGAAAACTTTCAAATGGCTTTGAGGAAACTAAAACAACCAAAGAAAAATACCCAGATTGGCTCTGAGTCCTGTCTTATGGATAGTTGATTCTGGTGCATTCTACATGATCCATTAAGACACAATTCAGAGAATGTTTTCTTAGCCTTCTCCTATGCTAGCTATACCTCAGATAGCATGTATCTTCTCACCCAATGGGAGAAAACCAGGTTCTTCTCAATTCTGTTAATCCATATGACTAAATACAACAAAACAAAACAAAAAAACACCATAATAAATACTTTCATTTCTACTACAGAGTCCATAGCAATTTGGACTCTGCTGTATGATTTTTCAGCTGCTTGGGTCTAGAGTCCTCTTGGAGAGAATTCTGGAAGTATAAATGACTTACAGCTGAGCCCTGGCCGGGGCTACATTAAAGCCCAGCACTCCTGCTTGGCTCCTGGGAAGGCTTCAGAAGAGCTCTTCAAAGCAGGCTTCATAAAAACAAACGCCCCCACTGCCACCCCCACCTCCTGTCCCCTTCAGAAAACAAACAACAATACTGCTCTGTTCACCAAACACAAGAGAAACTTTCTGTTGAAAGCTTTTTCTTCTTTTCCTTATTCCATATTGGCAGCCCTTATTAAGGAGCGGATGACTTTCAAGTTGGGTTATTTGAAATGTAAGCACAGAAGAGGCCAGGTGCTTAAAACTTCTCAAACTGTGCCTTCACACACATGCACACACACACACAAACACACACACACACACACACACACACACACACACACACACACACACGGGCTGGGAATATGGCCTAGTGGTAAAGTGCTCACCTCGTTTACATGAAGCCCTGAGTTCCATTCCTCATCACCACATATATAGAAAAAGCTAGAAGTGGCACTGTGGCTCAAGTGGTAGAGTGCTAGCCTTGAGCAAAAAAAAAGAAGCCAGGGACAGTGCTCAGGCCCTGAGTTCAAGCCCGAGGACTGGCAAAAAACAAAACAAAACAAAAATGGGCTGGGATGTAGCTCAGTGGCAAAGTGCTTGCCTAGCAAGTGCAAGGTCCTGGGTTCAATCCTCAGTACCAAAAAAGAAAAGACAACCCCCCCCCCCGCCCCATACACACAAATAGTTTTATAATTTGATTTAAATTGTCAGGGTTTTTAAAATTTCGTTGACCACATATTTTGAATAATTATGTTTACATGAAAGCTAGTAAGTGGGTGGGTGCAGTGGTACATGTCTGTAATACAGGTGGGTTGAAGTCCAGGTACACACCCTGTCTCAAAAATATCCAGTGCAGGGCTGGGGATATAGCCTAGTGGCAAGAGTGCCTGCCTCGGATACACGAGGTCCTAGGTTCGATTCCCCAGCACCACATATACAGAAAAAACGGCCAGAAGCGGCGCTGTGGCTCACGTGGTAGAGTGCTAGCCTTGAGCGGGAAGAAGCCAGGAACAGTGCTCAGGCCCTGAGTCCAAGGCCCAGGACTGGCCAAAAAAAAAAAAAAAAAAAAAAAAAAAAATATCCAGTGCAACTGGGCCCTGGTGGCTCATACCTACAGTCCTAGTTACACAGGAGGCTGGAATCTGAGAATCAAGCCTGGGAAGACTAATTTTTGAGACTTTTATCTCCAATTAATCAGCAAAATCTGGAACTGCAGGTATGGCTCAAGTAGTAGAGTTGTGAGTTAAAAAAACAAACAAACTTATTTTGCTAACCATAATTGAGCAACTATAAATTACTGCTATATTAATGTTTTAAAACACTGGTATATTCTACTTCTAACTTGTAATTAATTATGTTTGCCAATTATCTGTTTGAAATAAATTTGTGTCTGAACAGCTATTGAAACTGTTAAGTTGTACAGATGTTATTCATGACAGCTTTGTACTGTGGAATGTGCTTAATAAAAAAGCAAAAAGTTAAAAAAAAAAGGGAGAGGACAAGGTTCTAGCTGCAGTAAGGACAAAACTTAAATTAAATTTTAAAATATAAATAAATAAATCCAATGCAAAAAAAGGGTGGGGCTGGAAGTATACAGCAGGGCTTCCTAGTAAGTTCATGTCCACAGTGTTGCTGGAAACCTGCTGAGTGCCTATCACCCCAGCTGTAGGTGGCCTTGGGTTAGGAGTCTCTCTCTCTGAGATTGACTGGGCAAAAACAAGAGAACCAATCTGAGAATTAAAGTTAAATGAGGCCAGGAGGATGGCTCAAAGGGTAAAGCACATGCCTAGCAAGTATAAGGCTCCAAGTTCAAACTTCACTACTGCAAAAGAAAAAAATGTTCTAGTAAGTAAAGTATCTGAGAGTCTCTCTCCTTTCTCAAACTCTCAAAAAAAGCTTTTGTTATTATGGTGGCACATACCTGTAATCTCAGAGTTTAGGAGCCAAAGGCAAGAGAATCTTAAATTCAAGTTTAGCTTGGGTTGCATGGTGAGATGCCGTCTCAAAAAGAAAAATAACAAGAGGCTAGGATGTTGGAAGCGGTGTTGGTGTGAGATAGACCTGAGTGTGAATTATTTCTTCCTCACTGTAAGAAACCTCAAGCAAATGAGCCAACCTCTTGGGCCTCCATTTCCTTGTCAGTAAATAAAATGAATATTATATTTCACATAGATTGGGTGTGTCAGAGTATATGCAACGTGCTTAGCAGAGTGCCCATATAGATGTAGTGAGAATAATAATATTTCAACTATGGTAAAAGTGATTATAAATTGTCTCTCATTTATGAAAAAGGCTTATTAATAGAAAATGTTTTCTCCTTTTGTAATTCTTTAAAGGTTCTTATTTCAATCTTGATGAAAAGTTGAACACTTGATACATATGGTGACATATGCCTATAATCCCAGCACATGGAGGCTAAGACAGAAGAATTTGGAGTTCAACATTATCCTGAGCTCCATAGTGACAATTTGTCTAAAAACAAAACAACACAAAGAACTCTTGCTGTTCTAACTCGTGTAAAAGAAGAAACTCAAAGAGACAAAAACTAAACCTGGCACCAGTGGCTCAACCTGTAATCTTAGCTACTCAGGAGGCTCAGTTCTGGAAGATTTATAAGTTCAAAGCCAGCCTGGGCAGAAAATGTCTGCAAGACTTCATCTTCAATTAACCAGCAAAAAGCCAGGCTAGATTTGTGGCTTAAGTGGAAGAGCACCCGTGGAATAAGGGAGGAAGAGGAGGAGGAGGAGAAAGAGAAGGAGGAGGAGAGCAAATCAGCCTGCAAGCAAGGAAAGAAATTCAGTGTCTCTGTGACAAATGAGCTGATAGTAGGTTTGCAGGTTGGGTTCTTAGAGTGAAGTCAAACATTTGTACTGTGGCCATGTATCTAAACCCACATATGAGCGCATGGGATGGAAATAGGATCACACCAGAAGTATGAACAAGTGGACAAGTGGCTAGAATCTAAGGAAGTTCTCAATCTCCACAGAGGTGTTTACCCTCAAACAAGCTTCCTCTTAGACTCTCTGCCCTTTGTGGGAAATGACTTCTCTCTTTCTCATCCAGCAGCCAGCATGACTGTAGCCCGCTTTTGGAATTCTGTCCATTGGCCAACAAGTAGGTCAGGCTAGGGGAAGGATGGGGTGTGCAGGGTTGTGTTGAGGCAGTGGCACTGTGACATTGCTAGTCCTCTTTGGAATTATGAAAGAATAACAACAGTCATGAAAATATTAGCATCATGACTCACCACCTCCAACTTCCAAGGCCTTTGTGTTGGGACACATGGCCAGCCTGGGCACTGCAAACAACCTCATGCTGGAGATCTTGCTTTGTGGCACACTCCAAATTCTAGCTGCTTTTCTTCAGTCCCTCTAAGTCTAGTTGAGGATTGACAGTGTCTAGAACAACATTGTCCAAGAGAGACAGAAGGCAATCCATATATACATATATATTTTATTTATATATACATAAAAGTTTTTCTAATAGCCATTTTTTAAGTAAAAGCAAATTCATTTTAAAAGCAGACTTAATTGCTAGATATAGTATATATACCTATAATCCCAGCACTTGGGAGATGGGCAGGAAGATCATAAACTAGCCTGGGCTCCATAATGAATGTCTGTGTCAAAAAATAATTAATAAATAAATGTGTGTATATTTTTCACTCATTATATACAAGATAGTATCATTACAATACATCAATATTTTAAAACTTGAGATACTTTGCATTCTTTTTTAAAGTAGGTCTCTGAAATCAGATGTGTATATAGATTTCATAAAATCTTTTGAGCTAAAACAACAATTCAGTTTTTAAGCAGAAAAGTTTTCTAGTAACTGAACCAATAATTCCTTTTGAAAATTAAGTTTAACTTATTTGTGCTCCAGATAGAACCTCAAACTTCTTATATGCCAGGCAAGGATGCTGCCAGTGAGCTAGATTTCTGAGCCTTAAATATAAATTTTAATTTATTAAAATTTAATGAAGTTAAAAATTCACTTCCTGTAATTGTAGTAGCTTAGCAAGTAGGGTGAAGCCAGAAACTTATCTATAAGCCTATATATACTATATATGAATACATAATATATAAATATATAATGCATAATATATTATATACTATATAATACATTATTACATATATATGCTTATATTATATATAGTAAATGTACTAATATATATGGACTACTGGTGCTTTACTGGAATAAAGCACTAAGGTTGTGTGTGACCCTTTATGAACAAAAATTGAAAAACTTAAGTGGTAGTGGAATGGGGGAGAGGTGAGTCATCTATCAAATGCAGATTTATTGAAGTACTATTATATGTGATATATATTTATTGAATAAATCAAAGAATGAATTGCTCTACAAAGCAGCAAATGTGGTATTGGTGCTTAAGAATTCATTTCATGATAATGATAGCTTCAGCATATGTCTTTAGATTTCTCACTACAAAATGAATACATGTAAATCCTTCAACTGAAACATTTGAGGAAACTTCTCAGACTAGTTTGGAGCTAAAGGGAAGACAAGTTTAGGAGTAAATAGAAATTAATCCTGGACATGGTGGTACTTATAAATAGAAATTAATCTTGGGCATGGTGGTACTTACCTGTAGTACCAGAACTAGGAAGGCTAAAGTAGGAGTGTCCTGAGTTTTAGGTCATCCTTGCTACAAAGCAAGTTCAAGAGCTGGGCACTAGTGGAATCATTCCTGTGATACTAGCTACTCAGAAGACTGAGTTCAGAGGTAGGTGACAGAAAAGTTTTCCAGACTTAATCTTCAATTAGCCAGCAAAAAAAAAAAAAAAAAAAAAAATCTACTAGACAAGAGGCCTGGCTTAAGTGGTAGAGTGCTAGCTGTGAGTGACAGAGCTGAGCAAGAGCACAAGGCCCTGAGTTCAAGCCCTGGTATTTACACAAAAAGAAGAAAACAAATAAACAAAAAAGAAGACCCTGTCTCACACAAAACAAAAAAAGTGAGTAAATAGAAACTGAGAGAATGAATTCAATTTTTAAAAGTCTGTTTTGGTTTTGAAGTATGAAGCTGCTAATACTATAATAATTGGGTTAATTGAATGAGGAAATCATTTAAGATCTTATTCTTTCTTTTCTAAATAAAACAAGTTGTGGCAGACCATCCTATTGTATACCAAGATCTGGTTTCAGGAGTAGACATGTGACTTGCTTGAGCAAATGAACTGGGGAGAGTGGAAGATGCCCGCCCCCACAGAGCCAACCAGAGTGGACTTTACAAAGGGATGTTATCTTTTGTTGATTTGGGGACCTGTGTGCTATACTGAGATTCGAGGCTGTGCTTCATAGCCATAGTTTATAGCTTCTAATACATATGTTAACAAGACTTCCCCTTGCATTTTGAAGAGAAGTTAAAATGACAATTTATGTCTGGAAAATTTTTGTAACAAAGAACCATTTCTATGGGGCTGGGAATATGGCCTAGTGGCAAGAGTGCTTGCCTCCTACACATGAAGCTCTCGGTTCGATTCCCCAGCACCACATATATGGAAAACGGCCAGAAGGGGCGCTGTGGCTCAAGTGGCAGAGTGCTAGCCTTGAGCGGGAAGAAGCCAGGGACAGTGCTCAGGCCCTGAGTCCAAGGCCCAGGACTGGCCAAAAAAAAAAAAAAAAAAGAACCATTTCTATGGATGACAAAACCAACCATATATAATCAGAGCTTTACAAATGGAAGGTAGCAACTGGAGGGCAGATGGCGCCATCACTATAGGGAGGCACCCGAACTCGCTCCAACTGAATAGTGAGCTGGAAACTCCAGCACCCAACACCCCATCAAGAATCCAGCAAACCCAACAACCAGAAGCAACAGAGAAACACAGGAAATGAAAAAGAACAAAAAAAAGAAGAGCCTATAACCTACACAGAGCTGGAAAATCTTCGGGGTACCCCCCCTCCCCCCCCACGCCAACCACGGCCCGAACAGGGCCAGGCTGGGAAAAGGGACCCCGCACTGGCAAACCAACAGCCAAAAAGTCACACCAGGAGCGCAGTGTCCAGATAGCAGGAGCTCCACAGACCCCAGACGGAGTGCAGACCAACCGAGACAGACGGCAGCAGCGAGGGACCGGAGGTGCGGGACTGAATGGCGGGGATCAGACTTAAGCAGCACGGGAACCCGCCGTGCAGATGGGGAGAGCCGAGACCGCCACCACCAAACAACCAATTGCCACACCCCAGCCCCCCAGCCCCCCAAAACCCACAGCAGTGCGGGACACACACACAAGCCAGGACCAGTAAAGTTACCCATAACCCCCCCCCTCCAAAGGGGAGACCAGCTTAGCAGAGACCCAAAACCTATAAAGAAGCTAGAGCTCCCTCCCTCCCCCTCCCTACCCTGAGGGAACAAAGCAGCCCCATATCTGGCAGCACTAGGACCCTACAGCCTCTGGAGGACACTGGAACTAGCAGAGGCGGAGCAGCACCCAACAAGGGGACTGGGAAACACCCTAGTCAGATATCCCCCCCCCCCCCCCCCGCCAAAGCCCCAGCAGAGGAGCCTGAACCTGGCCGCACCTGCCTTGCCCCTCCCCAGCAGGGGCCCGGGGACTGGTAGGCATGGGAAGCCCCACCTGAGGTGCCTGGATCTCGAGGACTTTTTGAACAGCAATCACAGGCTCGCTGGTGAGCAATACCAGCACAGCAGGGACACCTGGGCCCGAACACACGCCCCCCTGACAGCGGAGGTGCAGAGAGTCTGTGGGCACCAACCCGCGCCCGAACACTTGATCCTGCTGGGGCCCACGCATACCGCCCCCCACAGCAAACTCACGAGAGGGCACAAGCACCCTCCAGCAACTCGGGGCAGCACGTCCCCAAAGGAAGCACTAGAGTGCACATGCACGTGCCCCCCAGAGGGCCAGCGTGGGCCAGCGTGCTAGCCCTCCAGCAGGAGGATCTCTTGCCCAAACCCCCGCAGAAGTGCACAAGCAGGCAAGCTGCCCCCTCAGCAGCAACACCCGCTCTGATAGGCACACTCCACACAGGAGGGCAGGGCCCCCCAGTGGCAGCGCCCGCTCTGATAGGCACACTCTGCACAGGTGGGCAGGGGCCCCCAGCGACAGCACCCGCTCTGAGAGGCACATTCCGCACAGGTGGGCGGGCCGCCCCTCAACAGCAACACCTGCTCCAACAGGAGCAATCCACACAGGTGGGCGAGCCACCCCTCAGCGGCAAATCTCAATCTGAGAGGTGAGCTCCTCTGACCAAGGTACTGAGTGGAAAAAAGAACCAAAGAAGAGAAAAGCCTCCACACCACGCTGAATCAGTGACCAGCAAACCCCCACCAGGGGCAGGCTAGGGTCAGCACAACGCAGCGGCAGGACACTATCCTGCAGAGAAAGACACAGAACCTACCCACCCCCAAGTGCAGGGAGGGTGACCACCCCAGCAACAACCGAGACGGTCATGCTCACCCATTGGGCAGTAAGGTTCAACAGCCAAACTCAAACCCAGTGCCCGGACACAAACAAGTCTCCCACTGACAGACCAGCGGGAACCAGCACAAAACCAACCCAAGGAAGCCACCTATAGATGCCCAGATGTGCAAATCACAAAGAAATATTACAAATTTCATGAAAGGGCAGCCAACTCGCCAGCTCCAAAAAGCAGTATGACCGAAGAGGAGATGGAGAATAAAAAAACAACTGAGGCTATGATAGCAGAAATGATGGAAAGCCTCAGGAACAAAATCAGAAAACATGGAAGTCTCGAAGGACCTTCAGGAAACCAAGAAAGGAAGCAAAAATGGATACAGTACAAACCTCCGTTAAAGAGGACCTTAACATCCTGAGAAGCAAAATGCACGAAAAAATAGATTTAAAATACAACTCTTTAAAGGAAGAAATTTCCATGATCAGAGCTGATCCGGCAACCATAAATAGCTGCCTAACATCCATAAACTCCACACTTGAATCCGCAGCACAAAGAATTGACCATATTGAATCCAGAATCTCTCTCTTGGACGATGATGCAGCTAATAAGGACCAGAAAATTACCACACTCCAAGAAACGGTAAAGCTCCAGGGCAGACTAATCCAGGAGCTAGTAGACAAAGACAAGAGATATAATCTGCACATAATTGGAATAGAAGAAGGAGCGAATACCAGAGCAGAGGGCTTCAACATATTTTCAATAAAGTGATTGCAGAAAACTTCCTCAATCTCACAAGGGACCACACCCAGGTAACCGAAGCCTATAGGATGCCTGGCAGACCAGACCCTAGAAAATCCTCGCCCAGGCACATAATAATCAAGACTCAGATCTCAAGATTAAAGAGCAAATTTTGAATGCAGCCAAAGCGAAGAAAGAAATTTATTACAATGGGAAAAGGATCCGAATAACAGCAGACCTCTCTACACAAACCTACCATGCACAAAGAGAGTGGAAGAACACCATCCAAGTCCTACAGGCCAACAATTGGCAACCCAGAATTACATATCCAGCGAAACTAGCATTCATATTCGAAGGAAAAACCACACCTTTCCATGGCAAAGAGGATTTAAAGGAGTATGTGAATAAAAAACCAGTCCTACAGCGAATTCTGAGGGGAACCCCACCCAACAGAAATTGTACAGGACACACAGACAGAAACAGAAACTACAATAGCCAGAGCCCAACAGAAAGAGCAGCTCACTAAAGACAAGAAAAAAAAAGAAAAAAAACAAAACAAAACAGAGGAAAAACAGCCTAACAAGAAAATGGAAGGGGAAAAAACACTCTTATCCTTGATCTCTTTGAATATAAACGGTATAAACTCTCCGACAAAGAGGATCAGACTGGCAGAGTCGATCTGCAAACAAAAAGTTGCCATCTGTTGTCTACAAGAGCCCCACCTTACAGCAAGGGACAAAAACAGGCTCCGAATGAAAGGATGGAGCAAGATCTTCCAAGCGAACGCACCTACCAAAATGGCAGGAGTAGCCATCCTGATCACAGACAAGCTGGACGTCTCATTAAAATCAACACAAAAAGACAAAGAAGGACACTACATTTTAATACAAGGAAAAATACAGAATCAAGACATCACGGTGATAAATGTATACTCATCGAACAAAAGAGGCCCTACATATGTCAAGCAAATTCTCACAGAACTACAGAACAAGATAGACCCAAACACAATTATAGTGGGTGACATTAATGCCCCATTCTCACCAAGAGACAGATCCAACACCCAGAGGATTAGCAAGGGAGCTGAGGACCTAAGTAACACCATATCCCAAATGGATCTGACAGATCTATACAGAATCTTCCACCCTACAGAGACCCAATACAACTTCTTCTCAGCAGCCCATGGATCATACTGCAAAATAGACCATGTCATAGCCCACACAAAGAACCTCAGCAAATACAAAAGTATTGATGTCATCCCATGTATTATATCTGAACACAGTGGAATAAAGGTAACCCTCAATAACAATGGTTACCACATAGGCTATACACATTCTTGGAGGCTAAACCTCACACTGCTATCCAACACATGGGCCACAGACCAAATTAAAGATGAAATTAACGAATTCATAAGCCACAATGACAATGAAAATACAGCACAAAGAAACCTATGGGACACAGCTAAGGCAGTACTGAGGGGCAAGATCATTGCCCTCAGCACTCACATTAAAAGAATGGAAGCAGAGCAGGTAAATGACCTCATGATGAAACTAAAACAACTGGAGAAACAAGAAATGATCAAATCCAAAATGACTAGGAGGAGAGAGATCACAAAGATTAAAGAAGAGATAAATCTGATTGAAAACAGAAAGAGCATTCAACAAATAAATAAGACTTAAAGCTGGTTCTTTGAGAAAATAAATAAAATTGACAGACTCCTCGCAAGACTTACAAAAAACAAGAAGAGACTCATATATGTAAAATCAGGGACTCCACTAGAAAAATTACAACAAATACACATGATATTCAAACAATCATAAGGAGCTATTTCCAGAACCTCTATTCAGTAAAAAACAATAATTTTAGAGGAATGGATCAATTCTTAGAGAAGTATAAACTGCCCAAACTGAACCAAGAAGAAATAAATCAACTAAATAAACCAAGAACTTACAGTGAGATACAGGAGGTAATCAAGAACCTCCCAACAGGGAGAGAAAGATGGTGCCGACAGAATAGGGAGGCACCCTGACTCGCCCCAACTGAATAGCGAGCTGGGAACTCCAACACCCAATACCCCATCAAGAACCCAGCAAAACCAGCAGCCAGAAGCAGTGGAGAAATGCAGGAAAACAAAAAGGAGCAAAAAAGAAGAACCAAAAACCAACACGGAGCTGGAGAATCTCCGGGGCACCTCCCCCCCACCAGCTGACCCTGGCCGAAACAGGGCCAGGCTGGGAAAGGGGAACCCGGCGATCGGCAGACAGGCTGCCAGGAGCGCAAAATTCAGATAGCGGGAGACCCCACGGACACAAGGCAGGGTGCCGACCAAGACGCACACAAGCAGCGACGAGAAGTTCGGGTCCACACCGGGTTCAGACAAGGGAACCCAGCGCGGCAGAAAGAGGCAACCGGGGAAGCCACCAGGACACTTCGCCAACCCCTGAAGGGCCAACGGCTGCACGGGACACACACACAAAGCAGCAACTGTGAGTCCCCCATTATCCCCTCTCCCAACGGGAGACCAGCTATCAGAGATCCAACAAAGAAGCTAGATCTCCCCCCCCTTCCCACCCCCGAGGGAACAAAGAACCCCCAAATCAGGCAGGGAGCTCCCATCAGGCTCTGGGAAGTCAGTTTAGCAGGGGAAGGGCGGAGCAGCCCCAAGGCCCCACAGGTTCCTGAACTGGCAGAACCGGCCCCGCCCCCTTCCCAACAGGGGCCCGGGACCCGAGGCGTCTGGACCTCGCAGAATCTTACAACTAAAATCACAGGCGCTGGTGGGCAATACCAGCCCAGCAGGGTCACCTGAGCCTGATCACATCCCCGCCTCGCAGCGGAGGCGAGGTCTGAGGGTGCCAAGCCACACTCGGACAGTCGATCCCACTGGGCCCCACACATACCACCCCCCCCCCAACGGACTCACAGGAGGGCGCAAGCACAACCCAACAACCCAGGGCTCGCTCTGGGAGGCAGATCCGGCTAAAGTGCCTGTTGTAGTGCACGCACAGCGCACAGGAGGGCGGGGCCCCCGGCGACAGCGCCCGCTCTGGTAGGCGTACCCTGCAATGGTGGGCGGGGCCACAGCGACATCACCTGCTGCCGTAGACACACCTACACAGAAGGGAGGGAAGACTTACACAGATCTCCAGATGCGCAAATCACAAAGAAACATAACTCAGTTCATCAAAGGGCAAGCCAACTCGCCAGCTCCAAAAAGCAGCATGACTGAAGAGGAGATGGAGACTAAAAAAGCAAATGAGGCCATGTTAACAGGACTGATCGAAAGCGTCAGAAATGAAATCAGAAAACAATTCCAGGAGTTTAGAGCGGAAATCTGGAAGGACACTCAGGAAGCCAAGAAAGAAATGGAAGCAAAAATGGATACAATGCAAGCTGCCTTTAAAGAAAATCTCCACATCCTGAGAATTGAAATGCACGAAAAAATAGATTTAAAATACAACTCTTTAAAGGAAGAAATTTCCATGATCAGAGCTGATATGACAACCATAAATAGCTCTCTGACATCCATAAACTCTGCAATTGAAACCATAACACAAAGAGTGGACCATATAGAATCCAGAATCTCTCACCTGGAAGATGAAGCAGCTGACAACAACCAGAAAATGACCACACTCCAAGAAAAGGTGAAGCTTCAGGGAAGACTAATCCAGGAACTAATGGACAAAGACAAGAGATATAATCTGCGCATAATTGGAAAAGAAGGAGGAGCCGAATACCAGAACAGAGGGCTTAATCATGTTCTCAATAAAGTTATTGCAGAAAACTTCCCCAATCTCACAGGGGACCCCATCCAGGTAACCGAAGCCTATAGGACACCTGGCAGGCCAGACCCTAGGAAAGCCACCCCAAGGCACATAATATTCAAAACTACAGACCTCAAGATTAAAGAGCAAATTCTGAATTCAGCCAAAGCGAAGAAGGAAACTTTCTTCAATGGGAAGAGGATTCGAATAACATCCGACTTATGCACACAAACTTACCAAGCTCGAAGTGAGTGGAAGAACACCATCCAAGTACTTCAGAATAACAATTTACAACCTCGGATCAAATATCCAGCGAAATTGGAGTTCACATTCGAGGGGAAAACCAGATCTTTCCACAGCAAAGAGGAGATAAAGGAGTATGTGAATAAAAAACCAGCCCTACAGCGAATATTAAGAGGGGAACCCCACCCAACAGAGATCGTAAAAGACACACAGACAGAATCAGAAAGAAACTTCAAAAGCCAAAGTCCAGCAGAAAGACCAGCTCACTAAAGACAAGAAAAAAAAAAGAGGAAAAAACAGCCCAACAAGAAAATGGAAGGAGAAAAAAACCCTTATCCTTGATCTCTTTAAATATAAATGGTTTAAACTCCCTGATAAAGAGGAGCAGACTGGCAGAATGGATTCGCAAACAAAAAGTTGACATCTGCTGTCTACAAGAGACCCACCTTACAGCAAGGGACAAAAACAGGCTTCGAATGAAAGGATGGAGCAAGATCTACCAAGCAAATGCACCCACCAAAACGGCAGGTGTAGCCATTCTGATCTCAGACAAGCTGGACTCCTCATTAAAGTCAACTCAAAAAGACAAAGAAGGACACTACATATTAATACAAGGAAAAATCCAGAATCAAGAAATCACGGTGATAAATGTATACTCACCGAACAAAAGAGGCCCTACATATGTCAAGCAAATTCTCACAGAATTACAGAGCAAGATAGACGCAAACACAATCATAGTGGGTGACTTTAATACTCCTCTCTCTCCAAGAGACAGATCCAACACCCAGAGGATTAGTAAGGGAGCTGAGGACCTAAATAACACCATTTCCCAAATGGATCTATCAGACCTATATAGAACCTTCCAACCTACAGAGACCCAATACACCTTCTTTTCAGCAGCCCATGGATCATATTCCAAAATAGACCACGTCATAGCCCACACAAAGAACCTCAGCAAATACAAAAGTATTGACATCATCCCATGTATTATATCTGATCACAGTGGATTAAAGGTAACCCTCAACAAAAAAAGGATACCACAGTGGCTATACACACTCTTGGAGGCTAAACCTCACACTGCTATCCAACACTTGGGCCACAGACCAAATTAAAGATGAAATCAACGAATTCATAAGCCACAATGACAAAGAAAACACATCACAAAGAAACCTATGGGACACAGCTAAGGCAGTACTGAGGGGCAAGATCATTGCACTCAGCACCCACATTAAAAGAATGGAAGCAGAGCAGGTAAATGACCTCATGATGAAACTAAAACAACTGGAGAAACAAGAAATGACAGAATCTAAAATGACTAGGAGGGGAGAGATCACTAAGATTAAAGAAGAGATAAATCTGATTGAAAATAGAAAGACCATTCAACAAATAAATAAGAATAAAAGCTGGTTCTTTGAGAAAATAAACAAAATTGATAGACCCCTTGCAAGACTTACAAAAAAAAAGAAGAGAAGAGACTCATATACGTAAAATCAGGGACTCCACCGGAAAAATTACAACAAGTACACACGATATTCAAACAATCATAAGGAGCTATTTCCAAAACCTCTACTCAGCAAAAAACAATAATTTTACAGAAATGGATCAATTCTTAGAGAAGTACAAACTGCCCAAACTGAACCAAGAAGAAATAAATCAACTAAATAAACCAATAACTTACGGTGAGATACAGGAGGTAATCAAGAACCTCCCTACTAAGAAAAGCCCAGGCTCAGATGGATTCACCAACGAATTCTACAAAACCTTTAGTGAGGAGCTAATACCAATACTCCTCAAACTCTTCCGCGAAATAGAAACAGAGGGAGAAATCCTAAACTCATTCTACGAAGCTAATATCATACTCATTCCCAAACCAGGCAAAGATCCAACAAAAAAAGAGAACTACAGACCAATATCACTAATGAACACAGACGCAAAGCTCCTCAATAAAATATTAGCTAACAGGATCCAGAAACTGATCAAGAAAATCATACATCATGACCAAGTAGGCTTCATCCCTCAGTCACAAGGATGGTTCAACATCCGTAAATCAATCAACGTAATTCACCACATAAACAGATCTAAAATTAAGAATTACATTGTTATCTCAGTCGATGCCCAAAAAGCCTTTGACAAAATACAACATCCATACCTATTAAAAGCTTTGGAGAGAACAGGAATAGATGGAACATTCCTCAAAACAATAAAAGCCATATACAACAGACCAACTGCTAATATCATATTAAATGGAGAGAAACTTAAATCATTCCCCCTAAACTCAGGAACAAGACAAGGATGCCCACTCTCCCCACTTCTTTTCAGTATAGTGCTGGAATCCCTAGCCATAGCAATAAGGCAAGAGGAGGACATCAAAGGGATCCACATCGGCAAGGAAGAAATCAAGTTATCCCTATTCGCAGACGACATGATCTTATATCTGAAGGACCCAAAAACTTAGTACCCAAACTCCTACACCTAATAAACCATTTTGGCAAAGTAGCAGGATACAAAATCAATCCACAAATGTCAGCAGCTTTTCTGTACACCAACAATATACAAACAGAAAAGGAAATTATGGATACAATTCCATTTACGGTAGCCAAAAAAAAGAATAAAGCACCTGGGAATCAACTTAACCAAGGACGTGATGGACCTATTTAATGAAAAATATAAAAATCTAATAAGGGAAATCAAAGAAGACACAAGGAGATGGAAAGACTTCCCATGCTCATGGGTAGGCAGAATCAATATAGTAAAAATGGCCATATTGCCCAAATTGTTATACAAATTCAATGCAATACCTATCAAAATCCCAGCTATATTCTTCACTGAAATAGAGAAAGCAACCCATAAATTCATATGGAACAGCAAAAGACCTAGAATAGCCAAAGCAACTCTAGGCAAAAAAAGCAGTGCAGGAGGTATCATAATACCAGACTTCAAGCTCTATTACAGGGCCATCACAACAAAAACAACCTGGTATTGGTATAAAAACAGATCAGAAGACCAATGGATTAGAAGTGAAGATCCAGAAATAAAACCGCACTCTTACAGTCAGCTGATGTTCAACAAAGGAGCTAAAGACATACAATGGAATAAACAGAGCCTCTTCAACTACTGGTGCTGGGAGAACTGGGCAACCATATGCAGAAAACTCAAAGTAGACCCAAGCCTATCACCATGCACCAAGATCAACTCAAAATGGATCAAGGACCTCAACATCAGACCTGAATCCTTGAAACTACTGAAGGACAGAGTAGGAAAGATGCTAGAACTTATAGGCACAGGAAGAAACTTCCTGAATATAGTCCCAGGGGCACAACAAATAGGGGAGAGACTCGACAAATGGGACTACTACAAATTAAAAAGTTTCTGCACAGCTAAGGACATAGCCACCAAACTAGAAAGATAGCCAACCATATGGGAAAGGATCTTTACCAGCACAGCAACAGACAAAGGCCTAATATCTGTCATCTACAGAGAACTCAAAAAACTAAGCCCCTCCAAGCCCAGTAAACCAATTAGGAAATGGGCAAAGGAGCTAAAGAGAGACTTCCCAAGAGAAGAAATAAAAATGGCAAAGAAACATATGAGGAAATGTTCAACATCCTTGGCAGTAAAGGAAATGCAAATAAAAACAACCCTGAGATACCACCTCACCCCAGGTAGAATGGCCTATACTCTGAACTCAGGCAACAACAAATGCTGGAGGGGGTGCGGGTGGGGGGAAAGAGGAACCCTTCTCCATTGTTGGTGGGAGTGCAAATTAGTACAACCACTATGGAGAACAGTATGGAGGTTTCTCAAAAAGCTCAACATAGACCTACCCTATGACTCAGCCATACCATTCCTAGGCATCTACCCTAAACAGCAAGTCCCAAGATATCAAAAAGACATTTGTACTTCCATGTTTATCGCGGCACAATTCACAATAGCCAAAATATGGAAACAACTCAGATGCCCCTCCACAGATGAATGGATCCAAAAAATATGGTACCTATTCACAATGGAATACTACATAGCAATTAGGAATGGTGAAATATTGTTATTCGCAGGGAAATTTTGGTCAGAACTTGAACAAATAATGTTGAGCGAGACAAGCCTACAACACAGAAAACAAAGGGGCATGATCTCCCTGATATATGACTGTTAACAAAGGGAGACGGAGAGACAGTAGAGACCAGGTATGTGAAACCAAAAACTGTTTGTTAAATGGTATTTCCCACAGGATTGGGGCAGCAACCCAACAGTATGTAACTAAAACCAAACAACTACTCAACATATAAAGGTCAAAAATCAACCTCTCAGTGGAATACAATAGCTCAAAAGCTATGTATTTACATTCATATAAGACTACTGTCAACATATTGTCTAATATCGACATTACATTTAAAGCCCTAGGCTAATTTTCTTTGGTGTAGGCCACGTGGCTACTTTATATGTTCTTTGTACATTTTGTATTGTATATATGTCTACCTGACCTAGGAAAGGGAAAGAAAAACAGGGTGTAAGATATCACAAGAAATGTACACACTACCCTACTATGTAACTGTACCCCTTGTGCACAACACCTTGTCAAAATTTTTTGTTTAATTAATAAATAAATTATTTTTAAAAAGACACTAACAATTAAAAAATCTAGGGGTTTGGCTCAACATAGTGCACACCTGCAATCCCAGCGCTTCGAGGCCAGCCTTTTTACAAAACAAATAATAAAGAAAACAAGTAAAAACAAATAAAAGATGAAAAATCAAGCCCACTCACTTGACAAGGAAAAAAATAGTAAACTGTGATTTGACATAACCTTTGTCATAATGAAAAAAAATTTTAAGTAAAAAAACAAAACAAAACAAAAAAAACAAATGGAAGGTAGCATATGTTCCAGACATGATATTGATGAAATCAACCTTGATTCTAACATAAAGATAGACTTCAACACAGCTGCTTCTGAGATATTTGGGGACACTTCTGAGTCCCTGCCATCACTCATAGAAGATTTAAAACTTAATTCTAAAATTTTGCTTTTCACTAAGATGTCTCCTCTAATAAACTTTCCAGGTTTATACCTAGACTCTAGGTCTTAATTCTTTCACCAAAGGAGAAGACTTTTATAAAGTGAGGTAGGGGTGTGTGTGTGTGTGTGTGTGTGTGTGTGTGTGTGTATACTCAATCCTTTCACATTTTTGGATTACTGGTCCTTTACTAGACTTGTGTGTGGCCCTCGTTATTAAGGAAAAATTGAAAAACTTATGTGTGAGTGGTAGAGGGAGGTGAGTCATTTAGCAAATGAGGATTTATTTAAGTACTGTTATCTGCAGTAAAGGAAGCAGTTAGGAGTCACCATTTCAGAATAGCAGTGGAAGAATTTAAAGTGAGACATTTCCCAGTATTGAGGTTGTTTTCCTTGGTAATCCATTAACATTGTGGGTGGAGAAGTACTGGGGGCCACTGCAAAAAATAAACAAGGGAAAGGGAACAACTTTCATTTCTAGAGGATTTCCTGCATTACCTAATGGGAACAGCGGCTTCCACGTTGTTTCTGTTCTCCTATGGTTTGAGAAGCTCTTAAGTGCTTGCTATACGATGAACAAATAGACAAGAGAATAGACAAAAGAACCCTTCACTTGGAGAATTTATCTTCTGGTTTAGTTCATCAACCTGAGACAAATGTTCAATTACTCAACTTTCTCAATTTCATTAATAGTTATCAAAAGTAAGCCTTGGACAAAGATTCAAACGGGTGGTGAGGCCTTAAGAAGAGTCATCTTGGGGGAAGAGGGGAATGAGGGATGAGGTAACAAACAGTACAAGAAATGTGTCCAATGCCTAATGTATGAAACTGTAACCTCTCTGTAATTCAGTTTGATAATAAAATATATATATATTTAAAAAGATAAGAAAAAAATAAAAAAATCTGCAGTTGAAGCTATGTTGCTACTTCTATTTTGGCAAAAATTTAGCAATATACAGAATGATGATTTCAAGCAATTATTGGCTGAAACTTGACCCTTAGCAAACTATATACTTTAATGTTACTTAGGTATAAGAAATCACTAAAGACATACTGTGATTTAAATATACATGAGAGGAGTGAAAAAACAAAAAGAATAAAAAAGAAATGACAAAAAAAGAAGAATCATCTTTAATCTGTGATGACAACTTCATTTAATTTTAAAATACTTTATTTTAAAAATTCAAAAGTATAAATCCATAAGACAGGTTCTGATCTGAAGCTTGACTGCATGATTTAACAGTCCGTACTTCTACCTTTTATCCCGAAGATAGGATCTTTAGGAAGGGAAGTACTGGGATTTTTACCCCTCCCCCCCCCACTAAGATGGGTCCCTGTTCCTGCTGAAAACACACCCTGTTCAGATGGGCATTTTACAGAACTGGGAGAAAGTCAATTTCTCCAGCCTTCTAAAGAGCATTTCTATTCGTACTGGCGGTGATTCACCATCTTCTCTTCCAGATGATGTAGGTTTTAGAATCTCCCCATCGCCCAAGAGAGGGAGTCGGGGGCTGTGGAGTGGGCCAGCCCTTAGGGAGGTGGCACTGGCACTTGACAAACACTTGAGGAAACAGCAGTACGGGTGGCAGGGCTGGGGGAACGGGGCGAACTCCAGTCCTCGGGTCAACCGCGGCGGGGAAGGAGGGTGCGCCGCCGCCCTGACCCCACCCAAGTGCGGGTGGGGAGAGTACCTGGCCTCAGTGCTGGGAGTCGCTAAACCCCTGGCTGAGTGGGCTCCTGGCTCCCCTGCAGGAAAAGGGCCAGCAGGGCATGCACGATAGGAGGAAAACGCCCGGCTCCCCGCAACGCCCAAGCTTTCTGCAGAGCCACCTCGGCCCTCCTCACCGGGCTGAGTGAGACAACCCGAATCACCACCCAGATCGCCATCCGCTCCCCCGCGCCCTCCACCCGCTCCCTACCGCCCCACACCCGCGCTCCTCCGCGCCCCGAACGCAAACGCCGTGGCGCACGGAGCCTGCGCAAGTCACCGAGAAAATTAGGCTGCCCTTTTCCAGGGCGATAATCGAATTAGCCTCAAATTAAACGTGAAATTGGCCCTGGCTGGCGGTGGGGACAAAATCCCCATTGTCCCCTTTTCTCTTTTTTCTTTTTGGCAGGGGCGGCGACCGCAGAGGAGCCCATCCCGCCCAGGGCTGGAAGCCCTGGCTCGAGGCTGGGCCCGAGCTTGGGAGAGCGGGGACGCGCCCAGGGATCGGCTGTCCCAGCTGAACCGGCGCTGGGTGGGCGGCTGCGGGGCTGCGCGCGGCGGCAGAGGGCGGGCGAGGAGGGGGAACCGCGCGGGGCGGAGGGGAGGAGAGGACTGTGCGGGAGAGCGGGGGTGCGCGCGCCCGCAGCCCAGCCCGCGCGCTCGCGCCCTCTCCCCGCCCCTCGCCCCCTCCCGGCCCGCTTTCTCCTCCCCTGCTCCGTGCTCCCCCGCCCCCCGCGCCCGCCCAGCCCCCGGAATCAGTGCAGCTGTTGCCGAGCAGGCTGCGGATTCCTCCAGTCCCTCCCTCAGCCGCCTCTCCACCCGGAGCGAGCGCGCAGTACCGCGCGGCAGCGCCCACTGGTCCCGTCCTGTGAGCCCCGGCCCCAGCCGCGGACAGCCCCGCGGAGTCGCGTCCCGGCCCGCCCGCCCGGCCGCCGAGGAGCGGGAGGAGGACGGGACCCCGGCGCCCCCACCCCGTCCCTGGAGGTAGGTAGGCGGCGGGTCTGGGGGACTGGGCGGGGGGGGGGGGGGGGACGAGGCAGGAAGATGCCAACTCACTGGGGCTGCCTCCCGGGCGGGCTCCGCGGCGGCGGGGGAGGGGCGCGAGCCTGAGGCCGGGGGACGCGGCCGCCCTGCGCCCGGGGGAGAGGCGTGGGGGCGGGGAGATTGCAGAGCCCGGGCGGGGCGGCGCGGTGCGGGGAGCCCAGGGCTCCAGGGCTAATTTATAACGATCGGAGTGACGCGGGTCGTGGGGCGGCGGGCTCCGCAGTGAGGTTGCAGACCCGCCGCGCGCTCCCTGCCTCCTCCCGGGCCTCATCTGCCCTCCGAGCGGGCGCTGCGGCAGCCCTCGGCGCGGGGGTGGTGCGGGGTAGGCGGCCGTGCGGGGGTCTTTCCAGGTCTCCACCAAGCCGGGCTCGGCGGGCGGGGAGCGGGGGTGGCGTTGACAGGGCCCGGCTCTGCGCCTAACGGTACCGGGGATGCGGCCAGGCGTGGTCCGGGCTGCACCGCGCTGCAGCTGAGCCGGAGGCGGTGGCCGCGAGCCTCCCCTCCCGCTTCCCGCCCGGTCCTCGCGCTCGCCCCCCACCCCCCTGCGGGTGCCCGCCCGCTGCTGTCCCCACTCTCCCCGGGCTGGGCGTGAGCCGCCCCGGGGCGCCCAGCTGCCGCCGCGCCTGCCCGCTCACCCCTCGGCTTCGGCCGGACACCCAGCCTTCAACAGGTTCGTGCCAGCGCGTGGACACCCGGGGCCAGCTGCGGGGAGGGGGGCTCACCCCGGACACCACGCCCGCGGCCAGGGGGGGGGCAGCCTTCTCTTTGTTTTTTGTTTTTTGTTTTTTTTTTTTTTTGTGGCCGGGAAGGTGCCAGGTGCTGCCCTTCGACGGGGTGGGGACAGAGGTCGGTCCCACACCTTCGGCCATTATTTTTATATTTTTTACATCTCACAGCCCAGCCCGACGGTGAGGAGCGAACGCCGGGGGAGGGGGGGGGGCGCCATCGGAGGAGAAAAATGGATTCCCTGGTTTATTTGGGCGGGGATGTGCGTTTTTGGCAAGATGGATGGCTCGCGATGCCCTCGCCGTGATGCAGCACAATGCAGCAGCCTGCCCCGGTCCTCGCTGGCGGGGCTTGGCACGGACGCCCGGCGCCTGCGGGCCCCCGCGCTGCCCCACCCAGGCCCGGGGCTGCCCTTGGCCCGCGCCAGGAGCAGCGTCCACCGTGTCGCGCTGCTCTGGCTGGACGTGGCCTGGGGAGGACCGGGTCACCTGGGTGTGAGCAGCGGGGAGTCTTCTCTTTTAGGGCGACCACTCCTTTCTGCTCCAGTTGTGGGCTTGTGCGGGGCGCAGAGGAGTCCGCCCTTCAGCACCAATGCAGGCCGAAGCTCAGGGCCTGCAGATGCTGCGCCAGCCAGATTGCCCACCAGGGGACTCGAACCCTAGGGAGGGGCGGCAGAGGGACTTGGTGGGGTGCGGGGCTGTGGTGCCATCAGCATGAGTGTGGAAAGCTTTTCTGTGCATCACCCATTAAGCTGCATCCCCAGCCCAGATATGCACTCATTTCATTTGTGAAAAGTTGGTGTTAATTAATTATTAGACTTTCACAGCTATAACATTACCTTGTCTTTCTTGGGTCAGTACTGAAAAGATTCAGTCCTATAGGAAACCATTTTTAATGTGACGAATGAATTTTAGTTCTGATGTTCCTGAGAAGATTCATATAAATGTTAGCCTTAAGTTGGATTGTCTTAAAGACATTTTGTGCTGTTGATGGGTAGTAACTGATTCTTAGAACCTGTTTTTGCTCTGTTCTTCACTCTTTTGCTTTTTCTGCAAGCCAAGTACTACTACATATTTGGGTTCTTCTATTGGGGATTGTTAGGCGAATGAGTGCTTGGTTGAAGGTAAATTGCTTTTCAGACTTCTGTTTATCCAGATAGTCAGGTCTCCAGTCATGACTGAGGGAGTATGAGGGCTGCAAAGCTGCATTTATGTATGTTTATATGGACTTTTTTGCATTTTTTTTTTTACAGCTGTACTGAGTAGGGGATTCACAAAGGCAGATCACTACGGCCTCTGTGGCTGATAACTGGTCAGAAGGAGTCATTTCCCAGTGTTATCTAAGTTTCCACTAGCACACAGGAAATATCCCTTTACAATGCCATTTCTGTATTTCACTCAGTGTGGGATGGCAGATGGAATATATTTCAAATGTCACTCCAGGCTCATGTAAAAAGTGTAGGTGAAAAGGGAAATTTCAGTATGCTAGCTGGAAGGGAAGGTCAGTGTTCTGAGCCAAGGGCGTGCCTGCTTTTATTTGTTTTAAATCTCTGATGAATCCCAGCTAGTGCGGAGTAGATCTGCTTGTCAATTGTGTGTGTGTGTGTGAGAGAGAGAGAGGAGATTTTGAGTTTCTCTAATAAAGGGTGGTTAAAATAGGGGAGCTTTTGGATTTGGATTTCACTGTTGTTCTGGGTGTATAAAGTTATGTTGTTAAAGATTTCTGGGAGTGTTGTTTGCATGGATTATCTAATCTTTTTGGATAGAAATATCCTATGTTGGTGTCAGAAGAGGTTTAGCTGTTCTTGCTTACAGACTAGGTGCAGAACTCTGTTGGGTTAAGCTTTTTGTAACTCTTCTGTTTCTTGAAAGACCAAAACCTTGAGTATAGGTGTCATCTCCCATTGTAGAGGCCTTCTGTGGGGAAGATCCTTAGTGAGATTACTAACAACCTCACTGTAGTAGCAAGTGAGAAGACATCCCTGAGCAGGGCTTGCCATTGACAGTTTGCTGGAAGAGTTTAATCATTTTGTCTAAATATATGAAAGTATGACTTGCCTCATGGAAGTACTGTTTTGACATGGAAGGATTTTACTACTAGTAGTAAACCTAGACATGTTGAGTATAAATCATTGGGATGTGGTTTTCTTTTTTATTTGAAATAATTATAAGGTTTTGATTTGAAGAGTTTGCTTGGTTTTGAGTCTTGGTTTTGCTGTGTTGCTTGGGCTGGTTTCAAATTTAAAAGGTTCAAGTCACCCTTCTACCTCAGCCTGATGACTACAGGCTCCCACCACCATACCTGGCTAAGATGTAATCAGGCTTTATTTATTGTTCTGTGGATTTCCCTATGGTAACTCTGCTTTTTCTCTTTGCTAGATTATTGAGAATGCATCCTTCCATAAGGAAAGAGCTAATTAATGCCCTTCCTAGAAGAGCTACTTCTGTGGTTCTGTGAAATTTCTCTTGTAAGGTTACATAGTCTTCAGGTTTTCTGGAAGCACTTTGTGTTTGTAAAGACCTTCTTTAGGTACTCTGATTTCCTTGCTGTGCTGTAGTCAAATATATGTAGTGTAGAATTCTCATCATCTTGTTACCTTGATGAATAAAATTAAGGTATTCCAGTTACATTCACTCATATTTCTATTTTTAAGAATCTCTGGAGAAGGTATTTTGATACTGTCCCTTGCTATCCCAGTGAAGTTCATGGACCACCAACATTAGAATCCTTTGAGAATTTGTTAGAGAATCTTGAACCCCACTCCACACTTTCTAGGTAGTCTCTACACTTTAATAAGACCCCTAAGTGATGTGCATGAAAGAAACTCTGCCCAGTCTCTGAGCTAAGGACCTCCAATGTCAAATGCTTTCTTCTTCTTCTTCTCCTTCTCCTTCTCCTCCTTTTTCTTCTCCTCCTCCTCCTCCTCCTCTTCCTCCTCCTCCTTCTTCTCCTTCTCCTTCTTCCTCCTCTTCTTCCTCCTCTTCCTCCTCCTCCTCTTCCTACTCCTCTTCCTCCTCCTTCACTTCCTCTTCCTCCTCCTCCTCTTCCTCTTCCTCCTCCTCCTTCTCTTTCTTCCCCTCCTCCTGTTCCTCTTTCTTTTTCTCCTTCTTCTTCTCTCTTCTGTCCATTTTTTCCCCTCATGTGTGCCAGTCTTGGGACTTGAAAACTCAGGATCTGGGTGCTGATCCTGAGCTTTTTTTTACTCAAGACTAGCACTCTACCACTTGAGCCACAGCTCAGTTTCCAAATGCTTCCTTCTTGTGTCTTCCTGTTTTTTCTTTTGATGAAGTAGTGGCACTGATTTTTATTTTCTCTTGAGTCACTCGTGATGGGAAAGAAGGTGATGTATTTACTGTTAATTAGTTAATACAGGATTATTTTTTATGAAGTTCCACTTTAATCTTGAGTTGGAAGAGTCCTGTTTATTGGTTTAGGTTGGTCAGTGTTTTGGGTTCTTTTCTAAAATGCCTATAAAGTTGAAAAACATTTTGACTCCCTTGAGGATAAGAAGACATTGACTTTAAGGCAGCAGATCTGGAGCCCAGGAAGCCAGATTTTGACCTCAGAGTCCTCTGCTTTCTCTGGCATCTTGTCCTGTCATTCTACTCCATTGTTTCCTTTTTCTGTTTCTCTTTTATTATTTTTTTTCCTTTCCTTTCTTTTCTTTTTGTGTACTTGTGCGTGTGCAGGGGCTTGGGGCTTGAGCTCAGGACATGGGCCCTGTCCCCAGCTTTTTTTGCTCAGGGTTAGTACTCTACTAGCCTAAGTTCTAGTCTCATTTTTCTTTCTTTTCTTTCGTGTGTGTGTGTGTGTGTGTGTGTGTGTGTGTGTGTGTGTGTTTAATTGGGGATACGAGTTTCATGGACTTTCCTGTGTGGGCTGGGTTTGAACTTTGATCTTCAAATCTCAGCCTTTTGAGTAGCTAGGATTACAGGTGTGAGCCACTGCCCCCTAGCAGTCCATTGTTTTCTTAGGGATTTTTTAAAATTAAATTATTAGTAGATACAAATAATTCTAAAATATATGCTAAAGACCCATAATCCAGTAGGTATTTAGGCAGCCACCACATAAGTTCAAAGAAGAGCCTTATTCTATATTCTGAGACCGTCTATCCAATTTGAATACTTTTCTTGCATTTTTAGATTAACATTACAATCCTATTCATCTATCTTATTGCTGTAGTGCATTCATTTTCACTGCTGTATGGTCTGCTACTACAGCCTATTCATTCATTTTACAAAGGCATTTTGATTGACTGCTATAAAAGAGCAGCATAAATGGTTCTCATCCTTGTTTCCTACGTTTGCTTGTGGGGATATGTACAGATTCTCTGTGAGGTAGAAAGTTTGCCGGATCATATGCATCACCAACGGTACTAGATAATGCCAAACAGTGGTTGTACTACTTGTCTTCCCATTAGCAGTGCATACATACATGTATTATTCATGTACCAAATTTCAGAATCTTATGCAATTGAAAGTTGTAAAATATTGTCTTCTGCTTTTTATTTGGGATTTTCCCAATAAAAAGAAATGAAGAATCTATTTATAGTACTAACCATTCGGATTTCTTTTGTGAAGTACCCATTCAGTCTTTAACCTGTTTTTCTTTTTGATTTTTTTTCATATTCATTTGTAAGAGTTCTGGCCAGCTATCCTTGGCTTAGTTACTCTCCAGACTGTAGTTTCTTCATCAAAAAAATCCAAGTAGTATTATTTGCTTCTTTATATAGTTGATGTGAGATAGCACTGGACAGTGTCAGGCCCAGAGTGGGCCTGCAGTTGGCTTTGGTTCTTTCCCTTTCTCTTGGGCATTCCTAATCAATATGAGCCACAAATCCCCATTGCTATGCTGTGCATAAAATACCTATTTATTTTTGTATCCTAGGAGCTAGTAAGCAGCTTATTTCTTAATTTCTACTTTTTTAAAGACTTATCAATGGATGTTATATATAAACACAGGGTATAATGGCAACATGCTGGGGGGAAAAACCTTCCATGAACATTTCTTCTTATCCAGTAAGCATTTATCCTACTGATGTTATCTCTTGTTTTCTAGTCTTGAGATTACTTGCAGTTTTATTTTTTAGTCTGGAAAATAATTGTAATTAGGCATGGATGTCTGTGTCTGTAATCATAGCTGTTCAGGAGGCTGAGATCTGATGATGATCTTGGTTCAAAGCAAGCCTAGATAAGAAAGTCTGTGAAACTTTTATCTTCATAAAGACAGAAGTGGAACTGTGGCTCAAGTGGTAGAGCACCAGTCTTGAGCAAAAAAGCTAATGGATAGTATCCAGGCACTATTAAGCTATGAAGCCCAACCTCAATATATGTATGTACCTATGGGTGTGAGTGCGCGCGCATGCGCGCGCGCACACACACACACACATTGATACATTCACTTTCCAGAATTTGAAGTTGTGGTATGGTGTGAGGTGGCTTGGAATTGGATAAGAATTAGGAATTAGGTCCTTCAGTCAAGGATTCCAGAACATATAGAATAGACTTTCTATACTGTGTGTGACTTGGGCAACTCATTAATCTTTTGGGCACAGATCTGATTTTATACAGCCATTGTGGAGGTCGAAATATGGTCCATCTCAGCACTGATTTCTGTTTATAGCAAACATTAATCCCTCTATCAACTGAACTAGAGATAGGGTCGCAGTAACGTCTTGACACAGTGTCCTAGTCAATAAGTGCTCACTGATCAAATCTGGCACTCAGTTTTTAAGATCCTATATACTTTCAATATTTGTGAGTAGAAGATATTTTAATAACATGACAATTTAGAATACAGTGAAACAGGAAGGAGTTAGGAGACCAACAAAGAGGTGAGCATGGAATCCAAAGGTAGCCAAGGTAACAGTAATGGTTAAGGGAATGAGAGGAAGAGGGAGTAGATGGAAAGAACATTGTCTAGGTCCAATCCTAAGCTGCCTGCCTATTTAATGCATAGAAGATGGACCCAGTAGATCAGGAACTAAGGTGATAAAGGTTTCAAGTTTCAATGATGACAAAGAGCATAGTCGGTGTGATGACAGAAGCAGACAAGTCAAAGGCATGAGTGGATACTTGGTTGGAAGGAGTTTTGCTTTACATGTTGAGTCAGAGGCTGCAGCTGAATCCTCAGTGGAAGTGGGAAAGTGGTCACGGCTGCCAGAATGTGATGGTGGCTTTAGGATTGCAGGGATCCTGAGTCTCTCCAGTTGCACAACTGGACACTTCGCACAGGTACTCAGTCTCCTTGGAAAAAGTTTTTAGACCTCTCTGATGCCTCAGAATACTGATAAACTGGTGGTAATGACAGTGCCCACCACATAGGACTTCATTCAAGCTAAGCGAGGTAATCCAGGACCCTTCAGGATAATATTAGAGATTATAAAGTGTGGGATTTTTGCTCAGTTTGTTTCATTTTTTGTTTTTGTTTTGCTGTCTTTCAAGGAAGTTGTTTCTTTTTCAGAAAGGATACATTCCAGCAAAAAATATTACTTAACTATTTCCAAGTTTAGTTTATCTTAAACTTGTCGAAGTAGTAAGAAAGGCAAACCTGGTTTAGTATATATTTACTTTTAAACAACCAAGAAAACTTTGAAACTCTAGTATCTGGGGGAGAAGATATAGGTAGTTTATAAAAGAACAAATCAAGGAAGACTAATTATTTTACATATTTTATGCTCATCAGTATATGAAGCACAAATTAAAAGAATGGATTAATTGCCTAAGAATGGTCTCTCAGCACTTGGCAATATATAAGATTGGGAGGAACTACTTTATTTTTTTTAATGCCACTCTTAGGGCTTGAACTCAAGGCCTGGGCTCTGTCTCTGTTTTTTTGCTCAGGGCTAGCGCTCTACCCCTAGAGCCACAATTCCACTTACGGATTTTTGCTGGGGTCTCACAGACTTTCCTGCCCAGGGTGGCTTTGAACCATGATCTTTAAATCTCAGCCTCTGAGTAGCTAGGATTTACAGGCTTGAGCGCAGCTGGGAGGAACTACTTTTAATGATAACCTTCCTTTTCTGTATGAAAAGAAATTCTTATGTAATGTTAAATGTTATAGATGTGGCATATAAGCCACCTACATGTCTTTGTTTTTGTTGTTCTTTCTCTTGTTTTTGTGACAGGATCTCACTGTGTAACCCAGGCTGCCATGAACTTGATTTGCTCCTGCTTCAGCCTCTTGAGTGCTGAGATTTTAGGCATGCACCACACCTGGGTATCATGTGTCTTTAAAATATTGTGTGTGTGTATATATGTGTGTGTGTGTGAGAGAGAGAGAGAGACAGAGAGACAGAGAGACAGAGATAGACAGAGACAAAATTTCCTGCCATGAAGGAACACAATGAGCTATTTTAAGACTTTTTAAATGAGGATTTTTATAGATAGTATTTTGAAGGTGAATCCCACCAAGGAGTCAAGTTGCTATACTTCCAGAACTGCTATGAACTTTAACCAAATGGTTGAAGAGAGTTTTAGGGGTTATGATATGAGATATGAAAGTAAGATTGTTGAGCGAGCATGTGTGAAGCACTGGGTTTGACCCTAATATTTATTTATTTAAATTGAAGTCAATTTTTATATACAAATGTGTAAGCTTAAATTATTTTTATTTATAAATGCATATAAAAAGAAGAGATGTTATAATTTCAAGATTGCTTTCAATTGACCCTTGTTTATAGACATCTTGATTTCATTATCATAAAGTCTCAACTATGGGAGTAATGGCTGAATGATGCATGGGATGTTTCTGCTCTAGAATCTTGAGTTTACTGCTAGCTCTTGTCTTTCATATACAAGCTCAAAACTACTAGTTGGGTAGTAAAACATATGCTGGATACATACTTACTCTAGTAGGATTTTTACCCACAGGATCAGCAAGAATGACATGTAGATTGGTATATAATAGATTTTATTCTTTTGCAGCATGTACATATTCAGCATGTAACTTATGCAATTAACTATGCTTATGCATAGTTAATTCATGATTTTATTAGCATTGGTTATTTCTAGGTGAGGGGAATGCAGGTTCCTACCTCTTCAACTTCTCTTTTTCTTCTCCACAGCATGAGAAATACTTATTTGTGCTCTTTATTTAAAATACCCTACACTTTAAGCCAGGCACTGGTGGCTCACTCCTGTAATCCGAGTTACTTAGGAGGCTGAGATCTGAGGATTGCAGTTCAAGGCCAGCCTGGGCTGGAAAATACATGAGACTCTCATCTCCAATTAACTACCAGAAAACCAGGAATGGTTCTGTGGCTCAAAGTGGTAGAGCACTAATCTTGAGCAAAATTGCTCAGGGATAGTGCCCAGACCCTGAGTTCAAGCCCCATGACCAACAGAAAACAAACAAAAATATCCTATACTTCAAAGCCAGACTCATGGGTCAGCTAAATACACTGTTGTTTAAATCCTTTTTCTATCAGAACTTAAAGAAAGGTAGTATTAATAAGGAATGGGTAATAACATTCGAGTTTCAAAGAGATTTTTCCATTCCTCATCTAAATGTGCATTTTGTTACGGATTTGGTACTTCCTTCTTTGCATGGAGAGTGGGAGAAGATCTAGGAACTGGGCCACAGGGATCTCTGACCAAGGTGAGTGCAAGAGGGCCTCCATTTCTAATGGCCACCACCTTTGATTCGATGAATTTCTTTTAGTTTCTCTGCCTCTGGGGTCGCTCTTTCAGAGATAATTTTTCTAGTGTGTTTACCTCAAGGCCAAATCTGAATGTTAAAAGGTTGCACTTTTTTCTGGAATATTCTTCACCAGATGTACAGAATATTGGGGTGGGCAAGGGGATTTTTAGTGGGGGAGGGCCCCTTTACCTATTTTCCTCTTATTTATTTAAATGGAAGGCAAATCTAGACTCCTCCTTGAAATAATATGTGTTTGGTTTTCTCTGGTGTTCATTTTCAACCTGAGCATTTGGCGAGATTTTATTGTGAATTATAGAAATATTCAAACTTAAAATATACATGTACTACTTTGTCTGCTAATTTACACAGTATATATAGGTTTGTTTTCTGAATAATAGAATACCCTCATAAAGACATGGAGTAGCATAAAACCATTATAATAAAAATAGAAAAAGTGTTAAAATATTTTTATTATCAAAGTAATGATATTTACTGTTTACTGTAGATCATGTGGAAAATAAAGGCAAATGCAAAAAGGAAAATTTAAACCACTTGGTTTTCCACTACCCCAGAAATGTAGTCACATTTTGGTGTTTATCCTATAGGCCTTTTTCCCTCTGTACATATTTCCTATCTCACCAATCTGTAACAAGGTGTAGGGTTTTGGCTATAATCACACAATGTTTATTACTCTTCTAGTTTATACATGTAGCATGGCAAAACATGAAGCTTGATTATAGGTCATAGCCAGAGCTGTCCATGAACACTGTCTGATGTCTGCAGCTATTTTAGTAGTGATATTTAAGAAAAATAATGAAGAAATAAAGAATCCAAAGTTTGTTTATTATAGACATTTCTCTGAATTAATTTTTTTTGCAATGGAAAAATACCAGAAATCAAGTTCTCATTAGATAATGTGTGCTTTCTGTTGTGTTTTGAAAGGAGCTCCCATCAGAGTCACATTAATTCCCTTGAGAGATGGCTCCATGTACTTTGGGACAGCATCTGATTTTATTTTTTACCTTTAGATTTTAGTGTCTTTGAAACAGCTTACCCCATAATGTGTCACAAATGGAATGGACTGATTGTAATCTTGTTTTTGTTTTTTTTTTCCCCCTGTAATCAGTTTTACTGAGCTGGGTTTGGGTATAGCTGTTGATTTTTTTTTTTTTTTTTGCCAGTCCTGGGCCTTGGACTCAGGGCCTGAGCACTGTTCCTGGCTTCTTTTTGCTCAAGGTTAGCACTCTGCCACTTGGGCCACAGCACCACTTCTGTCCATTTTCTGTATATGTGGTGCTGGGGAATTGAACCCAGGGCTTCATGTATACAAGACAAGCACTCTTGCCACTAGGCCATATTCCCAGCCCTGGGTATAGCTGTTGAAAGCATAGATTCAATTTTGGCTTTCTAAGGGTCTTAATGTTAATTGAGTTCTTTAAAATTCTCTCTTTGGATATAGGATCTGTTTAAAGGAGAAAAAGTGCAATATACATGCTTGATTATGCAAGTCATTTCTCTTATCTTTGGGACATTTCTCTTATCCAGGACCCACTAGCTGACTCCTCTTCATTGCCTCAGTTCTAACTTGGCCCCTTTCTGAGGCAGGCACTAAAATGACTTCTCCATATGCTGAGGGAAAAGGGATTGTGAAGAGGACAGAAATAACCCTTTGATTGGAAGAGAAAGTAAGCCCTTTTCAGCAGTTTCCATTAGGCACTTAGGGACTGTTGGTCTTATTTGGGATGGTGGGCCACCTGGAAAAATGACCAATGATGTTCTCAGTTTGACCAGTGAAGGACAGACAGTAAGGGCTCCTTTCCTGCATGAGAGGCAGTGATCTGGACTGGGTAATAGATCTGGACAGCATGGGTGGACTTCCCTTCTTCAGACAAGGAATTCTTCACAACTCCAGCCCTATGGGGGAGCATTCTCTACACGAGGCAGAAATCCATCAAGGGACTCTTGATGATTGTGCTTCTCAACTCCCTTGCTCACCCTTCTTTCTTGTCTTGGTTCTGGTATTTGGCTCCCTTCTGAAGAAGAGCCCTCAAACTGACTGTAGTCACTGCACATGTTGGGTCTTAACACTTGGGGTGGCAGTGAACTCAGGCAGTGCCTGCAGGGTCCTGATGACCCACATTAGGGGAGGGCAGGGGACTGGAATGTAGCCTCAGCTGGACCTCTGACCGGATGAGAATACCTGTCACTATTTTGGGAAGTGAGTGGTTGCCAGAGGACTCAGTCAGTGGCGTCTTTGAGAGAGGCCTGGTCCTTCTCACAGTGGCTTGACAATCTGGCTGCCAGCTCCCCTCAGATTCTCAACTTATCTCCCTGGAGTGGGTGGAGAGGTAGGAGTGCCCTAATCCTAGCACAAAGAGATTTGAGTGCCCTTTGGAAAGGAAAGAAACAGGCACATACCTGTTTGATTCGTTGTGAAGGTAGGGTTTTTGTTGTTGGTTTGCTTGTTTCTAAATTGTTTGCTGCTAAAGATATTCCTGTTTCCCTGATAATAAAGATGGTTTGTTTTTGAAATGATGCTCCTGACATGAAGAGTACTAATTCTATCCTAGTGCTAAAAAACAAAACAAAATTATTGGATCCTTGAAGGGTTAAAGTTTAGAGAATAGACTAGCTAGTTTATAATTTTGCTTCAAAGGAAGATTTCTTTCTTCTTGTAAAGGTGATATACAGAGGCGTTACAGTTGCATAAGTAGGTATTGAGTACATTTCTTTTTGAAAGAGCCTCTTCCCTGGTTTTCTCCCAGTTTTTTCCCTCTTGGTCTCCCTCCCCCACAAATTGTATAGTTCATTTTCAATATAGTATTTAGTATCACTGCTGAATTAGTTCACCCTTTGTCCCACCACTTGAAGATTTTTTCTATTAATTATATATTTTTCTGACTAAAGAAATATTCTTTGTATAATTACATGTTTTAAAAAAATTCTTATGGGCTATTCTGTTGGGCAAATTCTGTTGGGCTATTTATCCACTTGTTAAAGGAAACTAAGTCACATGAAAAAGACAGGGTTTTAGTGGATTATACTTCAAAATGATTTCTCCATGTTTTTTACTTTATAAATAACTGGATACTTAATGTAAAGAGTCTATCAATAGCTGGCCTATCGCTGGAATGTTGTGCAGCTGTGCAGAACCGGAGGCTCAAATGTGCTAATTAAATACAGAATGGAATGTAGCAGCATGTGGTTAACCATTCCAGCTTGTTTTTGAAAAGGATTTTTTTTTTTTTGCCAAATATTAACAACTAGAGAGTATTCTGACTTTTAGGAGATGTACCACTATGTTAAGTTATTCTTTGCATGGAGGTAATGGATCCCGTTAAAAACTGAGATTCGCCTTTAGTATACACAGGATTAATAATGTATTTTAACATGCGGCCACATTTGGCCAGACTGGTTTAGCCTCAGCAGCCCTGTCTTTATTGTGATTTGGTCTTTTTTGCATGATTTGAACTTCTTTCCTTAGTTTGTGAGGGCTTTTCTTTGAGCAGTAAGGCACAGCAATTCTTCTCAGTGAATAATATTATGAAATTTTTCTTGTGTCTTTTGGATTAAGCTGGATCTACACAGCTGGTGGTCTGGATTTTTTTTTTTTTAAGTCTGGCATTGTGCAGAGTGGCCGAATGGGGAAAAATGGTAATGTGGTTAGGTAATGTGGTAACATCTTACTTGATATGTCTTTGGAGATAAGTGGGATGTGAGTCCAGCAAGGCTGAGCATAATATGTTGGAATGCATTGGAGAGCTGCCAAGAGATTGGAAGCAAGCTGTGTGACAAACACTAATGCAGCCATGTCCTGCCTTAAAATAGCTGCAGGTGAGGTCTTGAAACTTGCCATTTCACTTGAGTAGAGACTGTTCTTTTAAATAAAAAATACTACCAAGAAATGGAGACTATCACTTTCCTTTGGATTTTAGGAATGTCTGTTTATTAAATTTTGTTCCAACTGTCTTTTAAAAGATTCTGAACATTGATTTAGGAAATTACTTCTTTTATTTTGCTTGTTTTGGGGCTTGATCTTGGGGCCTGAGCACACTGTCCTTGAGTTTTTTGCTCAAGTCTAGTGCCCTATCACTAAGGCCCACAGCTCCACTCCTGGCTTTTTGGGTGGTTAACTAGACATAGGAATCTCACGGAATATCCTTCCCTGGGCTGGCTTTGACCTGTGCTCTTCAGATCTCAGCCTCCTGAGTAGCTAAGATTATAAGTACAAACCATGGGCGCCTGGCAACAATTACTTTTTAATAACATCTTACATGGTTTGATTGGATTAATCAGTAATGCATTAGCCCAAATTTCACTTGGAGTTCCTCTGCCCGAACTTACCTTGCTCAGAGCAAAATGTTCAGTCTTTGTGATTTAAATAAAAATTAGGGCTCTGAAGATTTAAAACAAAAAGTCTTATATTTTATATATTCAATATGTATTGGACGTGAAATACTGATGTTTAAACACTGAAACATTGTAGAGGCAAAGTAAGAGGCACTGGGCACTGTCCTGTGGCATCTTAACACACATGTTTTTTGTTTGTTTTCTTGCTTTTTTACTTAGGTCCACTGATAATTTATCTTCATTATTCTTGATTCTAATTGATTAACTTTCTAATTGCAGTCTCTCTGGCTCTCAGTAGAAAGATATACGTTTTAAAGTTGGGGTAGGAAAAACAAAGCAAGCAGGGAGTGGTCTTTCCCTATGCAGAAGAATTTTTTTAATGCAGTATTTGGATTAATGAAGAGTAGAAATAAAGAATGTGTGAAATAGCATATGGAAACAGTGAGTGACCTTCTAAGGGACTTAAACATAAGCCAAATTCCTTAAAAGCAAATCTACTAGATAACATTAATAGATAAATTAACTTCTTCTTTTTTTTTTTTTTTTTGGACAGTTGTGGGGCTTGAACTTAAGGTCTGGGCACTGTCCCTGAGCTGTTTTTGCTCAAGGCTGGTCCTCTACCACTTTGAGCCACAGTATCACTTCCAATCCTATAACTTTTAAAGTCCTTTAGAGACTTGGATTTAGGCTTATTATAATCATTTTATACCTCCATAGAGCATTCTGCAAAGGCTGTTTCTTTGGTATCACTTCATATTTTTTATAGATCCTACATTTTCCTTTGTCACTTCCAGTACTTTATATAAATCACAGAGATCTGTTCTTGTTTGGAAACATGGTTTCCAGCTCTGTGTAAGTGTTCTACATTTAGATTTACCTTGGTGATTACTGTGCCTTTTGACCAATAAGTTGAAGCTATTTTAAGGATGTTTAGACTACATAACAATATTTTGTGTTTTTACAAAATGAAAAATACTTTGTGGAAAACATATGAAAAGAGCTCCTTTAGATATATTTACCTTTTCTTTTTTAGATTGCAATTTCCGATGGTATTGGCTATTGGAAATGTTTGTTTCCCTTAGTGAGTTTATGATGTCTACTTTTTGTTTTTGAGTTTCTCTTTTACATATATACCTTGTTTTGTTGTTGTTGTTGTTGTTGTTGTTGTTTGGCTTCTAAAACACAGCCTTGAGCCAGCTCTGGTGGCTAACTCATATAATCCTAGCTATGCAGGAGGCTGAGATCTCAGGATCATGGTTTGAAGCTAGCCTGGGCAGGAAAGTCAATGAGACTCTAATCTCCAGTTAACCACCAAAAAAGCTGGAAGCTGAGCTGTGGCTAATAGAAGTGGTAGAGTGACAGCCTTCAGCAAAACAGCTCAGGCACAGTGCCCAGGCCCCTAAGTTCAAGCCCTAGGACGAATAAAACATGGCCTTGGATGTTCCAAACAAAGTGAGCTATTAGCTATCTTTTTCTTTTTTTTTTTTTTTTTTTCTATCTTGGGGCTTGAACTTAGGGCCTATGCACTGTCCCTGAGCTTTTTTGCTCAAGACTAGCATTCTACCATTTGAGCCACTGCTGTACTTCCAGCTCTTTTGATGGTTAATTTGGAGTGTGTGTGTGTGGGGGGGGGGATTGCATAGACAGAGCAGGGTGTTAGTTGGCTCCTTGTGGGCAGGCAGGTGGCAGCTTTACTGAAACCTGCTACAGATGGTAGTGGCCTGACAGGTGAGGATCACATGGAGGTCATTCCTCTGGTGTGTGTGTGGCAGGGGGGGGGGGGGGGGGTTAGTAATGACTTTGTTTATGAAATGCTAGCCAGTCTAGATGTTTCCACAGCTGTTGTCAGCTACCCAAAATTAAATCAAACTTGTTGAAATGGTAAGTTTTGCTGTCTGGATAGGCTTAGGTGATAGTGCTTCCTATACTTACAAAAGTCTCTATTCTAATGCAATAATAAATATGTTTGGGTAATTGAAAGCTCCATGACTCGATTACAGAGGCAGTAAGGTGTAGTGGCTCTGAGTGCAGACTTCAGACAGGGCCATTCTTCCTGAGTCTGAACTCTGATTTCACACTGCTAGTACTTGTGGACAACTTTCTAATAACATAGGAAAGTTTTTAACATAAAAGAGAAGATTATGTAAATACTGAGACTTCAACTATATAAAAAATACACAAAGAGAAATAAGGGCCAAGCACTGGTGGCTCATACCTTAATCCTAACAATGCAGGAGGCTTAAGACTGGAGGATTGCAGTTGGAAGCCAACCTGGGTAGAACAGTCTGCTTAAATTAAACTCTTATCTCCAATTACATAACCAACATGCTGCCTAGAAGTGTGACTCAAGTGGTAGATGCCAGCTCTGAGTGAAAAAGATGGGCCACCAAGGTCCTGATTTCAGGCCCCAGTACTAGCACAAAAAGGAGGGAGGAAGGAAGGAAGGGAGAGACATTGTCAGCATTAGTTTTTTTTGGGGGGGGGGGGCGGTCAGATAAGGGCGCAGTAGAACTCATCGTGATTTTTGCTTTCTTCTCTGTTCTTTTCTGAATTTTCTAGTCTACAAGAAGCATGTTACTTTTACAGTTTGGAAAAGTAAGCTTTGTTTTTAGAGGCCCTCATATCCCTTGCAAACAATTAGTATGTTGATTATAAGAATATCTTACTTTTCTTTTAAAGCTCAAGGCCTTCTATTTGGCAACAGTTTGCCTCCTTTCTGGTTCTGCAGTGCTTTCACATTCTTACAACTGTGCCCCAGAGTAATGAAACTCAAACGGTTTTAGTTTAGAAATTTCATCATTTAGATTATTCCACTAATTCAGACTGATAGTGTAGTAAGAAGAATGCCATTTGTGATCTTTCTTCGGCAAATTGTGAAATTCAGTAAGGTGAGACACGTTGAGTTCACAGTTTTGATTTTCGCATGTGGGAGGGAGATACCATTGGTTATCACCTACCAGCTCAAGATGAAGCACAGCAATCTATGCATAGAATTTCTCAGAGTCTGGCACACTGTGGGAGATGAGTTAGTGATGTTCCTCCCCTCACTGACCACCGCCCTTTCCCCCAGCTAAACTACAAACAAGACTTGACCATGTGGAATTAGTCACTAAATACCATAGTGTTTACCTCCCTGATCTTTAGTGCTCAGTTTAGGAACCCATGGATCAAATTGGCCTTATTGTTGTGTGTTTATTCTATTCTCTATCTTCATATAGCTCAGTGCATGTCATTGTATACATTGTATACATTTGTTTAAGAAAAATGTTCTTCCATGGTTTGTCATACAATTGAAGCTGGGGGTGTAGTCACACATTTTCAGAAACTCAGTGGTACAGACTTACACCAATGTAATCCTAACTGGTGTCATGTATCTGTCACAGAATGATGGGGTCCTTGCCCTGTGTTTTTTTCTCTTGCAGGGATTCTAGCTAATTGAATGTTACCTTTATTATCCAAGTTAGCCAGAACTAGTCATATGCCCTGCCTACCCCCCTGCAAGTATGGCAGACAACAGTAATCCTCCCCTGTGACCAAAATGAGACTGAATACATGTGATGTTTAGAAGTTTCCAGATATAACACTGCAGATAATATGGTCTGGCTCAGTGTTTCACACCATCTTTGAAGCACTAGTTCTGAAGTATGTTAACACATGTTACATATGAAGAGCATTTCCTGGTCAAGTAAGTTGGGAATGCTGGGCTAAGGACGTCTCAGAGTCTTTGTATGTAATAGGCTGTCCAGAGGACAGTGTGACTTAGGGTGTGACCTTGGAATTCATACTATTTTTTGTATCCTATCATTTTTTTTTTTTGGCTAGTCCTGGGCCTTGGACTCAGGGCCTGAGCACTGTCCCTGGCTTCTTCCCGCTCAAGGCTAGCACTCTGCCACTTGAGCCACAGCGCCACTTCTGGCCGTTTTCTGTATATGTGGTGCTGGGGAATCGAACCTAGGGCCTCGTGTATCCGAGGCAGGCACTCTTGCCACTAGGCTATATCCCCAGCCTGTATCCTATCTTTGGCATGGAGTTTAATAGAATATGCTTGGATATATGAGTGTAGTCTATTCTCAAATAAAGAAGTAATATTGGAATTGCATTTTAATTTTAAAATTATTTTTTAAAAAGTGGGGAGTAAGAAAGAGCAATAGAGAAAGTGAATTTGATCAGCGTATGTTATATGCATGTATGGACACATTTCAGTGAACCCTTTTGTACAATTAATATAGACAAATATTTTTAATTATGAAAAAATTTAAGTATTACCTTGAGAAAGGACTTTGCTTTTATTGTTTATTAGAAGAGTTGACTATTTGAAGACTCTTGATTTCTACTGTTAAAATCAAATTGCCTGGAATGTTTATGAATTTCAGTCACTCAGTTATATGCTTATGCTTAATCTATAGGATGTTTCTTCATTTGGTTGTTTTTGTGTTCTAAACTTACCATGGACAAGAGGAAAGTAAACAAATCATGACCACATATTGTAATGGTTAGAAAACACTAATCAGTTTGAAGAAATGATCCAAACACTGATTTTTTTTGATGTTATTGTTGTTGGCTTCAGTATTTTTCTTGGTTCTCTCTGACTCTGTAACAAGTTTTCTAGAAATCTTGAAATGAGACACGGCTGGAATAGAGGCTCAGATAAGAACTGAGAGACAGCTTTTGTCAAGAGAAGTAATTTCTTCACCAGAAGCCTTTGGATTTAAACAGAGATTGTTGCCAGGAATTTCATGCCTGCATATGTAAGGAATCTTGGTGTGGAAGTTTTCCCTTAACTGTGGCTGTGAACCTTGTGTAACAAAACTAGGTAAGAAGGAGCTGCTGGTTTATAACTACATAGCCAAGGCATGTAATGGTCAACAACCTTGGAATTGGTGCCATTTTCTTTCTCCTCCTAATGATGAAATTATGTGGAATGAAGGCTGAGAATTCACTTTTTTTTTTTTTTTTTGCCAGTCCTGGGCTTGAACTCTGGACCTGGGCACTGCCCTGAGCTTTTTGCTCAAAGCTAGCATTCTACCACTTGAGCCACAGAGCCACTTCTGGATTTTTCTGTTTATGTGATACTGAGGAATTGAACCCAGGGCTTTATGCATGCTTGACAAACACTCTACCACTAAGCCACATTCCCAGCTCCCCAGAATTCACTATTTTTTCAGTTTGGTTATTTTTCCTTTGTGAGTGGACACCATGAAAAGCAATTGCTGCTTCGTGACAGGAAGCACACTTTCAAATCTGTCAGTTCACCCAGCAACCCCATCTCACCCCTGCCCCAATGTCATTATGGGCAGGACTGATTGTTAGTAGACTTGCCTTGCAAATGCAGTGTGAGGAGGATTTGAGGCAAGAAAACCTTTAGAGCCATGGTTCTGTTGTAGAAAACCATTCATGAATCTTCAAAAAACATTTTTCACCTGGCGTTTCACTTAGCTGATAAAAGTCAAGTTTAAATATCCAGGAATATTACACATGTGGGAGTACTCATCTTTTACCACAGAGTTAGCTGCCCCAGGCCTCCTTGCAGGGTCTTGGTCTAGAACTTGTCTTTTTGGGGGATGGGGTAGGCAACAAAATTTCACCCTATTTGAGGGAGCTGGTGTTTGTCGACTTCAGATGTTTATGTTACGTTGATATAAGTCTGTACTTATTTATTTGTTTGTCTATTTCCAGTACCAGGACTTGAACTCAGGACCTCACATTCTCATTTTCTTGCTTATGGCTGGTACTGTACCACTTGAACATTGCCTTCAGTTTAGCTTTTTGCTAGCTAACTGGAGATGTATCCTCACAGATTTTTATGCCTAGGCTGATTTCAGACCATGACTATTCAGGTTTTTGCCTCCTAAATAGCTAGAATTATAGGTGTTAGCCACTTGGGCCCAGCTCTTCTTTTTTTTTTTTTTTTTTTTTTTTGAAGACAAGGTCTCACTGACTTATATAGCCCAGGCAGGCCTTGATCCCTGAGCCTTCTGAGTGCTGAGAGGACCCGTGTGCATGCACCAGTACAGTCAATATATACCTATTCATGAAAGAGATTTATTTCTTCACCTTTGATAACTTATAATGTGATCCCCTCAACTCTGTGGATCCTTTGGAGAGCCAGTTGTTAGGAAGTTCTATGTAAAAGCAGTGTTTTCTCTTTGCAGGCTAAAGCTCATGGTCAGAAATAATGTAGAGAATGCATATAATTGGAGATTTTATCTTAGTATATCCATGCTTTTATGTCAAGGGAGAGACTAAGGCTCAGAGAGCCTAGGTGAACTCACACAGATTCGTATAGTACAAGGACTGAAACTACCCTGGGTCAGTGACATTTAAACTCTGTATCCTTGTACCCATTTTCAAAGTGCCAAACCCTGAAAGGCATCTACCCTTTGCTTATTACGACCACTTGTGGTGCATTTTGAAATGATTTCTATGAGGAAAGCTTAGGAGTGTACACTCATGGTTGTTTTCATGTGGTCAAGCTAGCATTAATAGTTAAGCATTTATTTATTTATTTATTTTGCCAGTCCTGGGGCTTGGACTCAGGGCTTGAGCACTGTCCCTGGCTTCTTTTTGCTCAAGGCTAGCACTCTGCCACTTGAGCCACAGCGCCACTTCTGGCCGTTTTCTGTATATGTGGTGCTGGGGAATTGAACCCAGGGCTTCATGTAGATGAGGCATGCATTCTTTGCCACTAGGCCATATCCCCAGCCCCATTAATGGTTAAGCATTTACTGGAGAAACAGAAAGTGCTTTAAAAATGCACAGTCTAAAAGGTTAAAAAGAGATAGGAGGGCTGGGAATGTGGCCTAGTGGTAGAGTGCTTGCCTAGCATGCATGAAGCCCTGGGTTCAATTCCTCAGCACCACATACACAGAAAATGCCAGAAGTGGTGCTGTGGCTACAGTAGTAGAGTGCTAGCCTTGAGCAAAAAGAAGCTCAGAGACAGTGTACAGGCCCTGAGTTCAAGCCCCAGGACTGGCAAAAACAAACAACAACAGCAACAAAAAGAGAAAGGAGATTTCAGTTTTTAATTTTCCTTTTTTTTTGGCCAGTCCTGGGCCTTGGACCCAGGGCCTGAGCACTGTCCCTGGCTTCTTCCCGCTCAAGGCTAGCACTCCGCCACTTGAGCCACAGCGCCACTTCTGGCCGTTTTCTGTATATGTGGTGCTGGGGAATCGAACCTAGGGCCTCGTGTATCCGAGGCAGGCACTCTTGCCACTAGGCTATATCCCCAGCCCCTTAATTTTCCTTTTTTATTAAGGAAAAAAAAAGGAAAGCTCATGGTTATGGAACTGAAAGTTAACATATATTTTATCCCAATGAAAAGATTAAATAGCTGCTGCCTTTGCTTCCCAGGCTAGGGTGAAGGAAGAGGCAGGTTGTTCCAAAATACAAAGGGATCTGGTTAAATATTACTTTCATAATTAAACATCTTAGACCTGGGGATGTCAGTGGGAGCTGACTGAGGTATCCTCTGTAACCATAGGTGATTTGTGCTGGGCATAAACAGTGATATAAAGGGTTGGTAAAGGACAATTCTGAAAAACATGGCCTTTACTTACCACTGCTGCCTGGAATCAATTTGTAACTATATTGGAAAACTAGAATATGAGGTAAAAGGGCATCTCATCCTCCCCTACTCTCCATGCTCTTCCAAAGAAGGTAGGACTTGGGAAAGAGCATCTCACAGTGGCTGAGTTCTGATTTTGGAGCCACACTGTCTGACTCTGCTACCTCTACATTAGTAAGTGGGCTCTGGGAGGTGACTATATACCTTATTATTCAAACTAGATAACAATAATTATTGTACCAGTACAACAGGTGCAAAATAGGACTATCAAAGGCAAACCAAATAATATGGTTATCCTGGTCTTATCAAATTACCTAATCTTAGTTTTTCTACATTGTGAATGGGCCTGATAATAGTACTCACTTCTTAAGAGTCTTAAGGTTAAATGCAAAAAACCAAACAACAACAACAACAAAACCCTCACTTAAGTGCTTGGAATGTTGAAATGTTGGAATGTTGTTTGACCCATAATAAGTATTCAGTAGTTAGCTAGTGAAAAAAATTATTACTTAGGACATTTAACTCACATACTATCCACTTATATATTCAGTTTGATTTCTGTTGTCTTCATATTATTTCTCCAAAGCAAATTTTGTTTTCGATTTTATTGCATAAATAATGCCATCTTTTAATGACTAATTCTGCATATGGTACCTTCTCAAATTGTTCAATTTTTTTTTAGTCTTTCCACAGGAGAGTACAATTTGCTTTCAGTTCATTAGCTACCTGTATAATGTGCCATTATAATGTGCATCTGTGGTAGAGAGAAGGTTACCATTGGGACACCTTTATTAAGTTGTAGCTAATTAGCATTCGCTGTAGAGAACACACTGCATAGCTGACCCTATGATAGAGGAATAGTTGTGTGGTTGAGTGGGTGGGGAGTGGCAAAATGAGAACTTTTCTCTGCCTCTCTCAAAAGTTAAGGTTTTCCCAGTAGAAGTATCCGTAGAAATGCCAAGAGGTGGGGGTTGGGGGAGAATCAATATACCTGGCTAAATTTGTATGTCAGATAAAAAGAACTTTTTTAGTATGCCTCATGCAGAATTTTGGGCCTCCCTAAACAAATATTTTACTTTTTAATCTGAAATCTAGTTTTAACTTGATGCCCAATGTTTATCTGACAGTCAAGAGTTAATGTAATCTGAAGACAGTTTTTACACTTATTGCTCACATTCACTCAGATGTACATAAGAAAGTATAGTCTGGATCTTAGTGTATTTTGCTCACTACTTTAAAAGTCTGCCCTCTGTTGGGATGGGCAGTTGAGGTTGATACCTTGACTGAGTAGCTGTTGTTGAGTGCACAGTCAAGCCAAGATGGAGAGGAATTTATTCTGGTTTGCCATAGCCACAAGAATTGCATTGGCTCTGGAAGGACTTGGCTGTGAGTGCAGATAGATGGACACAAGCCAGCTTTCTCCTTGGAGGGGAGTTCGTTGGTTAAGGTGACTTGTAGAAGCTCTGGCCAACTCCATGAATTCTCCATTTTGTGATTGAATTCCTTTGGTAGTAATTGGAGAAGGGAGGGTATAATTTTGGATCTTTTGTATTTCACTCATCCATGTAGAGGGAACAACATTTATTGTCACTGAATGACCTTTCAATAACCTTCCTATTAAAATCTCTTTTTCCTGTTTTTGTAGTGCTGCCTAGAAAATGCTGGGGGTGCTTTTTGCTTTGGAACCCTGTCAGCAGTCAACCTGAAGGGCACTGCATGCCTTTGGGAATTGCTGATTGGAAGATTAGAGGCTACAGAAACATGAGTGTCTGCCTTTTTTACACTGTTGATCTGATCCATGCCTCTGTTAAGTCAGGTCTCTGAGCTAAAACTTCTCTAGGTTAATGATACATTTGGTGAAATCAGTAATGGTGAAGGTAGAGAGACTGTGCCTGTTGGTAAAGAGAGAACAAGAGCAGATGAATTTTCGATCAGTACCTGCTTTTTAATTACTGCCAATTTAAAAAATTGAATGTGCCAAATGAAAGTGCGCAGATTTCAAGTTCCCCTTTGAAAAAAGAAGAACAGTGGTAAGAGCATACTATTAGGCACAGCTAGTGTATATGTGGCTTAACCAATGTGAAAACAAAACCTAATTAGAGTTGTTTGTTCAAAGCACTAAAACTGGAGGTGTATTTTGTTGTTAAAGGGAGACTAATCTACAACCATAACTCCCCAAACACACCCACTTTCCTGATTAGTACTTGGATGGGAATTCTGGGACTACCAGATGCTGTGGGAGGTTCTTGACAAAAAAAGAAAGAGAAGGAAGGGGGTGACATTGTCCCCCCCCCCCCAAATGTACTCATTACCTGATTTATGAAACTATGACCCCTCTATATACCACCTTTATAATAACAATTTAAAAATTGGATGAAAATGATGACTCCACAAAAATGAATTCTTTTTATATACTAATGTGAGCTAGGCTTTGGATGCTAATGGTAAGAAAAGCTCAATTGCCTCTTTCTTTTACTTTCTTTTCCGAGTAGTCTCCTTTTCTCCTCATTGCTTTCTTTTTTTTCCCCCATTCCTTTTGGATGGTTTGCTCTTGACAAGACTGAAGTTTGTCATAGTATCACCTAGTTGGCTTACATAATGAGTGCAGTGTTCAGTTGTTCACCTAGCCTAGGTGTGCCTTTGTCTGGTTGGATATGAATTGGCTATTAATGGTAGAAATGTTCACATTTTGGAATAGATCTCATCCTTGGCAGCACATTGGCATTACCTAAGAGCCTTAAAAAATGTCAGTGTCTGTGTCTTACTTCCAGAGAATCAATTTAATTGTCTTGGGTACAGGATGGATTCTGGGACTTGTACGAGCTCTATGGACGACTGAAATGTAAGTGCTAAGTTGCATAGAATCTTCTGATCTACTCCCAGAATCAGGGCCTACCTTATGCTGTCCAATAAGATAAGCACAAACACTAGGTGATGACTTAGATTTAAATTGATCAAAATTAAGTAGAACTAGAAATTTGGACTAGGTTCTCCTCCGTGAAACAGCTTTAGCTGTTTGGTTAGGCACATTGTGGATCATGGCTGCCATACTGGAAAGTACAGATATATGCCTGCATCGTGGTTCTGTTGAGCAGCCTGGTTTATTAGGCTGGCTCAAAGATTTCAACCAAACACGGGAGAAGTTGTGAACATTTGAGAAGTCTGACACAGGAAGGACAGACTTGAAATGGAGCTAATCCAACAGAGTCCTGTTAGAATGCTTGCCAGGCCTGAGTTACCACATGCTTTTTAAGGCAGACTTTTTCTCAATGGCCTTTTTGGCACCAGTGGCTCAGGAGCAGTTGGTGTGTGATGGATTAAGTGTCACATCTCACAGAAAGGTCCCATTTAAAGCAGGCTGGCCTCAGAGGTGTAGTAAGGACTGAGGTCAGGCAAATGTGAACCTGGGGAGGTTGGGGTGAGGGGAGAGAAAGAGACAGTAGCTTAATTCCTCCAGAGCCCAGGAATGCCCTTAAACAGACTGAAACATAAAAATTCGGGGTAACACTGGGTGAGAGCATTTTATGCCTTCTGCAGAAGACATATCTGCCTGGGTTGTTTGTTGTGCCTGACTTGTCTTCTCTGTGGAAACAAGGGGTTCCTACCTTCTTGGGTAGTTGGGCATAGGAAAGTTGAGAGAATAGGGTCATACTTAAGTCATGCTTATTCAGATATGATATAGAAGATTTGAAAGTGGGCAGGGTCATGGAGAAGAGGAAGGTTAGAGGAAATGAAGTATGTGAATGGATGTATGTTTGGAGGCTCTTCCTCCTGCAAGTGAGAAGCCCTCTATAGAGAGGCCGTCTTGAGGCCTGCAGTCCAGTTTGACTTATCCAGGCTCTTTGCTGTGCCTCCTTCTCTTGCATTAGCTCTCTCCAGAAGCAGATTCCTATGGTTTTCACTGAGCTTACCACAATGAAAATGCCAAGTGTTTATGGGCACAGGAGTGAGTAAGCAGAGAAGGTAGGCATCAAATGGATGCAGGTTAATCCAAGCATGTGAGCCCTGACAGGCCTCCGAGAGATTCACCTGAGAGTTTTTCCTCTTTTATCTGCTCTTTACCCAGATGGAGTCTTAAGAGCCTGTTAGCAGATCTCATATCCTCGAGTTGTCTTGCTTGATGTTTAATGGCTTATGTAGTTTGAAGCCATTTTGGTTGAACTCTTCTGGGTGTGGCTTTATGGATTTTTGAGACTTTTAGAGAATTGACTTTAAAGGACAAGTAGAAAACTCACTTCCAAGCTTTCAAACAGAACACATTTGTGTTCTGAAATACAACCTTTCTGTTCTTGGTCAAGTGCACAGAGAAATCTAGAGATAAGCAGACCACATTCTCAGCAATGAGATTAAATAGGATGAGGTACTTTAGAAATCATTTGCTTACTGATTTCCAGATACACTTTCAGGACCACTCATAGCATTATTAAAGATATTACTAGTTCAAGCTCACAACACATTCTTGTGGATAAGCAGCCTTTTAAGGCTCTGGGTCCAGGAATCCGTGGTTTTTAGTTCCTAAGTGATTTTGGTGAACTGTTGAGTTGGGAACGACTGGTCTTAGGGCCGTACTGCAGTTTTCACGTGAGAAAACTGAAGGGCTAGGGAACTAAACTGATTTTCTTGCAGTTAGAGGCAGCCAAAGGTAAAACTAGACCAGAGATCTTTGTAAGGTCCCTTGTACCATGGAGAAACAATGGCTCTCTGATTTCATCTTAGACTGCTGTGGTTGTGGTATCTGACTGTACTGCAGTCTCCTTCCTAAAACCCATTTCTTTTTTGTTGGTTTCTTTAAAAAAATTGGCAGAGAGTTGAGTTCTCCTTTTTCACTCCCAAGGTGCCAGCTGTCTCTCACTTCATTGTAAAGGTTGGTGTGTCACTGGTCCTTTGTGGTCATGCAAGCTGGGTGTGAACTTTGGGAGTCTTTTTAAATTTTTTTTCCTCCAGGCTCAGTGTCTTATATCATCCTGGTGGCTGCTTTGTGATTTAGTTTACTCTATTTCCCTCCCCTCCCCATTAGGAAAAAAAAAGCACCCTATCTTGATATATTTTTTGGCTGCAGAATAACTCCAGATGGCTCATTTTGTACAGGGGGAAAATAACAGAATTCTTCACACTTTTCCATGAGTTATTTTTCTATTCCAGTTTTAATGAATCTATAAACCTTACAAAGAATGCATTTTTTAAGGAGGCTAATCTGAACAAACACACTTATAATTCCAGTGTGGCAAAAATTAATAAGAGTATTGTTACCATGAGAGGCTAAAATAACAATCCAGTTTTTCTAGAGATGAAAGTTAAGGAAGAAATCATTTATGTTTGGGTTCGACATTGAAAAATGAGTGACAAAAAAGGATCAAATAAATGTCAAATTTGAAAGTACTTTGAAAAATATATGGTAATGTGCCTTTAAAAACCATTGATGTTTAAAATAATTCTGATTTGAGAACTGATTTTTAGATTAAGAGCTTTTGTGAAGAGTATGCATACAAAAATCTCTACTTGGGACTGTTTTACAAAGTACATCTGAGTAAGTTATTTATAGAAAATGTCCTTTACTTGGGGCAAGCTTTTTTTTTTTTTTTTGGCCAGTCCTGGGGCTTGGACTCAGGGCCTGAGCACTGTCCCTGGCTTCTTTTTGCTCAAGGCTAGCACTCTGCCACTTGAGTCACAGCGCCACTTCTGGCCATTTTCTATATATGTGGTGCTGGGGAATTGAACCCAGGGCCTCATGTATACGGGGCAAGCACTCTTGCCACTAGGCCATATCCCCAGCCCCAAATGTCCTTTACTTGGAAATGATTCTTTTCATTATGGTTTTTATTTTCATAGTGGTGGGGATTCAACCCCAGGTCTCATGCATACTAGACAAGTGCTTTCCACAGTCCCTAATCATAGCTTTTATCAGTTGGATTTTTCTGGATCAAAGAGAGGACATATACAAAGCTTACACAAGCCTAAAATTCGTTTAATCTTTTCCGTGTTCTCATTAGAATATAAGATTACCTCAGCATTTGCTGCTTATGCTGATCTCATAGAGCCACCCCCAAGAATCTGCTGTTTTCTTCAGGTAATTGATGCAGAAGCTGGAGAAGTTTTGAAGACTCTATAAATAGATCTGTGCGTGCATGTGTGCGTGTGTGTGCACGCGCACATGTGCTTGTGCACACATGCCAGTACTGGGGAGACTTGAACTCGGTGCTTCATGTTATCACTTAGCAGTTTTTTGTTTTTGTTTTTGCCAGTCCTGGGGCTTGAACTCAGGGCCTGAGCACTGTCCCTGGCTTCTTTTTGCTCAAGGCTAGCACTCTGCCACTTGAGCCACAACTCCACTTCTGGTTTTTTCTATATATGTGGTACTGAGGAATCAAACCCAGGCCTTCATGTATACGAGGCAAGCACTTTACCACTAGGCCATATTCCCAGACCCTTAGCGATTTTTGTTGTGTTGTTTTGTTGTTGTTTTTTTTCCATTGGAGGCAGGTGCTCTTCCACTTGAGCTACACCTCTACTTCTGGCTCTTTTTTTTTTTTTTGACTGGTTAATTGGAGATGAGTCTCAGGAACTTTTCCTGATTGGCTGTGATCTCAGCCTCAGATCTTAACCTCATGAGTAGCTAGGATAACAGGCATGAGCCACCTGCACCTGGCTGTTATTTTTTCTGATCTGGTTTACTTGCACTTGAGGATTAGCATATATATTCTCATGCACTTTAACATCTTTGTGTTTTTGTGTAATTGTGCTTGTTTTTGTTACATCAGGAGTTGAATATATTAAGAAAAATGTTTTAAACCACCTTTCACAACTAGATGAAGTGTGCAGTCCTTATTACTGGACACAGGTTGCTTCATTTTTTTCTACTAAAGGTACAGTGGTGAGCATCATTACATATACATTTTTATCTGAACTCACATTTCTCCTTAGATTCCTCAGGGAAATTGTTGGGTCTAAGGATCAACTTGACACATGTTTTAAAGGCAGTGTGGTTTGTGTGATTTCATTGAGGTGTCTGACCCACTTCCTGCCCTTTGTACTAGCTGACTTATGACTGTGGTAGATGACTTCAGATTTCAACAGAATAACATTTTATATGCAATTTGTTTTGTGTTTTTTAAAAGGTTTTGCTCTGCCACATTTATGTAAATAGTAGCAGTCTTCAGGATAAGGAGACATGGACACCTGTCTTCTGTCTCAAGTCAGGATATCCCTAGCCTACAGTAGAAATGTAATTGACTACTGGGTGGATTTCCTTTCTTTTCATGTGGTATAAAAATAAACTTTATTGACTTATAGAAACTAGACCAGAAAATTTAATAGAAATAATAAAAGCTATCAGACTCTGTTGAGCTCTAGGATACTATTATACTTACATTCTTCTAAAACTGTGTTTAGAAAATTGTACATATCGTGTAGTTTAATTTGTCTACAGAATATTGAGTATAGTACTTACCAGAAAGTTCAACCCTTTAAAGTTTAGATAGAACCAAAGAGACATGTTGATGTTTTCAAATTTCCTATAATTTTCTCTATGTTCTGGATTGCTTTCACATATGTATATGTAATATATATGTATATAAAATTTATAAACTGTATGCTTTTATATGCTTTAAATTTAACTAGGTTAAAGTTGGAGGAGAAGTTGCAAGACTTATATGCCAATATATACATTTGCATCTGAATTACTTTCCTATCCATAGCACATGTTATATTTGTTGTTGAATAGTGCCCTAAACGGGAGACTTTTAAAGCCTTACATCTAATTGTGATGTTGGAATGGCTATGAAGGACTGAGAAAGTTTATAGACCTTCCCCAAAGTCACGAGTGGGTTGCTTTCTTTAGTTGGAACACAAAGAAAGGATTCTTCAGGAGGCTGATCAAATCACAACCTCACTGTAGAGAATTACAAAGAAAGACGTGATTAATGGTGCCATCCACATCCTGGGGCACTGCACAGAATATAGTACAAGATTTTATAGAACTCATTAATACAGGCCTGACTCAGTCACAGCATTACAAATGCAAAGAACAGGTTTTTGAATTTTAGGTGATTGTACATTAAAAAATGGCTCACCATCCCATATCCTTGAAGAGGCCATTCCTTTGATGTAGTTAAGTATTTGTCTATTCATTGTTGTTGTTTTGTTCTGTTTTTTTACAAAGAAACAAAACTGTAGACTGTCCTATAATGCAGTTGTTGTTGTTTTTTTGGCCAGTCCTGGGGCTTGAACTCAGAGCCTGGGCACTGGCCCTGAGCTTCTTTTTGCTCAAGGCTAGCACTCTACCACTTGAGCCACAGCACCACTTCCGGCCTTTTCTGTTTATGTGGTACTGAGGAATCAAACCCAGGGCTTCATGCATGCTAGGCAAGCACTCTACAACTAAGCCACATTCCCAGCCCCACAATGCAGTTTCTTAATTGAGGTATAACCAGTGCTAGGACTCATCTTTCCATTTCTGAATACTTATCTGGAACACCTAAGAAGGAAATGAAAGCATGTATACACATGAAAAGTTGTATCTGCACAAAACCCTGCACACAAACACAAATGCAGCTTTATATTTGCATCTCAAACCTGGAAACCACACAAATGTACCATCATAAATGCATAGCTAAACTGTTCTGGTTATATTGGAATAGTACCCAGCAATAAAAGGAACAAACTGTTGCTATATGAGGTCACATTGCTGAATCTAAAAATGATTATGCTGAGAGACATAGCCAAAAAAGAGTTTAGATTGCATTATCTCACTCATATGTAAAATGTATATGAATCTGTAAAGCAGATCAATGGTTCTGTTGAGTGTGGGTGAAGAGAAGGACAGAAGCTAGGAGAAATGAACCATAAGGGACATAGGGAAGTTTTGTAGAGTGATTGGTATGCTCATTTCTTTCCTTCCTTCGTTCCTTCCTTCGTTCCTTCCTTCGTTCCTTCCTTCCTTCCTTCCTTCCTTCCTTCCTTCCTTCCTCTTTTGGCCTTGGTCATTTTCAAGGGCCATCTTGGGCTACAGCCTTCCTCCTTGTGCTTTTCTGTGCCACTTCATTCACCAGTGGGCCTCCCAGATAGCTGAAATACTGGGTGTGTGCTGCTGTACCCAGCCATTGGTTGAAATGCAGTGTCTTGGTCTGTCCTCTTCGTCTTGATCCCCCTGATCTCTGCCTTCCAAGTAGTTAGAATAATAGTTTTGGACTGCTGCACCTCCCCTGCTCATTTTGTTGATTGTGGTGATGGTTTTGCTGATATAGATAAAGGTCAAATGTTGTATACTTTATATGCTCACAATGTGCTATGTATCAGAACAGACAGGGATAGACTAGCAGCTTAGCAGTATGAATGCTAAGATGCCACTACCACCCCCCCACCCCCGCCCCAAATCTATCCAAAGAATGTCCCTGTCAGGGAGAACCTTGTTATCCAAGAGGGCTCTGTCTTGCCAGGCAGCTCTGCTGTGTCCAGGAAACTGCACACCACATTGGAATTCCCACCTGGATAAATACTCAGTGTTTCTCATTGCAGAGGTAAAGTGTTTTTTATAGAAGAAACTAAGAAAGATATAGTAGGGGAAAATAAGAAAATTTAAATTGTCTTCAGTCTCACCACCTAGTGCTAAATGTTTTTTTGACATTTCAATGTGTATTATTTTGCACATGTGTATGTTTTCAAACCAAAATAAAATTGTAACACACACATTTTCTTACTTGGTATTTCACAAGTCTTCCTCATGTTTTATGTTGAAATACAAATTGAATTGTCCACATTATATGTTGTCTACATATTATTGAATCAAACTCCCTTTTGTTTCTTGTTAAAATTTCTGGAACACAGATTACTTTCCTTTATTAACAAGCAAGTTAATCAAAGAATGTAAGTATATTAAAATTTTTTATTAGAAAGTATAATTTCTTACTGGGCATTGGTGTCTCATGCCTATATAATCCTAAACTCATCTGAGATGTGAGGATTTTGGTTCAACCAGCCCAGGCAGACTAATATGAAAGACTCCTATCTCCAGTTAAACACCAAAAAGCCAAAAGTGGAGCTGTAGCTCAAATGGTGCAACACCAGGATTGAGCAAAAGAAGGTAAGCAAATGTGTAAGCCTCTGGGTTCACGCCCCACTACCAGGCCAAAAAGAAAAAAAATGGTTTTAAATTTTATATTATAGAACAATAGCCTTGTTCTAGTAGACATGTTAGCTAAAGGGAGGGAAGGAAATCTCATTCTAGAAGTGCACACAGGCACACATAGTGGTCTTGTTACCAAGTATTAGTTTTTTTTCATTCATCAGTTGACCAAAAGTAGACTACCAATGAGAACTCTGTTCTCAAAGGAAATGTCATTCCCATGACAGAAGTAAGTTAATAGGTACAAATAGCCATAATAGCAAACATGTTTTTGAATGATGATGGCTAGTAAGGAGACATGCAAATTAAAATAACTAGGAGCTCTAACTTTAGAGACCTACAGGGATCTTAAAGAGCCCAGTAGGAGGGTTTGATAACAAACAGAGTCTCTAGAACAATGCTGATGGCAGGGCACATATCTGCAGGGCAGTAGGCATTTTATTCTGGAAATTTGTCTTAGAGAAGGAGTTGTGTACTGGTAGCTCACACCTGTAATCCTAACTACTCATGAGGCTGAGATCAGAGGATTGTGCTTCAACGCCAGCCCAGGCAGGAGAGTCTGTGATACCCTTATCTCCAATTAACCACCACAACACCAGAAGTGGCACTGTGACTGAAAGTAGTAGATTCTAGCCTTGAGCAAAGGAGCCCAGGGACAGTGTCCAGGCCCTGAGTTCAAGTCCCATGACCAACAAAAAATAAATTTAAAAAACTGGAGAGGGTTGTAATGATTATTATGCTCACAGAAATAATGAGAGTAGTGAACATTTGTGTCACTAAATGGAAGGAGGGTCTCCTTCCCTTCATTTTGTTAAAATGTCCACTAGGCCAAGGCTAGTTTTCTGTGACCTAAACTAAGAAACTATGCCAACCAATAAAATTTTAATAAATTATATCCATTTTTTCCTTTTTTAGTTTTGAGATAGTCTCACTGTACAGCCCATTTTGGTCTCAAACTCATAGTCCTCCTGCCCTATTCTCCCAAGTGCTATGATTATAAGTGTGGGCCATTACAACTCAGATTCATAACTATGTTCTTTTATTTACTTGTTAATAAAGGACTCTGCAAGAGACTTAGCTCTATAACTTGTGATTAGTCCACAGATATTCATAGAATGCTATATCCCTTCTAAAAATAGATTTGAGCATATATTTATGGGAATATTTGTTCAGGAACTCATGAATAGAGATAAGAATACATTGTGTAATCTGAGAATCTGACCTCTGTGCACACTAGGAGTTACTGGTATTGGTCTTGCCATCCCCTTCCCCTCAAACCCCTGAAGCAAGCACACATGGTTTCCTCCATTGTCAAGTTGATGCTAAATAAATGTCATTTCTAGGTCCATGGAATGTGTGTCCACTCAGATCACCTAAAGGGATGTTCCATCCAGTGAGATGATCTGTCCAGTGAGATGTCCCGTACAGTGAGAGCATCATAAAAAATAATTCCTGGCTTAGGAGACATTATGGGGGAGGAGGAGGAATTCTTATTTGTGGGTGGGGTATAAATAAAGTATAATATCTGTTTAACAAGTGCAGGAACAGGTTTGCAGCTAGAACCCATAGCCACAGAAAATATCAAATCCTACCACCTAGTGATAAATACTTTAATATTTTGCTGTTAAAGTGATCACTGGCCTTTCTCTCTCACTCCCTTGTCACTCCTCACTTTATTTATTTATTTATTTATTTATTTTTTTTTTTTTTTTGGCCAGTCCTGGGCCTTGGACTCAGGGCCTAAGCACTGTCCCTGGCTTCTTCCCGCTCAAGGCCAGCACTCTGCCACTTGAGCCACAGCGCCGCTTCTGGCCGTTTTCTGTATATGTGGTGCTAGGGAATCGAACCTAGGGCCTCGTGTATCCGAGGCAGGCACTCATGCCACTAGGCTATATCCCCAGCCCCACTCCTCACTTTATTAACTTGTTCCTTCATTCCAGCATTTTTCCTTCCTTCTTTCCTTCCCTCTCTCCCTCCCTCCCTCCCTCCCTTCCTCCCTCCCTCCTTCCTTCCCTTCCTTCTTTACCTGTCCTAAATCTCACTCCTTTGAGTATTAGAAGCTGGCCATTTAGATATGGGTATTGTATCAAGCAGTGACTTGATGTGTCACTTAGGTAGCTGAACAGCCACTTTTTCCTCAATGGTGTAACTAACTTGTTTGAGAATTGCAGAAATGATAACTCCTCACTAACAACTTCCAAAGACATCCCACCCTGAATCCTTTTCCAAGCCACTGAATTTAAAGGCCACCTTGATACCACCTATAACCTTTGTTCCTTGTGTTACAAAAAGATGTTTGATGTGCTTCCTACGTTTTGAAAAATATCTGCAGGTATTTGGGGGAACTAAATTTTGGGAAGGGCTACCTTCTGGCTGAACCCTACTGTGAAATTCAGAAACACAGGACTTGAGCACTGCACAACAGGTCAGGTACAAGTATAAGCTAATGACTTCACAGCCAGAGGACATTCTCTGAACATCCTGCCAAGAGAAGAGTAGCAAAAACCAATGGAAAAAATGTTCTAGTTGGCATTCTTGTTGAGGAAGTCCACCAAGAATCAAGCTGCAGTTGGCTTGTTTGTATAATTTTGGCTTAAAGACTACGTGTTAGAGAATCCCACTTGGAAAACCCTACCTATTGTGCTAAGCTTCCTAAGGTTGGGAAGCAACATGGCGATGGAACTTGAGAATCTGGACCAAAATCCTGATCAAGAGGCAGTAAGAAAGTGACTTGCAAGTGAAACAGTGCTTCCAGTGTATCTGAGATGCTTGAATATGGGTGATCCATGCTGTTTAGTATGGCCACCATGGGCCACATGTGGCTTCTGAGAACATATGGCTGGTGAGATTGAGGAGCTACATTTTAAATTTTTATTTAATTTTACTTACATTTGAATACCCACACATGGCATCTGATGACCACATTAGACCACATTGGTTGGACAGACCACTTGGGTGCAAATCCTAATCCCACTATCTTTCACCTCTTTGACCTTGAATGGATTCCCTCTGATCCTGAGCTCCTACTTTCTCTTTTGTACCTGTGGCATCGGGTACATCTTGACTTTCTGCAAAAGTCTTGGGTAGATCACAGAAAAACACAAACCAAGAAATGAACAACTAACATAACAAAAGTCAAAAAGGATTATAATACTGAGATGCCAAAAATACTGATTACATTTCACTTCTGGAAGGGATTGGGTCTTTGAATTCCCAGATGATGATGTTGATCCTTTGCCTATTTTGGCTCCTCTTTATAAAATAATGGGAATGTTAGTTTTTGTGTGTGTTTTAATCTTTACTCCTTAAATAAAAGTTGGAAAAATCATATTGGCCCTCTATTTCAGTTTAATTTTATTGGTTCATAAGGTTGAAAAGTCTGTACTTAAGGTCATACAAGCTTCATTTAGTTTATATAATGTTTTTGGTGTTTGTGCTGGCACTGGGATTTGAACTGAAGAATTCATCCTCTTGCTTGAGTTTTTCATTCAGGGCTGGCACTCAGCCACTTAAGCCACACCACTACTTCTGGCCATATGCTGGTTAAGTGAAGGGAAGAGTTGTGTGGACTTTTAGCTAGCTTTAAACCTCCATCCTCAGATCTCAGCCGGCTGAGTAGGATTACAGGCGTGAGCCACCAGTACTCACTTGATAGCTCTGTAGTTGTAGCTACTCAGCAGGCTAAGATTTGAGGATCATGGTTTGAAGCCCAAGCAGGAAAGTTTGCAAGACTCTTTTTATCTCCAATAACCCAAAAGCCAGAAGTGGAGCTGTTGTATCAAGTAGTGTAGAGCACTAACCTAGAGCAAAAAGGGCTCTGACTTCAAACCCAAAGATGATATCCCCCCCAAAAAAATGATGAAGAAGAAAAGAAAAAAAATTCATGAATTACCAAAAGGGAGAGGCTTTTGAACTATAATTGGTCTGACGACAGAAGGTGACTGGTTATTTGCCTGTTTGGTTTGCTTTCAGCATTTGATAAATTAAGGTGGAGAAGGAGAGAAAGACTCAAACCAGTTTGCTTCTACAGCTGCAAAATATTAAAATGTTAGCATGGCCCAACAACTGACATAAGAAAAATTGTTTCACAGTTAAGTCTCTAAATGTTGTCCTAAAAAACACAACCTCTGCAATTATCTAATTAAATTAATAAAGGCTGCAGGTAATAGAAGTAATATGGAAGGCATTTTCTGGCAGATACAGAAACCTTCCCATCTGCACAAGATTACAAAGCCCCTGTTCTTACTTGGCTTTTCCCCTTCCTGTAGGCCCCATTTCTCACTAGGAACTAATAGTACATAATAATAAAAGCTTGGATGGCAGCCAGTGCAATTTTGGCTAGCTTTTCCAGTGTTTGTGAAAGTTGAAAAGGCAATGCAGCTGTTACACTGGGAACTTTCCAGTAGAGGATATGTTTTCCAGATGAAATTGCAAATGGTAATTGAAATGTAATCAGTATTTTTGGCATCTTGGTATTATAATCCTTTCCACTTTTGTTATGTTCATTGTTTATTTCTAAGGATTTGTTTGTTGTTTTCCTGCAGTCTATAATCTGCTAAAAGTAAGGGAATGAAAGAATGTTTGGGGCAGTTTTTTTAATGCAATGCAGATAGTTAAATTTGCTGACCAGAGGCTTATTTTAAACAGCTATACATCTTATATTTAAGATAGCTTATTGTAAGTCTCATGCTTCAAGCAACAGAGGGGGAAAAAATCTCCAACTAGTGTCCAGATTCTAGAGTTTACTAGCAGCTTCTAGATCACTTATGTACGCTTGCAAGCATGTACTCAGTAGTCTCAGGCCCGGGCTGCTGGAGAGTCCGGTTCTATTCAGTGATGAGCATAGTTTTTCCATCCCCATCTAGATTGCTAATTGGGGATGGAGCAGAGGATTTCATTGGCATTTGGGGTGTAGGGAGATTTTTGTCTGTGGAGCTCCAGCTGAGTAGTAGTTCTCAGCCTTTGGCTGCATGTTTGAAATATCCTGATAGTCACCCTGTCATACCAGTATGGTATAAGTCCTGGTGCTTGTGGTGGTCCAGGGCTGAGAGACACTGTTCAGTCCAGTCCTTACAGACAAGGAAACGGGGGCCCCAAATAGCTAGAGTACTTTCCAGCAAACCCTGGGACAGTTTGCTGGGAGGGATATCTGGTGACCTTCCAAAAAAGACTGAGCTTCCCTGCAGAGATTCAACCCCTGCAGCTGCAGAGGGCAGGATCCTGGGTTCCCTGTTGAGCCCTCACTTCCCTTGCTCTTCTATCCTGCTAGTCACCGCCTGTTTTCCACAGGAGCCACTGCCTCTTTTAGCTTCCTCCAAGAGAGGAGAACTAAGAAACTACTGAATCAGGTGCTTATTTTTTTGAATTCCAAAAACAAATAGGTTTGTAACTAACTAAATTTAGAGATAGCAACTTCCACACTGCTTGATGTTTATTACAAAAATGCTGCTCAGAATAGCTGGTCTCCCTCAGCCTGTTGTGGAAACCTCTTTTTCACTCCTCTTAGGCCCAATGTTTAGTTTAACTGACCATTTTCCTTTTTTTTTTTTTTTTGGCCAGTCCTGGGCCTTGGACTCAGGGCCTGAGCACTGTCCCTGGCTTCTTCCCGCTCAAGGCTAGCACTCCGCCACTTGAGCCACAGCGCCGCTTCTGGCCATTTTCTGTATATGTGGTGCTGGGGAATCGAACCTAGGGCCTCGTGTATCCGAGGCAGGCACTCTTGCCACTAGGCTATATCCCCAGCCCCTAACTGACCATTTTCCATTGCCACACTTGTCCATTAAGATACTTGAATTAAACTCCTAACCTGGCTGGACAGCCAGGTGTAGGATAGTGGTATCCAGAAGGAGGGGTTGGGCTTTATAGACTCTGGGCTACTCTATTCCAGCCTGTCCTGCCAGTGGGGTGCTCCTGGGTACTGAGCTTAGGTTGATAGCAGGTTGATACCTGGGTGCATCTTGCTGGCACTTGGCACTGAAGAATTCTCACTTCTACCTGGGGCTGGAGAGGGAACAGAGGAGGGAACTGGGGAGAGGTCTGGGGACTTTTGAGAAGTGGAAGCTGGAATTTGAATAAGAAACTGCGCTTGGAGACTGTGGTGATGTGTGTGTTTGTGTGTGTGTGTGTGTGTTTGTGTGCGCGCACGTGCGCACACCAGTATTGGGGCTTGAATTCAGGTCCTGGGTGTTGTCCCTTAGCTTTTTCTGCTCAGAGTGCTTTACCATTTGAGTAACAGCTTCCTTTCCAGCTTTTGATTGATTAATTGGAGATAAGCATTTCACAGGCTTTTTGCCTGGGCTAGATCTGGAACCTTGATCTTCAGATCTCAGTCTCCTGGAGTAGCTAGGATTATAAGTGTAAGCTACTGACACCCAGCAACATGGAGACTTCTTTGAGAGAAATTTGATCACAGTTTTTGTTAACTATTAATAATTCTCTGAAAATTTATGCTGCAGATCATCATGAACATATTTTGGAATATTTGACAGAACAACATTTTTCTTGTAAAGCAGGGCTGGATTAAAGTTCTTTGGTTCATTTCCAGACTTGCCATTTATTCTTATGACAACATTTATTCTCATGACAACAAAATGTTAAACATAGTAAGAGTATATGTGTGTGATACACACACACACACACACACACACACACGGAGTCAAAGAATTCACTCATCCCTTATCCATAGCACTCACTCTTCCTTCTGAAATGATGTCTTTTTTTTTTTTTTTTTTTGCCAGTCCTGGGGCTTGGACTCAGGGCCTGAGCACTGTCCCTAGCTTCTTTTTGCTCAAGGCTAGCACTCTGCCACTTGAGCCACAGCGCCACTTCTGGCCATTTTCTGTATATGTGGTGCTGGGGAATCGAACCCAGGGCCTCATGTATATGAGGCAGGCACTCTTGCCACTAGGCCATATCCCCAGCCCCCTGAAATGATGTCTTCTTTTATCTCAACATTCCTTCTTCCAAAAGAATTCTCAACTGCGGCTATGACTGGGTAGGTGATGCTTTTTTCTTTTTTTCTCTTGCCCTTCTGGTGGTGAAGGCTAGTCTTGTTACAGGAAGATAGACTGTAATGGGAAGCTGATGTTAATTTCCCACTGTGGGACTGGCCAGGCTGCCAGAGGTCTGGCCTTAACTCCCACCCCCTCCTCTGTGAGGAATTGCTTTACATCAGAGAATCCTGCTCCTGACATAGCTGTCTATTTCCGGCACAGAGACACAGAGATGGAAGATAGCTCCTGCCATTTAGACAAAGAGAAATATTCACTTAAAAAATAATTTTAAGGTTGTGTATGCCTGGGTGACAGCTCCCTGCTGCAATTCCTGCAAGTTTCTCTACATAGAAAAAGATTAATGGACATACCCAGAAGTCAGGCAGAACTGTGTTAATGAAAAATCTATGTCAGTGCCGGACCAAGGACAAACTCTGGCCTTGCTGAGTTTCCCCTTTTGGAATGTTTCCCCTTTTGGAATGTGCACTGAAGCGATGGAGAGAGGAAGGGGGTTTTACTGGTTTTGTAAAGCCCTTTCAGCTGAAGCCAGAACCATCTAGAACATGTAGATGGAGCTTCTTGGAGTGGGGAGCAAGGTGAACATCATGGGTGAAGAGAGCCAGTGCTTTCTGGCTTTGTCAGGAGGATTGTTCTTGACATTGCTGTCAGGGTCTTCCTGTGGCTGAGAGCTCTTACACCCTGCCTGTGCCACTGGCCCCTTTCTTGGCGTTCTGTTTTACGCTAGGAGAGGCCTTAACAATCGAAGACATTGCTCATTGTCAATTCAGTATCCATAGGTCAAAAATACACACACACACACTCATGCACACATGTATACCAAGTGAAGCTTATTCTGTTGAGCGTCTTATAAGAAACTAAAGAAGACATATTTGGATCTTGATGGCCCATTCTCACCTCCTAAGACTTAGATCTCTATTCTGAGAGTTTATAATCAGCTTTGTTTGTTCTGTTTGGAGACATGAGAAGAAATCATAGGAACTTGACCAAAATTGTGCACCCCATCTAGCACCAATGGCTGCCTTCCTGTTCATGGGAGTCTAGGCTTAATGAATTTTACTTGTGTCCAGATTCATATTGTTTAGGCAGAAGGAAACATAATATTTCATATTTCACTTAGATGTCTGCATGGTGGTGATACTGTTCCTGCCACCTGCTGTTTCATTTCACAGTTGTTTTCAACCCTTGCTCTGGCTGGGTGCTGGTGGCCTAAAAGTGAGCAACACAGGTAGGGATCTGGTGAAAAGAAAATATATCATAGAACACTTGGTGTAATAGTGCTTTTTATTCACTCGTTTTACGTCTTTCATTTGATCCCAGGTAGTCAGGATGTGCATTTTCACTTGATAGATTTGCAGAGAATGTTGGCATCAGATAGCTTTTACGGCTTTCCAACAGAAAGCACATTGGTTACTGCTGCTCTGCGGTTAAGGCACACACGATGCCGACTTAGAAAATTTCACAACAGACAGGCAGTGAAATGCCAAACTCACTGTAATCAGGGTTGGTATGTTGGTAGTAGTGTCATGAGAACTATTCCCTGATGTTCAGAAGTAAATTTAAGGCTGAAACAATTATTTATAGTAGTTCAAAACCCCACATTGGCTCCTAAGACTGTGTTTTGGTAAGTGATTTCAATTTTAATTGCTCCTGTATAAGTGAAACTGAAGAGGAGGTGTGTGTGGGGGGGGGCTTTAGGTTGGCATATGTTTTGTGGGAATTTTTTTTACATTGGTTTTAGTTTGGTTCAGATTTTGAAGCTTATAACTGAACATTGGAAAAGTTAACCTTTCTCCTTCTAGTATCTACTTTTAGAGTGTAGATGACTTTTAAGAAGGTTAGAACCATAAAGTTATATTTAGAATTTAAACAGTATTGATAGGAAGGCAGAAGAAGGGCATAAGGTACTTCATTTAAAATTACTGCACAAATAGTAAATGATAAGTATATAGTATATTAAGATTTTTCTTTCAGTTAAATAACTCAAATAATAAATCTACTTATACTTTCAAAGTTCCCTGCTTACTATTTATCCTACAAAATGGAGGAAGGTCGGGGTAATATAGTCTCTGTACATACTGTATTCCTCCTTGTTGTGGATATGTGTTATAGTCATACACTATAAGGAGAAGTTAGTAAATCATGATGACAAGATCGTGTGTGTGTGTGTGTGTGTGTGTACTGGCACAGGAGCTTCAACTAAGAGCCTGGGCACTGTCCCTTGGCCTTTTGTTAACTCAAAGCTGACACTTTACCACTTGAGCTTTTTTTGTTTTTTTTTTTTACCACTTCTAGCTTTTTTATAGTTATTTGGAGATAATAAGAGTGTCATAGATTTTCCTGCCCAGGCTGGCTTCAAACTGAGATATCCAGATCTCAGCTGAGTAGTTAGGATTTACAGATGTGAGGCACCCATACTAGGCAACAAGATCTTTTTGGTAGACTGCTTTATAATTAGTAACTATGGTCAGTGTATTTTCTACTAGTGGTTTGTTTTAAAATGATTTCAAGCCAGGTACTGATGGCTTATGCCTGTAACCCTATCTACTTAGGAGACAGAGATCTGAGGATCCCAGTTCAAAGCCAGCCTGGGCAGGAGGGGCATGAGACTCTTATTTCCAGTTATCCACCTGAAAACTGGAAGTGGAGCTGTGGCTCAAAGTGGTAGAGTGCTAACCTTGAGCAAAAAAGCTCAGAGACAACATTGAGGCCTTAAGTTCAAGCCCCCTCACTATTAACAAAGAAAAAAAAACACCTCTAATAAGGATAATTTTGCTCCTTGAAAGACTAGAGTGTAGCTGGATTTTCCCAGTTTAAAAAAGTTTATCCTCAAGTTTTTTTACTTCTAAAGCTATACCCCACTTCCCAGTGGCTTCAGGGAAGTGTTAACTCCGAATGTCAGAAAAGAGGGTTTATAATGGGCATTTTATTCTTTGGCTACTGTGCAGAGAAGAGAACCAACCCTGCACTGGCTCTGCAGAGTGCATACATCAGTGTTCGAGGGGAATAGTAACCCATTGCAGATTTTACATCAGAGACATGATGAATGGGACTCGTGATATGTGAAATTCTAAATTCTTTGGCACAAAGCAACATGCCCTTCATCTTCCTGCCTCCTTTGGCCTTCTTTACTATCTTTATCTACGTAAAGGAGCTGAATTTTCTCTTTAGGGTAGCTAGTGTCTTCTAGTCTTTTGGACATATTTTCCTCTAATTGTCTACCCATGGCATTTTTATACCATAGATGCAATGAGTATCTGTACTTATATAAGAAGGAGGTTCTTTTCACTCTACTTCCAAGATGAATTTTTGGGGGATCAATGTCATATCTTCCAGATATGTTTGCTAGGAGAGCTGGCTGGGGGAGCTGTGTACAAGGCAGTAAGTAGACTTTGGCAAAGCTTTATCATCTAGTTCAGAGCCTTGAGTTCTTTAGGTACTCTTCTTATTACTAACAAGGGTTTTTACTTCAGTGGAAGGCTAAGTTGTCCATTGAAAGCTCGAATTTTGAAGTCACTCACACTTGGTTCAGAGCCTTTTGGCGGCCTCCTTCTCTTTCTGGCTATCACTGGCAAAGCCTTTTAGTCTTTTCATTAATTCAGCCTTTGATTGGTGAGATGGGGTAACAATAGTAGCTATCTCAAAAGGTTGTTGAAGAGACCAAAAGCACTAACCCCATATAAAAAAAAATCAGTGTTAGAGTTTAGACTCTTCAGTGTTGCATTTTGGAGAGATTAGATTTTGTTCTTCTGGCTCTGAATTCACAGTATGATAAAGACAGAGCTGTATGAATTGATCTAGCTGGTTGACTTTAGAAGGTTTGAATGGAAACATACATACTAGAAAAATACAACTATCAATCCAAATAGAATTTGTGTATTAATAGGGATACATATTTCACAATGCTAATAACAGTGAAGAAGATAAAGTAGTAATTACATATACTCAGAAAAGTAGAAGGAAAATCTGATAATCATGGTGGGAGACTTACATACATGGTAATTGATAAATAAAACAGAAAAAAGTTAGTATATCTGTAGGATGTCTTTCTTCCCCCAGCTTATTTTTTGTGTGTGTGGTTTTGTGGTTTGAACTCAGGGCTCATGCTTTCTTGGGCAATACTCTACCACTTGAACCACACCTCCAGCTCACCTTTTTGCTGATTAACTGGAGATGGAGTCTTGGGGACTTTTCTGCCCAGGCTGGCTTCAAACATTCGTTTTCTGTATCTCAGCCCCCTATAAGTGTGAGCCATCGACACCTAGTTCAGCCCCCCAATTTTGTTAACAAGGCTTCCCTTAAATAGATCTCTGAGAACCACTTCCTCTGAAAATGGTCCAGTACTCTGATTTTGGGGCTGTGGTGTGTACAGTGGTTTCATACTTTTTATACTAGTGGTTTCTGTGAAACTGCAAGCAAACTTGATGGTTTTAAGAATGGACTGAATGAAGAACATTATATGTTTATGGTTCTGGCTTATTGGAGTGCTTTGTGTACCATGTGGGACTTTTCTTTTTTTTTTTTTTTTTTTTTTTTGGCCAGTCCTGGGGCTTGGACTCAGGGCCTGAGCACTGTCCCTGGCTTCTTTTTGCTCAAGGCTAGCACTCTGCCACTTGAGTCACAGCGCCACTTCTGGCCATTTTCTATATATGTGGTGCTGGGGAATTGAACCCAGGGACTCATGTATATGGGGCAAGCACTCTTGCCACTAGGCCATATCCCCAGCCCGGGACTTTTCATGTGTATTGTATGTGCACAAAGAAGTCTGAATGTACAGAATGGCAGTTTGGGGACCTTTGGGAGCACCAACTCCATGAGACTGAGTAGGTGAGCAAGGCGAATCAGCACAGGGGTTTTTCTCGTGGTTTGTAGAATGCCTACACAGGCACATGGTAAACAGGGTTTGACTTTCCCACTTTTTGGCAGCTGCATGGTTGAGGCAAAACTCTCCCACGGCTGTCATCAAAAACCAGTGCCTTTCAAAGTCTTGATCAGGATTTATTTTTAATTTTTTTTAAAGATAGCCCACTATAGCAAACAGTCCAGTATATTCTTGTACAAGTCTTTTATAAGTAAGGTAGGAGGGTTTTTAAGTGTTTGCAGAAGAGTTAGGTCTATGAATTCTGCCAAAGTAATTGTTAGCATCTGGTTTTCCTTCTCATAAAGTACTGGTAAATGTTGGCCACATTCTTCATTTTATTTAAATTTATGTCAGTTCTTAATTAAGATTGAATAATAAAGAAGTGTGTGTTTGTGCATATGTATGTGCTCATGTATGTCATGCTAATGAAAAGTCTATTTGCTCTATTTGTTGCTTTGCTCTGTGAAAGCTGACTGGTTCAGACAAGAACTAATAAAAATAATACTTACCATGAACAAAGACTGGGTTGAAAAAGAAAAGCTAAATTTTCCTAGTGTATGGAGAAGCACCTTATTAAGGATGTGTTCATATTCATTAGCATACTGTTGTTTAAATGTGGTTCTGTTGAGAGCAGAATGTCCACTGCTCTAGGGAGCAGTGGTCAGCATAGAGTGGTCAGCCGGGGAGATTCTGTACGGTAACAGGAGAGGGCGCTGGAAAGACGCTTGGGGATGAACTCCTGTTCAAACACATAAATACCCATGGATTTAGCTGTGCCTTTGTGGCCTGTGTGTAGCACTTTAGGCAGTAAGAGTAAGTAAACAGAAAATTTCTAAAGCCTGGCATGGACATGTTGTAGTTACAGGACCATTTTTGGCCTTTATTTTTAAACCTTTTCCACTTAAGGCTGGTAGTCTACCACTTGAACCATACCTTCATTTTCCAGGAATCTCTTTGCCTGGTATGTCTAGGATAGTAGTTTCCTTATCTGTTTCTGTCTTGGTCCAGTGGTTTGAAGAAATAAAATAAGTGTCTGCTTATTGAGACAAATGATAAGATATTGAGAATTTATTTATTTATTTATTTTTTTCCAGTCCTGGGCCTTGGACTCAGGGCCTGAGCACTGTCCCTGGCTTCCTTTTGCTCAAGGCTAGCACTCTGTCACTTGAGCCACAGTGCCACTTCTGGCCGTTTTCTATATATGTGGTGCTTGGGAATCCAACCTATGGCTTCATGTATATGAGGCAAGCACTTTTGCCACTAGGCCATATTCCCAGCCTGATATTGAGAATTTCTGTCCCTTGGAAAAATTCCATTTGATAAGACGTGGGATTAAAGGAGGGTGATCTGAGCAGAAGAGCATTAAATATATATATACACACACACACATACACACATATATTCCTTGTTTTTATGTGCTCACACACAGCCTAGTCACAAAGAACTTGGATATTACTCATGTCACATCTAGGACAGTTCTGATTTTTCCTTACTCTGGGGTTGTGTAATGAGCTGCTTCTGTGGTGGTCAAGACATTTTCGAACCCAGGCCCTTGCTAGGAGAAGTGCTATCTCTCTGAAGGGAGAGTGTCCTGTCCTGTGCCAGTCATACATAGTCCTCTCCATGGCAGAACTCCTGGCAGACTTCCAAGATGACCAAGCTGTCCTTCCTTCTGTGGGGCTCGTCTTCCCATAGCCATTTCAGAAGTACAGATGACCTCACAGGCTCTGGGGAGGTATGATTGATAGTACCTTGGGAAAATGTAACCTGTTTTAGATAACCTCCTGGGAACATCTCTAGGTGTGATGTAAATGGTGCTCGTGGCTGGCACCGCCTTGCTGAAGAGGGTTGAGGTGCTGATGTTTGTGGCATGCTGACATCTGAGATCCCCATTCAGTGAGCTCTTTCCTGGTCTCCTGACTGGTCTTCCCCTTGGGCTACTCTCTCTCCCTGCCACTGAGTGTTGGAAGCACCCTTTCACAGTGGCCCTGGGAGGGGTGGGGAGAAAGATACTCTTGGAAAAATGCCCTAAAAATGAGAAAAACTGGGGAATTTAGCTTTTTGATAATGGCTTTGGATAGATGGAGGAGATGGAAGATAAAGTTCTTGATATCCAAATTCTAAGCTCTTGAGTGCAACAGTTGGATAAAAATAGTAACGAGGCCAGGTGCTAGTGGCTCATGCCTGTGATCCTAGCTATTCAGGAGACTGAGATCTGAGGATTGGTTTGAATCCACTGAGCCAGAAAGTTGGTGATACTTATCTCCAGTTAACTGCCAAAAAGCCAAAAGTGGAACTCTGGCTCAAGTGGTAGAGCACTATAGCCTTGAGTAGAAAAGCTCAGGGACAGTGCCCTGACCCTGAGACCCAAGACCCACTACAGCACACACTACACACTACACTACACACACACACACACACACACACACACACACACACACACACCCCAAGACTGTATAGCATCAGTGTTTCTTTTGTACACAAACTAGAAGTAGGTTCCCATTGACCACTTTAAGGAACAATCATTGTGTTTTAAAAGAAGATCACTAAGAACACATTGGGAAAATGTGCTTAAATTCTCTGCATGTGTTCATATTATACACTAAATTTGTACAGTTATTATGCATCAATTAAGGTGAAACAAAGGATGAACACTCGTTTACTGAGAAAATTAGGGAAAGTAGTTGGTGACTGGGGATAGGTCAGTTGTAAGAAGAGATTCAGTCACAGGTAGGGACAGATAAAGGGTGAAGGTTGGGTGATTCCAGAGCAAGGGTGGTAGGAAGTGGAGCTGGAGTACAGACTGGTATTATTAACTGCACTAGAGGCCACAGTATGGTCAGCAGGTGGCACCAAATAACCAGCTTATTTGGGAAGGTACATTGTGCTTGAATTTCACCTTAAGGGATTAAATTGAACCTTCTGTACTTTCAGAATTTGAGATTAATCATATATACCATCTCTCTCTCTCTCTCTCTCTCTCTCTCTCTCTCTCTCTCTCTCTCTCTCTCTCTCTCACACACACACACACACACACACACACACACAGTTGCAGAACACTCCAAGGTTTAATTTTGTAAAAGCCTTTGATATTGATACAGTTATGAAAATCAAACATCTCCCAGGTCAAATGGCAGGTAACTATGTACTTCCCCTCCCAACCACCCTTTCTCCTTCCATCCCTCCCTAGACCATTCAGTAGAATATATTTATTAATTTAGTTTTCAGTAATTTTATTTTTATGAAATTCCACAAGTATACTGCTAATATAGGTGTTAAAATTCATTTGTATTGTTAGGTTGGTTGTCTGTAGTGCGGGTTTTACTTCCATTCAGCGTTTCTCTGTTTGATGATGGATGGCCATGTCTGGAACATTTCTGAGTATGAATTAAGTCTTCAGTATGTTTGGGTTCAGTGAGTGAATAATAGCTCTGTTGAAGGGGGGAGCTACATATACAACTAAACATTGCATCTCTCCTCAAGGGTACAGCAGTGGGCGAAGAGTGAAGCCCAGGTCCTTATGTTCACAGGAAACACTGACTCTTGGTGGGTTCCTCAGGAGTTGATGTTGGTGTTGGTCATGAGATTCATGATAATTATAAATAACTGCAGACATGCTATGTGGCACTATATGTGGTGCCAGTCTTTTGTATCTTAATCTTAGACATTGTTTTCTAATGGTGAGTGAGTTGTATAGAAAGAATGGTTTGTTGGTTGTCTTCTATAACAGTTGATTAGTGAGAAGCTGAAAGATTCTTGTGGTGTCATCCAATGAAAATAAATGAGTTCATTCAGAAGACCCAAGTAGTGTTGATGCAGCTCGCATAAAACTTTTAAGATGGATGAAGAACCACTTGTTGGCTATCCATCATATCTCTTTTTTTTTTTTGGCCAGTCCTGGGCCTTGGACTCAGGGCCTAAGCACTGTCCCTGGCTTCTTCCCGCTCAAGGCTAGCACTCTGCCACTTGAGCCACAGCGCCGCTTCTGGCCGTTTTCTGTATATGTGGTGCTGGGGAATCGAACCTAGGGCCTCGGGTATCCGAGGCAGGCACTCTTGCCACTAGGCTATATCCCCAGCCCCCCATCATATCTCTTAAGTCCTTTCAACAACCTGTGAAGTATCTTCTCTTTTTCATGGTTGGGGAAACTGAGGCTCAAATACTGAGTAGCTTGGCCAAGGTCACACACCTGCTAGGAGGCAGAGCTGAAGTTGAAAATGAGCTTTAAATTCCAAAGACTTGTTCTGGGTAAACCTGAATTGTTCTTGTTTCTCATTACTTTTATCCTGTGGGGTTGGGTGAAGACTCGATACAATTGACACACTAAATGTTTTCCCCTTTCTTCCTCACAGACCTCTAAGAAGGAGCTGATGAGGAAGAGCAGCTGAGAGAGACCAAGATGACGACCACAGTAGCCACAGATTACGACAACATTGAGATCCAACAGCAGTACAGCGATGTCAACAACCGCTGGGATGTGGATGACTGGGACAATGAGAACAGCTCTGCACGGCTCTTTGAACGGTCCCGCATCAAGGCTCTAGCAGGTGAGTCTCCTTCTTGCCTGTCTCTGGGCCCAGGATGCTCTATGGCTTTTTAAATGTCATCTACCCTGTTCCTGTTACATCTGTTTGAGGATCATCTCAGCATCACTTAAATATGTCCTATGAGAGCAAGCTGACCATATTGTAAACAAGTTATGTTGGAGAGCTGTCAATCTTAATAGCCAAAATAATTCAGAAAAGAAAGAACTGCGCTAATATTGTAAGCTCTACCACTTGAGCCACTTCTTCATTCCTGGCCTTTTGGTGATTAATTGGAGATAACACTCTTATGGATTTTTCTACTTGTAATGGCTTTGAAGCTCACTCCTCAGATCTCTGCCTCCTGAGTAATGAGGATTATAGGCATGAGCCACCAGTGATTAGCTTTTTTTTTCTTTTTGACACATCATTTTTTTTTTTTTTTTTGGCCAGTCCTGGGGCATGGACTCAGGGCCTGAGCACTGTCCCTGGCTTCTTTTTGCTCAAGGCTAGCACTCTGCCACTTGAGCCCCAGCACTACTTCTGGCCGTTTTCTGTATATGTGGTACTGGGGAATCGAACCCAGGGCCTCATGTATTTGAGGCAAGCACTCTTGCCACTAGGCCATATCCCCAGCCCCCTTTTTGACACATCTTTTTTTTTTTTTTTGGCCAGTCCTGGGGCTTGGACTCAGGGCCTGAGCACTGTCCCTGGCTTCTTTTTGCTCAAGGCTAGCACTCTGCCACTTGATCCACAGCGCCACCTCTGGCCGTTTTCTGTATATGTGGTGCTGGGGAATTGAACCCAGGGCCTCATGTAAAGGAGGCAAGCACTCTTGCCACTAGGCCATATCCCCAGCCCTTTTTGACACATCTTATAGTTCAAAATATTGGAGAATATATACACAAAAGTATCCAGCCTAACCTGTGTGCATTTAATGTGTGATACATTAACTACTTGAACTATATAAAGTTGGTTAGTGACCTATGAAAGGACTTCAGATTTGAAAAGCTAATATGGTAAGAGCATATTTAATACTGTCATGTAAATATGCCATTGCTTTATCAACATCGGGAGGAATGTGTCATTATTGTGCGATTCTTTATCCTTTGTTGCTAAAACATACTTTGACAATGACTCTTATTAGGGTAAGTAGTGTGTTAAACTAAAATTGCTCTGAAAGCCAGAAAATATCCCATCACTCTGAAAATTCAACAGTACCAAACATACCTAAAGCAAGTTGAAATAATGGAGATTTTTTTGTTTGTTTGTTTGCCAGTCCTGAGGACTGGACTCAGGGCCTGAGCACTGTCCCTGGCTTCTTTTTGCTCAAGGCTAGCACTCTGCCTCTATAGAGCCACAGCACCACTTCTGGCCATTTTCTATATATGTGGTGCTGAGGAATCGAACCCAGGGCTTCATGGATATGAGGCAAGCACTCTTGCCACTAGGCCATATTCCCAGCTGAAATAATGTTTTCAAGTTCCTACCTTATACTTTGAGACTTTAAAGGAAATTGTTTCTGAGTAAGAGAATTGTTTCTGTCTTTTTAATTTTCCCCCTTAATAGTATCTTTGATCATAATAAATTAAAAAAATCATGACTTGATCAGGTACATTTACTGTTGGTTGTAAAAATAGCTTACTTTTTTTCTTATCTTTATAATAGAATCTGAATATAAAGCATGTGCCATTTTTTTTTTTTTTTTTTTTTGGCCAGTCCTGTGGGGCTTGGACTCAGGGCCTGAGCACTGTCCCTGGCTTCTTCTTGCTCAAGGCTAGCACCCTGCCACTTGAGTCACAGCGCCACTTCTGGCCATTTTCTGTATATGTGGTGCTGGGGAATCGAACCCAAGGCCTCATGTATAGGAGGCAAGCACTCTTGCCACTAGGCCATATCCCCAGCCCCGCATGTGCCATTTTTTTTTTTTTTTTTTTTTTGGCCAGTCGTGGGCCTTGGACTCAGGGCCTGAGCACTGTCCCTGGCTTCTTCCCGCTCAAGGCTAGCACTCTGCCACTTGAGCCACAGCGCCGCTTCTGGCCGTTTTCTGTATATGTGGTGCTGGGGAATCGAACCTAGGGCCTCGTGTATCCGAGGCAGGCACGCTTGCCACTAGGCTATATCCCCAGCCCCGCATGTGCCATTTTTAAGCAAAAGGAAACCTAATCCAAAGTGGCTTAAGTAACAAAGAAAATTTATTTAAGTCAAAGTCAGCCTTAAGCTCCTGCCCCATGTGGTATGATCAAGACTTAGTTTCCTTCTCTCCACTTTTTGCATTTTTTTTCTAGTATAGGTTCTATTCACAAGCAGGCTCTAGCTTGTATACAGTTCCAAGATGGCTGCTATAGATCCTAGAAATTCTACATTTTGGGGGAACTCCATTGAAAAGAGCAACTTTACATACCCATGGTCCTGAGATCTAGCTCTCTGAGTTTGATCTTAATCATGACTTGGGTTGGAGAATAGGATGCACTGGTAGACTTCATATAAAGAAGATATACCCCTCTATCAGGAGAGTTTTGCCAGTCCCCCCCCCCCCCAAACATTTGGCTAGAAATTTTGTAATATAATAGGAAGGAAGAAGAGAGTGAATGTTAGAGATGAACCAACTACATACCATAGGAAAATTATTCACCTACCTTAAGATAATTTGTTTCTTATATAGTAATGATTTAAAGATCTTTCTTGAGCTTGTCTAAATGGATGGCTAATCACATAGTTATTGACTCCAGAACTGGTCTTTTTATTTCCTAGTCCATTCGTTACCATGAACCTTAGGAAGCCATAGATCTTGGCTTGTGCTAGTGGATTGATTGGTACTTTTATGCCTGGGCTGGCTTTGAACCACTATCCTCAGATTTTAGGATCCTAAGTAGCTAGGGTTACAGGTATGAGTCTTCAACAGCTCACAAGCCTAGTCATTTTAAGAGGTGGAGTCTAGTAACTTGAATAACACTTGGCACTGGGAGGAAAGAGACTGGGCCATGAACCTTGTCCTGACTGCTTCAGTTGCCACCACAGCAAACCTGAAGAGGCCAGGCTGCAGGTCTCCAGGGACTATCCCATGACAACAAAAATCTGCTCTTATGATAGGCCATTGTTCACAAACTCATTCGTTTGTCATACCAAGCTAGTCCTTTCCACTCTAGCATCCCTACCTCTCTCTCTTCAGAGGTAGCACTTTTATACCCAATGGAAAGAAAGCAGCTTCTTGCATGTTAGCATGGATTTTTAAAAATAAATGCTTTGTATTTAGCCATTATAGTACAATTTAACCAATACAATAATTGTACATGTTTACAGGGTACAATGCAATCTTTCAGTACTTGTATATAATGTTACAGTCAGGATTATGAGGACTTAATAGCTACACCTTATTTTCCTTATCCACTGTTGAGGCTGTTTCCTAAATTATGCATTATCTTGGGTTGTAAGAGAGAAGTACATAGTAAATACCCCCACGATCTTTTCTGAAATCTGAATCTGAAATAGCATCCCCAAGAGAGGTTCATGAAAACTGGTGAAGAGAAAGTCTGTTTAGACCATTACACGTGGCTCTTGACTTTAGTACTTTTGTGACTATCAATACAAGTCTATTTTTTTCAGGTATGGTGTCCTCTGATTTCCTTACCTTTTTTCCCTATGACTGTAGATCCAGTTTCTTCTTTGTTTTTGAACCCAGAGTGGATCATACTCTTTGATTCCACCTTAAATTCTATTTTTCCCTTTCAATGTTGGCTGAAATCTTGTGGTAGCTGAGGCAGGTGATTGAGGCTTGAGGGAACCAGAACACAGAGTCTCATGCTGCCATGGTCTCCTGAATTAACCTCTTAACTACACACCCAGCTCTTCTCTGCAGCCAGTTTCCATCTTGGCCTTGCTATTGCAGAACTGGCTTCTCCTTCCTCAGTTTCCTGAATACATACTTAGGCTCACTTTCCCTTTAATCCTCCCTCCCTTCCCCTCATCCCCCCTTTGCCTTCCTTTCTCATTTATCTCACAGTTATTCTTCCTTTCAGAATACATAATTCAGTTGTTTAAGAGTATCCAGAATTGTACAACATTTGCCATAATCTAATTCCAGAACATTTTTATGGCTCCTGAAAGAAATCCTGTACACATTTAATCCTGGCTTCCCATTTTCCCTTCCTTAGAGCCCCAGGTAATCATTAATCTACCTTCTGACTTCTGACTGGGATTAGTCTATTCTGAACTTAAAAGCAAGGCATTAGAAAAAAAAATTGTATGACTTTGTCAGCAATTAACTTAAAATTTTGTATTTTACTTACAATTTTGTATTAACTTACAATTTTGGTATAAATGGAATCATACAATATGTGGCCATTTTGACTAGTCTGTTTCACTTAGCAAATTGTTTTCAAGGCTCATCCATGTTGTAGCATGTATGATTTCTCCCACTGCCCTCTTATAGAAGTAATGGTGGATTAGTGAGAAAGAGAAGTCAAGACTATAAAAGCTACCAGCACCCTAATATTGTGACTTTTATGTGGTAGCTTCTTAGGAACAGATGGCAGCAGATCTAGGTAATACTATCAGAAAGCCTACTGGTGGATGCTTGCTGTTTCACGTGGTCATGTTTGTTGCTTTCATTTAATTTACTTCTGTAGTTTAGTTCCTTTGCCACTTTTCTACCTCAGTGCTGTCCAGCTATCTGCAGCTCAAAGAGAATGTGGCTAGAGATTGGAGGACTATCAGACTTATCATGCAAAAGAATTATAACATGGTAGAGGAAGGCAGTTTATATGAGAGTTGGAAGGAGTCTGGAGTATTCCGTATGATTAAGGAGAGCTAAACACCCAATGTGAGGAGGACCTGGACTTCTGTCTCTGTTTTGATAAGTGGTCGTCCCAATGGCAGGAGCCATGACTGCCATCTGCACCGGGGTTTCACTGCCTGTCCCTTCCCTTTCACAGTTTTTCTAGTTCCAGTTGAAAAATGGCCAGTATTTGGGAGAGAGGCAATAATTTACTAGGCTTTGGTCAAGTGGTTGCCTCTGGGCCAGTGATCCCTGATATAGAGCATAGAAGGATATAAGAATAAAGCTGCTCCCATATAACCACATAGAGCTGTTTCCTCCAAAAATGGCTAGGTGCTAGGAACATGACAGTAAATGACAATAGGTATTCACAACAGACATTCAGAAAATTGATATTGTTGATTGATAGACATTTTATAGAATGGCAAAGGGAAGTGTTCACATTCACACTTGACAAATTCTATCTACCCATCCATCTGAGGTGCTGGGGTTTGATCTCAGGATCTTGTGCTTGCAAGGCAAACATTCTACCATTTAAGCCATACCCTAGCCCCAAAGACTTCCTTTTTAAAGTAAAGAACCAAGCCAGATATAGTTACATACACCTGAAGTCCTAGTTCCAGATGCTGAGGCAGATGGATTGTGAGTTGGAAGCCAGCCTAAGTGTTACATAGTGAACACTATACCACCCTGAACTGCATAGTGAAACTCTGTCTCTGTCACAAAAAGAAAAGAGAAAAGGGAAGTAGATGAATGAATGAAAAATGGTGAAAGGAAAAGAATGGAACCAGTACTGTACAACTGCCTTTCTAATCACAGGAAAAAAATAACAAAGAGAAGCATTAGGATTTCAGTTGGTTAGAATAAGTCTCCAGCAAGAAGTTTTGGTTTGTACCTGAGTTACTACTTTGCTAGTGTATGTGGTGATTTTGTGGGTTTCTTCTTTGAGGCCTCAAAGACCAAGCTGCTTTTAGAGTGGAACCAGTGTCCAATACTAGAATGTTGTTCCAGTTTTTTTCAGGCTAGAGTCTTAGAAATACTACATTAGCCTACTTCTTACATGTAATCAGTTTGGGGAAAAAAGACCATTTACATGAAACAAGCAATGAATATAGGAGCAGTTACATAAAAAGTATTATTTCAATACTTTCTGAATCTTAATCTGTTCATTCTTTGCCTGGTAACCACATCCACTTTATACTTCCTATCTCTTCTGTATTCCTTTTGCTTTATGCTCAAGGGAGTTAGCTGAGCTTTGAATTTTAGCCTGTGAATTTTCAGAACTCTAAAATAGTGACATGATTGAGTGCTGAATATATGTTACTGGGCGAGGCTGATAAAAATTTTGCCATATGGGTTTAAATTTCTTCACACTCTTTAAATATCTTGGACATGTATGTGAAGTTACTTCATTAGTTACAAGGTTGTCCCTGTAGGCATCTTAAATAGCTGGAATGAAGTCAGGGAGATGCTGGGGTCCCCTCTCAGCATTCCTGGAGCCTTCAGTAAACCCAGGCACTCTTCTTCACTGTTTCCGCCCTGAGCCCCAGTCCTGTTAGGGAGCTATTTGGCCTGTGTGGCTTACACTGACCTTTTCTCTTTGGGAAGCTTCTTTGGCCCTCATTATTCCCTATCTTACTCCCTGCACATTATTATTTTCATGTGTGTACTCAGGGTGGGTAAGTCCATATTCTCCCTCTGCCAGTTAGCCACTTCCTGGAACCCAGAGACAATGGCTGTTTATTTTAGCATTACCTGAATAAGTCTTGAGTAGCTATTGAGCACTTTGCCAAGACTGAAGAAGTCATTTATGCTCAAAATAAGTTCTTGCAACTTAGAGAATGTTTGTGATATTTAGCTAACCATTTTATGTGTTTAAGAATTTTACATTAAAATGCACTATGAAATAGTGTATTGTATATCATACATTACAATGCATTCATTGAAAAGAAAGCGAAAACCCAAGCACTTCAGCAGTGGACAATGGAGGCTTTCTTTCTCAAACCCATCTCATTCCCTAACGATAATTTCTTTTATTTTTATTTATTTATTTATTTTATTTTTTGTCCGTCCTGGGCCTTGAACTCTGGGCCTGAGCACTGTCCTTGGCTTCTTTTTGCTCAAGGCTAGCACTCTGCCACTTGAGCCACAGCGCCACTTCTGGCCATTTTCTATATATGTGGTGCTGGAGAATTGAACCCAGGGCTTCATGTAGACAAGGCAAGCACTCTTGCCACTAGGCCATATTCCCAGCCCCAGATAATTTATTTTAAACGTTCAGTGCATGTCGTTTGGGATATTTTGTCATGTACATAGTTGAAGACCTAAGTGCAGGATATACATATTCCCCTTCATATTCCTATGTTGAAATCCTAGCCCCCGAAATGCTGGAGTTAATAAGAGCTGAAGTTTTGAGAGGAGACCTCCTCAGAGTGGGACTAGTGCTCTTCTCCAAGGGACACAGAGATGGCCTTTGTCCCAGGTGTGTGAGAATACACGGAGAGACCTTTGCCAAGAAGCCAGGAGGAAGAGGGCTTCCACCATGAGACCAATCATGCTAGACCCTGACTTCTAGTCTCTGGAGCCTTGAAAAAAAAAAAAGTGTATTGGTTAAGCCTCTTCCCTTTTTTTTCTTGTTGCTTATTTTTTGTTTTGCCAGTACTCAAGGCCTAGTGCTCTCACTCACCTTTTTTGCTTAAGGCTGATGCTCTGCCACTTGAGCCACAGCTCTACTTCTAGTTTTTTGGGTGGATTAATTGGAGATAAGAGTCTCTCAGATTTTTCTGCCCAGGCTGGCTCCAAACCATGATCCTCATATTTCAGCCCCCTAAATAACTAGGATTACAGGTGTGAGCCACCAGTACATGGTCTACGTTTTTTTTTTTTTTTTAAGGTTAAAAACAGAAGCAGGTGTCATTGATAAGAAACTTGCAGTTTAACCTTCCTCCCAACAAGAGTGTTTGCCTCAGATTTTTCATTCTTTCAATATCTGGCCTACCCATGACAGAGTCAACTTAGCAGAACTACACTTGGAAGTTGGGGGCATTGTCTGTAATGACACGTGGGATACACCAGGTGTCCTTCATAGAAAGCTGTCATTATGGCCTATGCCTCCTTTGGTGCTGTGTCTTACCCTTATCTATTTTAGTCACATGAGATAAGGCTACAAATTCCTTTGTCTATTCCTTCTTTAGGTCACAGGGATATTTCTGTGCCCTTTTCCATCTTTACCTCTGTATCTTCCATATTTCCTGTGAAAAGGTGTTTGATGGAGGATTAGGGTATTTGATGAGTCCAGTGGGCAGGCATGATAGGAGGGGGATGTTAGAGTGGTATTTACAGTGAGAGTCCCCCCAATTTGCTATAATAGCCAAGGCCATTCATCTGAGCAGAGTGCATATTTGAACTCGTGTGTAAGTTAGCCTTTTTTTCCTGTGACTGTCCACCAGAAAATCATTAAATCCATGGCACTAGCAGTATCATTTATCCAGTAGTACCCCATAGACAATGTTTACCCTTTTCTCTGGCCAGAAACATGTTTGGCAATCTCATGGGTTGGTTTATGTATGATTTTGAAGAAGTAACTTTACATACCCAGCTCTTTTAGTCCTTTATAGGTCTCCTGTTAGCACATACAATTTTATACCCAGAGCTGAGTACTCTGCCAAAGATTATTGTGTGATGCCAGCCTCTGCTGAGGCCGTAAGCACATCATCCGTGGAATTGCACTCACTATCTCTTAAGCATTTGAAGGAAGGCCAGTGTTTGTGGGGATGCTTGTAAATAATGTAGAGGTATTCAAGACTGCCTGAGAAATACAGGATGGAGAGGAGGAAGGGTTTGAGGAGGATGCACCTGATACTAATGTGACACCTAAAACCCCAACACAGAATGAACAGGTGTGTTTGTGCGGCTTTCTTTCTGCATTTAATCAGCTCTAATCTTCAGGAATGCCCACATGTGGGTTGGCTTTTGAACTGTCACATTCAGGGATCCATCTTAATTAGCACATTGAACACAACTATTGTCTGACCTGAACTTTATAATGGAAGTTGATTCTGTATTCTCTTTTTGAACTGAATGGAGGAATTCAGAGTTGTTGTGATGATTTAATCTATAACCAACTGATGATTTTGAAAGAAATAGAAAAAAAGATGACCACATTTTTTAACAGTGAGATTCTTCATTATGTGACCACATTTTTAATAAGAAGGGATCTTACATTAGTAATTTCATACATACATAAATATTATTTGGGTATATTTGTGTATGTATACCCTCACATATTTAAATTTCACAATATAATGTTTACTTAATTTGATGAAATGCACTGAGGTTTTCTACCTTAGTTTTTTTTTTTTGGTGGTTTACAAGGCATGAACTCTACCACTTTGAGCCATAGTGCCACTTCTGGTTTTCTGTTGGTTAATTGAAAATAAGAGTCTCATGGACTTTCCTACCTCGGCTGGCTTCAAACTGTAGTCCTCAGATCTCAGCCTCCTGTGTAGTTAGGATGGGTTACAGGTGTAAACCACTGGTGCCTGGCCTCTCTTCTCCTTTTTTAAATGACAGTTTTTAAATGTTCAACTAATTTTATTTTACTACTGAATTTAATTTTTGTGTATGTGTGTGTGATAGTCCTGGAGCTTGGCTTGAACTCAGGGCCTGGGCACTGTCTCTGCACTCTTTTTCTTTTTTTTTTTTTTCTCAAGGCTAATGCTCCACCACTTGAGCCACAGCTCTACTCACTTCCACTTTTTTGCTGGTTAATTGGAGATGAGAGTCTCACAGACTTTCCTTCCTTGACTGGCTTTAAACCATGATCCTGAGAATCGTGATTCTCATATCTTAGCCTCCCAGGTAGCTAGGATTACTAGTGTAAACCATGCATGCCTAGCTATTTATTATTAATGGTATGTAATGCTATGTTCTAACAGGAATACTTCCCACTACAAAGTGGTCTTTTTATTTGTAAGATTTACAAAATTGGACATATTAGAGTAGTTATTGATTTTTTTGTTTTGGTTATTATTAGTGAGTGGGTGAAAAAATATTTATTGATCATCTATTGTGTCAGGCATTGTGATTGGTGCTAGAAGGACAGAGAAAGGCTGGGTGTGATGATACATACCTGTAATTCCAACATTCTAGAGGTCAAGATAGACTTGTGAATTTGAGGACAGCCTTGGCTACCTAGTGAGACCCCTGTTGCCAGAATCAAACAAAAATGCTTATTTTGGCAGCATATAAACTAAAACTGGAACAAGGGAGCAGAGAAGATTAGCAAGGAAGATAAACAAATTCGTGCAGCATTCCACATTTTTACATGTAAACGTATACACACACACATATACACAGGATCACACACATACATAGAACATTCTTGTAATTGTGGGATTGAGAGATTACGGAAATGCATCAAATCTGTGAATGAAGATGGCAAAGCGGAACTCAGTAAAAGCTATTGAATAATAGAGTGGTAGTGGGCATGCGGAAAGCAAGAGTAAGTAAAAAGGCCATTTTCATTAAAATACTGTATATGTATGTGTGAAATACCATGATTGAGTTAACTTTGAAAGTTAACATACAGTTAAAAATGATGGGATATGAATGAATGAATGAATTGACAGGAATATAAATGAATCAAAAATGAATGAATGAATGACAGCAATATAAAATGTCTTGTCTAATGTGTGGGTTCTAGGGATGGGGGAAGGTAAACGGGGAAGGATAGTGAAAATGTTTTCTGCACATGTGTGAAAATGGAACAGTAAAGCTAGTTGAGATTTTGGGAAGATTTTATAAAGGGGAAACAGACGGGGCCTGAGGGGAGGTAATGAGGGTTTGAATCTGTTCATATGTCTATGAACATAGAATGAACCCCCCTGGGCCACTAACTAATAAACAATATGGAAAAGATAAAACCAACAAAAAGAAATATAGAGATAGGTGATTAAATGTAAACCAGTCTCTCTGGTCAGCAACAGAGGAGATGATCTATTCTCACAGAGAAGCCATGTCAGTAGATGGAAGGGAATTTCAGCAGACCTGGTAAACAAGAGCTACATGCCAAAGAGGCTGAGTGGACAAGGAGGCCTTGAATGCCATGCCAAGGAGTTGTTTTAACTTGAGAGCTGGTTTGCACAACTCACCTCAGAATATTTATTTTCAAATAGAAAATTGTCACTTCAATATATAGTGTAGAACTGCTGGCCAAGAGCTGTCTTAGGTATAACAGGACACCCCCTGGATTCCTGTGCTCAGGTGTCCTCAGGCTCCTAGGGATTTATCTTGAGAATCACTAATGTGGGTTTCAGGGACTTTTGTCGGACAGTAGTGGAGAGATGTAAGAGGCTCCAGGAAAGGAAGGCATTTGGGGAAAGGGGGAGGGGTAAGTCCCTGAAATTGGGGGTTGGGGGTATGGCAAGGGCTTGAGAAAAGAACTTAGACTGTTGACTTAGGTTCCTCAGAACTTGCTCTCCCATAGGCTGTGGAAGAGACAAGAAAGGGAAGAGCAAAGACAAGAATTTTGGTCAAGGTTATATGAAGCCTTTGTATGTCAGATGCTTGGGGCAAATGAGGGTTGTGTCGGTGGTTTTGATCACAATTCTGCAAAGCAGGCCGCTGTTTGATTTTGGGGGGGGGGGTAGGAAAGGAGGGGAGAGAAGAGGCTATACTATGTAACTTTCACTTATAGAATTTGGTTTTCCTCAGGTCACATTTGTCTATACTTGTCCAGCCTTCAGAAACTGTAAGGGCCCTGAGACTGTTTCGGTCAGACTGTCAGTGCACCTTAGCAATCCTCTTAAGGGCCAGAGCATCTGACTCTTCCTACCTTTGGATTCATGCATCCAGGACTGTGCAGACCAGGGCTGATGCTGAATAGCCTCAGAAGCCTGGGGTCCTGCATCGGATCCCTGCTCTGCCTGTTTCAGCCTAGGAGGCAGTAGGAAAATTGTTCCAATAGAATAGGAACAATATTTTATGAGATTGTTATAAAAACTCAGTATATTGTGTAAGGTGCCTTATTCTGGAAGGCGTTTAGTGTAACATTTCATTATGAAAAGGAATCTTTTGGAGTGCCACATCTCTATCACCACACCAGAACTTCCTTATTGAAGAAATTACATTAATGTCCAATGAGAAGATTAGAAGTAGATGTGAGAAAACAGGAACATTCAAAGGGCACATGTGTAGATGGCTCAAAGTCATTGGTGACCTGTGGTGTGGCTTGCTATGGTGTGCAGAAAGTATATTTGTGGCTCTCAATCTTTCTCCCTGGAGGCAGGCAAAGCTCCTAGAAAGATTGCTTTTGAATTTAAAAAAAATTAATATGGGCTTCACATTTGTGTCTTCCCTTACTTTACTTCCCTGTTTTAGATTTGCACTCAATACACATTAAAATCCTGCATAATCCTAAATTTATTGAGAGAATGATTCAGGATGCAATAAAAATGCTTTAAAACTTTTTGATAAATTGATTTTCCCTCTCCCTCCTCCCTCCCTCCCTCCAACCTCCCAACCAAATGAATGAGCCCCATTGGAGGCCAGTGTAGAAAATTCCTGATTAAGTGGGCTGCCTCATCTCAGGCTAGCTGGCTCACTTTTCCTGGAGAGGCCTGTTCCTTTGTGGGGTTATTTAGCTTTAGTGCTCTGTTCCTTTGTTGAGACAGCTGTAGAATGGCATGGGGGATAATAAAGAAGAATGATTATTAGATTTCCAGGAGGATTATTTATAATACTTGAAATTTGTATATCACTTTCATCTTAGAGAACATTGTATATATTACTATAATATTAGTGGCAGTGTTTGAGGGGTGTGATTTCCCATTTTACAGATTTCAATCTGAGATTATTCTGAATCAGGTTGTCATTTGCCTCAGCCTGTGTTAGTGGTCATGTAAATCAGAGGCTCTGGCTTTATAGGCACTAATTGAAAACCTCTGATGCTTTTGGCTGTCCCTTTCCAGCCCTCTTGGAAATTGCCTTCCTTCACATTAAGTATTCCAAATACCCTTTAATTCATGGAAGATAAAAAAAGAACCTTATACCTCTTTCTACAATTACTTCACTTTAAAGAATTATGTGTAAGACTGAGATAACTGGAGTATCTTACTTGTAATGTTTGTGGTGATGGAGCTTATTAAAAACCTTTCCCAACCACTGAGCACCAGTGGCTAATGTCTGTAAATCATAGCAACTCAAGAGGCTTAGATCTGAGTATTGTAGTTCGAAGCCGGACCAGGCAAAAAATCTGTAAGAATCTTACCTCCAATTAACCACCAAAAATCTGTAAGTGGAGCTGTGGCTCAAGTGGTAGAGTGCACCCCTTGAGCCAAAAAGCTCAGGGACAGCACCTAGGCAGATTCAAGCTCCAGGACTTGCACTAAAACTTAAAACAAAAAAACAATTTTCCCAGCCAGGCACTGGTGGTAGCTTATTCCTGTAATCCTAGCTACGCAGGAGACTGAGATATGCGCGTCATAGTTCGAAGCCAGCCCAGGCAGGAAAGTCTGTGAGACTCGTATTTCCAATAAACTACTCAGAAAAAGACAAAAGTGGTACTGTGATTCAAGTGGTAGAGTGCTAGCCTTGAGCACAGAAAGCACAGGGACAGAGCCCAGGCCCTGAGTTCAAGTCCCAGGTCTGGCAAGAAAAAAAACCACATTTATATTAGATAACATACTAACAGAACATAGCAGAATGAATTACCTTAGAAGATATGGAGGGGTTGGGGTTGTAGCTCAGTAATAGAGTATTTTATAAGGCCCTGGCTTTAATCTCCTGAACTGGGGGAAAACACTGGTGATATAAAATGTATCTGAAGGAGTTAGTTAGCAAGCTAACGTTGTCTTGTTACTAAGCTGAGTTTTGGCCTCTTTTCCGGGTGGTTTCTGTGTACATAGTAAGATGCATGGTGTATTAGTATAGAGATGATCGCAACCTTTGTCCTTCTCAAGGAAATAACAACTGCCCTATGATTCCAATGCAAGACCCAGTCTTAAGTTTTTGCTAATGTTTTATGTTTGTTGAGTCAGAAATTCAGGCTCTTGCAGAGTGTAATTAAGGAGAATTAGTGCAACTTTGATTATAATCACTTCCAATTACAGACTTCTTTCCTATGTAATAGGTTTTGCTATTTGCCCTTCCATAATCTTTAATAGGCAGATAAGTACAATTTTTTTATCAGTAAGAACCTTGGACAATTGCTTCATGAACCTTGAATAGCCTAAAATTATCTTTAACTGCAAGCTGTGTACATGCCCACACTGACAGGCTGTTGTATTGCTATTCTTTCACTGGTTGGGCAGGTCTTGATGTTTCAGGATAAGTGAGAATTGGGATGTCACAAAACCTTCAGAGTAAGAAAAATTGGTCTTTTAACAGCTGCCAAGGTGATACTGCGCACACTCATGTGTTGTATGCATTCTTGTCTGTGCGTATATACCCCCAAATTGTGTAATCATAAACATGCTTGCTGCTAGGATTGAAATACCATTAGTTTCCTCAGTGCTTTCTGTGTCTATGTGTTTGCATTTTTATATTTTGGCAGTAGTGGGATTTGAACTCAGGGCCTCTCATTTGCTGGTTAGTGCTCTAACATTAGAGCCACACCTCTAGCCTTACCTCCATGTTTTGGATAACCAGTCTCCAAGATGCAACTGAAAAATGTCTTGAACAATTTCATGAAGGTTGGCCTATAGTCAAGAACAGGAGTCTGGCACTGGCAGCAACTGTGATGGGTAGAGTTGTACCACCCACACACAAGTGTGAGCTTGATGGCAATAACTAATTTATAAAGCTTTTTTGTTACCAAAAAATGAGAGTTGGCAGGATTCCCAGGTAAGTTCTAATTTCTTATGAGTGGAAGAGAGGATTTGGAGGATCAATATGTTGATTGTTACTGCTTAGCACACTTTGTTTGAACCCCAGAATCACAGACTGGAACATGTGGCTGTGAAACTGCTGTCTTCCTTGCCAATACTGTATTTTTCCCCAGTCTTACCGAAGCTTTCTTCATTCATTTGTTTACTCATTCCTTTTGGTGTCAGTACTAGAGCTTGAACTCAAGGCTGGTGCTTTTTGGTAGTTAATTGGAGATAAAAGTTTCACAGACTTTCCTACCTGGGTGACTTTGAACTATGATCCTCAGATCTCAGCCTCCTGATTAGCTAGGATGACAGATATGAGCCAAGTATGAGTCAGCGGCGCCTAGCAATGTATTTATTTATTTATTTTTTATTTTTTATTTTTGGCCAGTCCTGGGGCTTGGACTCAGGGCCTGAGCACTGTCCCTGGCTTCCTCTTGCTCAAGGCTAGCACTCTGCCACTTGAGCCACAGCACCACTTCTGGCCATTTTCTGTATATGTGGTGCTGGGGAATCGATCCCAGGGCCTCATGTATACGAGGCAAGCACTCTTGCCACTAGGCCATATCCCCAGCCCAATGTATTTATTTTTAATTTTGGCTAAAAAAAATAAAACACATAGCATAAATCTTATTATCCTAAGTGTATAGTCCTATAGTGTTAAATATATTTACACTGTTGTGCAATACATATCTAGAACCTTTTCATTGTGCGAAACTGAAACTCTATACTCATTAAACAATCACTCCCTGTTTCTTCTACCCCTTGTTTCCAGCAACTGCTATTTTGCTTTGTTTCCATGAGCTTGATGACTGTAGGCACTTCCTGGAAGTAGAAACAACAGTATTTGCCTATTTAAATTTTTTTTTGCCAGTCAGAGGGCTTGGGACTCAGGGCCTGCGCACTGTCCACGGCTTCTTTTTGCTCAAGGCTAGCACTTTGAACCACAACACCACTTCTGGCTTTTCTGTTTTATGTGGTGCTGGGGAATTGAACCCAAGGCTTCATGTATATGAGGCAAACACTCTACCACTAGGCCATATTCCCAGCCCTTACCTTTTTAACTTTAAATTTTGGTCAGTTGTGGGGCTTGAACTCAGGGCCTAGGTGCTGTCCCTGAGCTCTTTTTGCTTAAGGCAAGCACTCTACCACTTGAGCCTCAATGCTACTTGTGGCTTTTTTTGAGTAGTTTGTTAGAGGTAAGTCGCAGGGAGTTTCCTGCCTAAGCTGGTTTCAAACTGTGATCCTTAGATCTCAGCCTCCTTATAAACTAGGATTACAGGTGTAAGCCACTGGCATCCAGCAACTTCTGGAATTTTGGTCCCTGGAACCATATGAGTGACAGAGGCATGAGAAAGCAGGCCAGTTTTTCTTGTTATTGCTTATTCTGCTGGTGGTACTAAGGCTTGAACTCAGGACCTCATGTTCTTGCTTGGCTTTCTCGCTTAAGGCTAATGCTGTACCACTTGAATCGCAGCTCTACTAATGGCTTTTAATGGTTAATGGGCGATTAGATTCTAACAGACTTTCCTGCCCACACTAGCTTTGAGCTGCAGTTCTCAAATCTTAGCCTCCTGACTAGCTAGGATTATAGATATGAGCCACACTTGCCTAGCCTCGTAGACCACACTTGTATCCTCGGCTTCCTATACTTTGAGATTTGCCCTAGAAATGAAAGAGGCAGCCATTATTTAGAGAGCCTACTTTCAGATCTCTGGACTGCCAGTAACTTTGTATCTCTGGGTACATGTTCCCTGTTTTATTTTTCTTACCTGTAACTGAGATAGTTGGCTTGGATACATGAGTTTTGAACAGGCACTTTCGACACGTTAGGAGTTGTAGCTGTCATCTTCTAAATGCAAAGGACAGTCTGGGGAGTTGGGGGGGGCGTTACATAAGGCAGAATAGCTCACCATGTGGGGCCACCTACTTTGCTTTGGTCAGTGTTTGGGCTCTGAAATGGCTACATCGTTTCTCAGATACTGTGATAGGAGATATGGGGGAGAAGATTATTTAGAGACTTGCATCTGTCTAAACTAGCTCATGATGTATTCCCAAGGGCATTCCACCCAAAGGACCTGAGATATTTTCTGTTGGGGAAGCTAAGGCTCGTGGTCACACAGCTACTGTCCAAAGCTGAAAATGGAGTCCACATTTTACTTCTCTTGAGTCTGTAACTAGTGCACTCCCATTATTTTAATTAAGCAGATAAGACTGGTGCACGACAGGGGGTAAGCAATATTGTAAGACAGTGTGTAGGTGCCAGGTGAGGCAGGCTGATGCGACTGGTGTAGGGTTTCTGAGAAGGAGTGATCATGCCAGCTGAGATAATCTGGGAAGACTTCTTGGAGGAGAGAAGGTTTTGAACTGTCTTGAAGGATAGATGAATTACTGAAGAACAGAAGGGAAGCCCCAAGGGCAGAGACATGGATAGCCCTAGACAGGTGGTAAGGTACTGGACAATATGTGGTTAGAGCAGAGGGACAAGAGGGAGAGGGTGAGCATTGACACTTATTGCTTAGCCTGTGTTATCTCAGCATCTTGAGGCTGGAGAATGACGTCTTCATCATGTACATGTTTGAGGACATGACTCTCTCTACCCCATTCCTGTACATTGGGACTCATCCTCCTTAAGTAAAAGTCATATATACTTTTATCCAATAGGAACTTATCTGGCTTTCAAAGTGTGGAGAAAAAAAAAAAAGAGGAGCAGATTCTATGTTTCTGTAAAGGTCTCAGAGGTAGCTGATAGATAGCTCCTGTTTTCAATAAGTCTGGAGTCTGCCTCCCATCTAACAGGCAATAGGCAGCTGGCAGGCCTTGGCACTCCTGAGTGACAGGGTAGTCCGTGAATTATTCAGATGCTGGGTTCAGTCAGTGGCTGCCTAGCAAAGTCCTGTGGGAAGGAGGCTGAGCTATCTCATGGAGAGATCAGCAGAGGCTCAAGTGCTGGGGTGGGGTGGAGTAGATAACCATGCTCTAAAAACATTTCACATGCTGCTGTGCACGGCTGCACACCATTGCTCCCTAACCCTGCAATGGGTCTGTTTTTCACTCAGCAAGGACTTCCATTCATTCAATAAGTACAATAACCTGCATTCATTTTAGCATGCCATATTCATGTTGGCAGAGGTTTGGTTAGAAGGGACATTAATATTACGCATGCTAGGTGCCAGTGGTTCATACCTATAATCCTAGTTACTCAGGAGGCTAAGATCTGAGAATGATAGTTGGAAGTCAACCCAGGCAGGAAAGTTTGTAATACTGTTATATCCAGTTAGCCACCAAAATGCCAGAAGTAGAGCTGTGGCTCAAGTGGTAGACTGCTTGCTTTGAACAAAGAAGCCCAGGGACAGCACCCATGACATGAGTTCAAGGCCCCCCCCAATAAAATTTATTCATATATACATAAAGATACGGTGTTTAGGAACAGACCTTTCATATGGAAAAAAAAAAACCACTGTTTTCTGATATTTCCCAGCCAAGTACAGAAATTCACTTGTTGATGCATTTGAAACAGTAGCTACTGTAACTATCACAATTACCATCACTGACTTGTCATTGCTTACATGTGAGCATCTTTGTATCTGTATCTCACATCCACCCAGTGGAGGATGAGAGTGGAGCTGAGAGTACGTGGGATGGGTTGATGGGCCTCTTTGTGGACAAAGTGTTTTGGAGCCTGTCTGGAGATGTCTGCACACACCTCCCTCCCTCCCTTTCTTTCCTTATGACTCCAAGTGGCAGCTTGGCCTTTTTACCTTTTTTCATTTCAGTTCTGGGAAAAGATAGGTGGGTGTGAATGCCTGAGAGCAGGGTCCCAAAGCTTATTTTCACAAAGAATCAACTCCTGTTTTCTCCTTTTCCCATTTCTGAGCTCTACAGAGAACAGCGTCTTCTTTCGCCCATCCAACTTGAGTATACTCCAGTCCTGTGACTCTGAACACTTGTCCATCAGCCTTTGCTCTCCATGTTGGAGGTAGAAAGCAGAACCAAAAATCCTGGGCAAGAAGAGGCCTGGCCCCAGTCACATTCCTCAGATGTTCTTTTCCTTTAAACCTCTCTACCTGTGGGGGAGGAGCTAGGTCGGGCTCTGGTTTCTGTTACATTCAGGAGCTTAGCAACACCTGTTTGCCAAAGGTGGGGTCTCTGCTCTGGGATGTTGTTTTGCCCATATAGGGAAGCTTTGCCTGTGCAGTTAACTGATGCCATAAATGCGAGGGTAAGGTTTGACTGCGGTAGAAGGTTCAGTAAACTGCATTCCTGACCCAGGACCTTGAATGGTTGTTACAAGTATAACTTGCTAGGTAGTTTTCTCTGCAGCAGTAGTATCAGAGTCTTTGGATTCAGTTTTAATATGACCAGCTGGACAAGAAACAAGAAGAGAATGTGGGTGAAATAGATTTACCCCAATGTTTCAGATCCTTTATGTGACTAGATAGTTCTCTGTGTGTGTATGAGAGAGATGGAGAAGAGGGGAAGAGAGACAGAGAGAGAGAGAACACAGTTTATAATCACCATGGATGGAAAAGTACCTTTAGTGGTCCCTTTAATTTTTCTTGTATATATCCTATATCTTAAAGCACCAAATCTGAGTGCCCCCTTAAAGAAGCATTGATCCTTCTAAAAACACAGGCCTTTGTAACTTGTTTCCTACTGCATATTGCACTGGTGTTTTCTATGAGGCATTACTGCATTTTGGCTGTAAAATGGGATTTTGAGGGAGTTAAAGAGTGAATACTTTCCAAATGGAGTACTGGTTTTGCCACCTAGAAATATCTTTGCCCAGTCAATTCCCAGTAGGCCTTCCTGGTGCTAGGAGCCACAGCTGTTCTTTAGAGAGCTGACCCTGAGAAAACCTGAGAGGCCAGAGTAGTCAAGATGAAAGAAATGTGCTTGTCCAAAAGTCTAAAAGGCTGACCACTCTGGGTCCTAGCTGAGGCCAGCATTTCCTCAGGAAGCCTCCGATATCACCCAACCAGTAGCTTTTATGTTGAAGTGAGAGATGGCCAGACATGGTGTAGAATTAAGTTTTGAAAATTCCCCCTTTAAACTTCAGACTTTGAGCAGTTTAAAGATTGATAATCATGACTGCTAGGATTATGATGGGATTTTTTTTTTTTTTTTGCCAGTCCTGGGGCTTGGATTCAGGGACTGAGCACTGTCCCTGGCTTCTTTTTGTTCAAGGCTACCACTCTGCCACTTGAGCCACAGCACCACTTCTGGCCTTTTCTATATATGTGGTGCTGAGGAATCGAACCCAGGGCTTCATGAATACAAGGTAAGCACTCTTGCCACTGGGCCATATTCCCAGCCCCTATGCTGGGATCTTTATAGACATTTTAGCTCACTTAATTTACAGATAACTCTTTTATGGGGATGGTCTCCTTGTTCTGCCAGTTTTTCAGGCACAGATGGTCACAAGGTTACAAAGTGCTAAGTCTGCTTTTATTCATCTTCCCTTCCCTACCTGAACTTGTCCAAACCATGACTCAAAGGCTCTCCTGGCTGGTATTCTAGGAGTAAGGAAGAGGAGGTCTCATCCCTGGTCTTCCAGGAGTAGTGTAGATTGGGGAAGGGAGCTCACAAGCTGTGTACCTAAAGTGCATGGTAAAACTGGGGAGCAGAGAGACATTTTAGAGGTTAGCAGGTAGGTAAGATGCCAATATCAAATGTTTTGCTTCTGAGACTGAAAATTGTTGGAAGCGGGCAAAGAAACATCATATAATTTCTCTCTAACATTCTTGGCTTTTGCTAGATTTTATGATGGTATACTTGGATGGTTGAATTTCTGCTTAGTAGGGAAATTTCCCTTAAAGAAGGAATGGATATTTATTTAATAGAAGACATATAGTGAGGCTGACTTTGGGGGAGAAAGTGGCAACTAGATGGGGGGGGGTGATGAGAGACTTTCTGGAGATTAGATAGTAGAAAATCAAGATTGGAGGATGTGGGGCTGTGTCTTCTAGAAAAGGAAGAAGTTGGGACAAAAGGTGGGACAGAATGAGAACCAGAGATGAGACAGGAAGATCTAGAAACTAGTGGCATGACATAGGGCCTGCTTCTCTATCGTCCCATGCCAGTGGAATATGATTGCTTTAGAAGTAGCAGTGTATTTTGGTTTCCTAAAAGGAAGTGCTCAGGAGAAATGGGCTATAGCCTTGCATCTGTCATGGGGTTTGACAGTGATGAAGCATGGAAAGCAGATCTGGAAAGGCCAGTGGAAAGCAGCAGAGGTTCAGCAAAACAGTTTACAGGTTGAAACCTTGTTTTTCTGTTCCTCGCTGTTTCCACTACTTCTTTTCCAGCTCTTGGGTTGTTTTTTCAAGTCCTGGGATTGAATGTGTACAATCCCATCAGATTTTAGCATTTTGGGGCACCCTCTCCCAGATGTTTTCAGTCTTGCTTATGTTTGGATGTTCGGGAAATGAGCATTCCAAGTTTAACCTTTTGGGCTTGCAGCAATTCAGGAAAAACATTCATCACCTCCCCAACCCCACAGAGGTTTCTAGAACAGTGGTTTCATCTCATCCCCTTATGTTCTCATTCACATCCACATCCACAAGTTAAATCCTACAGTGTACTGGTCCCAATTGTATAGGAGGCTTACTTGGGTTTTAAGTTTACCTCATACCACTTACCAAGTTTTACAGGTGGTTTTTCTTGTTCTTTCTGTTTTGTTTTTGACAAAATGAACCCTATTGCTTGAGCCATGTTCCCAGCCAAGTTTTGTAGTTTTTCTGAAAAGTGCAGTCTCTTCTTAGTAAACTAGATATACGATATCCCATTAGCACTCAGGAGAAATGGCAGAGATGGAGTGCTAGAAAGCATACTGGGCGTGGTCAGCCTGCAGTCTGTCTGTTGGCTGTGTCCAGCCAGTTGGTTCTAGCTAAGGAAGGTATTGTGTATTCCTGACCTTCCATTACCAAAATTGAGACTGTATCTACCTCTTAAAGTTAGTCATTTTGTGAGCCACAGAGGGTGATGTTACATTTATCGTGGCCATGTGGTTAATTGGGACTACAGTTCTAATTGGGACCCAAGCAGGGGTCACCCTGTTGTATCATGGATAAATACATTTAGGACCAGAAGGAGTTTCTATGGCTATAGATTCCTGCCCCTCTGCTTTATGGACCAGGATTGTGAGGCCTGGGAAAGTTAGGAACACATACTCAGGACTATGTAGCTTCTTGGTGGCACTCAGAAGTTAGGATGAGCCTAAGTACTTGATGTTGAACTTGGGTCCTTCCTTTCACAGATCACCACAGAGGACCTAGTTTTACCTTTCTGGCACCACAGGATTGACAAATACAAAGCTTTAGTTGCTTTGCCCTGTAGCTGCCTTGCCCATCAATCTTGGCTGTCCTTAGTTCTTGGAGAGTCTGGATATAGCTTGAAGGCGGCTATATCCAAGTTGTCTTACTGATCTGGATGAGGGAAACTAGTTTTTGGATTAGGAAAAAAAATAGACCAAAATTGAAGGGTCTACTTCTGCAGAAAGCTTAGTTGACTTAAGAGTTCTGAGAACGGTCTCTCCAACTCCCCACTTAACATTACTATTCTCATGCCACATGTTTCCCCATAGGTAATGCCTTCCAGATTCTTCTTCTAAGATCACAATGACTAAAACTGTGGGTGGAACCCATGGCCTCTTGCTTTACTGAGAAAGCTCCTGTAAATTCCTTTTCTCCATATCATTTGTTAAATACTCTTCCTCAATATGCTAATTAGGCATTTGGCAATGTATTGTCAAATCCTCAGAAAGCTATGTACCTAGATCTCAGTTCCTTAGCAATATAGGACAATATTTTTAATGAGTTAAAATGTAATGATGTTCCTTTGTTTCTGTGTACCAATTACATAATGAAATCAAATTGATAAAAAAAAAAATCCTCTTTCCTCTTCAGAATGTCCGTGGAATACCTATTCTTCCTCCTCTTCCAAAGTATACCTCCTCTTAGCTAAGGCTGACTGCTCTGCGTACATACACTTTTAAGCCACTATCCCGTTGGCCTTTTCCTGTCTATATCAACTCAGGGCTGAAACTTGTCTTTCATGACCTTTTCTCTTTCTTTTTATTCTGTAACTCTTGTAACCTGGCTTTTGCTATATGAACCCACTGACTTTTTTTTTTTTTTTTTTGGTCAGTTGTGGGGCTTGAACTCAGTGCCTGGGCACTGTTTGTGAGCTTTTTCACTCAAGGCTAGTGCTCTGCCACTTTGAGCTATAGTGCCACTTCTGGTTTTCTGGTGGTTAATTAGAGATAAAAGAATTTCACGGACTTTCCTGCTCCAGCTGACTTTGAACTGCAATCCTCAGATCTCAGCCTCCTGAGCAGCTAGGATTACAGGCGTGAGACACTGGTGCCCAGCTCCACTAACCTTCTAATTTGCATCCTGGCTTACCTTTTTACTTAGTTCCTTTCCAGTGTGTGATGCCATCTCTCCCACCTCTTTTCTTTGAGTACCTCTCTTCTCTATTAGACTTTCAGTCTTTAATTCCTTGGGGATTTCCACTTTTTTTCTAATGCCTTCCAAACCTAGGTCTTCTCCAGGCTTCTGCTCACCTCCTTGCCTGGTTCTCCCCCTCCTAGATATAATCCCACTCCTCTCTCAACTCCCACCTCTGTGCCCTGGACTGTGTCTTCCACTTTGAGCTGCACTTTCCAATCCTTGAGTGCCCTGGACTTGTCACCTGGTATTACTGTAGGTGACTCAAAGTCAGCCTGTTTAGAAGGAAATGTTTAATCCTCTCCTATGCCCCCCAGCCAGCTCTAATGCCTAGTCTTTCCTGTTCCTACCCTTTGAACTACCTACCTACAGTAAAATCCTATGGACTAACTCTTACATCAGTCCCATTCCTTTTCATTTCTGTTGCCACACCCTGATTGATCCTTTGACCTGGAGAGTTACAGTCACCACCCAACTAGATTGAAGGTTCATTCTCTCTCCTTCTCTTTCTCTCTCTCTCTTTCTCTCTCTCTTTTACTCTCTCTCCTGCCTCATTAATCATTGCTAGAGCCTAGCCTAGATACTGTCCTTTAGCTCAAAAGTCTCCAACAGCCTGTACTTAGTTCTAACTTTCTCATGGCTTCTCTCCCAGCCTGACAGTTCCTTATACACCAGCCACACTGCAGCACTGGAGGGTCCTACTCTTCCTACACATTGGTGAAAAGGCTTCTTTCTCCCTGGAGCTTATTGGTTTCAAGGTCAAGTCAATGCCATTTTGTCTCCTAGAGTTCTTTTCACGTGCCTTCTTAGCAGACACATCTGGCCTCCTTGTTCTCTGAACTCTCATATTGTTTTGGTATTTGGTTGTTTGCATCTAATTTGTCCTGTGTCTCTCTCCCAGTCATCTTTGTCACTCCTCCAAAACAACACTCTGTAGTGTACTTTGCACATGTTGAATTCTGTAAATGTAGTCCAACAGGCCCTGGAAATGAAAATCATGTCTCTGACCTTCCTTCACCTCCTCTCCACTGCTGAATTAGAAGTGGACAGATAGGCCTCTTCTCTGGCCTCATCATACCAAATGTATTTCCATTTTTCACCCACTGTCCCTGTGGAGTTATTAAACCTTTTCTTAGTCTCAGAATCTTTTGAATACATGGATATATTTACCCTGCCTGGTTTGATCAACGCCAGCTCTTTAGGATTGTGGCTGCACTGGTACCAGCTTCTGCCATCACTCTATGTAACCTGGCTATTTGGAAAGCTCATTCCGTGTACTTCCCCATACCAGAGGGAGCTGAAGGGAGATGTTGGTTGATGACTCATACTCGGTTCACTAAATGGCTTAAAGATTAAAAATAAAATGGTATAAATTGGCAGAGCACTTTGTAATCACATTTTCTGTGCCATATCTGGATCCTTAGACTTATCATCTCACCAGTATATTTAAGAGCAAAGCAGTGCTTATTATAAAGATCTTCACTGAGGCAATTTCCCATTTACTTCTCTTTGTAGTCTTCATGTGGTGTGAATGAGGGAAAATGTAAGAGAAGCAGGTACCTTAAAGAATGTACTTTTAATTTCAAGAAGTCTGAAAAAAGTTTAGAGCATTTTCATATTATCTCTTAAGTGATGTTGTAGAGATAGGCATTAATTCTTACTCTGCGTGCCAGTGGAGAAAGGCTGCCGGTTTAGGAGGAATCCAAGGTTTCTTTCAAGATCATGGGATGAGGAGGAGACTTGACCAGGCCTAGAAACTCAGGTCTTGGGAATCCTAGATAAGTGCTTCTTCCCAGAAGGGGCATTTTGTTTTGGGACTTCCCCCTTAATTTAGGTCAGCATTTGTGAAGTGGTATAGGTTAGAAGACTTTTGAGCATATGCTCTACTTCTTGGATGATGAGAAATACCTTCTTTCTCATCCTGATTGGTCCTGTCTTGCAAGTCAGTTTGACACTGTGGATCTGGCTGGGAAGAGGGTGGGTTGTTGAACCAAGCATTTTCTGGGCTTTTGACTTTAGCTTTTAACTTCCAACAGGACCGAATACAGCCCCCTTGAATTACAAGTGCGCTGCTTTAAAGTGAATCAGGATTGGGGAATTGTTGGAATCCTTTAGGAATGAGAATACTTTCTTTAGTGAATTAGCCCTGTAGGGCTCCAGGCTTGTAACCTGTGGGTCAGCTTTAGCTAGTTAGGGGGAAGAAAGGGTGGGAGGAGGAACAGGACTAGAGTCAGTAATTTCCCTAAGGACAACATTTGGTCGTTATTTTCTACAAAAAGTGTTTCTTTTCTTTTTAAAATTTCCGCAGAACCAAAAGCTTTAAAAAAAAAAAAATCCCAGTCGGATTTGAGGGCTTTCTTCCCCTCCCACCCCCGCCCCCTTCGGTTCTCTTATCTCCCCCTACCTGATCGTAAATTCCTCTGGGGTCAGGGATCTGGGTGGTGTTTACCTGTGTGCCTTTCTCCCACAATGCCTTGCAGCTAACTCGGTGCTCCCTGCAAATCTTCCTCGCTGGGAGTTACTAGGGTAGAAAAGCCTCAGCTTAACCTCCTGGGTTGGCAGCACATCTGCCGGGAAGGTTCTCCAGTGGACTCGAGCCTCCCCTCTCCGTCCCCGGCTGTCTGACTTCGCTTTACCTCGGCTGGGGGCGGGCGGGCGCGTCTTTGGCGCCCGCGCGCACCCAGGTGTGAGTGTGTATGTGTGTCCCGCGTTATCTCTGCACTCCGCTGACGTTCCCAAAGTGACTCGGCGTGGGGGGTAGGGGTGTGATGGTGGTGGGAGAGACCCTGCGGGACCCTGCCCACTCTCCAGGCCTCCCCGTGGCCCTGCGTCCCTTTCTACGTGATAGTAATCGGACACTTTTCCGTTACGCGAGGCGCCCCACAAAAGACGGTAGTTCCAGCAGCTTTGTTAGGGGAGGTCCCCCGCCCCCCGCGGGGCCGGGTGCTGCGCCCAGTGGGGCGCACCCCTGACGGTGGGGTGCTACGGGCCGGCCCGCCTCCTCCCCGCGCCCCCTCCTCGTGGTGCCGCCTGCAGTTTCCTCCACAATGCTGTTATGCTAATCAGGTGACATCACCGCCCGCCCCGGCTCCCGATTAAATTACAAACCGGCAGCCACCGGGAGGAGGTGTGTGCAGCGGGGAGCTGGGGCCCGCGACGCGGGGCGTGCTTAGGATTGGCCATATTTAAAACACTGTTGGGGTTTTTTTTTTTTTTTTTTTTTTTGGTAGGTAGGACTGTTTCTCCCTCCTCCTCTTCCTCCTCCTCTTCTCTCTTCGGCAATTATTTCAAGCTTCTAGGCCTGGTCCACCCAAAGGAAGAGAGGGCCCCAAGGAGCGGTGGGGACTCCACGCCCGGGCTTTAGGTGGACTCTATCAGATCACCCAGCACCCATTTCCGACTGGAATGCGGCTCGTTTGAGGTCCAGCCCTTTTGGCCCGGACGGAAGGCGGGCCTCACGGAAGCTGCTGCGAGTTGGATGGGGGTAGGAGGGACCCGAGCGGGATTTCCAGTGTGCAGCCCGCCAGGGCGTCAAGCCGGGCATAATGGAATTGCAGAGGACATCCAGCATCTCGGGGCCGCTGTCGCCGGCCTACACGGGGCAGGTGCCTTACAACTACAACCAGTTGGAAGGGAGATTCAAGCAGCTCCAAGGTGAGTCCTCGCCCAAGGCCTGAGCTGCCATGGGAGGAGTTGGTGGGTGCTCTGAGGCTCTAGTTCTGCCATATGGCAGGTCCTGACCCAGATGAAGACTGTGGGCACAAGGCCTGGCTCCCAGAGCCCACGGTTGGTCGTGCACAGCTTCTTTCAGCGCTTCAGTGGAAGCAGTTGCTCACACTACACCATAATAGCCACCATTTGGAGTCCCCGTTGCCTTTCCTGTATTCTCAGTTGTAAGGTATACACTGCTTTACCTCTCTATCTCTATCTCTCCCTTTTTCCCTCTTTCTCTCTAAGAGATCAAGTGCTAATAGATCCATTAGTAGGCAAGTATTTGGTTCCTTAGTCACCTTTGCCTCCCAGCCCCCAACCTCTTACCTCTGGGAGACTTCCAGGTGTAAAGTGCCCTCCTGGGACCCAGTCTCCTAGAACAATAGCAAAGGGGCGGAGGGAGTGGTCTTTTTTATTTTATTTTTTTGTTCCTAAGTCTTCAGTAAATTACAGTTTTGATTCTGAAGCTTAATTTTATCCCTTTTGATGTATTGTGTTGGGGGAGAGCTTTCCCATCCATTTAGTAGGCCATGTAATTTATAATAAAAGCCAGTAATTGTCATTCAATGCCATGGGCTGGATTAGTTGGATCAATTACAGGGTTTTTTTTTTTTTTTTGAGTCTGTATCAGGTTCAGCTAATGAGATACATCCAGGATCTTACTGCCCATATTTTAAGGACACATAGGATCCTGCACGTACCACAGTGTGCTGGATTTTCCTGCCTGCAACCCTGGGCTGTCACCAGCCTGCGGGCCCCTGGCAGTATGTCTCAAGCTATACTTGAAAAAATACTTCATAAGTGAAAACAGAAGCTCTTCCGTTTGGAAGCTCCAGGAATCGGTACTAGGCCAGGAATGGTTCTAGTGCCGTAACGTGTAGCATTCAAAAGTTGTGTATGCGTTTCCTATTTTAAGTCTTCCCAGTGGCACAAATGTGGTTCCTGTGAGGAGGGAGGAAGGAAGGAAGCCACTGGGTCCCACTGTATTTTCCCTGGGAAGGGGTGGGGGGAGGGTTTCATTCATTGGTTTGTCTTGTGAAATAATTGACAGTAATGACACTCTTGGAAAACAAGAAGCAGAACAGAACGTGATTTTAAACATTTGCTAGACTGTGCTGCATTCCTGGGGCAGTTAGCTCTGAGGCAGTTCTCTTCACTCTAGGGAACGGTTAGGAGTCTTCAGAAGCAGAGTCTGCTTGTTTGAAAGTTTATATGTGAGGAGTTACAGGTGGTAAAATGGATGGGTGTTCATTTTCTAGTGTGTGGCTCTTTCGAACTCTGTTTGGAGCTGGGGAACTCAGAATGTGACCACATTCCCTACTTCATTGTGTCATTTTCTCCAGGAGAAAGCACCATGTGGGAGTCTATGGGGAAGAAAACCCCCACAAAAACCTATGACCGGTTTCTAGCCTGCCCATACCTCAGGAAAAAGGCAAAGGCTGTTGAAAATAAAAAGGTGTGGGAAGGAATGCACTCCCAGGCCCACCCATAACTAAAGGGTGTTTATTCCACTGGGGTTGAGGTGACTGGATTGTTCGCTGAGCAGGGTGGAGCTGACACACAGGAAATATCTTCACTGCCCTCTCTGGACAAGGAAACATTTAAAATAAAAAATTATTCATACTTTCTGATATTTGTACCGCAAATATTTTTCTTATGGAAATGCTTCCCAAATAGTCAGGCTTTGTGTTGTGTGTTAGCTTTAAAAAGTTCTTAACTGACCTCTCTCCTCCCAGTTTAGTGCCAGATAACTCTTATTTTAAAATATTGTGGTTTGAAGTTAGTTGCACAAGTTTAGTGTTGGTATTTCTATAACAGAAAACCACCAAGTGTTGAGGAAGTTAGAGCATTTGAATTAATTTTCAAGGGTGATGGATCTCATTATGATCACATTTAAGTGTCTTGGGTGAGAAATAAGACTGTATTTTAAACAATCATCTGAGAATTTTGATGAAACCCATCTCCCCCTTCCCACCTCTGTCTTGGTATTCTGTTTGTATTCATAGTTCTTCTAGTCATTATTTTGGTGTGTGTCAATATAGGGGGTTCGAACTCAGGGCCCAGGCGCTTTTCTGGGCACTATACCACTTGGGTCACAGCTCCATGTCTGACTTTTTTTAAAAAACAGATTTCTTGGGGCTGGGGATATAGCCTAGTGGCAAGAGTGCCTGCCTCGGATACACGAGGCCCTAGGTTCGATTCCCCAGCACCACATATACAGAAAACGGCCAGAAGCGGCGCTGTGGCTCAAGTGGCGGAGTGCTAGCCTTGAGCGGGAAGAAGCCAGGGACAGTGCTCAGGCCCTGAGTCCAAGGCCCAGGACTGGCCAAAAAAAAAAAAAAAAAAAAAAAAAAAAAAACAGATTTCTTTATTGCTAAACCCCACAGAAGCACCTTTATTTTTAATTTTTTTTTTATTTTTTGCCAGTCGTGGGCACTGTCCCTGAGCGTCTTTTGCTCAATTAGCATTGTACCACTTGAGCCATAGTGTCACTTCCAGCTTTTTCTGTTTATGTGGTACTGAGGAATCGAACCCAGGACTTCATGCATGCTAGGCAAGCACTTTACCACTAAGCCACGTTCCCAGCCCCATTTCTGACTTTTTGTTGGTTAATTGGGTATAAGAGTCTCAGGGATTTGTTTACTTGGGTTAGCTTTGAAACATGATCCTCAGAACTCAGCCTCCTGAGTAGCTGGGGTTACAGGTGTGAGCCCCTGGCCTCTGGCTCATAACCTATTTTTGATAACATGCAAATTCTCTTTGATTTAATTTTATACCCACCTACAAGGCTACCTCTTTAGTCCTGGGTATAATCTTTTCTAGCTCTTAACACCCAATGTTGACTAAGTACTACTCTGAATCTGTGTTATTGTTTTTTTGTTGTTGTCGTTGTTGTTGTTTTTGGTTAAATACCTCCTATGTGAATATTTTTTAAAGTCTCTATACCTGAGTGCCATGACACTCTGGAAGTTATTTTGCATTTTTGGTGTATGTTTAAGAATTCCAAAGGCCTACATGGAGGGGGTCCCCTACTCTGGCTATGGGAAGGATGATATTAAAATGAGCTGGTCAATTTACATAAGTAGTCATAGTAGTAATTTATGAATCAGTAAATAAGAGAGATAGAAACAAAACTTAATTGACTTGGAGGGAGGGCGGGAGAAAGAGAGAAAGACAGACGGAGGTATGTAGAGACAGATATATACCAAGGCCTTTGGTATAAGACAAGACAGGGTTTTTGTTTTGTTCTGGTTTTTTTGCCAGTCTTGGCGCTCACTTGGCGCTCAGGGCCTGAGCACTGTCCCTGGCTTCTTTTTGCTCAAGGCTAGCACTCTTGAGCCACAGCACCACTTCCAGCTTTTCCTATATATGTGGTGCTGAGGAATCGAACTCAGGACTTCATGTATACAAGGTGAGCACTTTACCACTAGGCCATATTCTCAGCCCCAAGACAGGGTTTTTGATCCCCAATGCATACCTTTCTTCCTGTCATTTTTTTCACTTACAAAATTAAGGCATCATTTTCTTCAGGTGAAATCAGTTCATGCATCTTATAACATTGGATTGTTTTTATTTTTTTAATGGGAGGACCGTTGAAAGAATTTAACTCAGTGTAAGAGGTTTAGAAAACTACTAACAGAAATTTGTGATACTTTCTCCCCAGTTTCACCCTTGCCAGTTTAAGTCCTTATGAGTCCTTGCTATCCTGACTCTCTGAAACTGTTGCTTGTGCCTATTGTGTAAATGAAATTCTGGCTCCAGCTTGGCATTCAAAGACTCCCCCAAAGGGTCCCACCTTCTATGCTTTCCCTTCCAACTCCTGCCTTGCACTCAAACCTTCTGGATCTTTAGCTCTAACCAACTTCCTTCAGTGCCCCCCAGAACCAATCCCATTGGCCCCTTTGGCGTTAGCAGTGAAGATGGGACCTAGTTAAAAAAGCATCACAATGAACTTTGCCTTCTTTGCACCTTACCCTGACACTTAGCATCTGACATTCCTAAAGAATGAGCTCTTTTGGTTCAAAGTATTTGCACTATAACAGTCCACAGAGTACCCTGTCAGCTAAGAAGGTAGAGGCTGAGTGAAGAGCTTTAGACTACAAGAGTATATCACTCTTGTCACCCAGATTTGGTGCATATAAGCTGCTAGCATGGAAAATCAGTCAGTGCAGAGAGCTCTGGTCAGGTTTCTGGACATAGGCTGCTCTCAGGCTTGGTGAGCCAGAAAACACCAATGCTTTTAGCGTAAATGCCTAAATCCAAACTGGATGGCTATAGCTCATGCCTGTGATTCTAGCTACTTGAGAGGCAGAGATTAAGGAGGGTCACGTAGGGCTTGAGGCCAACTCAGACTAAGTTTGCCAGATTCCATCTCAGCAAATAGCTAAGCGCATCAGTATGTACCTGCCATCCCAGGTATGCAGGAGTCTGGGGTTAGGAAGATTGTGATTCTAGGCTAGTCCAGGCCAAAAAAAAAAAAAAAAAGTTCATAAAACCCCATTTCAGCAGAAATAGCTGGGCACAGTAGTACATTTTAGCTACTGTGAAAAGCTTAAATAGGGCAGCCAGGGCACAAAGCAAGACCTTATCTCAAAAATAACTATAAAGAATTGGGCACCAGTGGCTCATACCTAGCTACTCAGGACGCTGAGATCTGAGGATCGTGGTTCAAAGCCAGCCCAGGCAGGGAAGTCTGTGAGATTCTTATCTCCAATTAACCACCAGAAAACTGGAAGTGGCTCTGTGGCTCAAAGTGGTAGAATGCGAGCCTTGAGCTCTGGGACACTGCCCAGGCTCTGTGTTAAGCCTCATGACCGACAAAAACCCAAACTAAAGCAAAAGGGCTGAAGTATGGCCCAAGAAATAGAGTGCCTACCTATCAAGTGTGGAAACCCCCGAGTTCAAATCTCAGTATTACCAAAAAAAATTCCTTAAATCCAGTGTTTGGGAAGACTCTTAGAGGCCAGTTATGTGGAAGAGGAGAGCAACAGATCAGCAGCTTTTGAAGAAAAGATACCACTTTAGTGAGGAGAGTAGGAGAGTGAAGTCATAGGATTAAGATGGGAGAGCTGGATGATTTCTGTATTGTCACCCAATCTTGTGGCTGAAAAGAGTTCTAGTCACAGCCTCACTGTTTCTTCCTTTGTTTCTGTCTATCCTGCTGCTATCTATCCCTAAAGCCAGGCCCTGACAAGAGTTTCCCTTACAGAAATGCTTGGGATTTGACTTCATTGGAATTTGAGTTGAGCCAACATTTCCTGTTGTTCATCGCTCCCCAGCCTGATAAATGTCTTCAGTACAACTCATGATTCCTTATGCCTGACCTGCATTTGCTCACTCTTCAGACCCTGCTATCCCATTGGGAATCACTCCATGCATCAGAATTACTCTTTTGGGGGTTCATTTCAGATGCCACTCTCTCTAAGCATTCCCAGAAGGAAGGAAAAGCTCAAAATCCCTGCTTTCTTTCCTTCCCTTTAGATAGGAAGTTAAGTTGTTCATTTTCCTGTTACTTTCACACATTGCTTTTTTGTTTCAGTCCCAGTTTTACTTTGTTTTTGGAAATTATGTGAATCTGGGAGCCTAAAGACTAAGTGAGGTCCAATATAACCTAATTTATACATAATTATTTGTTAAAGGACAAATAAAATTAAAGTTGCTGACTACCTACCTATCATAGAGGATTTCAAACTGAAGCTCTCAAAATAATATCCCCAAATAATAGCATTAACGTGACCCGGGAACTTGCTAGAAATCCCTACTTCTCATCTTTATCAGAAACTGGGGGTGAGTTTTAGCACTTGTCATGTAGCCTCTATGCACAAGGAAGTTTGAGAAACAACCCCTTCTTAGTTCCTACTGCTTTTGAGAAAAAAAAAATAGTGGGGAGAGCTGAGATTAAGGATCAACAGTTCAAAGCGAGCCTGGGCAGGAAAGTCCCATGAGACTCTTATTTCTAGTTAAACACCAAAAAGCTGGAAGTGAAACTGTGGCTTAAGTGGTAGTGAGCTAGCCTTGAGTGAAAATGCCAAAGGATAGCACCCAGGTTCAGAGTTCAAGCCCCATGACTGATACTTTAAAAAAAAAAAATTGGGAATAGTGGTGGGAAATATGGAAGAGTATATTCCTTGAGCTCCTTTCAAGTAGGAACAGATAAAATAATCTGATTTCTTACTGAGAAATGAAGAGTTGGAGGAAAGCACATTTAGAACAAAGTTGTGAAATAGGAAAAAGGCATGCAGGTAGTCTGGAATAGTGCTGTCCTACTGTGATAAGAGAAGCTATTTGACATCAGTGGGCCTCACACCTCCCCCACTGAATGAATGGGAGAGCCATTACAACTAGAGGTGCAAGTTCCAACAAAGCTATAGGCTCTGAAGACAGCTCAATGAAGGTATTGAACACAGCTTTGTATTGTTTAAAAAACAAAACAAAGCAAAAACCTGTTGGGTTTATAACCTTAAGAGCTAAAATCCCAGCCTCTTGGCCTCTGGAAAGGAAGTAAATGGCACCTGGCCTGTCCCCATCCTGTATGTCTGAAGACCTATACTGCTTTTTTTTTTTTTTCAAATTTTTATTATCAAACTGATGTACAGAGAGGTTACAGTTTCATACGTTAGGCATTGGATACATTTCTTTTTTTCTTTTTTTTTTTTTTTTGGCCAGTCCTGGGCCTTGGACTCAGGGCCTGAGCACTGTCCCTGGCTTCTTCCCGCTCAAGGCTAGCACTCCGCCACTTGAGCCACAGCACCGCTTCTGGCCGTTTTTCTGTATATGTGGTGCTGGGGAATCGAACCTAGGGCCTCGTGTATCCGAGGCAGGCACTCTTGCCACTAGGCTATCTCCCCAGCCCTGGATACATTTCTTGTACTGTTTGTTACCTTGTCCCTCATGGCCCCCCGATACTGCTTTTTAAATCTACATGTCAAGTCTCTACAGGCTGGTGTTAAACAGCAAGTACTATGATCTCTGAAATTTCTTTGAAAACTTGTCCATGTACTATTAAAAATGTGAGGTTTGGCTCTCGTTCTCATGATTATATTTCCTTATAAAGAAATTTCTATGTGCACTAATATTGTTGCTTTGGTAAGCAGTTCAGGTATGGACTTTTAGTCCTCCCTCTGGAAAGTGACATAGCTCGAGGTAGACTCAAAGTTTTCAATGAAGGAGAGCTTCCCAGTCATATGTCTGTTCATGGTGTAGTTGTACTGTGCACCTTATCAAAATAAACTAGGTAGATTTAATAAACCACTCATCTTTACATTCCAGTGCTTGTTCTTCATCTTTGCCCAATAAGCACTGTTGACATTGAATCCAGCCATTAGAAGTCATAATGGGGCCTGGGAATATGGCCTAGTGGCAAGAGTGCTTGACTTGTATACATAAAGACTTGGGTTTGATTCCCCAGCACCACACATATAGAAAACGGCCAGAAGTGGCGCTGTGGCTCAAGTGGCAGAGTGCTAGCCTTGAGCAAAAAGAAGCCAGGGACAGTGCTTAGGCCCTGAGTCCAAGGCCCAGGACTGGCAAAGAAAAAAAAAAGTCACAATGATGGTGAAGTACATGATAACGACATATAAACATTTTTCTAACTTGAATATTCTCTGCAGGATTGGCTTAGTTAAAAATGTGGCAGTTGTTAATAGTTATATAAGTGCACACAGCCTGCCATTTAAAAGCTTGGTTGTTGATCTCTATCTGAACTGTTTGAAAGCAGGAAGATGCTAAGAAATAAAATACCAAAATAAAGCCAACATTAAAAAAAAGGTTTTTTTTTGTGTGTGTATTCTTATCATTAACAGATACTCATTGATTACCAGCTTTTCAGTGAGTTGTCTTCTGTTAGAACATGTGTGGGTCAGCATGTTTCAGCAGTGCTAGAAATGCTGGCTAAGTGGACCAAAGCATAGAAGGAAGTAGAACCTCGTGTCCCAAGTGGGAGGGGGGAACCTAGAGAGGAGGGTTCAGGCTAGAGCTTAGAGTGCAGAGGGAAGATGGTAGAACGGGTTTGGAAAGATAAGGAATTGTGAGGTTAAGAAGTTTTGGAAGTAAGTTAGACACAGAAACTACTAGAGAATTTCAAGTAGAAGAATAACTAGCTTTGTAAAATCGTTTACACCTCTGAGCCCTGTGTAAGATAGTAGTTTTGGAGGGTCATGGTCACAGGAGGAAAGAAACATGTGCTGCATTCCTTGGTGTGTGACAAGTGTAGAAACAAAACTTCTTTGAATTTAGAATTTTGTTATTCAGTCATCTGTAGATGACTTGGAATATGTTAAAAATGCAGCCTCTTAGGCCTACCTCAGACCTACGTCAGACTTACTGGGTCAGACCTCATTTTAGCAAGATCTTCAGGGGTTTTTGTGCACACTCAGATTTTGTTTTCATTATTATCATTTGCCAGTCCTGGGACTTACTTGAACTCAGGAACTGGACGCTGTCTGGGAACCTCTTTGTGCTCAAAGCTACCACTCTACCACTTGAGCCACAGTGCCATTTCCAGTGTTTTCGGAGTAGTTTATTGGAGATAAGAGTCTCACAGACTTTTCTGCCCAGGCAGATTTCAAACAGGGACCCTTAGATCTCAGCTCTCCTGAGTAACTAGGATTACAGACCTGAGCCCACCTGTGCCTGGCTTGCATATTCAAATTTAAGAATACCTACTTAGGCAATAGTTTCTACCTGTCATTTCTTCCCCTCTCCCATATGAATAGAAAAGGTTTAACCTTGATGTCTGTGTCATATATAGTTCATGATGAACATATGAGAAGTGTTTACTTTTCCGTGTACCTAAGTAAACTATCATTTTAACTGGAAAAATCTTGAAAGTTTATTATTAGTCTAAGAGATTACAAGGTTTAAATGTTGGCTGGCTAATTCCTAGCTTTGTAAATCTTGGTAGAGCTTGGTTTAGATTTTCCTACTTGCTAATCATGCAGTTATAGAAATGTGTGAGGTTAAGAAAATGTTTCTTTTCATTTACCTATTTGGTATTAATGGGGAATTAGTAAAATACTTCGAGCCAGTTTGTTTAAATTATTCTAGACTTTTAGCAAGATGTTTAAGTGAAGTGGCAGCATCCGTATCTCCTTTACACTTAAACCTTTCGTATTCCTTTAAGCTGTTGTTACGATGATGATGATGATGATGATGATGATGATATGTGGCAGTCCTGGAACTTGAACCCTTAGCTTTGTGGGGATTCTACCACATGAGGTACACTTACTTTGGCTTTGTTGGTGGTTAATTGGAGATCAGAATCTCATAGACTTTCCTGCCTGGGTTGGCTTCCTTCAAACCTCGATCCTTGGATCTTAGCCTCTTGTGTAGCTAGGACTACTGATGTGATCTTGTGGCGCCAGGCTTAAGCAATTTTTTTCAATGAAGCAAAACTACCACGTATTAATAGAGTGACTCTATATTTAATGTTGTTCTTGTAACTGGTTAGACTTCATTCCACTTGGATGCATATCTTGGAGTCCTTTCAGGTTTGGGGGCTAGAGTGGGAGCAATATATGAAAGTATATGTCCTTTGATAAATGCTCACTTCTAAGTCTGCAGATGAAGTTAAGTGGCTGGTATTGATTAGGGAGGGGAGAACAGCACTTACTGAAACCTGTTGGCTTAAGAGAAAAAGGAAAGGACTGAAGGAGATAAGTAATCTCTGCATTTGACTTAACACCCTGCTAGGTTGTCCCTGAAAGGAGAGGCCCATTCTAGTGGTGAGGTGGAGGGAAGCTAGATGGTTTTTCCAAGGCAGGCCTAACAGTCATTATTGAACAAAGTTTAATTTCTAGCTATTTATATTATCTAAACATAGTTAAATGTGTTTGTTAGGTTTTTAAAATAGGTAGCCGATAAAGGAGAATGCCACGTGGTATTCAGGCAGAAGAGAAAGTTTATTACTGTACTGCTGGCCTATGGCCGAGGTGATGCATAGCAGGAGAGAAGGGGCGACCCCCATCTGGCACTGCGTTATCTAGGGCAGGGGCAGGGGTGTGTGGCCTGGTGGATTAGGTTGTGACCTCAGGGAAGGGGGAAGTAACTGCCTCCAGGTATGCCTGTTACCCAGGTAACTGGGTGGAGACAACCAGGTGGGGGTATCTGCTTGGAGTCTTCCTGGGGCGGACCTTACATTTATTAAATCAGCTGTGTTATGGTATAATCATGAGAAATAAAAATGAAAGATCCTATAGTCTCAGCAATCTTAACTTTCCAATCGGTGCTCATTAAGTACATAAGGTTTAGCACTGTCACAATTATTATGCACATTCAGTCTTGTCTAGGTATCTTGTTTTTATGTCTTAAGTATCTCAGCAGACATTGCCAGTATGCTTTGTAAATCAGAGCAATTTATTTACAGTCTTATTTCTAGAATGGGGGTGATAGGAAGTTTGCATAATGAGATTCTTCTGAGAATTAAACAAGACTCAGAGGGGAATATGGCCTAGTGGTAAAGTGTTTGTCTTGTATACGTGAAGCCCTGGGTTCGACTCCTCAGCACCACATATATAGAAAAGGCCAGAAGTGGTGCTGTGGCTCAAGTGGCATAGTGCTAGCCTTGAACAAAAAGAAGCCAGGGGCAGTGCTCAAGCTCCTGAGTCTAAGCCCCAGGACTGGCAAAAAAAGAGAAAGAATTAAACAAGATTGTCTTTGGACACTGACTAGCTATATGGCCCATTGTAAGCAATAAGTGACTAGTCCACGACAGGATTTTTGCAGGTCCTGGTTAAATAGGCAGACATAACAGGGGAGAGCCTTCTTGAGCTGAGTGCCTTAACACCCACCCTACCCTTGAAACCTCTGGGTGTGGTTTCCTTCTGTGAGCTGGGGAAGAACGTTTAGTTTGTCTGAAAATGCAACCCACTGAAACATCCTCTTTCTCCTTTAGAAAGGCTACCAGGCTGATGGTAGGTACTTGAGTCCCATGACTTTTGATGTCGATTGAAGGTCACAGTGGTAATGCCACTCCCTAGTTCTTAAAAAGCATCTGGAGCAGCTACTGCTGAAGCCTGAGCTTCCAGCTCTAGATTACAGAGCTGTCTTTGTCAGAGACTACTACCGAGTCCCAGCTAATGTTGATTGCCCTCCATGGAGACGTTGAATGCTGCTGTGTTTGTTTTTGAAAGGCTTTTCTTAGCCTTTCTTTCTCCTTCAGCCCCATTTTCAAGGGGAACAAGACATGTCACAATAGCATGGAGATATAGGCTGGCCTATATTTCATTTTACAAAGCCCTTGTGAACTAACTTTTTGAATGATGAAATGATGCAAGTGGAAACTTAATTTGAGGATATATCACCACGGCAGGCTCTGTTCATGAAGAATGAGCAAAACACAGTCTGGAGGCTCTATTCTTTGGTGACAAGGGTATTACATAAGCTATATCATTATTTGGGTGAATTTCCCTCCACTTCCACCTTGGGAACAATTGCAGTGGAATTTTTTTCTTTTTTTGCTGGTCCTGGGACTTGAGCTGAGGGCCTTGGTGCTGTCCCTGAGCCTCTTTTTATTCAAGACTAGTTCTCTCCCACTTGAGCCACAGCACTACTTCCAGGAGATAAGAGTCTCCTGGACTTTACTTCCCTGGCTGGTTTTGAACTGTGATCCTTAGATCTCAGCATCCTGAGTAGCTAGGATTATAGGTATGAACCAATGGCGCCTGGCTTGCATTGGGATTTTTGGAGATAATATAAGAACACATCATTTGCAAAGGTGTATATTCAGCCTGAAATCATTGTATAAACCTTAAACATTTTGATGGCATTGAAAGGAATTGGAGGTTACAGCTAAAATGGTAGAAAACCAAACCATCTCATAAAAAGTGGCCTTGACATTTCTCAGTTCATTCATTTGGGGTTTTTGAGACAGGATTGTGCTGTGTAGCCTGAGCTGGCCCATCTCTCTCTCTCCTCTCTCCTCTCTCCTCTCTCCTCTCTCCTCTCTCTCGTCAGTCCAGGGCCTGAGCACTGTCCCTGGCTTCTTTTTGCTCAAGGCTAGCACTCTACCACTTGAGCCATAGCGCTACGTCTGGCCTTTTCTGTTTATGTGGTGCTGAGGAATCGAACCCCGGTCTTCATGTATACTAGGCAAGCACTCTACCACTAGGCCATATTCCCAGCCCTCTCATATTTAAGTCCTAATGCAAAGTGTGTTCCTGGTGCTTGAAAATGGTGCTCTGATTTCTATTGAGGGAGACATTTATTCCTATAGAGGTTTAAACAACTTGCTATAAAATTCAGCCTTGCAGTAGTAGAAAGGTGATTTATCTTCAAACACCTGCTGAGCAGATGAAATCCCAGCTGTTCAGTCTTTGGGGGAGGCAAAGAGAACAGATTCAGAACATGGTGGTGATTGTGGTTGTGGTGAGGAGGGCCAGCCAGGGCTTTATCGGTCCTTCCAGAAGCAGGGTGGAACATGGGCTCAGGACAGAAGCCAGCATTCAAATCCTGGCTTCACTCATGGCTTTACATCATTTACTTCATCTAGGAAGAATTAAGTAGCCCATGGCTGGCTCTGGAAATTAAGTTATATATTAATAGTGTGAACCATTCACTCTGGTTTACCAGACAGCTTTGGATTTTAGCACTGAACATTCCATATTCAGGAAAATGAGTGGCGGGGCACACCCTAATTAAGTGTGAAGGTGCCTATTTATTACCATGCAGCTGACACTCAGGTAAAGATGTGTGGATTTGCAGGAGGACATTGTGTGTGTCTGTGTGTCTTTGTACATGGAAGATAAGTAACCTATTTCATGAATGAGGGAATAAAGTAATGGAAGCACATAGGTAGCTTTTAAAATGAGTTCACTTTTCCCCATAGAGGAGGCATCTCCTGCTACTTAATAAACATTGTGTTGAATGAAAGAATGAATTGCTCATAATAATGATTCTCTATGATGTAGACATACTGTGACTATAGTAGGAATGTTAAATGAGCTGAACCTATTTACATTTTTTATATGGGCCCAGTGAACTCAATATAAGTATTAGAGTGCTTAGAGAAATAGAAGTCATTGTATAGAAGTTTTCTCCTTTATTTTTCTGAGTAGAATGGTCAGTAAGAGTATGTAATGTAGTGTAGCTACATTGCAAAACATTTAAAAAATGTACCCGGTGAAATTGGGATCCCTTTCCTAGGTGTGGTAGTCATTCACATATAATATTGTGTGACAGTAGAACAAACACAACTTTTGTAACCACAAATGTGTCTTTGCTCTTGGAGGCATAATATGACTAATACTTTTCTAGAAGCTAGGCCAGTAAATCACACTCTGATTAAATAGAGGCAAGGCCTCAGCTATTTAGATAACATTAATGTGCACACCCAGCCCATTTAACTGATGAAACAGCAGAGAGAAGATGGAATTTTGGCCCAGGAACTACTTTTCCAGCCTTTGGTGCCTCCCAATCACCCCCTTAAAAGAAAAAAATCTTTGTTTTTTTCCTTTATACATATATGTATGTATGTATGTATGATTTCAACTTATATGTATGATTTCAATTTTGAGGTTTGCTTTTCACTGTAAACACAAAGAAGCAACTTTTAAAAGTCATATTCATTTAGCTTTGGGCTTGCCTGTAGCCTAATTACTGGGAGTTGTTGGCCACAACAGTATACTGCAATCTTCATTGGGGTGATAAATTCTTGTGTTTTGGCAGGGAGACAGGGAGAGTTGTGAGAGGCACTAGAGTAGTTGCTGTTACACCAAAGCCACAGGTATAACAGGTTGGGGGCACGGGTGGGGTGAGTGGTTGCAGTGGTGGAAAGAGGCCTAGGGAGCCACAGCCATTATAGGTGTCTGTTACTTGGTGTAGCTAGACTTGGTGTGGCTGAAGTCCGATGGGAAGTTAGGCCATAATCTGGCTGAGATCTCTCATCTGTCATTGGGTGACTCCAAAATGACCTTTCTTTACTTCATTTTCCTGTGAACTCATGAATTATGTCATGGATCCCATTCTCTCTTTGTTCGATAAGCAGCAGCTCTTTCTGTTCTGTTTTGACAAGAGGAAAGAGGCATAGACCACTTTGTGAGTCAGCATCTGATTGGGGATCTTTTCATTGTTCACCCCCTCTCCTCCCAGTGGGAATTTACAGTGTAACTTACTTATCAAGATTCCCTGCACTAAAAACAAACAAGATTCCTATTGGCCTAGGAGACCCGGTCATTAGAATAATTATGTTTTTTGGCATATATCACCTTCTGGTTAATTTGCCTTGTGGAGGGCCTCTGCCTGCAGTTGGCTCATAGCACTCCACTTTCTGCCCCTGCCCTCAAGAAGCTCACCAGCACATCACAGACAGGTCATAGATTGCGTTTTGTTGTTTGTTTTTTAAATAGGATCAGTGGACATACATGGAAGTGGGGTGGGCTTCCTAAAGTAGACAAGGCCTGTCCTCCCTACTCATTTGGGGTTGCTGTGAGAGTTACAAAAAGGCTTGTGCATGCCCCCACTCTTCCCCCCCCCCAAAAAAAGAAAAATTCAAAGTCAAATACAAGAAATTTTTATGTGGGGAAAACATATCAAGGCCATCTTTGTTCAGGCCCACTCAGTTTGGCCTGGTGCCTGCTGACAAAGGGAAAAGACACCTTTTCTGTGACAGTGGCCAACATGTATTTGTGCAGTAGACTTAGCACTAGTCATGTGCTTTAAAAAATTTTTTTTTGGAGGCAGGATTTCATACTCCTAATCCTCCTGTCAGTCTCCTGACTGCTGGAACTACAGTTGTGGGGTACCATACTTGGCTTCTTTGCTACTTATTACATGTGTTACTATCTTACTTCACACTCAAGAATGCTAGAGATAGAGACACAAGTTATCTCTGTTTACAGAGGAGAAAACCCAGGCTTGGAGAGATGAGGTAATTTGCTTAGTTTAAGTAGTGGAGCTGGTCTTCATCCCTGGCTGTTTGTTCCCAAAGCCCAAGCGTTAAACCTTTATGCCACACTGCCACTGCCGAGATAGTTATCTTCTTTGGAGGATTTGGGTGTGGCTGGGTGTGGGTGCAGCAGTGGAAGCCTAGTCTAGCAGTACTCCCCTCACAGTTCCTTAAATCTCCTCTGAAGCAACTTCCTTAGCCTGAGCTGCTCTGAAAGCATCTTGCCCTCTGTGTGGTGATATTTATGATGCGGTTTCCTTCCTCCTGCCGATGGGGTGTTGGCTCTTCAGCTCTTCTCACCCAGGGTGGAAAGCCCACCAGTTGCTGACAAATTGCTACTTGAGTCACTCAGTGTTCCCCCTGCGTTTACAGTGGGTTGTGCTTATGTAGGCCACATAGTACCAGTGGTACTATGAGGAACTCCATCAGTGCTATCTGGTTTGGGACTGGAGGTCAGGGCCTTTCTACCACATTGCTCAGGAGTCCACTGAAGCCTGTGATGTAAAAGTTAAACCACAAGTTTCAACTGCTGAACATGACTAAGAAAAAGTTTGTGGGGGTGCCTTCTAGTACGAGCCAGGCATAAAACAGTACACTCCTCCCCATCTACACATGCTAATCCTCAGTCACCCTGTGAGCTGGGGCATGTCACATCTGCTTCAGACAGGTGAAATGTCCTCCAAGACAGGAAGTACCTGACAAGTGACAGAAAGGGTAGCAATGAAACTATGGCAACTGGATGTTACTCGAATTTCTTTGAACTTGAAGTCTGTTTTTAACAAGTAGAGATGTAAAGTCAGGTATAGTGTACATAGCTGTCAGCCAATGGATAGGTGGTATTGATTTAAATTTTTTGTTTAAACCCAGAGCATTGTGTATTTTTGATCATTCCTATTATTAAGATATTAGCCAAATTCACATGTGGCCACAAGAGTTCCACTTAACCTATACAGCTGGAAAATGGAAAACTCACCAGTTAGATTTCTCAAATAACCAATTTCTGATAAAACTCTTGCTGTTGATTAGTGAATCCTCCCATTATAAACAATGCAGCCAGCTAATTTGCTTATCGTTGATATTGTAAGCACAGCTTTAGAGGGATGAGTAATGCCTTTGCATATCTCCAAGGGCAGAACTGACATCACTCTCACATAGAGTGTTTAATGATGCAAGTGAAGCATTTGAGGGATGGAATTCCAGCCATATGCTACTTGGGTTCAGTGTTACAGAAGATTGGTCTGTCAAGGATTCCAGGGAACATAGAGACGTGGACATAGATCTACTGGCTATGACCGTCAAGGCTCTGGATTTGAGCTGCTGGATGATATACTGCAGTAGGAACAGGAGTTGTGTGATACAATGAAACAGTGACTCAGTGGCAGCCAGACTGCATGACAACAACTCCACTTCAATGTAGCAAGGGCTCATTTGAATCGGTCTACTAACTTTGAAGCAAAGAAGGGAAGTGTGTTCACACACGAAGTGTGTTCGTCCCAACATGCCCCTGCTTGGATAGTCATGAGAACCATATCTTTTCCCTTTCTTCCAAGGCAGGAAATAAACTGTAGCCTGCAAGAAACACATATGGGTGGGTGCTTAGGGCAGTGCCCAGAACTGATTCTTAGCTTAGCTCATGGCACCAGAGTTAGAAGGAAAAGTATTGATGGTGGTGTGTGTTACTCAGGTCCTCCTCTGTTTTCTACTGTTAACTGGGCTCAGTTAATGACTTTAAAGCTAAAATGTCCATGGCAGGTATATGTAGCTGTTGAGTCTAGTAGTTATTTTCGTTTCACTCAGTATTTTGACCTTTGTGGTACTTTCTAAAAAATGTCCTCAAAGTCCAACTGGCAAAGTCTCAAAGTCAGATGCTTATTCTATAGTGGATACATAATTGCCGACTGTTAGAATAGAGTAGTGTGGAGAGGCAACTTTTAGAACACCTGTGAGGTGAGTATCTCTATTGTGAGGATAAGAGAGTGAGGCCTGAAGATTCCTCAGTGTAAGGGATAGCCACTGTTAGCCACTCTCTGAAATTAGGTTCTAAAAGGGAATACTGGGTAAAAAGTAGCAAGTGTTCCAAAACATGCAAACAGCATTATTAGATGGAATTTTGCCTCCTCTTTGTTAAGGGAAAACTGATCTTGGCATAGGTTCAGAGAATCAGCTGTTTAGCAGCTGACATTGGCAAAGTGACCTTGGACAAATGACTGGCCTCTCAGTTTCCTTGCAGGTTAGAAAGAACTGTAGTTAATCTGATAGAGATTTTTAGGATCCTGCAAATAAATACACATCTTTACCATTGTCATTTTCATTTTTCTGAATGTTTCTGCAAGTGCCTGGCTAGTCTCACTGCTAAGAAACCTAACAAACTTAGTTTGAGTTCTCTCGGTTCTCCGAATGGGATCTGTGGAAGAAACTAAAGGAGTAAGAAAGCAAAATGTACATCCTCATGCAAAGAGCAGGAGGGTAGATCTCTACCTCAACTGCAGCCTTGTATCAGTGTTGGTAGTGGCTGTGGTGGTCATGTTATTAGGTCCTCGCAGCTTGATGCTTGATTTATGTAAGCACAATTAAGTATTTGCAGTATATGTTCCTCATAACATCCTGTAGGGGTATTAGTACATTTGGAGGATGAAGAGACGAGCACACAGGATGTTGTCCAAAGATGCTTAACTAGTAAATAACAGAGCCAGAATCCCAACAGGTAGTCTGCTCCTATTAACTATTTTGATGTACTGCCTGCCTTTTGAATATTTCCTATGTGATAATTGCTAGTAAACACCTGATGTCTAGGACATCAGCAGCCTTGATTTGGGAAAAAGCAATTACTGAGAGGCAGAAATTCTTGATTCTGTTCTAACCTTAAAGGGCTTTGGTAGACTAGACTCATTCTTGATTGGTGAAGGTAACAAAGGGCAGCATGCACTGGTAAATGTCGTATATAATTCCAACCTTGCCCAGTCTTGGAAGACTTTCTTTCCTGTTCTTTGATGGTAGTTAGCTCTGGTGATTGTGGCAGAAGAAAGGGACTCTGCTGACAGGACAGATTCTTGTGGTCCAGATATTGCCACTATATAGCCAATGATTTGCAAAGGACCTAGCGTGAAGAATGTTAGTTTGAAGTCAAATTTTGGAGTTAAAAGTGTGTTATTCACTCCTGAGGCACTGATTACACTGAAAGTGACTGGTATAATTTTCAAAGGTTACGGTTATTACCTAGGAATATGGAATTGGGCCAAGAAAAACTACTTTTTAAGGTTTTAAGGTCTAGGAGTTCACTAATAGTTCTTGACTTTAACCATTTTCAGCTGCTGGATCGTTTGTTGGCATGTTTAGGCCAAATGGTCTTTTGTTCTATGATGTCCATGTGTGAATAAAAGTGGATAATCCCTAGTTCTGGTTTGGCTATGGTGGCATATCCTGAGTAAAGACTTCCAGCTGCTATTTGCATGTTTTTGTTTTGTCTTTTCCTTCAGGCCACCTTTTTAGTCTCCCTGTGGCAGGAATAATACCAGTTTTTAAGAGAGGCATCAATTCATTCACACCTGGTTAATACCCCAACACCACACCCTTCAGTTTTCTTTCTGTTCTGGCTGTTGTGTTCTAAATTTAGTGTCAAAGAAGCAAGCTACTGATTTGTATTTATTGCTTCTTTTACCATCTGCTTCCAGAAATGATTTCGTTTGGCCTAAACAGTGTTCTCTGATTTTTTTTTTTGGGGGGGGCAGGGTATACGTATGTTCTTTGTGGAGTCTAGAATCACAAGATACATCATAGGATTATTGAGCTAGTAAATGCTGGCTTTGTTCTCATTGCCTGCTCTGTCCAGAAAAATGTCTTTCTTGGCTTCACATGGCTTACCCAAAAGTTGCATGTCACTGCTCTATTTCTTTTTTCAAGAAATTTTCATTGGAGAGTGTCATGGAGCAACCCTACAGTGTCAATGTGTATGTTGTGTATTCTTTTTGTTTGTTTGTTTGTTTTTTTGTTAGTTGTGGGGCTTGAACTCAAGGCCTAGGTGCTGTCCTTCAGTCTTATTGTGCTCAAGGCTAGTGCTCTACCACTTGAGCCACAGTACCACCTCTGGTTTTTTGAGTGGTTAATTGGAGATTAGAGTCTTACGGGGACTTTTCTGCCTGGGCTGGCTTTGAACGTCAATCCTCAGATCTCAGCCTCCTGAGTAGCTAGATTACAGGTGTGAGCCACCAGCTCCTGGTTCTTCTCTTCTCTTTTGCAAATAAAGCTTCTTGCAGATTTATACAGGTGTGGAGCCACCGGCACCCAGCTAAAAATCTATTTTTATTGTTATTATTTTGGTGTTTTGTTTTTTTTTTAAAGATTGGTTCTGTGGAGAAGACAAGCAGTATGGCTCTTTTTTGGGGTAAACCACATAATACTATAAACCAAAAGTTTCTGAAAACACCCATTCCTTGTCTTTCATACTTACCTATAGGAACTCCGCCACCCACTGAACAGCAGTTCACCTGTGTGGTAGGGTTCACACACAAGCAGCCATCCTCCCTGCTTACACATGTACACTTCATGGCTGCATGTGGGACACATCATGGGAATTGAGCATTGCTCTTTTGTCCTGCTTTTGAATTGGGAAGATGTAGCTGCTGAATGGAATTCTGAAAAGAACTTGGAGCCCTGGAAACTCCTGACTGTTGGACTGTTGGGATTGTATAATGTCTTAGAAAATGGATGAGTTGAAAGTATTAACAGATTTTAGCCAATAATGCATTAAGACTAAAACAACTGTATTGTACATCAAGCTTTGCCAAAAAGTGCAGTGTGACACAAGAGAACCCCAAAATGTGAAAGTAAAATAGCCTCCAGCAGTTAACTCTGTTGACTTTGGAAACTGGTTCTAAACCCAAATCTCTTTGCCCAACTTCAGGTTTCCTTTTTTTCCCTAGGCCTAAAGTTGCTGCTGAGAGTTGCTCTTCAGTGTTGCTAGGACCGACCAACCAATTGGTGTGACCTTCTTAAGTAAATAATTAACAGGGGCCTAGTTTCATTTACTATACTGTGAAAGAGGAGGTTTCAGGGCTGGTTCTGACAGCCTCTAGCCCCCAAGGGGAAAGAGGCCACTGACATAAGTCGAACTTCTAAAATGGTCTAAGGGAACCCAGCAATGTTTTAAGATGAATGGCTGAAAGGCTGTTTTTCTTCAGATAAAAAATGCATTTAAGCAATTGCTGGTGAATCATACTTACAATCCTAGTTACTCAGGAGGCTGAATTCTGAGGATCAGGGTTTAAAGACAGCCCAAGCAGACAAATCAGAGAGACTCTTAGGTTCAGTTTTTTAAAATCAGCCTAAATCAGAAATTGAAGCTATGGCCTAGGTGGAACAGCCCCCAGACATGAACAAAAAAAAGCTGAGCAGAGCGCTAGTCGCTCATTCCTGTAAACCTAGTTATTCAGAAGGATGAGAGCTTGAGGATTGCTATTCAAAGCCAGTCTAGGCAGGAAAGTCCACGAGACTCTTATCTCCAGTTAACCAACGGAAAACTGGAAATGGCACTGTGGCTCAAAATGGTAAGAGTGCTAGCCTCGAGCAAAAAAAAAAAAAAAAAAGCTCAAGGACAGTGCTCAGGCCTTGAGTTTAAGCCTACAAATCAACTACCCCCACCAAAATGCAAAAAGCTGAACAAGATCTAGGATACACTGGTTCATAGCATGCATGTGTGTGGCACGCGCGCTCGTGTGTGTGTACACACACACACACACACACACACACCATTTTTTCTTTTGTTTTTTAAATAGTTAAATAGAATCTTACGTTAAGGCCAGGTCTGGCCTTGGCTGCAATCTTCCTATTCATGCTTCCTATGTAGCTGGAATAAAAGGCATGTGGCACCATGCCCAGCCTTTTCTGTTGAGGAAGGGTCCTGAGAACTTTTCTGCTCTGGCTGGCCCAGAACTGTTGATTCTCCTAACCTCGGCCTCCTGTGTACCTAGGTTTGCCACCCTGCGGGCTTACAACCTGTTTCCTAAATACATACGGAAAGAGCACATTCACCCACATTATTAGGAAAACAGTTTGAAGCACAGGCTGTAGGATTTGGGAGGATCAGCTGCTTGTGTGTGTGTGTGTGTGTGTGTGTGTGTGTGTGTGTTAGTACAAGCGGAGAAGGGCGATCCTGGCTTCATCCCCAGCCTTCTCACTGTCCTCAGTGTTGGGGAGAAACAGAGGCCTTGAATGGACACTTCTCCATAAATGACATGAAACACTGGTGGGGACTTCTCTTGTGCTGAGGATACAGATGTGGTGTGGGGAACCATGGCTGGATCTGAGCAGCCACTGCCTTGGTGATAGTGCAGCTCTAACTCCTGCAGAGGCGTCCATCCTTTGGGATGAAGGGAGTATTGATTGGTTGGGATTTTTGTTGTTGTTATTGCTGGTTGAGGGGCTTGAACTCAAAGCCTGGGTATTTGTTCCTGAACTCTTTTTGCTCAAGGCGAGCCACAATGCCCCTTTGGGTTTTCTGGTGGTTAATTGGGGATAAGAGTCTCATGGACTTACCTGCCCCTGAACCTTGGAACCATGATCCTCAGATCTCAGCCTACTGAATAGCTAGGATTACAGATGTGAGCCATCAGTACCTGGCCTATTTTTGTTTTTTAACTTTTTGTTTTTCCTGAGATCTCTTTGAAACTAAGGGCACAACCACCATTTAAGAAATAGTGTCCCAGGCCTTGATGTAATGACAGAAATGAGAACCTTTTTCCTTTGTTATTATTGCTTCCTCCTATGACTAATTATCCAGCCACTGCTGGTCTCATTAAACTTTGTTAATAATCCTGAGCATCTGTCTATAGGAACTGCCTCAAGAAAAAGAAAAAGAAGCTTAGTTAAACATTTGTGTTGCTCTTGCTAATTACCCCAAGCTATACTTTTTATGGTTATTAATTAATCACCCTACTTGCCTCCAAATCCCAACGAAGAGCTTTTCCCTATGCCAGCCCAGGCACTTCACTCTTCCCTGGCTGCGGACGTGTCGCTGCGTGGTTTGGTGTGTGGGCTGCCTGTAATTAGCAGAGCCAAGAACAGGGTGGCTCTGGAATCCACGGTACAGGAAAAACACATCTGGAAGCCTGATTATACGTAACCTTGGCTTGCTCAAAGCTTTCTGTCTATACTGATGCTGGCTGGAAGCAGATGCAGGGGTAAAATTCTTTCATCTTTAAAAAGAAAATGTGATGGCAAAACAGTTTCTAAGTCACTGAGCAAGTGCAAGAAAGAAGTATGTTAGCAAAGATTGGGATGAGAGACAGAGAAAGTTGAGGCATGTTTCGCCATGTGTAGAGGTGGTGCTTGCAGAGGATGTCAGCCACGGGTCTGGATTAGTGGTGACTACAAGCTGGGGCTCTTGGATAGGGCCAGATGGCTGCACTTTTCCCAGGTGCTGTGCGTACCTGGAAATGAGAACGTCTTTTTTCCCTAGTAGACTTCAAGCAAAAACAAAACCCAGATGTGGAAGATTATTTCTGATGAGGGCATCTGCATTGAATCATGTACAACTCTCATACTGGGAATTGTTAGGGATTTAGGTTAGAGGACACCTTTAAGAGATTAACTCAAAGCGTTCTCAGACAGGATGAACCTTACTCAGAACTTAAAACTGAGCCTTATTTCATCATAGGTACAACCTAATGTCCTTGCTTGTGCATAAAGCTCTAGAGTAGTGGGAGCTCTAGTTAAACTTGCTTTGTGACTGGGTAAACCACTGGACCTCTCTAAGCTTTGGTTTGCTCTTATGCAAAGTTTGTTCGGTGGTGAGGACTTACTTCATTCACACAGTGGTTGTGAGAATTAAATGAGTTTTAGTGACGTGCTCACTAGAGTGCCTAGCCCCTGTAATCACTCAATAAACCCTGACTGGGGAGGGAATGGGAGGTACTCCCATTTGGGATCATGTGCACAGGGCTTTCCACTTGGCATAGCATCAGCCTTGTCAGGATCCAGTCTTCACCCTGAAGCTGGATGGTGATGTTGCCTGAACTCACATCTCAGCTGAAAAACTCTGGTTCCTTGACTGACTCATCACCTCTAGTCAGTTGATTCCACAGTGCTTTGGTCCTTCTTGCCCCCCATTCTGTGCAGTAGACTCAGTTGTTGATGAGGCTGTTCTTTGTTCCCATTACTTAGGGTAGCCATTTCCTAAGAATGGGATTTGCTTCCCTTTAGATGAAATCTGAGGTGGAATCCGAGTAAATAAAGGATCTAAAATGGGAATTTTAACTGCCTCAAGTGCAGATGAGAGAGGTCCTTGATCTTCAGGCTTCTGCTTTGCCCCTTTTGTGGTTTTTGTTGAGAACATGGTTGGAAGCTACTCCTAACATCCCATAGGCCTTGGTATTTTGTCAGTGAATGATGCTTTTTAAAGACATGTCCCGGGCCCCCTACCTATTAAAAGGAAGTATTATATTTGTTTGCCTTAAGCTTACAAATATAAAAGGTTAAATATTGATTTAGTGTCCTTAGGAAGGAAGATATTAGAATTCAGGGTGGCATTTTATTTATTTTACACTATTCATTGAAGACAGCAATTCACATGTGACCTTTTGTGGTGCCCAGGGAGAATTTGTTTTTCTCCAGCCTTTGTATTCCTACTCGTCAGTCTCAGACCCACTGAGGAAACTCAGTTCTATTATCAAATAAAAATTGCCTATTTTATTCTCAAATGAAAATGACATTAAATTTTTTTCAAAATTGCTATATTCTTATTTTATTGTTTTTGTTTTTTTGGCCATTCCTGGGGCTTGGACTCAGGGCCTGAGCACTGTCCCTGGCTTCTTTTTGCTCAAGGCTAGCACTCTGCCGCTTGAGCCACAGCGCCACTTCTGGCCATTTTCTGTATATGTGGTGCTGGGGAATTGAACGCAGGGCCTCATGTATATGAGGCAGGTACTCTTGCCACTAGGCCATATCCCCAGCCCCTATATTCTTATTTTAAACCTATGTTCTTATTTTAGTCTTTCCTAAGAAAGATACACAAGTGAAAATACCTCTCATCTTTGCCTCTGCTCCCTTAATTATAATTAATGATTTAGAAAATATTCTTCCATGCCTTTAATGCAGTAGTTTATTTAAGTATTTATAAGATTGTGCTAAATATGCACATAGTACTGAAGAGATTTCCCCACATTTGGTAATACATGTGGAAATATTGCTGAGCTTATATCTTGCACATTTCTTTTATTCTTTTTAATATATATACATATTGTACTGATGGGCCATATTTTAATTTAGTTGATTGTTTTAATCAATTAGATGTTTAAATTTAGATGCTTCTTAGTCTTTCCTGTTTTGCTGTTGTTGTTGTTTGCCAGTCCTGGGGCTTGAACTCAAGGGCCTAAGCACTGTCCCAGGCTTCTTTTTTATCTTTATTTTTATTTTTTTGGCCAGTCCTGGGGCTTGGACTCAGGGCCTGAGCACTGTCCCTGGCTTCTTTTTGCTCAAGGCTAGCTAGCACTCTGCCACTTGAGCCACAGCGCCACTTCTGGCCATTTTCTGTATATGTGGTGCTGGGGAATCGAACCCAGGGCCTCATGTATATGAGGCAGGCACTCTTGCCACTAGGCCATATCCCCCAGCCCCCCCAGGCTTCTTTTTTTGCTCAAGTCTAGCACTCTACCACTTGAGCCACAGCGCCACTTCTGGCTTTTTCTATATATGTGGTGCTGAGGAATTGAACCCAGGGCCCTCATGTATATGAGGCAAGCACTTTATCACTAGGCCATATTCCCAGCCCCTTTGTTGTTGTTTTGTATAATTATTTTAAAATAATTATGTATGCACATACTATGCATCTCTGTGCTCTTGCACAGTATTTCTAGAAAGCAAGTAGTACGACTGGAAGATAAGAGGAAGCTTATTTTATTTTTTAGAATTTACTACTACTATTATTAGTGCTGGTACCAGAGCTTGAATTCTTAGCTTTTTTCACTCTTGGTTCTACTACTCTTTGTGTGTACATGCATGTATGTGCACAAGCTCATGTGTATGCATGCATGTGGCCTGCTGGGACTCAGGGCCTGGGTACTGTCTCAGTGGTTTTTTTGCTCAAGGCTGGCTCTCTACTACATAAGCCACAGCTCCACTTTCAGCTTTTTGATAGTTATTGGAGATAAGAATCTCATGGGCTTTACTGCCTGAGATGGCTTCAAACTGAGATCCTCAGATCTCAGCCTCCTGAGTAGCCACAATTACAAACATGAACCAACTGACTCTACTACTCTTGAGACATACTTCCAATCTGGACTGCTTGCTGGTTAATTAGAGAGAGATACAGTCTTAAGGATTTTAATGCCTGGGTAGGTTTTGAACTCCAGTCCCCAACTCTCAGTCTCCTGAGTTGCTAAGATTCCTTGGAACCCTACCAAAGAAGTATGTACTTTAATTGATACTGCTGATTACCTTCCACTGACCACATAAGAACGAGTGTTCCTTTTTGTCCTGCCTTCAGTGAATGAGAAGATTTGTCTCTCAAGTGTAAGGAATAGGTTTACAGTTTTATTTCCCACATTCTTCCACAGAGTCTGCAGCCATAGCAGATTATCTTTGAGCCTCCAGTTCTTCCCACCCAGATCCAAGATGATTATCTTTATCGATGCTGTAGAGGAAAAGTAGCTAAGGTCTTCATTAAATAATAAAATGCCCCTAAAGAACAAATTGGTAGAGCAATAGGCTTCTCTGGCTCTATCTGAAAAACTAGCAGTAATACTTCTCCAGTGACAACGTTGGCACACCCCCCCTCCTTCAAATTGGCAAAATTACAGATAGCTAGGTCCTCACACCTGTTGGCAAAACCTGACTCACTTGATAAGCCTTGTGTGTAGAGAGGGGGACATGAGTGTACCCTTGAGGATTTTCTTGTGAGAACAGATGTGCATTCCAGTTTAGCAATAACTTCAATTGTCCAGGACAAATAAAACAACCTTTGGTACATCCATTGTCTTCTGTACAAGTGAACTTTAAAAGTGTTTGTCAGTATTCCTCATGAAAAATTGGTTTTGATTTTTTTTTCCCCCAATCCTGGGGCTTGAACTCCAGGCCTGTGCACTGTCTCTGGCTTCTTTTTGCTCAAGGCTAGCACTCTACCACTTGAGCCATAGCACCACTTCCAGCTTTTTCTGTGTATGTAGTGCTGAGGAAGCATGTATGCATGTATGCGAGGCAAGCACTCTACCACTAGGCCACATTCCCAGCCCCAGTTTTGATTTTTTTTTTCAAAGTCATTTAGTATACTGTAAGCTGTTAATGGGCCTGCCACCCTGCCAGTTGATTAAGTTACTGCTGGTGGTTGAATCGGATGTTAAATTGAATCCACTGTTTCCGTCCTTTTTATTAAAACAAGGCAACATACTTTTGTGTACTTACAGGATCTGCCCACCAAAACTTTGTACTATTTGGCTTAGAAAAAAATCTTGTGTAACCATTTATCATATGGGTGAGGCTAAGGAAGGCCACACAGGAAGGTGGCAGGTCTTATTTTTCAGTGCAATAGCTTTTTCATTTAACAGTGTCTGATAAGTAAATAAATGAGTGGGCCAGTTATCTAGTGCAGTGAATTCTTTGGGACTTGGAAATTGTTGCTTAAGTTTTTTAATGGGAAAAAAAAGTCTCTGGCTTTAATGCTTTTGGATGCTCTGAATCATCTTTATAGTAGTCACTCATTAGTTAATTAACCCAAGATGAAAAACGTGACAGGAGACCATTGTGGCTGGATGCTAAATATTACTGAGCATAGTAATACTATTATTATTGAGTATACTATTGAATATTATTTTACTATTATTGCTATTCTACCTGGAGTAATTTCTCAGGCACTAAAGGCTGAGTTAAATACATATAGTTATAGATTGGATCAGTTTGTCATTCAATAAATGACTTCCTGAGTAGAGATCTTACACTGGGGTATCATGTAGAAAATTATAGAGTTAAGCTTTAAATTTTCTTAGACTAGGCCAGGAAGCAACTCACTACTGCAAAATTATAGCTTGTTTGTTTGGTCACAGTCATTTATTTCTGAAATTCAAGTGTAGTGGACAGTCCTCACATTTCTCCTTCTCCAAACACAGGGGACAGTTGTGTCAGCGTTCATGTTGAGATAGCCTTACTCATTTATCAATGTCATCTCAACCCTGATAGTGTTTCCGATAGGTCATGATCATGGGCTAAAAAGGATTTAGGTGGCTAATTCATAATGATCATTGAAACAGAGGGCAATTTTAAAAACTCCCCTCTCCCCTCTCTCTCCCCCTCCCCCGCCCCCTCTTCTCTCTGCCAGTTCTGGGCCTTCAACACAGCCTAGGTGCTATCACTGGACTTTTTTGCTGGAGGCAAGCACTCTATCATTTGAGCCATAGTTTCACTTCTAGCGTTTTGGAGGGTAATTTGGAGATAAGTGTCTCAAGGACTTTTCCTGCCCAGGCTGGCTTTGAACTGTAATCTTCAGATGTCAGCCTCCTGAGTTGCTAAGATTACAGGTGTGAGCCACTAGCACCTAGCTATTCATGTTTGTTTTAAAATATAATCTTTATTATTTTGTAAAACCATGTCATAATTATGTAGTTCCTAATGATGACTTTTCCATTGTTGTGGTTTTCTTTGTTTCAAAATGCTAAATCTTTGGACAGTAAGTTTTCATGTGTAAACTTTTTTAGAGAACTTCCTGATATTTCATTTGTTACCTTAGATGAAAGCTTCCCTACTGAATTCATTCGGGGAGTGATTATTGTGGTAAATGCTATATTGTGTATACGAAAAGCAGACATCTTTGACTTCCCCTTCCTGTGTTTCCTATTTAAGAAAAGAGCTCATGGGCTTTAGCTTTTTGGATTCAATGACTGACAGTAAACAGCCATCAAGAAAGGGTCCCCAGGGCTGTAGCTAGTGCAGTTACCTCACAGATAGCATTGGCTTTGGGCATCTGTGCAGAGCACCCTTGGGTCTTGAATGGCCTTGACTTTGGTGTGTGTGTGAGAGAAATGGTTTTTCTCCCTGTACTTTTTTTTTCTTTATTTATTGTCAAAGTGATGTACAGAGAGGTTACAGTTTCATACGTTAGGCCTTGGGTACATTTCTTGTACTGTTTGTTACCTCCTCCCTTATTCCCTCCCTCCCTGTACTCTTAACCCTAATTCTTTTCACCTTAAAATTCTGGAAGTCTAGAAAAGGTTGAAAATCATTAGCAAGGGCTAGGATATACACAATCCTTTTTTCTTTTTTTAAGAATATGAGCATGTTATGCAGAACAATTTTTTTTTCTTTTCCTTTTTCTTCCCTCCTCTTCTTATCCTCCTTATTGGTGAACAGATGAACATGGATAAATTTGAATTTTCTTTTACTACCTCCACTAATTTCAAAGTTCCTACAATAAAAAGCCTATAGTTTAACTTTTGAAATGAAGTGTAGTCATGCTCCATAGAAAGACTTTGAAGTTCAGGATAGACTGCATACACGGACACTGAACTGTCTTGTGAACTCTGTGCTATTCATGTGACAGTGAAATTGCCCATAACACATTTCTCAGAATGTATCCTTGTCCTTCAACCATGCATGACTACAGATGATTTTTTACTTTACTAGTGTATTTGTAAGAGTCTGGTGGGCTTTCCTGCTTGGGCTGACTTTGAACTTTGATCTTCAGATCTGAGTAGCTAGGATGACAGATGTGAGATTCCTTAGGGTTAATATGGAGGTAGGTAAGTTCTAATCCTGTGTGCATCTTTGTTAGCAACATGCTCTCAGGTGAGTCATGGAAACCTTTCTTTACTGTTCTGTTAAAAAGAGGTAATAATAGGGCTGGGAATGTGGCCTAGTGGTAAAGTGCTCACCTTGTATACATGAAGCCCTGGGTTTGATTCCTCAGCACCACATATATAGAAAAAGCCGGAAGTGGCTCTGTGGTTCAAGTGGTAGAGTGCTAGCTTTGAGCAAAAAGAAGCCAGGGACAGTGCTCAGGCCCTGAGTTCAAGCCCCAGGACTGGCAAAGAAACCCCCCCCCCCAAAAAGAGGTAATAAGAAACAAGATAAAGTTAGTGAAGTACCTACCACTGCACCCATTGGTACATAGGAGCAGAATAGGGTTCTTGTGCTGATTGTTCCTTTCTGTATTCCCCAGCTGTTTACTTCTGTGTGGTGCAGAGAAGATTAACCTATGATGGACCAGGCTCTTGATCTGGCTTCCTGTATGTGGAAGCAGTTTTGACACATGTCACCCACTTTTAGTCAATGGTTTCTGATTATTTTTTAATGGAATTCTGTTTTTGTGTCTTGAGAATGTTTACTTTAAGGCTGAGGTTATAGTTATAGCTCGTGTAGAACACCTTTCTTTCTAGCAAGCACAAGGCCCTGAGTTTCAACTTAGTACTGCTGAAACAGAGAAACAACACATTTACTCATTTACTTTCTCCTCCTGTTTGTGGTACTTTATGCTATTTTTTAATTCCACCCTAGCTCTCACAACATTTGAATTTAAAGAAAATCCTCACCCTAGCCTCAGCCTCCTCCAGTCATGGTTGCTATTATGGATTGCTACTTGGGGGGGGGGGGGGGGGTTGTTTTTTGTCAATCTTGGGACTTGAACTCAGGGCCTCGACACTGTTCTGAGCTCTTTTGCTCAAGGCTAGTGCTCTACCACTTTGAGCTGCAGCGCCACTTCTGGTTTTCTGGTGGTTAATTGAAGATGAGAGTCTCTTGGACTTTCCTGCCTGGACTGGCTTTGAACTGCAGCTCTCAGGTCTCAGCCTCCTGAGTAGCTAAGGATTACTGGTGTGAGCCACTAGCACCCAGCTGGATTGCAACAGTAAGGAAATCACCTTGAGAAGACTCCAGAGTGTAGTGTGGCTTCTCAATTCAGGATTGTAGATGCCCTCTTGGAGGCTTCCTCACAGTGCTTGTTTTCCATGCTGGCAAAAGCATATTGCTCATTGGCAAGCTGGGGTCGCTTAGCTGATATCTACACCAGAGGTGCAGTTAGGATTCACAGTTGCTTTGTGGTTTACATATCAGACTGTCTTAGCCAAGAATTGTCTGCTGCACGTGCATTTAGGACGGATGTTGATGTGTGTTTTGTCCATGAAGTTGGTTAAACTGCCAGGGAAATATTTTAACTCAAATTCTATTTATATTCAAATGAGCAAACATGAATTAAAGGCTCCTACACTAATCTGCCACCAGAGACCTTCAGTCAGAAGATTAGTTTCCTTCCTCTTGTTCCCTCAAGATAACAGTCTGATTCTCTACTATCCATACAGCCAGTTACCTGTTTCCGGTTTCCTGCTCTGTATTATTTTGCATGTTTCTCCTGGGAAATGGTTTGTTTATTTTTTCAAGCTAAAGCACATAGGAGAACTCCACCCTATCATATTCTTTTTTAAATTAAGATTCTTCCTTCTTTTTTTTTTTTAACAACTCAAAGATGGATAAGTCTTGTGATTGACTTAAGTCATGTTAAAATGATATAGGTATACCCTGGTCTGTTTTTCAACTTTACAGTTTCAGGTTTGCAGTAAAAATCGCTCAGAAACAAAACACAATAAAAAAATTTTGGGAAAAAGTCTCATCTTTTAAAGTTGTCTTTGGACCTTATTTAATCTGAAAGATAGTACCACACAATTGCATTTTTATCATGGTTCAGAGACTGAGAAACAATTATACAAGAAAATGCAATCATAAGAGATGTGTTATATAATGAAAACATTTAACTGCATATGGTCTGCCTATGTAATTGGGAATTTTCTCAATTTTTAGGGTACCACTAATAGCAGCAGCAGCAAGATGTTACCTATTGGGCCTTGAAGGTTTGCCAATACATTCAGAAGTTGTTTATTGTGCACACACACTGCCAGGTATATACTAAGGGTCTAAACAGCCATAAAATGGATCCCCTACCCTGAGGCTGTTGCAGGATAGTTGAGAAGATAGGACATTAGATAAATAAAAAGATGAAGGGTAGTCATCTACCAAATGATGATGCTGACCCTCTGGGAAGAAGTGATTTTAACCTAAAGCCTTAAGAGAAGAGGGTGTCTTCTAGGTAGTAAGCACAGGTGGAGAAGCAAGAGCACACATTGTAAGAGAGCAGAACAGGATGCGTAGAACATGTAGGAGGCATATCAGCAAAGTTCCTGGATGAAGTTGGTGCCTTAGGAGTGACCATTTCAGGACCTTTGGACACAGGCACAGAGAACTGGATTCTACTGTTTAGCTTGGAGTCACTAAGGATTTTGGTATAGTAGTACAGCTTTGAAAAAAAATTAGGAATTAAGACAATGGCAGTTATAGTTAAAGTGGCTTAGAAGGTAAAAAGCACAGGACAGGGAATCTCAGAAGTTGATGGTGAGTGGGACCTGAAGTCATCCTAATTATGTCCAGCATTTTTTTTTCTAAATATCCAAGATCATACTCTTTGCAGTTGATTCTGTATCCATTTTTTTTTCTATTTTAACTTTTGTTTTCCTAGGTAGACTCCTAGTTCACAAAGTGTATGAAGCCTTAACTTAGTTTTATAATGTGCACTTTGTAGTGTTGGAGTTTTTAATACTCAGTATATTTTTAGATTAGACAGCTTTAAATAGCAAGTCATGGGCATATGTTTGGAGAATGATTGCTTTATCATTTCCCTTTGACTGCTTCTCAGCTTCCATTCATACAACTTTTTTCCTACTTTAAACCCAAGTCTATATCCAACTTGATTATGTCTTTGCAAAGCAAAAATTGCACTTGATTACCTTTTCTTCTTAGAGCAGCCCATTATTTTAGAACTTTTTACTGTGTATTTTTCATTTATGCCTACGAGTTCCAGTTACTTGCAAAGTAAAAGGAAGATTTCTTAAACCACTTGTAAATTCAGTCTTAGGGAAAGGAATAATGAATTAAGGTCATTTAACAATTATCATTTCTATTTTACTTTCTGTCCAGTTGCATACCTTTAAGCCTTCCTTTCTTCCCTGACTCTTACCCCTTTCCAAAACAGAAACTGTGGCACGTGTTGAAAATGATGTGTTAAGTGCCTTCACAAAAGGTATTGCAGAACCCAGGCCAGAAGCACTCCTCCTCTGAGTGACCCACCTCGGAGAACTTCTGGGTCAAATCTGGTAGCACCCACTTGGAATGGGATTTGGAATGGCCTCATTCAGGAAAATAAATAAATAAATAAATTGTGGCCAGAGTTAAGAATGGTAGAGGGAAGAGGGATACCTTCTCAAATTAATGAACCTCCTGACATTTCTCAATTGCATTTTGTTTTAAATCAGCCTTGCAGATAAAACATTTACTCCATCTTTTTCAACGAAGTGTGGTACTGTGGAATATCCAAAAGGATAGATTAAATATGTTCTTTCTCTTTCCCCTTGCAATGGGTAGCCCTGCCATCCTAAATTAGTGGAGCTTCTGCTTCTGCAAGTTGGCTTACATTCTCAGTTTAGCTAATGCTGTATGCCTGACAGCAGATTCATAAATATTGTTTAATTTGGTCATCCTAAGAAACCTAGCTTGTAAGTGATATTTTCCCCAACATTAGATGATGAAAACATAGTGTACGTGTTCAGATTCTTGCAACTACTAAGCTGTATAGCCTACACTGATGGCAACAAATCTGTCTTCTGGCAACAAATCTGTGGATTCCTTAAACTCACAAGTTGCTGAAATGAACTGCATCCTAGACTGTCAGTGATACCTAGAGGAAGCAGTGATAGTGCAAAACCAACCTGCAAGTCATTGGATGGATGGGGAGCCTACGCATGTGCTATGAGTTGTCTACCTTGCCCTCTCCCCACCCCTATCCCTAGTCTAGTCTTATGATTTCCTAGGGATTCCAGCCTTTGAGACGAAATACAATTGGGGCTTATTGCTACTTTTCACATGGTGATGGTTATCTGCAATGTTGATTTAAAATCCTAAAACCAAATTGTCCCAAAGACAGGCAAAGGATTATGCTGAAACTCTATACTGTGGAAACAAGGTATCTAGCTGGATGCAGCTGGTAAATTCAGTCCCATGGACATTTGGGGTTATTTATCTTAGCAGCTGACACTGTGTGTCTTTTGCATCCCAAGTGGTACTTGGTGCTTCTGCCCTTCTGGACTCATTGAGAATAGAGATCAGGTTATGATTTTAGGGAATCTCTGATGGGCTAGCATTGTCTGTGATTGTATGAGGTGTTACATAGCCACATGACTGGCATTTTAACAAACCTTCTGAAGCTTGTATATTGCAATGTGTGTTATCCTCCTTGAGTAGTCCCCATGCAGGGTACTATAGCTTTCCCTCATGATGTTATCTTTGGTCAAAATGATTCTGAAACTGTCTTCAAAGTCTGGAAACATGTGAGGGCATAGACTCCCTCTAAAATGTTTAAAAAAAAAAAAAAAAAGGTATTGCACCACAATGCCCTCTGCTCACTGTAGCTATTGATGTGTCCTGTAACTTGATTCATGTTAACAGTGTTCATTTTATACTAAGTAAAACATTATTCAGGGTGAACAAAGACTGAAGCATTACAGCCTACCAGTATTGACAATAGCCATTACCTAAAAAGAAAAGAAATAGCCAGGTACCAGTGGCTCTGCCTGTAATTCTGGCTACTTAGGAGGCTGAGATCTGAGAAGCCAGTCTAGACAGGAAAGTCCCTGATACCTTTTTTTTTGCTGGTCCTGGGCTTGAGCTCAGGGCCTAGGTACTGCCCCTGAGCTTCTTTGTGCTCAAGATTAGCACTCTATACCATTTGAGCTACAGCTCCACTTCACGCTTTTTCTGAGTAGCTTATGGGAGTTAAGAGTCTCACAGACATTTCCTGCCCAGAAATGCTGCCCAGGCTAGCTTCAGACTGTGTAAACCTCAGATCTCAGCATCCTGAGTAGCGAGGATGAAAGGCATGAGCCACCAGTGCCCAGCTCCCTAATACTCTTATCTCTAATTAACCACCAAAAACTGAAAGTGGAGCTGTACCTTAAGTGGTAGAGAGTATAGGCCTTGAGTGAAAAAGCTAAAGGACACTGCCCAGACCCTGAGTTCAAGCCCCAGTACCAGCACACACACAGCAGCAGCAGTAGCAATGAAAAGAAGTAGATTATGCACCCTGCTAGAAGGCAATGAATGAGATGCAGAGACTAATCATACTTGTGTACAAGTATGTTTCTTTATTCTAAATACTGTCTCTTTTCAAAGACATCTGAATTTTCAAGTTATTTACCAGAAACCAGGTAATAAAAAGACAGTAAATGTGGGCACTTAGAAGAGAAAGTGTAGCTATGTACCATCAGCCTCTGATGTGGCTCCTAGCACATGCCAGCTCTCCCACCACCACCGGCTGGTGACACTCACTTGAACTTTGCAAGAGATGACTCTTGGGTTCCACTGCTATGACAGTTGCTGTGAGGGTTTAGTGCACTTTGAGAAAGTATTAATTGCTGTGCAGATGCATGGTGTTTTTAATTCAGGCACAGCTGCTATAAAATCCCATTCCCGGAACGAGTATCTCTAGTAGGGTTTCACTTCCAGTTCACTCCTTCAGGAGTCAGAAGTTGATGTAAATGTTTCCACTCACAGAAACAGACAGATTTTCTTGCCTGCTTCTTATGAACCCCTTCTTCCTGACTCCCATCCTCATTGCCATGTAGACCACTTACCTGCTTCTCACATGGAAAGCTTCTGGTTCTTTTTTCTAATTTTGCCCTTGCTTTTGCACTTTCACCCTCTGGATGTGTAGAGCTGCAGCTGCCTTCTGAGCTGGGTTGTGTTGACAGGTGTATGGTGGTCAGGCAAAGGAGTGAGAGTGGCCTTAAGTGTATGGTCTTGGCTTTTTATCCACTGTCACCTCAAAGACTGGGTGATAGCAGTGTTCAAGCCTGAATGCCTTTACATCTAAAGAGTAAGAAAGAGGCCTTTCTTTCCCCCCTGTATCACAAGCCTCAATGGACCACAGAGACAAATCTAGTCTTGATGGCAATACCATCCCAACAATTGGATTGTTAGTGATACAGGTTACACTTTACAAGAGTATGGACTTGGATTAGGATGGGGAGATGGAAGATTCTAAATCTTGTATCATGAAAATATGTTCTTTTTTTTTGAGAAATTTGTCTGGAGCCAGCCTGATCGGGCAGTTGTGAGGATTATGAAGTATTTAAGTGAATGCTTTTTTTTCTTAAAGAATGAATCACTGTCTTTCTATGTATTTTTCATACAACCTCCTGCACTTGCATTTGTAGTTTTATCCAGTAGTTTTCTTATATACTGAAACAAATGGTGAAGAAAAATTTTTTGCATTTGAAAGAATGCTGACTAAGATGACTTCTAAAGGCTTGCTCAGCCTGAGATGATATGAGCTCACCATCCCTGGGAAATTCTTCAAATGGTGTGAATGGATGAGAATGCTTCTTTGTTGCACAGCAGGGTTTAATGAGCAGCTAGAATAACCTGGATACCTTACTGTATGGTTTATGTTCTCCCATTTGATACTAGGTGTGGTCTTTTGATGATATGTAATATTGTATGATATGAGGAGGGTAGGGGAAAACACAACCAAGAGAAGACCCACAGAGAGCAGGAGGCCAGAATCCCATTTCCTTAGAGGCAAGCGTGAAGCAGCACAGACTAGGAACCTACAAAGCAGGGTTTGGCTATGTCAACTTCCTGGGAGGAGATACAAGCATGCATTCACTTAACAATAGCAATATAACTCCCTGAAAAAGAGGGAAGTGGAAATGGCACAAGAGGCAGGAATGTTTATCATCATACTGACCCAGACTGTGCCCGCAGCAGTCCAGAACACTGCTGCTCCTCTGCTTTGCACCATGCCTTTTGCAGAATGAATAGGCCTGAAGGCAGGGAATTTCTGCTGCCATCAAGCCAACATGCAAACCATAAAGCTCAAAAAGCCTTTGATGTGGTCAGAGAGGATGATGAATAATAACCTCCTAACTTGAGTTTCCCTCTCCAGGGCTTGCAGTCTCACCAATTACTGCTAATGCCAGCTCCCATCAATATAAGCATATGACTTCTAAGTAAAGAGTCTCAGCCCTGGAATTGTCAGTGTTTGAGGCTGACAATCATTCATTGTAGGGGGGTTGTCCTATGTACTGTAGGATGTTGAACAGCATCCCTGGTCTGTGCCCTCTAGATGCCAGCAGCACATAACTCAGTCTCAACCATCAGAAATGTCTGTAGACATTGTTAAATGTCCCCTGTGAGGCAAAATTTCCCCCTTGTTAAAAAAACAACAACAACAAACAACAACTCTGGTCTAAATAACCAGGTCACTATGGATCTTGTAAGGACTACTTTTCCAGCCCATCACAGTTGCCTCATGTTCTTGGAACTGGAAGCTGATCCATTTCCCTCCACCTCCCAGTCAGTGACAGCTGCTTGAGCCTAGAAACCTCCTATGGGTATCTTCCATCCTCTAAGCCAAGTGCCATCTTTTCCTCCAGGCCTATTTTCCCCAGCCTCCCTGGGTGGGAAATGTAGGGGTGATGTCATTTTGCCTTACCAGGGAGACTAGAACAAAAGATTGGGTCAAGCCTGGAGCCTCCTCTTCCACTGTGCCATGGGATGGTGGACTTTCTGCCTCCTCCTCCCTCCTTCCAGCTTCAGAAGTGTTTGGTGACACCAAGTATTCCATTGTAGGACACACACATTGTAGCTGTCTCTGCTGAGATGATTTCATGACCCCTCCCCTCCTCTGTCATCAAGGTGTTGATCAGGTCTGGTCTCTGGGCAGAATCAGTCAGTCTTCCTGACTTTTCCAGCCAAAGGAACTTAGAGTCTGCGTGATTCTTCTAGCACTCTTTACTCTCCTGAAGTCGGGGGGGATATACAGAAGCCTTCCTTACACAGATCTGAGTCTGTTTCCCGTTTCTGCTCAGTTTTTCCTGCCCTGCCACCCCTTCCCATCCCACCCCTTGCCTTTAAGTTTGCTTTTCTGTGGGGAGGAGGGTTTTCACTGTACTATAACTCTTTAGAGCAGGCTTGAAGCAAATATTCAGAATTTTCTCATTAAAAAAACAAAACAAAACCCTACTATTGCAGCCTGAAAGAAGCCAACAGTGTTTCTTTATAATGGCAGATTCACCTAATGGAGAGGAATCTATTTTTTTCATCCGTTCTCCCCTTCCTCCGCCCCCCCCCCCCCCCCCCCCCCCCGCGAAATACTTCAATCCAAACATGCTTTCCTTTTTATCTTGCTCACTTGATAGGCTGGGTGTGGTGGTAACTTTGAGTCTCAAACCTTTCATTAAGAACCTGAGATACCCATCAAAGAATTTATTAGACATTTTCCAACCCAGTATAGTACATAAAGGATATTAAAAAATTTTTTTTTCTCAATTAGTTGGCTGTAAATACCATCTGAATCAGGTGTTACTTGCCTCCTGGGTAGAGACCATCTGTGAAATGACCCCAGCAGAAGCTTAATGTGTCTGTATTCTTCAGCCTTGCTCTTTCAAAACAGCCAACCTTAGGCCAGAAAATGCAGCTCCCCACACTATGGAGTAGTAAAGTTACCATTCATTATAATGATTGTGTAATTAATAATACATGTGGTCTTTCCATGCTACAGTTTGCCTCACTGCTTTTTTCTCCTTCCCTCATCTGCCTGTTTGATCCTTTGTTTCTGGTTGGCCTTTGTCCCTCTGCAACCATTCCATCTGGATAGGCTGTTTATTTAGGGAAGGGAAGGCTGGACCTCAAGGAGCTGCTGACTGTAGCAGGTGACCACAGATCTTGGCAGGCACTCACCAGCTCACTTGCCAGGTTGGCAGCAGTAGTAAAGTTTCGTAGAATGGCTTCTGTCTTACTCCTTGTGGTGGGGTTGATGATAGCCTCAGCAAAGTCCTCCAGGCAGACTTTCCCCAGACACTGGGCTGTTTGCTCTGTCTCTGGCCAGCCTGGGAAACCACTAGTAGTACCCTTAGGCCACCAGGCACATGCCCCATTCACAGGATTGGCTGTTTACATGCCACTCATTGGTTTTGAAATCTGTAAGAAATTGTTGGCTATCTTCTCCTTTTGTGAAGTCATGCATACACATCTTTCTCGGTTTGGATTTGCACTAGAAGGAGTAGGGCTTGGATTCTTGTGGGATTAAAAGTACAATACCGGGCTGGAGATATAGCCTAGTGGCAAGAGTGCCTGCCTCGGATACACGAGGCCCTAGGTTCGATTCCCCAGCACCACATATACAGAAAACGGCCAGAAGCGGCGCTGTGGCTCAAGTGGCACAGTGCTAGCCTTGAGCGGGAAGAAGCCAGGGACAGTGCTCAGGCCCTGAGTCCAAGGCCCAGGACTGGCAAAAAAAAAAAAAAAAAAGTACAATACCTAACTGGCAGAGGGTAGCTCTGAAGACAGCAGTGTCAAGGAGTGTTGGTGGGTGGGTCTAGGGCATCCTGGATGTGTGCTGAGAGTATTCATCTGCCTGAAGTTAGAACATTCTGCAGAGGCAAGACTGTGGATGTGGAAGGCTAGTTCTGCCCTAAATGTTTATAGAGATTTATGATTCAAACTGGGTATCACCTAGACATCACCTAGACTAAGACTTGAAAAGCTTAATACTGATAGATGGCTCAAGTTGCAACTACCGTACTTTAGAGCATAAACCAGCAGCTGTCCTTTCAGCTGTCTTGTGTGAAGTTTAGAGAATCCATTTAGTTGGTAAAAGAGGACACTGAAGCCAAGGTCTCAGCACATTTTTGTTAAAACCCTGATTCCAGACCCTGTCCTCCTGGTGGCTTTGTATTCTTTGTACTACAGATTACTTTGTATTCTACCTTGTCTCCTGCCATTTTCTCTGTTATCCGTAGCACATGTGACCTTGATTGCAAATGAAGATCATGAGTGACTATCTTTTGGAGGTGTTGCCTAAGTTTTTGGTTTTGTTTGGTTTTTGGCCAGTCCTGGGGCTTGAAAACTCAGGGGGCCTGAGCACTGTTTCTTCCCCACATCCTTTTATATACTGTGTGCCTCCTTCATACTCACCTTTTGAAGGAATTGTAGCGGAGCACATCTCAGCTACTCTACCAGTCAGATATTGTATTTGACAGAAGCACTGCAGAGGCCTCCATCATCATCTACAGGGAGAGGAGGACAAGAAATAGAGGGAGTAAAGAACATACAGCCAGCAGTAAACCTGGAGATTCCTTTGCTGAAGGAGTTACTTCATGTCTGTATTTCTGTAGAGATAACTGCAGTTAAGATCTAAGTAGAGATTTCATTGAAGCTTATTTTTGCCGGCTCCACTCCTACTGGTATACCCCTGTGCCACAATGCCAGGCTAGTGATAAATTGCATTCTTTCCTTGCAGATGAGCGTGAAGCCGTGCAGAAGAAGACCTTCACCAAGTGGGTCAACTCTCACCTTGCCCGAGTGTCCTGTCGGATCACAGACCTGTACACTGACCTTCGAGATGGACGGATGCTCATCAAGCTGCTGGAAGTACTCTCTGGAGAGAGGCTGGTAAGTGAAAATGGTAGTTGACTATCTAGTCCCAGACATAAAAAGAATACCTTTTTCCAGAAATCAGGTGTGAACTTGTCTCCTGTTGAATTCCACAATTAATAATTTTCACAAAAGGGAATCTTGAGCTTTTGGAGAATGCTCCAGTGTCACATTCTGAGTGTGGATGATCTTTTTGAACTGTAATAAACAGGCTTCATTCTGGTAATTTGTGGGGTTGCTGCTTCTGGTCAGAAAGATCCTGGCTTGTGTTCCTGTTAAACAAGGCACAGAAGTGGAAGGGCTGGGCTTGGACACAGCCATGTCCCATATGAGATCATGGGATGATTTCTAAATATGCGTCTTACTGATTCTCTGGAAAATCTGAGCTGCCATCTCAAGGTGGCAAGAATTGAATTCAGTAGTGTCTGAGGTTTTTTTTTTTTTTTGTTTTGTTTTTTTTTCCTTTCCTTCTCCCTTTTTGTTTTGGGGGTGGTGGAGGAAATTGGTATTTTGTTGTCTCCTTGGAAACTTAGCCTCTGATGAATTCGCCTCACCCTCTTGGGTAGGAAAAATATCAGTCTGCAGTGAAACTCCCTGTTCTGTTTCCCAGAACTGCTAGGCCTCTCTTAGTGGGACTTTTGTTTATGTACTTCAGATCAGAGAAGCTTAAACCAGTCTCTGTGACTGACCCAACAGGTTTTGTCTCACTTTGGCTGTATTTTCTACCAAAGCACATGCTAGGTAGTGGTCGGGCTGAGGCAAGAGCTCACGCCCAGGGTTAGAGCCCACATCTGCACTGACCTCACCAGGAAACTATGACACCAGTGGTTGGCAGGGCTTCCAGAAGCCATATTTTTAACTTAATCCCCGCCCTGTAACTTAACAGCCGCCATGGCTTTTTGTGCAGGTCGACCCACACACCTCTGACCACAGGCAATGGGGCCAGAGTTGTACCTTCCCCTATTATTTCCCACAGACAAAATTGTATCTCTGAACCTGAAGAAAAATGGAGTCAGCTATTCTGTCCTTTTGCCCCTTTTACAAGATCAGAGACCAGGCTCTGATGAAAGACTGAGGTCCCATGTATTGGTACTAAGTTCTGTCTGTGTTCTTGGTTCTTGGAGCCTTCTGTCAGAGCTTATAGGTCAGACTAGAAAAATAGAGACAAGGTAGTGACTTGTGATAAGAAGGCAGGAGCAGGGAGCCTACTCCAGGAGTGCAAAACAGGATAGTTATTTATTGCCTTTTAGTTTGCTTTCTTGATGCAAGACTTGTTTGATAATGCAGTAACATGTAGCCTTAAGTTAGAGACCCTCCGAGCTGGAATCAGAATCCCTCCCTGAGGCTTGGACCAAAGGATCCTTGCATATTCAGATTCCAAAAGTAATGAGGTGATTAGTGCTTCCAGGCCAGGGTAAATTAGTGTCCACAGCAAACTGTGCCATCAGATAACATTTAGCGCTAGGCTTTCTGCACCAGTGATCTGAAACTCTGGTTAGCATAAACATTTGCACTCCATCTGGAGCTCTGTCTTAGTAGACTGGTGTTTTACCACTAACTTGGCAGTGCATCATAGATAAATGTTTGAAGATCTAGATGATCCAAATTTACTGTGTTAATTGATTTGCTAGATTCCTTTACAGAGAGGAATGTGTGTGTGTGTGTGTGACTGTGAGAGAGAGTGAGTGTGAGAGAGGAGTGTTTTTCTACTAGACAGACTTCAAAGAAACGTTCATTTAATGACCCAAAAAATTGCAGTGTAACAATTTGAGTCAAGTTTGAATGGGTTTTAGGATGTTACTTGATTGAGATACTAGACAACAGAAATTCCCATCTGCCATCCTGGCCTGGGCAGGCTCAGAGTCCAGTGTCTTCTCTTTTTCTTTTGGCTTTTGGTCTCAGGAACATCAGCTTATGGAGCAGTGAGAAATCTGTAGGGCCACATCAGAAAATAGCTGATGATTTTCTGAATTCACTATGGTTTTCTGAATTCACTATGAACTATAACTCCTCTTAAGGCTTCAAAATTCTCTTAACAAGATAGGCCTGTTCTTTCTTTAGTGTCACATTGGCAGGTAAAAGTAAGCACAGACCTAGTCCTAGTCACTCTATGGTTGCACCATGGTCTCAGAGCCAGATGAGAATGTGTCTTGAAGGATGAAGGCTTGCCCACAGTGACATTGATATTTAGAGGGAAAGGAGCCCCAGCATAGTATCTGTAGTATCTATCTTGGTGGTGAAGGTTATGCAAAGGTTGTAAACTAGGGTAAGAGCTTGCCTGTACTTGCCCTTTTCCCTTCATGGAGATTCTGCAGGGAAGAATTCCAGAGAAGATGGCAAGTGTGCTGCCTTGTGCCTGTCACCTTAAGCTCACCTTGGTTCTCTCCTCAAACCCTGCTGTTTCTGACCATAGATGCTACTAGTTTTTGCTTGTCTATTGTTTCTTTATATTTTACCTTCATGATGTTTTGATTCCTTATTCTGTTAGTCTCTAAGAAGAAAAAACAATAACAAAGAAGGTATTTGTTTTTCTTTTGTAACCAGTAGTTCCAAAACAGGCTGAGCTAGGTAGGGTAGGTTTACCATGAGATTTGTTAAGCCTTAAATCCATATTGAACTGCTCTGAGGAAGGTTTTTCATAAAGCCTGTGTGGACAGACCATACCAGCATGTTATTTGTTGAAACAAGGTTTTGTGGACTGGCCACAAAACCTCACTATTTTTTCTAAATATTATTTGTTTAAAAAAAAAAAGGAGAACTTACTTGTATTGTAAACAGCCAGCCACCAACAACACGCCTCACGTGTGAGTGAAGTCTTCTGCTCCATATGTGTAACTTATGTTCTATGGCTAGAAGATACTGTCACTCAGACTGAGGGACCATCAAGGCCAGGAAGCGGCACATCCAGTAGATTAGGCTGTCACTTTCCAAGGCTGATCTTCTGTCCAGAAATTCAGCCCTTGGGGAAGCACAGCTCTGGGTGGCTTTGGAGTTCCTTGGGGCCTCAATGAAGAAAGGGGGGAATGGGAATTGCTAAGTGAGGCAGGGTGGTCTGTCTCCTCAGGGGCCTCTCAAAATGCACTGCTAGGAATGAATGCTTCCTTGTGTCTTCTTCTGTTCTAAAGCAAGCCAAATGGGCTTCCTAGGGGGAAGTATTCTTTTTTCCTACCTCTAGGTTCTGATTACTCCATAGATCTGCAAGTCCCAAAGCTTGACAGAATATAGACCCACACCCAAAACCTCATGGTTAGTTGGGGAAGAGCCAGGGTCTCTGAAGGACCTTCTCCTCCCCTTCTGCTCTCTTGGGACTTCTAGTCCATGCAAAGGAACTAATGCAAGGCCACACTAATTTGAGGCATGACTTGGACTTGTGGCTCTACTAAGCAACTAGAAGTATGTTTTCAGACTCTAAAGGTCGCTCCATAGCCTCACAATTTCCTCTCCTTCTTTGAAGTCAGAAAAAAGATGGGTCTGAGACAAAGGTGTTGACAAAGATTCAGGAGAAGAAAGGGACTTAGGGAAGGAAAAACAGGAAAATGTCTGCCAAAAAAACCAGCCCCACAACAGGGACCGTGGTATGGGAAGTAAAAGGAAGCTTGTTGAAGTGATTTAGAAGAGGATCTGTAAAAATAGGCATTTCCTTAGAATGGCCTCCCTGCCTTCAAAGCCCTTCTTGGATCTCATGCCCATGAGCCTGGTATCTTATTGATCCTTGTCTCCATGTGAATGGCAGTTCAGACTGTCCCATCAGGAAGACACAGGATAGAAGTGGGCATATTGCCATGGAACAGGCCCATGCTACACTAGGAATCGGGTGGTAATTAATGGAGGCAAGGGACAAAATGCTGCTCTCCCTTGGCAGAATTACCCTTAGTGAAGCTCTGTAAAGTGTTTATGACCGAGATGCCCCTTCCCCCACCTCTCCCTTTGTGTTCCATTTTCACCATTGTTATCTTCTTCTTCCTTTTGGGAAGATGAAGTTCAGTGATAAAAATATAGCTCTTACAAAAGAAAACTGTTTGCCAGATAGGAACTGAGTTTTTTCCTTCCTTTCACAGGGAAATGCATACCACTTTTTATTGTATTATGAGTTCTGTGCTCTTGGTATACTATAAAAAGAAGAAGCTTTAGAGTGTTAGGTCATCACATTAAGGAACTGGACAGATAACTTCATCTCTCTGGGCCATGGTATCCTTATCTATAAAATGACATGAGTAGTGATTGTGAGGATTATATGTGACTGTACCTGTAAACCACCTAACAGAGATTAACGCCCTGGTCCTCCTAAATAGCAGCAAACAGATTTTGGATCTGAAGCTGTGCAGTAGATGGACATGTTTCTATGTATAGCTCTGAGATTATTACCACCTTTTGGAATTAATTGTAATTATCACTTCCTGAACTGCACACATACTTTAAAAATTTGAGAAGCCCACTTAAGCAAATAAGACACAGATGAAGGAGCTTGAGTGTACTTGAGCTTTAGTCTATTTTTCCTTCTCCTGGGATCAATCCTAGGACTTCACGTGCCAAGCAAGTGCTATACCACTGAGCTTCATATTCAGAGCCTCCTCTTCATTATTACTATGATTTAGTTTTGAGGCAGAGTCTTGATAAATTTCCCAGGCTAACCTCAAACTTAGGGTCCTCTTATATCACCCTTTTGAGTAGGTAGGAGCTCCAGTGTATGCTGCCATATCCTGCAAACTTTGATCTTGATATTCTGTCTCCCTTATGTTGTACCAACAGGGCATCATCAAACCTTGCCATGTCTTATTTGTTCTTTTGTGGTAAGTAGGGGGTTAATGGTCCACTGATGATGGATGAGCTTCAATTATGAAAGTGGGGAGAGCTCTTTGGAAATGTGAGGGTGTTGTAATGAAGTAATAAGTAACTTTTATCAAACAATATTTGACCCAATATGAGTTCCTTACTGCTATGTATCAGTAATGGTATTTTTTTTTTTTTTTGCCAGCCCTGGGGCTTGAACTCAGGGCCTAAGCACTGTCCCTGGCTTCTTTATACTCAAGGCTAGCACTCTATCACTTGAGCCACAGTGCCCCTTCTGGCATTTTCTATATTTATGGTGCTAAGGAATCGAACTCAGGGCCTCATGTATGTGAGGCAAGCACTTTACCATTAGGCCATATTCCCAGCTCCTAGTAGTAATTTTTAAATCCCTGTATAAAGCATGCTTTTTGGATTTGTTTCCTAATCTTTGAATTATAATGTATAGAAATCCCAGGATTTCCATATTTTCACCTTTTCTTCCTATCACCATCTAGTCTTCTTCTCAACTAGGATACTTCCAGCCATATTTTTTCTCTACCACTTTTGCCTTTCTCTTTTTCTTCCCCTTTTCCCTTATCATTCCCTGTCCCTTTTCATCCTTGCTTTAGAATTCAGAATTGAACATGGTCTGTCAGGATTAGGAGAGTAATATTCTAAATTTATATATGTAATATTCTAAAAGTTCTAGGTTTGCTTTTCAGTTGATACACATCAGTGTTTCTGGTTCTTCCTAGGCGAGTTCTAAACTCCTAGGATTCTTGTGGACAGAGAGCTGTGTTACTGCTTGATGTATAAGTAGCATAGGGAGAGAAGAGTTCTCTTTTTTTAGGTAGAATTTTTTGGGGAAAATTACTTGAGGTGCCCTTTGCTATTGGAAAGATTCTACATTTAAGCATGTCATTGGGCTGAGAGTACGACTCAGGTTGAGCTTCTGCCAGGCAGCACAAGCCCCTGGTTCAAACCAAAGTAACAATTTGGGAAAAAACAAAACAAAACAAAAACACCAGATGAAGTAATTGTCAGAGCCCCATTTTACAGATAAAGAGTTAAGTGGTTTCCTTACAGATAAAGAAGTGATCTACCAGAAACTGTAACTTTGATATCTAAATCATTTATTACATATAGAGCACTACCGAGCAAAACCATGATATATAAATCTAGTTTACTCCTATTTAATATTTTTAAAAGGTGTAAAGGCCAGGAACAATAGGAAAAATTGCACACGCACTCACGTGTGCACATGTGCACACACACACAATTTTAGAAGGAAAGCAGGACTTTCCACTTCCTAGTCTTGGCATGATCGTTTAGGGAAATGCAGATTTTGTTGTCATTTTTTTTAATTGTTTATTATAAAGGTGATACACAGAGGGTTACAGTTACACAAGTCAGGTATTGAGTACATTTTTTTTTTTTTTTTTTGGACAATGTCACTCCTTCCCTCTCCTTCATCATTTCAGTTTTGTTTCCAGCATTTCTTCTGGTGGTATCTAATCATTGGCCAGAAAATGTTTGCATGCCCTTTTGACTTATGTCACCTTGTCTCATGCCATTGTTCTTCTGATTGTTGGCCTTGGATGACTTGATTTGTATCCAGATTTGGAGTGGACAATCTCTGTCAAGTACTGCCTGTTAGCACCACTGTGCTGTCCCTGGAATATGTACAATAGTTCTTCAACCTGTGGGGAAGCTCCAGGGGAAGCTCCATCACTTGCTTCCTGTGTTCACATGTAAATGCGTGCACATTCCACTTTGCTATTGATGTGAAGGAGATACTGAGAGGACTTTCTCTCTACTGCGTTCATTTGAATGAGAGCCAGACTAAGTGATTATTTGGGATTTTCTGGGTTTTCTGAAAGAATAGTGCTGTCCTATGCTATGTTGGGTAGAAACCAGGTGCCATCAGCCCCCATTACCTCCTTGTCTCTTTTGGTGGCGTCCTCCTTCCACCTGTGTGGTGTGCTTACCTATGTAGGAAATAACCTTTATGCTCTGGTGGAGGTGCACTCATGGGAACACCTGCTCTACCAGCAGAATATTTCTGCCTCTGGGCTGGAGGAGCAACAGGAGATACTCACTGTCTCACTGGCAGAGCAGAGAAGGGGAGGAGGGAAGGTAGAGGAGAGGAGAAAGGAGAAGAGAGGGAAGGGGAGGGGAGGGGAAAAGAGAACAGGAGACAGAACAGCTTCTGGACAGCAGTTATAATTACCAGAAGCTTGCATTCCATAATTTACATTCTTTTCAAAGGGCACCTAATCCTTCCCTTGCCTTTGAACAGAGTTTAACCAAGAACCTCATCCCACCATGAAGCCACCTGGGGGTGAAAGCCAGGGCTGCTGTGTATAGGCGCTGTTTTAGCCAGGAGAATTGATAGGTGATCCAGGAGATGATAGAGAGAAATGGAAAGAACATGTGTGAGCACCACATGCAGTGTCATGTATTTGTCACCCAAAGAGCAGCCTTACTGTCTTCACCAAGGCAGTACTGACCCCACACACGTCTCCTCCCAGGAGAAAGACCTGGTATCATGGCTGACTTAGGAGGCTGGTGGGTGGACCTCCGAGAGAGAGACCACTTGCCTCAACTTTTTTAATATTTCCCAAATTACCTTAATTTTTTTTAGTTTTGAAGTTTCCAAAAAGAAAATATCATTTTATGTTTGTACTGAAAGCTGTCGTTACATGCAAACCTTGGTTTGTAGGGACATTTCTTTTTCCATTGCTATTGTTTGACAGAATTTATGGAGTCTTAAATGCCTATTTCCTGCATGGGTAGCAGGAAATGTTTCTTTTTCTGTTTCTTCCTATGTTAACCATGTGACACTAAAATAAATTCTTGCTAAAACTTTCAAAAGAAGTGGAATTTACTTGTTACTTAAGGCCTTGGCTTGTAACCTTATTCCTTAGTGTCAAAGTGAATTCTTTCAATCTGTGTGTTTATTTTCTGTAAGAGAAAAGAAAGTAAAATATATATATATGTGTTATATATATATGACAATTGTCTTGAGACTGGGCAGGCATGACATGGCCACTTGTAACTCAAGTAACCTTCCAGAAGATGTTTTCTAGCTAGTGAGTAACTGAGGCTCTCAACCAAAGAGGAAAAGCAGGAAATGGACAAGATGTTAGCACAAGGCAGGCTGCCACCTTTACTTTGGTGTTCATCTGGTTGCTGCACACCTGGTCTCCTTTTCTCCACAAGGACAGCTGACTTGCAGGTGGATGTTCAGGTCACAGTACACATGCTTTATGTTAAGAACAGAACCACACACCCTTGAGAGTAGTGTAGCAGAAGCCCAAAGCATTTTCTTTGCTCTTATGACAAAACTAGTAGTCCCATTGGAAGTTACTAGCAGAAGTAAGTCTGGGCTTTGTGGTCCAGACCACCAGTTTGTGGAGTTTTGAAGTAAGAGATCTGTGAGAACTGGATGGTTGGAAATGTCTCCAAGAAGGGAAGATATGCCTTGACTAGATCCTTGAAAGGTGGGTGAGCCACAGTGAGGTGGCTATGGAAAGGACTCTAGGCAGCTAAGCTAAAGCATTCTTATGGTAGACAAGGTGTGCACATTCAGTGGCATCTTTGTGAGATGATGACATCAGCCCAAGGAACAGCCTCTACCAAGTTGGGGGGGCGGGTGGTGGGAGGCAGATGGAAATAGAACAGTAGGGGATGAAGCTTGCTCTTGACATGGTAGATAATAGTGACTCATTGAAAACCGTGTGTGTGTGTATGTGTATGTGTAGTAGATAAGAAGAATAGTAAATATGGTAGACATATGTAGTACATATAGTGGAGGTACATGTATTGTAAGTATACCATTGTATGTGCATATGCCCTTTGCATTACTTAAAATGATTGTCTTCCAGAGACCTCATTTAGATTTTGGCATACCTGGGTAAAGCAAAGGAACTTATGGGGGTATTCAAATCAGACTATTCTTGTTTCCTCCTCCCCTACCCTTTTCAGTGAGTCATACCTTTTTATTTAATCCTTCCATGTCCTCACAAAACTGTTATGGGAATTGTTTTGATTCAGGGAGAGGTGGAATGTCTCGTTTTCATTGTGAGCCAACCTTCAAAAATGACCCAGGCCTACAGGCCATAAAACTGTTTGTATTTACAACAGAAAATCTCTTAGTAGTTGGGTGGATGGTTGTTAGTAGTGCAGAAATTTTCTAAACTTCTTAACTTCCATGATCCAACAAACCTAAGGGGCAAATTGGTTACCATCTCTTTACCAACACGTTTTAAAGCTGTGACATAGTGTTTTTGAACCAGATGAGCACACATGGTCTTTTTGGTTTGGGGGGGTGCACTGTGTGACAGACACAGTGGCCTGGGGCCCATCTCTAGCCTACTGTATGATCTGTTCTACCTCGGTTATCTCATCTCCAGCCTAAACCCACCAAGGGCAGAATGCGCATCCACTGTCTGGAGAATGTGGACAAGGCCCTTCAGTTCCTGAAGGAACAGAGAGTCCATCTTGAGAACATGGGGTCCCACGACATTGTGGATGGGAACCACCGGCTGACCCTTGGCCTCATTTGGACCATCATCCTGCGCTTCCAGGTAAGGAACTCAGCCCAGAGAAGTTACTGATGCTAGTAACTTAAAGCTAGCCTCCCAGGTAGAAGCCTCCTATCCTGGTAGAGTTGGCTTCCCCTTCCAGCAGAACTGGCAGTCCAGATTGAGACCATACCTCAGAACCAGGACTGGAGAGCAGATGTGGCATCTAGCTGGCCTTGAAGGCATGTGGAAGCTACTGCTTCTCCCTGCATATCACTACTACTCCTGACTTGGCTTGGCTCTCACCAGTAATGCATATCTAGACTGCATCTCAGAGCATCACTTCTCCAACACCTCCATAAGTCTGATCTCTGCCACTAGGCTTTCAAGAGCAAAGGTTAAAATAATAATGTGGCTAATGCTAAGTTAACTAGTACCAGACTGTCTTACCTTCTCCAAATTGTGGCATACATTATAAGCTACTTTGGAGAGAAACTGGGTTCTGCCACATGTGTGTAGTACCATTTCACCTTCTCATTCTCTTTGGAATGCAAGGAAGCAGTTTTCAGGGGAAAGAGCAAATGCCTTGTGTATGTTTGAATGTGATCATTTTTCTAGAAATATTTTAGTAAGAAGGTACTATCAAGGTCATTTTGAGGAGAGGGAACACTGATGGCAGGAGGGGAAGAAGGACAGAACAAGGAGAGAGTGCTCTGAGTCTGTTAAGGATGAAGCTTCCTGGTTTTTCAGCCCCAGGAGCATTCTTTTGCTAATACATTTCAATTAAAATTTAAAATGCAGGAGCAATTCTTACCCTTACCCTGGTTTCAGGTTACTCTGCAAACAGAGATCTTGGATGACTGTGTTCTGTGTGCCTTTCCTTTCTATTTGCTATCTTTTTATCTTTGCTAAAAATTGATTTTTTTCTGGGTTAATACAAACTTTGCAAAAAAATAAAAGCAAATTATAGCTGTCATATTGAAACTCTGAAACCAGCCTGTGGCCAATCCTTTTTCCTTCTTCATTCCCTGGGAATGAAGTGTTCTCTGGGCAGGGGTGTGTGTCAAAGGGCAGGAGATTAAAGTGAAATTAACAGAAAGAAATACTTCCCTGACTGGCTAGTTCCCAAACCTTGGCTGATTATCTGCCACTATTGGGAAAGCTTAATAATTCAGATTCCCAGGGCCCAGCTCCAGGGATTCTAATTACCTAAGTCTGTGAAAGATGCCATTGCTAATAGAGTTAATTGCAACAATCAAGGCCCTGACAGCACCCAGGCCCTGAGTTCAAGCCCCAGGACCAGCATTAAAAAAATATCCTAGGCCACACCATCTACTACCAGCCCCTATCTCAAATTCAGTTATATGAAACTACAGATGAGAAGGTATTTAGAACATTCGTCTAAAATCATATTACTGGCAGCTAGCTCCTAATCCCAGAAGGGACAGCTATCCTTCTCATGAGCTTAGCACTTCATATTCTTTAACCTATTAAACATACAACAGTATTGTGAAGTAGACATTGTTACTGCCATTCTTAAGGTGGGGATAATCCTATGGTGCAGCCTCAAGTCAGACCCATGTTTTGATACCAGTACAGCAGGCTTTGTTTTTAATGTTGAACTTTTGCTTCTGTGAAACTTGAAATGTAGATGATAGAAACACAGCATTTAAACACACTGACTGGGAGTTGGGATCGGCTTTCAGGACACCAGGGTACATAGTATCTTCATCATTGAAGTCTAATCCTAGTGTGAAAAATGGTTATAAAGAAACATGGGGGCTGGGGATATAGCCTAGTGGCAAGAGTGCCTGCCTCGGATACACGAGGCCCTAGGTTCGATTCCCCAGCACCACATATACAGAAAACGGCCAGAAGCGGCGCTGTGGCTCAAGTGGCAGAGTGCTAGCCTTGAGCGGGAAGAAGCCAGGGACAGTGCTCAGGCCCTGAGTCCAAGGCCCAGGACTGGCCCAAAAAAAAAAAAAAAAAAAAAAAAAAGAAACATGGTAAAGGGACTGGGAATATGACCTAGTGGTAAAGTGCTCGTCTCGTATACATGAAGCCCTGGGTTCGATTCCTCAGCACCACATATACAGAAAACGCCAGAGGTGGCGCTGTGGCTCAAGTGGCAGAGTGCTAGCCTTGAGCGAAAAGAAGCCAGGGACAGTACTCAGGCCCTGAGTCCCAAGCCCCAGGACTGGAAAGAAAAAAAAAAAGAAACATGGTAAATATTTCTCCAGGTTCTGACAAGGTTCTGGGCACCTGTGTGCTGCTTCCTTATCATTGGAAAGATGGGCTTTCTCAGGGACATGAATGATCTCTACTAGAAAAATATACAAGTTGAATCATCTCCTCTTTACCTGTACCTGTGTGCAAAGTAGGAAACTTAGTTCTGGCACATGTTTCCAAGATGATTTTGGACTTTAGGACACAGTTTTTATTGATAGTGATAATATGTAATCTGCAGGGTGAGATCTTGTTTACTCTTCTTATAAATGCAGATCTGTTCTTCAGTGACTGTTAGGCAGCAGATCCATATGTTCATCTAATATTTCTTTGTGCATCTTAGATCCAAGATATCAGTGTGGAAACTGAAGATAATAAAGAGAAAAAGTCTGCCAAGGATGCATTGCTGTTGTGGTGCCAGATGAAGACAGCTGGGTGAGTGGGAATGCAAAGGGCACTAGGACTGTGTCTCCAGGATTAAGTCCACTGCAGTCATCACTTCCAAGTGTTGACAGTGTCTTGTCCTCAGCCTTCTTTAGCAGTCTTGTTAACACAGAAGCAGTTGCTATGTTGACCTTCTAGCTAGTTCTTGGAATGGAGTAGAAGGAGTTCTGATTTATATTTTGGACCTGTCATTTTTCTTCCATTTTGGATTTTTAAGTCCTGGAGGTACTTTTAAGAATCATACCCACCATGTTTTAAAAAAGCAGTTAAGGGTTTTCTCCTCACCCTAACTTCTGCTGATTGGGAGAGCTTTATGCTGTAAACTTAATAGTAATTGCTGTGTATCATCTGCCCCCTGCTTTCCTTCCTTTTATCCCCACACTAAAATCTAGTGAGGATATTTTTTAGATAACTGCATAATTTTGTTGATCATTGAAGTTGTCTGAGCTCAGCTGGTTATTAAACCTGCGAACTCCTCATCAAATTGATTTAGGGTCATAAGTTTTTAATGAAAACTGCTTTTATATCCAGTTAACTAGAGTTATGGTGAAAACTGCTTTATGTGTAGCTGTAGCTAGTGAACATGAAGTATGAAAGCTATAATAAACAGGTCAAGTGAAGTATAAGCCTTTAATAAACCACAAGTTATAAGTTATTAATAACCAGTATGGCTGATTCAGGGGTAAGTTACAAACCAAGGGACATTTTGAGGGAGGGACTATATTTTCTGAAACTTTGTTCAGTTAAATGCTGCAAGGAAAAAAGAAAGCTGAGTGTCACGTGAGTGGGTAGTGCCAGCTACCTCTTGTCCCAGAGTTACCTATGAATTAGGACCCAGTGGCGAGGTCCTAGCATCTTAGTAAGTGGACTAGAAAGCCAGCAGAAGCAGATGAGAGGTCTCAACCATGTTCAAGTTGTGGTCATTCTTTCCTAAAAAAGTACCATTTTAAATCTAGGACATAGTTCACATCTTTTGTGGTATTGAATTAACTACAGAAGAAGCTATGAAACTGTACTTTTTTTTCATTTCTTTATTGTTAAAGTGATGTACAGAGGGGTTACAGTTTCATATGTAATGCAGTGAGCATATACACTTACTTTTATTGTATAACAAAGTATATGAAAAAATATATGCTCTCATTGTCTTGATATTCACTGTGTTGAATTTTACTATGCTTAGAAACATTTTTCTTTCTTAAGTACTGTATTTAGCAAAAGTGTAAACATTTATTTGGTAACTTTGTGGCTTTTCTCTCATACTTTGTCCTTGGCAGATACCCCAATGTCAACATTCACAATTTTACCACTAGCTGGAGAGATGGTATGGCGTTTAATGCACTGATACACAAACACCGGTAAGTTGAAGAATTCAGGTTGACAACTATGGGGTAGAATGTTTGCTGACATTCTTCTACAGCAAATAAGGGTGACCTTTGAGTCTCGTGTCCTTGTCCTTCAGTTTTGCACCAGAGTGGAAATTTCTGCATTCCAGAGGAAGAAAGTATTAGAGAATGGCTTCATGTATGCTAGGCAAGCACTCTACCACTAAGCCACATTCCCATCCCCTAGTAGCTATTTTTATTTATTTATTTTTAATTTTTTTATTTTCAAACTGATGTACAGAGAGATTACAGTTTCATACGTTAGGCATTGAATATATTTCTTTTACTGTTTGTTACCTCCTCCCCTAGTAGCTATTTTAACATTAAAAACATCTCAGAGTCAAGCACCGGTGGCTCATGCCTACAATCCTAGTTACTCAGCTGGCTGAGATCTGAGAATTGCAGTTCAAAGCCAGCCCAGGCAGGAAAGTCCATGAGACTCATCTCCAGTTAACCATCAGAAAACCGGAAGTGACACTGTGACTCAAAGTGGTAGAGAGCTAGACTTGAACTGAAGAGCTAGGGACAATGCCCAGGCCCAGAGTTCAAGCCTCACAACTGACCACCGCCCCCCCCCCAAAAAAAAAAATCATATCCCTGTATCAGCAATAATCACATCTCATTTAGTTACAGGATGTGTTTCCAAGATGTAATTTTTGTTTTGCTCCTTTGTTGTTGTATAAAGGCCTGACCTGATAGATTTTGATAAACTGAAGAAATCCAATGCACACTACAATCTTCAGAATGCATTTAACCTGGCAGAGCAGCACCTTGGCCTCACTAAACTGTTGGATCCTGAAGGTAAGGATTTTAGGGGTGCTGGATGGTTAGTGTCAGAGGGTTAATAACAAAATGCTTTGTGTTGGTGTGCTTTACTTGTACACCGTGACTTTGGGAATTACCTAAGGAAGAGGAGCATAAATTTTTGGTTATGAGAACTAAGGATTTAGGGGGAAGGATGAATTGGACAAGGCTTTGGAAGATGAGAATGATTTAAAACTATGAACAAGAGGGAACACTAGGCACCAGGTGCAAAGGTACAGGACCAGGAAGGAGGAAAGCAAGTTGAGGACCAAGGATTTAGTGGACTGCCTATCTTAGTAGGAAATATACCAGGGAAGGAAAAGGAAGTTCAGGGTTCCAAAAACTAAAGCCTTTAGTGGTTGTTCACCAGTTGGTGGAGAGTTAGTGGTGATTCTGAGCACTCATAGTAGGCAACCTAGCATAGGCACTCAATGAATGCTAACTGATTGACAGTCAGTTGATGAGGAGAAGGAGATGCTTTGTGATAGGTGGAAATTGGGACAGGGGCCTCCTTAGGAGGCTGTGCTTTGCTTGTGAGGTAAATGAAAGCTTACACAAGGAAGATGGTGTTCAGGGAACGTGTGATAGAAGAAGTAAAAGTTCTCATGCTGTTATTTTCTTACATCTGACAACCTCCCATTCTTTGAATGGGACTGATGACTATCACTGTCTGCAGCAGCTCCCATTCTGAGGAGGAAGCACAGAGCAGGGCACTGGGTCCTCATCTAGGTTTCGGTGCAGGATGGGCTCTTGGGAACTTTTTCTAATTTCAGGAAGCATTTAATTAAAATTTGTTTGCAGTTCAAGGTTTATAGTTCCTCTCAGTTACAAGCAAATATTAGGGGGAGAGAGGGAGAGAGAGAGAAAGGAAATAAAAGGCGTGTATGTGAATGAAAGTTGAAAGTTCTGATAAATATAGAACAGGAAGTTTAGTTCCCCAAGGACAGGTGGAGGTCAGGGGACTGCCAAGCTGGTTTCTTGCTGTTCTCCAGTGCATCAGATGCACTGATATGTCCACTACAGGAAGCTGAGATAAAATTATCTTTGTGCTAACTCATTAAATGGCTTCTCAATATAAGCAGAAAGCTAAAATTACTTGAGTTACAGTAAATCTTTGTGGTTAACTCCTACATTACTATGGGATGGAGATTTTCCTGAGCCCTAGTATTTTGTGCTTTTACAAGTAACCTCTTTTTTTTCCCCTATCACATTGACAAAAGTGTTCAGTAACTTGCTCATGTGTTAACCTTTCTAACATAAAAAGGGCATTGATATTGCTTAGATTACAGTACAGGATCAAAGAACAGCAGCTAATGCCATATATCCTGTGGGCTTGTTCCTGATTCTTAGTTTTCTTAGCCCCAAACTAAGATCATCCCCAAGTATTACTTGTTATCCACATGCAGACAAGTTGGAAAATTTACTTTTGCTACCACACTCTTTCCACTATGTTGGCATTTTTGTTTTGTAGATTGCATGAATGGCTTGCTTTTTTTCCCCCTGACTCCTGCAGTTCTCTCCTTTGAACATATTTTGATAGGGCTGAGTACATACAGAGTCCTCCAGTAGGAAGAGTAACTATGTTCTGGATCTCACTATTACCAGCTGCCTTGGTAACCCTGGATTTGGGATCCCAGCCCTGTACCCTACCATTCTCATGTTTAAAATAAGAAAACAAACTTCTTGGGGCTTAAACTCTGGGCCTGGGCATTGTCACTTAGCTTTTTTACTCAAGGCTGGCATGCTACCATTGAGACACAGCTTCATTTCTGGCTTAAGAAAAAAAAACTTGGTGGTTAATTGAGGATATGATCTCATGGAGATTTTTCTGCCTGGGCTGGCTTCAAACCAAGGTCCACAAATCTCAGCCTCCTGAGAAGCTAGGATTATAGAAGTGAGCTACGGGTACCCAACTAATGAAAACAATGTCATTTTACTCAGAGCCTTTTGGAGAATAGAAGTGCAGATGTATTTATGCATATATATTGAAAAAGAGCATGATACAGCTACTGAGAGCCATCATCTGGGTCCTGTTGTTAATCTGCCTGGGACTGAGTGCTTCTTCAATATTGCCTACTTAGACTTGTCATTATCATTCATCTGTCTATTCTTTCAATAAGTTGTTATTGATGGCCCACTTTGTGCAAAAATCACACTAGGAATTTAGATAGTGTAATGGAATAAGGGACTAAGGCAGAGTTTTTTTCCCTTAGGAATTGACATGTGTAGGCAAATAAAACATGCATAAATAGTAACAGTCAGAAAGTGGACTATATGGCCATAGGCAGAATCCTCAAGGAACAAGGAGGCAATAATTTGCAGCTATGAAAAAGAGAAGAGGCTATATTGGGGTGTAACTTTTGCTCCAAACCTTGATAGATGGAGTGGGAAAGGCTGCTTTAGGCAAAGGAGTATGAAGAAAGAAGGAGAGCCATATTGGAAAATATGGGGCATATCTGGAGAATGGAGAAAGTCATGTTTGGTTCAAGTATGCAGTGTCTGAAGAGAAGTAGTAGTCTGTGAAATTAGGAATGCACATTACTTGATATTTAGAAGACCCCTGATAAATATTTGAGAAATAGATATGTGGAAAAAGAGAAGAAAGGTTAAAGCCAGATTCTGAAAGGCCTATATTTAATTTACCGAAGGATACTCTTGAATACTTGGGAGATGGAAGAATGTGTTTGTGCTGTGCTCCTAGGTCAGTCTGGGTGCATCGTGTACAGTCAGTAGGGTAGTGCTCCCAAGACAGGGAGCGTTGTCACAGGTCTGGTTATGTGACTGGTTATGTCACTCACTGTCTGAACCCTGAGTGATAGCAAGAAATGGATGATAAGGAGACACAGATGACTAGAGACCAAGGAAGGGGCTGAGAGATTCTGGTACCAGGAACAGAGAGGAGTGATGTCAGGGGTTGAGATAAGGCAGCGGGGAGACCAACATGGTGCCTGTAACAGGCATTTTATGTATATTGTAGGGTTTGATGAATCAGTGATTTGCTTTCATTCTCCTTATCCTCAAAATGAATAGTGATGACAGAAGTCTCAAGTACTAAAGTAGGGAGATGCTAGACTGTTCAGTGGTATCAGAGAGCTGTTGCAGCTTGTTACTGCTGCCTGGGTTGCACTATAAGCAGAGCCCCCAACAAGGTCTTCTCTGGATTACAGACATCAGCGTGGACCACCCAGATGAGAAGTCCATTATCACTTACGTGGTGACTTATTACCACTACTTCTCTAAGATGAAGGCCTTGGCTGTTGAAGGAAAACGAATTGGAAAGGTGAGCTCACCCTGATTTAGTAAGTTGTGTCTTCCTGTACTACAGCTGAGCCCCTTCTAGTCCCTGCATTCAGGTTTGGCAGTACCAAACACAGTAGCTTGGGGTGGCCTCACAAGTAGCGGGTTGGTGGCAGAAGCCTCATCTTCCCCAGGGGCATTAAGAGGTGGGTTGATAGATGAAATGTCTAGAAAGAGCTGAAGGAAATCTCAGACACAACTTCTCTCCTCAACCTTTCCAGGAAATTGGGTGTTGCAGTCTGGTGGGGTTGGTTAATGTCATGGCCATGAAGCCTATTCTCTGTAATTGAAAAGGCCTCCATCCTATTTTTTTTTTACTTTGTGCATCCAGTGTTCACCTGCTATATTTTCAAACCACTTTAGACAAGATTAAATTGTCCTTCCTGTGCAGTGAAAGGAAAAATTCATGAGATGGGTTCAAGCTGGAAAGAGCCCTTTTGGTTCTCTAGGAATTATAGAGGTTGAGCTGCAGAAATCATTTTATAAGTCTTTCCCCAGGGGTTGGGAGGCTATAGATCCAATTATAGTTGAGTTCAGCTATCATTGCTCACAAATAATAGACCCAGGCCACATGCCTATTTGTAAATGGTTCCTTGAGTTAAAATGCTTCTGCCAAAGTGGCACAGAACTGTTTGAAATCCAGTCATTAAGTGCTTTTGTTCATATAATTTAACAATCATGTTTTCTTTGCGTGGTGATAACATCTTGAAATTCAGTTTTTCTAACTATTATTTACAGGTGCTTGACAATGCTATTGAAACAGAAAAAATGATTGAAAAGTATGAATCACTTGCCTCTGACCTTTTGGAATGGATTGAACAAACCATCATTATTCTGAACAATCGCAAATTCGCCAATTCTCTGGTCGGGGTTCAACAGCAGCTTCAGGCATTCAACACATACCGCACTGTGGAGAAACCACCCAAGTAAGATACACATTGTTATGCAGTAGTGTTAACACAGAAGAGGGGAAAATAGCAGCCAGTGGCCCTCTGATTTCAGGCATTTGTGATTTCATCGCTTATCTGAGTGCCTCTCACCTGTCGTAATCCTTTTCTTCTTTTTGTGTTACTGTGTTACCATAAATCATACTCCTCTAAGCCCTTTTCAGTAGAATGTGCCAATGACATAAGGAAAAGAGAGAAACCTAAGGAATGATACAGGTCCTCAATCCCTTCTTTAAAATCTTTGCCAGATATCCATCAAAATACCATGTTTTCTTGAATTTGAGAAAGTTAACACAGAGAAACCAGGCACAGTGGCACATGCCTGCCATCCTAGCACTCAGCAAGCTGAGGTAGGAGGATCCTGAGTTTGAGGCCAGGATGGCCTGGCCTACACATGAGTACCCTATCTCAAAAGAGGGAAGAAAAGGGGCACAGAAGGTATGCTATCCAGTATTAGACTTAGAGAGAGTCTGAGACAGTATCCTAGAATCAAGCCTAATAAATACCCATAGCAAAATGTGTAAACATTAATACTGTGTTAAATAAAGATAGTAGCTCCTTATCAGTTCAGATCAGGTCTTATTGTCCAGCAAAGTGATTTTCATATAACTTTGACTTCTTTTCTGGGGGAGAGGATGATACTAGTGTTTGAACTCAGGGCTTTGTGCTTGCTAGGCAGGCACTTTATCACCTGAGTCATACTTTAGCTCTTTTTGTTGCTCTGGTTGTTTTTGAGATAGGATCTTACTTTTGCCCAGGATAGCCTAGACCCTAGTATCTGTTTCCTAACATTTCCGGAATGAGCTACCAATACCCAACCATAATTCTTTTAAATTTTATTGTTATTATAAAGGTGATGTACAGAGGGAGTTACAGTTGCATAAGTCAGGTAGAGTACATTTATTTTTGGACAACATCACCCCTTCCCAGTTTTTCCTCCCATTCCCACCCACAAGTTGTAAAGTTCATTTTCAACAGTGTCCAGTGAGTACCACTACTGCATTGTTCACCTTTTGTCCCTCAATTTCTGTGCCTCTCCTTATGCTCACAAAGATGTATAAATGAACAAGATAGAAGGAAAGAAAACAACAACAAAGCAGAAAAGAAAAAAAAGAAACCTCTTGTTTCCATTTCCTGGAGTTCATTTTGATAAATATTATTTTTTATGGTAAGATGCACATAGGCATTTTGCCTTTCTTGGTCTCACTGTTGTGAATTCCTAGAGACCTGTATAATTTATTTTGTGCCACCAACTAATTTTTATTTTTATTTATTTATTTATTCATTCATTCATTCATTCATTCATTTATTTCGCCAGTCCTGGGCCTTGGACTCAGGGCCTGAGCACTGTCCCTGGCTTCTTTTTGCTCAAGACTATTACTCTGCCACTTGAGCCACAGCATCACTTCTGACTGTTTTCTATATATGTGGGGCTGGGGAATCACACCCAGGGCTTCATGTATATGAGGCAAACATTCTTGCCACTAGACCATATTCCCAGCCCCAACTAATTTTTAAATAAGGACTGTGGACCTTACCTTGTTTAGTATAATTCCAGAAATACACTTTTGTTTGAGAACTGCAAGTGTGAATTTCTTGGTGAAGTCTCCTAAAGCAACTGAAAAATACACTAAATTGACATTTGAAATGATCCTGTTGAATACAGTGGCCTCTACACTCTCTGAATGAAAGAAATCTGTTGTCCCAGACTTATGGATTAAAGCTTACTTATGAGTAATACAAAAAAGTACCTGTGCCTTTGACGTCTTAGCAACAATAAACAAACAAATGCAAAAAATTCCTTTGGCATATTCCAAGGTTTCAAAGCACTGATAACCAAGACACTCTAATACATATGCCTGATAACATCAGACCAGAGATAAATGGCTTTTAAAATTCTCTATGTAAAAAAAAAATTTTTCCCTCCAGTTGCAAATGAACACAATAATGCTTATGGCTGACTTTCTCTATGTTTAGATTTACTGAGAAGGGGAACTTGGAAGTGCTGCTTTTCACTATTCAAAGCAAGATGAGGGCCAATAATCAGAAGGTCTACATGCCCCGGGAGGGCAAGCTCATCTCTGATATCAACAAGGTAACTGACTCAGCAAGTCCTGGTTTGGCCCTGACCTCCTACAGGTTTCAGATTTTTCTCTGTAGGATTTTTTATTTTATTTTTCTCAGTTGTCTTTCAGATAGTCTTGTTTGTGTTTTCCTGGGGCCATCCCCAGACTACAATTCTCCTACCTTATCCTCCCACACTGCTGGGAGTATGCACCACCACACCCAGCATATTTATTGAGATGGGATCTTGCTAACTTTTTGTCTGGGCTAGCATCAAATTTTGAGTTCCCATTCTTCTCCCAAGCAGCTGAGATTATAGGTGTGAGCCACCGCGCCGCCCCAGTCTCTCTGGGTCTTCATTGCTAGGAGGACAGAAGAACAGAAAGGCCATTCCCTGACTCCTGAATATGAATGCCAGGGATGGCAGAGGGTCCAGAAAATAAGTGCAGTAGGTCAGTGTGTACTGGCCTTCCTCAGGGGCAATTTTAGATTTTATTAAGCCAACCCTGGCTCAGGCTACCTTGAAACTCAGGTATAAACTCCGTTTACTCAGTTCCTGTCCGGGGCCTTTAAATCTAACTTCTTCAGAACTGGAAACCTCATTTCATGGGTTTGGAATCTCTAAGAGTTGTGGGCTTTGGTGATATGCTCTTCTCAGAGGCTGATTTTGTCTGCAGACTTTATAAGACTTCTCATAGTGAACGTTATTTCTAACTGGTAATTAAGAAAATTTAACCAGTTGTACATGCTTAGATTCCTTTGATTTAAAGTGTTTTACTTTTTTAATGTGAAGTTTTCTAGTAGTGAAGTTAGTGTAGACAAGATTATGAAAGAAATATTTACATGTGAACTTTTTTAAAAAATTTGGCTCAGAGTACAGTAAACAAGAAATTCATAATATGATTTCATCCAGAGAGAAATCATTTAGCCTCTTTATGTGGTCAGAATTTAAATTAATTACTTTGTTTCCTGTTAAAGAAAGATTCATAATTCAGTTTCATTGCTCTGTAACTGTGATGTTTTGCTTTCCAGGCACCACAGGGGAGAGGATTCCCCTGAGGCTACACCAGTAGAAAAATATTTTTTTCCCAAGACTTAAGAGTCTATGAGGGTGGGAGTGAGATTTCCCTTTCAAGTTCTCAGGTCATCCTGAGAAACACTAGCTTGTTGGTTTAGCCAGAGAAGGTTCCCTGAAAGTCACAGGAAATGATTCTTTTTTCTTTCTTTCTTTTCTGTTCTTTTTTAAAAAAAATTTCTCCAGGCCTGGGAAAGACTGGAAAAAGCCGAACATGAGAGAGAACTGGCCCTGCGGAATGAGCTCATAAGACAAGAGAAACTGGAACAGCTCGCCCGCAGATTCGACCGCAAGGCAGCTATGAGGGAGACTTGGCTAAGTGAAAACCAGCGGCTGGTGTCTCAGGTCCTGTTCTCCCCATTCCTAAAGAAATGTAGATGGGTGGTTTAGAAACAGCCTCTGTTTCAAGGGGCCCTGACCTACAAACAGCTGCTTATCAACATCCAGAGTTGGGAAGTTACTGTCTCCTCATCTCACCCACTTCCCACGAAGAGGATGTTTATAATTTCCAGTATACTTTCTCTTTCCTATTTTCTCTAACTTGTCATTGATTTGGAAGTGGCTCAGACAGTTTGTTCAGAGCCAGTGAATTTGTGAACCATTCACTTTTTTAAAAACTACCCTTTTTCTTTGACCAAAGAACCCTTCAAAGCAATGAGACTGGTCATGAAATAAATAAAAGTGACTTTCATTTCCTTGGTTTGAAATAAACTTTACTCGTTCCAGTCTCTCAAGTCAGGTGCTAGATATGAGCTGAGCCCCTACAGACAGAAAAAGAGAAATTGCTAATGTCTTTGGGGGAGGGTATCTGAGCTTAATCAGGGAGTCTAAAGGATCCTTAAAGAGACCAGTTGGTGGGGAGACCAGGAAACAGATTTATGAGAGCAAAATGGCCCTGCAGAATGACTCTTCCTTTCCCTTCTCCCTCCCCTCTTTTCTTTCTCTTTACCTCTTTCCCACGTTTTGGATTGGACAACTTATTTTATGTTTCTTTTTATTCACGTTTCTCTATAGGACAACTTTGGATTTGACCTTCCTGCAGTTGAAGCCGCTACAAAAAAGCACGAGGCCATTGAAACAGACATTGCTGCATATGAGGAACGTGTGCAGGCCGTGGTAGCTGTGGCCAGGGAGCTTGAGGCAGAGAACTACCATGACATCAAGCGCATCACCGCGAGGAAGGACAATGTCATCCGGCTCTGGGAGTACCTGCTGGAACTGCTCAGAGCCCGGAGACAGCGTCTTGAGATGAACTTAGGCTTGCAAAAAATATTCCAGGAAATGCTCTACATTATGGACTGGATGGATGAAATGAAGGTATTGACTCTTAAGTAGGAGAGGCCACAGCTGATTTAGGCCCCTCCCCTTTTCCTTGTTGTTGTTGTTTTTTTATGGACAGACCTACTTGGTAATTCCTCAACACTCACATTTTACCTACCCCTTGTCTAGTTTTCTACTTTATAAAGTCCAAGGCCACACTACCCAAAATTAGCTCATGAATCCAATGAAGTGTAATGTGAAAAAGTCATAATGAGCACCAGTGAAGACCCTTTCCCATAGCTGGATGTCTAGCACTGTGATTTAGAATGAGTTAAGTATATTCCAATGTGGGGAATCAACTAAATTGTGTGGGTATTTAAAAATTATTTGAAATGCAGTAGGTTTCAGTTGATAGAGGATCTTTTTTTAATGTATGGACAATAACTGCATTGGGAAGGTCATGTGAACAGAGCACAGGCCAGGCCAGGCCTCCACAGAATTCAGCTCATGAGTACCTGCATTGCCTTATCTCTTTTGGACTTCCCTCCTTCATCTTTTCATGGAGCTTATGCTTACTGTTTTCCTCATCCAGTCATGAGGCAGGATGGGGCTGGATGGCAGTGGCTGCTAATTCTGGTTTGTGCTTCCTCCTTCCATTATGGACAGCTTGGAGCATAGAGTTCTTAGCTTTCCCCAACCCAGTTCTGAGACCTGCTGTTGTGCTATAGCTCCATGCCTGTTTCCATCCTGTGATGCAGGCCATATTAAACAGTTCTCCAGCTGGGAAGCATTGAGCCTAAGAGATACAGAACAGAAGGGAGCAATTTCTACACAGGCCTGTGCAGCCTTTCTTCTCAGTACACTGTGTTCCCAAGTTGGACTTTATACAAGAGATTTCCTTCCCTGGATGTCAGGCCTCATCTAAAAGCTTACCTCTTGAACTGCTCTGGCAGAAGGGCAAGGTTACCTGATACCATCAGTTTTCTTCTATTGTCCTAGATTCATAATGCTTTTAGGTATGATCCATCTTAACCTCCTAAAATAAAAATGTTCATAAAATGTAGCAGAGAGGTGCTTTCCATTGTATAATCAGAATGCACATAATTCATGTTAGAACAGACACTTCCTTGGAAATGTTGAATGCACTAGAATTCCATCTGAAGAAGGACATATCACAGTTTATGGGGGAAAAAATGGCCAATTGATGAAAGAAACAAACCAAAAAAAATTTGTCAGTTCAAAATTAAACCCAACATGTTGCTTTGAGTCTGCTAAACATGACAGTCACCTGACCTGCTCTTACTGGGTTAAAGATATGTCTTGTAAGCTTTTCAACTATGTTCCTCCATTGATTTTATAGCTATTATAGAGGCACACCAGTACACTATGGAAGGGAAGGCATTCACCCAGAACTTTGAAGGGAACAATAGATGACTTTGTCTTTTACCTTCTTGAATGGTATTGTTGCAGCATCTTCTTAAAACCTGTTTACATCTTGGAATCATTCATATAAGCCCCTTGTGCCCCACTCTCCTTATTTTCCCTTGTGTATATTTTAATATAGATTTGTCTTGTTTCGTCCAAAGTAAATGGTCCTTAGTTTATTATGTCTCTTCTGATGCTGGCTTTCAGGTTTGTTTTGTTTTGCTTTACTCTAGCTTGTTCTCATCTTACTCCAAAGGCACTAGGTCATTGGTAAGCCAGAGGAAAGGTACCTGTCGGTTGCCAAATGTGCTTGTCCAAAGATTGTGTGGTACTGAAGTCAAGGTTGTCTTCACAGATATACTTTCTGTTGCTTCTTCTGAACAGGTGCTATTATTATCTCAAGACTATGGCAAACACTTGCTTGGTGTGGAGGACCTGTTGCAGAAGCATGCCCTTGTTGAAGCAGACATTGGAATCCAGGCAGAGCGTGTTAGGGGTGTCAATGCCTCTGCCCAGAAATTTGCAACAGATGGGGAAGGTAAGGGTGGTCCATTCCCTTAATATATTCCTATAGGGTGTGGCAGTGGGGCAACTCTTTTCTCTTTTTTTCTGAAATATATTCAAAGGCTACTGGGTTTTGAATAGTGTAATGCTTGGCAGCCAAACCCTGCCAGATCACACTCTGCATATACATGTACTAGTTGCTTAGTGTGGCCGACCAGCAGCTCATGACTTGGACACCCGGTTGTATGCTCTGGTTAGAGGAGGTTTCGAAGCATTTGGTATTGCTTCTTTTTTTTTTTTTTTTTGGCCAGTCCTGGGGCTTGGACTCAGGGCCTGAGCACTGTCCCTGGCTTCTTCCCGCTCAAGGCTAGCACTCTGCCACTTGAGCCACAGCGCCACTTCTGGCCGTTTTCTGTATATGTGGTGCTGGGGAATTGAACCTAGGGCCTCGTGTATCCGAGGCAGGCACTCTTGCCACTAGGCTATATCCCCAGCCCTTGGTATTGCTTCTTAACAGTTTTAGAAGCAGGAATACATACTGCCTTTTATATAATTTGTATGCTTTCTTGATTTATAAGTGATGATTTTGTCTACAGTTGAGCCAAAACAACAGTGTCATTGCCCCTTCTATTCCAATCAAGATACTAGGAGGTACTCCATTGCTTCCTAATGTAGCCCTGCTCTTAAGATTGAACTGGTAATCAATAGTTAGGTCATGACTTACTGCCTGGAAATTAGGAGGAACCCATGCTAACCTCTGTGAAACACCCACATACCTTCCTTGGTGTTAAAACAGGCTACAAGCCCTGTGACCCTCAAGTGATTCGAGACCGCGTGGCCCACATGGAGTTCTGCTATCAAGAGCTTTGCCAGCTAGCAGCTGAGCGCCGGGCCCGCCTGGAAGAGTCCCGCCGTCTCTGGAAGTTCTTCTGGGAGATGGCAGAAGAGGAAGGCTGGATCAGGGAGAAGGAGAAGATCTTGTCTTCTGATGATTATGGGAAAGACCTAACCAGCGTCATGCGCCTGCTCAGCAAGCACCGGGCGTTTGAAGACGAGATGAGTGGCCGCAGCGGCCACTTCGAGCAGGCTATCAAGGAAGGTGAAGACATGATTGCGGAGGAGCACTTTGGATCAGAAAAGATCCGTGAGAGGATCATTTACATCCGGGAACAATGGGCCAACCTGGAACAGCTGTCAGCCATTCGGAAGAAGCGGCTAGAGGAGGCCTCGCTGCTACATCAGTTCCAGGCAGATGCCGATGACATTGATGCCTGGATGCTGGACATCCTCAAGATAGTGTCCAGCAACGATGTGGGCCATGACGAGTACTCCACCCAGTCTCTGGTGAAAAAACACAAGGATGTGGCTGAAGAGATCACCAATTACAGGCCCACAATCGACACGCTGCATGAGCAAGCCAGCGCTCTCCCCCAGGCTCACGCAGAGTCTCCCGATGTGAGGGGACGGCTGGCAGGAATTGAAGAGCGCTACAAGGAAGTGGCAGAGCTCACGCGGCTGAGGAAACAGGCGCTGCAGGACACATTGGCCCTGTACAAGATGTTCAGTGAGGCTGATGCCTGTGAGCTGTGGATTGATGAGAAGGAGCAGTGGCTCAATAATATGCAGATCCCAGAGAAACTAGAGGACCTAGAAGTCATCCAGCACAGGTAAGTGGGAATTGCTGCCCAGGGCCTGAGGGTGCTGACCAACACCCATGACCACCTGTGGCCGTGAGAGTCACTCCTCTGTTGAATTGTTATTTTCAGATTTGAGAGCCTCGAACCAGAAATGAACAACCAGGCTTCCCGGGTTGCAGTTGTAAACCAGATTGCACGTCAGCTGATGCACAGCGGCCATCCCAGTGAGAAGGAAATCAAAGCCCAACAGGACAAGCTCAACACAAGGTAAGCAAGACAGCAGTGTGCCAGCTGCCTGTGTGTGAGGCTGGAGAGAGTAAGGTCATTCTCTTGAGTCTCCCCGTCCGGAAAATTTCCTGTACCTGGTCATTGCAGCACTGATGTCAGAACATTGATACCTGCCTTTCCACATGTCTTCATCCTCCTTTTTCCAGACATAGTTCTGGAGGAGGAGTGACATCATTCAGCAAAGGAGGATGAGCCTTGTCAACCCAGTACCTACCCCTCCCCTTACTGAAGCTGAGGTCTTGGTGTGGCCTATACCCAGCATGGTGAAAGAAACATGCACCTGAGCTGTCCCCTCTAAATGATTTCTGGACCAAGAGTCTAGAATGTTTGGGATCTAGTTTTCCCATGCAAGTCCCAATTGTTAGGGTAGACCTTTGTCTCAGTCTATAGCTTTCTCTTGAACCATGTTTGAGTAGTGAGGACAATTGGCCTTAGTAAGGAGAGTTGCTTGTCCCTTTGGGTTTAAGAAATGTTCCTTAGGATGAGCTTGGAGATGAGTAGGGAGTGTATAGGAGCTTTGGATTAATGGATGGTATGGGACAGATGTGTTAAAACTGTGTTAGATCTATTTACACATGTGTCTTAGGGTCAAACATCCCCTAACCAGTTCTATCATATCAATTTACTGAGATGGTTTTCCAAAAAGCATATAGTCCAAGGAAAGGAGGAGGGGGAAAACTAGGTAACCTTAACCATCACTGTTCATTTAGTATCCAACCATGAATTCGGTCTCCCCTGTTCATGCTTCTCTCTACACTCACAGGTGGAGTCAGTTCAGAGAACTGGTTGACAGGAAGAAGGATGCTCTTCTGTCTGCCCTGAGTATCCAGAACTACCATCTTGAGTGCAATGAAACCAAATCTTGGATTCGAGAAAAGACCAAAGTTATTGAATCTACCCAGGACCTAGGCAATGACCTGGCTGGAGTCATGGCCCTGCAGCGGAAGCTGACCGGCATGGAGCGAGACTTAGTGGCCATCGAGGCAAAGCTGAGTGACCTGCAGAAGGAGGCAGAGAAGCTCGAGTCTGAGCACCCCGACCAGGCTCAGGCAATCCTGTCTCGGCTGGCCGAGATCAGTGACGTGTGGGAGGAGATGAAGACCACCCTGAAGAACCGAGAGGCTTCCCTAGGAGAAGCCAGCAAGCTGCAGCAGTTCCTGCGGGACTTGGATGACTTCCAGTCGTGGCTCTCCAGGACCCAAACAGCCATCGCCTCCGAGGACATGCCCAATACCCTGACCGAAGCCGAGAAGCTTCTCACACAGCATGAAAATATAAAAAACGAGATTGACAACTACGAGGAGGACTACCAGAAGATGAGGGACATGGGTGAGATGGTCACCCAGGGACAGACCGATGCCCAGTACATGTTTCTGCGCCAGCGGCTACAGGCCTTGGACACCGGATGGAATGAGCTCCACAAAATGTGGGAGAACAGGCAAAACCTCCTCTCCCAGTCCCACGCCTACCAGCAGTTCCTTCGGGACACGAAGCAAGCCGAAGCCTTTCTTAACAACCAGGTAAAGTGTCACTGCCTTTCCCTTCCTTTCTGTTGAAGTAATCTAAGGCCGCTCTTTGCAACCATGCCAGTGTGAAGTTACCATAGGATTTGTTGTTGTTTTTTCCTGACTCTTAAATCACTGAACTCTTATCACAAAGTATGAGATAAGCATTGAAGATTTCTGAAATTTCCATTTCAGTTACTGTTAAAGACCTTTTAAGTTCATGTATTTCTTCATAGTAGTTTGATTGAAAACATTCTGTAAAAGTCTAATTCAATGGGTATAGTGGGAACTTTTGTTGTTGTTGTTGGACCAAATGGCTTGTCCTTGCTCAGGGATCAAGGACACTCGAGGAAGAGATTAGAAAAAGAAGATAGAGTCTATCTTAAAAGGCAGAGTTTGCATGGTGTGCTGCCATTGTCTTCATGAGCAAAACAGGACCCTTGTGGCTGGCACACAAAGATTCCATTATTTTTCTTACTGTGAGAAGAATGATTTTTTTTTATTTAACCACTTGGAGAAATATAGTTAATTCAGACATGCCACTCTGATTTTTTGCATCTCAGCTTTTTATTTGATTCAGTTTATTTCATGTCAGTGCAACAAAACAAGTGTTCTGAAGCATGTTACATGGAAACAGAGCATAAGGAATAAGAGTTCTTTTGTTAATATATCACAGCACCATGATTCTTTTTTTCCCCCTCCTCTTTCATAATCAGGAGTATGTTTTGGCTCATACTGAAATGCCCACTACCCTGGAAGGAGCTGAAGCAGCTATTAAAAAGCAAGAGGACTTCATGACTACCATGGATGCCAATGAGGAGAAGATCAATGCTGTTGTGGAGACTGGCCGGAGGCTGGTAAGCGATGGGAACATCAACTCAGATCGCATCCAAGAGAAAGTGGACTCCATTGATGACAGGTAAATTTTTCTGAAGCTTTGAAGGGAATCTCACACCTTGGGACTCTCTAGCTTGTGCGTTATTGGCTCTTAGACAGTGAAGATGATAGTGTAGGTTTCCCAACGGGCAGAATGTGGACACTAAGCAAATGTCATCTACTTACACAGAAAACGAATGAGCAGTGCGTGCCTGTCTTAGGATATGGTTTTTAAAAGACATGCACTGAGGCATCAGTGGCTCATGCCTGTAATCCTAGCTACACAGGAGGCTGAGATCTGAGGAGAGTCTCGACAGGAATGTCTATGAGACTCTTATCTCCGGTTAATCACCAAAAAGACCAGAAGTGGTAGAGCACTAGCCTTCAATGCAAAAGTTCAGGGATAGCATCCAGGCTCTGAGTTGCCCCAGGATGCCCCCCCCCACACCCCCACCCCAATACACACACAAAGAGAGAGATGCACTGGTGTTCACCACAGAAAAGCAAGCCTGCAAAGCCAAGCTAATCTTCAAGCAGTGAGTCATAAGGCTGAGTAGTGATCTGGTTTAAGCCATCAGTGCATGTCACTGATGAAAGCCAGATTTTTCCAGGCTCAAGCCACATTTGCCTTCATCCATGTGTGACTTTTCTGAAGCCTGCCAGTAAAGAGTGAAGGACGATGAGATTTGCTTGTTTTGAATACCTGGCAGAGTCACAGAGAAACATTATCTTAGAAAATTGGCTTGCATAATACTGTCATGAGATCTTTCTCATGATGAAAGAAAGAACCATTTTCTTCTGTTAGAACACTCCCAAGACCTGATTATTATTCTTTCTTTTCTTCATTTTTATTTAAAATTTAAAAAAAATTATTTTTCCTTATTGCTTTCTCTTCTCAAAGATTTCCTCCCTAGCTGGAAGATCAGTAAACCAGTATACTCCATTTGACCCTAACTCTTAACCCTATCCTGATTGCCTAAGTTGGGAGGTCAGATTGGTTTCGAGTTTGTATGCCCCAGTATGGACTAGTTCTGGGGGTAGCCTCTCTTCTAACCAGTCCTCTCTGGTTACAGTTTAGGTTGGCTTTGGGCTCATTGTAAAACTAGTATCAAAGCTTCAATTCAAAAGGAAGAACTGCTTGCTGGGAGCTTGCCTTGGCAAGCCACATCTTGAAAGTCTCCTTTAGCACTGTAGCATAGGTCAACTTGAAATAAAATATAGGTTGAGAAGGAGAATTACTCTTGTTCCCATATATATTGATTTCATTAGCATTTCTAGTCTTTCTTTGAACAGTAATTCACAACTTAAACGATACGTTCTAAGGATAGTTCCATAGAGTATAGCATAACTTTTACTAAATTTGTGCCCCTTTTTTGTGCCAGTCCTGGGGCTTGAACTCAGGGCCGAGATGCTGTCCCTGTTTGTTTTGTTCAAGGCTAGTGCTCTACCACTTGAACCACAAGTCCATTTCCCACTCCCCCCCTTCCTTCCCTCTCTCCCTCTGTGTGTGTGTGTGTGTGTGTGTGTGTGTGTGTGTGTGTGTGTGTGTGTGTGTGAATAATTGTTGATAAGACTTTCCTGCCTGGACTATCTTTGAACTTCAGTACTCAGATCTAAGTCTCCTGAGTAGCTAGGATTGTAAGCATGAGCCACTGCTGCCTGGGTGCTACCTTGCTTTTTAAATAAGTGTGAGAAGCCAGAATTGAACATTTCTTTCTTTCTTTCTTTCTTTTTTTTTTGTTTTTTTGGCCAGTCCTGGGCCTTGAACTAAGGGCCTGAGCACTGTCCTTGGCTTCCTTTTGCTCAAGGCTAGCACTCTGCCACTTGAGCCACAGCGCCACTTCTGGCCGTTTTCTTTATATGTGGTGCTGGGGAATTGAACCCAGGGCCTCATGTATACGAGGCAAGCTCTCTTGCCACTAGGCCATATCCCCAGCCCCAGAATTGAACATTTCTTAACCTAGAGAAAATTCTATTTTTTTCCTCTGGCCTCTCATTGTTGTGAATATGATACTTGTTCCTCCAGTTTAGATGCCTACATACAGCTGGTTTCCTCAACATAGGGTTGGCCCTGAAACACATGCACTCACACCAGTGTGCAGCTGCTTTGTTGCTTCCTGGGTTTATGTGGCTCCCCATGCTGCAGCTGTGTGAGGATGTTGGGAGCTATTGGAAAGCAGGTGGTCAGGATGGTGACTACTAGATAAGGAGAGCCTTTCAGCAGTCCTCAGTTGTGGTTTAACCTTGACTGAGAGCCTGGGCTCTTAGAGTTCCAAGACTTCCTTAAGAGCACTGAATGTTAAAAAGCAAATGAAAAGAGGATCCTAAACTATTGATAAAGATGAGAGAAGTGCTTTCTGTTGGGTAGCCATCAGGATGATTACTTTTTTAAATCTTAGCTAGTATTATCTGAATTCTGGTTTTATTGTAATATCCTCAGAAGCCTCCAGGTGTGGAACTAATCCTAGAGGATCCTTCTATCCGAGTTCCAAGTGTTGGAGGGACACAGCTAACCTAGCAACTAAACCTCCCACCTTGAATTTTCTTACCCAAAAAGTCTGATTCTGTAGTGAAGCTAGTCTCGTAACTGGTCGTGACACACTCTCATTAAGTACCACGGTACCTCTGAGTTTAGTGGGGAAAAATAAAAAGGAACCAAAGTAAGATTTCTGCCTCTTGCTAACTGTAGACAGAGCACAAATAGCCTTAAAAAACCAGTCTGCTGTCCCAACAGCATGCCTGGGGGAATGAATATGGGAGGGAGCCTCTTGACTAAAAGGGAAATCCCAGTCACAGTCCAGTCCTTGGAGAGCCAAGAGTGTTACCTACTTTTCTTCCATGAGGCAGAACTGAGGGTCTTTTCTCCTCAGAGGAAGCAGAATACCCAGTTCTATATCTGCTTTTGTGTGATAAGGAAGCTTTTGGGCTTCCTTATGGGGACAGGAAGCAAGAGGATCTCATCCCAAAGAGCACTCTGGGACTGTAAAAACAAGATGTGTTTTAGAAAGTTCTTCTCCAGTCTTTCCCTGCAACTGAGTTAGTGATCTAAATATGAGAGACTTCCCCTTGAGTACCACTCTTTGCCACTGGCCAGTCACTAAGCCACACTCAATCTTTTTGAGCATTCTCTGAGTCAGCAACAGTCTCTGCTGCCTACATGGCTGGCTGACTCCTAGAGCCAACGCCAGCATCATGCCTGCCCATTGAGTGGTGTCATTTAGGAGCTTCCCTTCTCCCCTTGTCATAGTCCCTCTATTGAGAAAAAGATTTCATATGCTGAGCTTGTGTGAAACTTCATTATACCAAGAAATAACATTGAGGTTTTGTCTGGTCATTTTCCTTAAGAAATGTTTTAGACGGTATTTGAAGTTGTTTTCATTGCCATGATTTCCTCATATGCTAGGATGCAGGTCTTGTCCTAACTTCTAGTATCTGGTTCTTCCTTGCCATTTGTAGCACTTTTTTGAGATGCCAGATGAAGGCAATGGAATCTTACTGTGGGCCTTTGGCTAGAGGGAGGTTCCTGAATTTTACCAACTCAAATTACTTCCCTGCTGATGATTTGCTCGCTCCTTCCTTCCTTCCTTCCTTCCTTCCTTCCTTCCTTCCTTCCTTCCTTCCTTCCTTCCTTCCTTCCCCATAAAAATGGGGCTGAAAATTGAGGATAGGGGACTTCTAAGAAATTTTCTTGTCATTCCTTACCCACCCATAGTTTTAGGTGACTAATCCCTTTCAGTCTTAATTTATTGAAGTTTTACTTGGTTTTGTGGCTTCTGATGAAAGAGAGCAGTGACAAAAGTGTCTTTAGCCTTTATTATTTTTTAATCCTATCTTTAATCCCATCTCTAGTATATACTATGTTAGCATTTTTTCTTCTAATCTGTATCTTGAAGTTGCATAGCATTTAACATATATAAAGGCTTTTCATTATTTTTTTTTCTACATTTGCATTTTGCCTAAGTGGCCTAAGCTTGTTATAATTTCTTATTCTATGGGAAACTATAGGAACCCTTTTCAACTTAAAACAATTGGGAAGTCCTTTTAGGTATCTTAATATAGACATGGCCATACTGTTTTCCGTTTGTAACGTCATAATAGTTCTGCTGGATTGGTAGCTGCAGGAGACATAAGAGTGGGTAGGGGCTTTCCCTATGCTTCTCCAGGCAGGGAGATGATGGATGGCAACCATCAGCACATGCTGAGGGCCTGGGTGACATGTGGCATCACTGCCAGACCTTTCTTCTGGGGAAAATGCTGCAGCCCTCCGTTAGTAGCATGTTCCCTGAGCTGCTCTCTGGCAGCTTTGTGGGTGTACTATGTTGTCCTTTTCCTCACTTCTGCCTTAGGAGCTGGCAAGGATAGAGGATCATGCTACCTCCACAACTTACTCCCCTAAACACCCTCAGTGAGAAATTATTTTGAGAGAATGAGAATTAAAACCCTGCTTCCCCTGCTTGTACTCTGCCTTTGTCACTCTCAATACTCTGAACATGGTACACAGGTGACCAGAGACATGTCTCCACAACAGAACCTCTTCTCTTGGTCTTCACTGTAGCACAGCTCCCCTCATTGCATTATGGTCCTTTTCCCACCACAGCACTGCTGCTCCTCACTGTTTCTAAGGGTATACCAGGAGGAAATTTTCCATCAAGGAAATGTGCAAGCTAGGGAGCCAGCACCTCATTTTCCATTTCTGTTCAGTAAGTTGGACAAGAAACTTGCAAATCTTTTTTTTTTTTTAATTTAAGGTTTTATACTTTCGCTTCTGTAAACCCTGCCTACCCTCCCATAAAGGAAAGGGTAAAATTGAGTGTGTGTAATGTCACAGGTCTAAAAATTTTTATTTTGGAGGTTTTCTGTTGTTTTTGTTGACTTCTCAAGATAGAAATTCATTTAAAAGCCAGTTACATGATTTTGTATATGTTTTCTTGGCCTTGTTCCCAGTTATAAGTTTCTTGGTGATTTTCAAATTTGTTTAGAGCTGAAAATGGGGACTCAAGTTTATGCTCAGATCATTTCCCCAGTACTAGTTTAGGAATCTCCAATTGTATGCAGATTATGTAGTTTGAACACATGTTTCATTTCTGTAGTACGAGGCCTGCTTATCTGGAGGATTCTAGAATCTCTTGTTCATCTTGCCTTCTGCATATGATTGAGAACTAAGCAAATTCTTTTCAACATGTATAGAAACTCAGGAGAGATGTATAGAAACTCAGGAGAGATCGTGGCTTATACATTATGTGGTTTAAAAATATGTATTTTGGTTACTACTTTCACAGACACAGGAAGAATCGTGAGGCAGCCAGTGAACTTCTGATGAGATTGAAGGACAACAGGGATCTTCAGAAATTCCTCCAAGATTGTCAAGAGGTATGTTGCCTCCAGTCCCTCCTCTTGTGGTTTTATTTTGTGGCATCAATTTGGCATTGAAAATCTCTTGAAATACAAAATTAATGAAGCCAGAAATTTTATCACTGATTCAATAGATCAAAGGTAGAAGATAGGGGACTTTGTCAGTTTTACCTTACCACTTGCCATTTAAAAGAACTAGATCACTGTAATCTAGAGTACTAGAGAATAGGACTGTACTTCCATTATAGCACCACTAGCCACTATTTTGAACTAATTAAAATTGAAAACATAGCTCCTCCATCACACAGCTATAGTTTAAGTGATCATTTGCCAATATATGGCCAGCTATAACCATATTGAATCACATAAACAAAGAACTTTTCCATCTTTGTAGAAGTTTCTACTGGACAGTGATACCTCAAAATATTCTGTAACCTAAAAGTGTTTAGTGTTATTTTAATGTACAGTGTACATTAAAACTATGTGGGAGGAAAGCAATAACAAGAATTAAAACTGGCTACCAATTAAGAAGCAAAGATTTTAAAAATATAAATTAGATTTTTTTCATGTAGGATCAACTTTTCAACTTTCTTACATATATGTCTAATAGACCAAGAATGGGAATCTCGATTTCAGACACCTGGTTTTAACATGTAGTATTAATCTCATGATTCCTATACTATCTCATGTTTCCCTGATAACATGGATAAACAAATTTTGAAAACTAAAGTTGGCCACAACAGCAGTCTCTGCAAGCTAATTGGAGAAGCATCTAGCTGCTTCCACATGGTGTGGGTTCTTGAGCACATCGTATTTCTCTGTCTTCCAGAGAAGTGGAGCGCAACTTAGTCCTCTCTGAGGTATTAGAATTAATGCCCTTGGAGACAAAAATGAAGTGGGGACATCCGCAAGAAGCTGCAGGGACTTTGGGGGTAGGGGGTATAGGGATACTTTGTCTATGAAAAATGTAGCTCCAGTTATAAATGCCTTAGATACAGAAGTATGGCTGGATATTAAAAGAATTACAGCTTTGATGGCAGCTATGTGAAATCTTCAGTGACAAAAGAGCTATCTTGTGTGTCCATTAAAGTACTGTCGTACTGTGAGTTTTGCTATATGCTCCAGTAGATAAAGCTTAAGAAGGAAGGCCCCTAACCATAGCTTAAGGTCTATCAGCTTAAAGTGCCACATTGACAAATCTTGTTCTCAAGGGGATTTGCCTAGAGCCAGACAGGCTGAAGGCCAGAGTGCCTCTTCCGAATGCCATGTGGACACAAATAAGCCACTTGAAAAGGATGTTCACCTAAAAGAGATGGTTGTGTCCCAAGATAGTGGGCTCATAAATAAACCATAAAGAATATGTTTTGCTATACTGAGTACCAGTTGGTCTTGTGCACAGAGAGAGAGTGAAAAGATACAGCACTTCTAGGCTGAACAGTGCCTTCCACACACTGACATTTGTTGTGTCACGAGGAGGTTCCCTTGAAGTACCATTAGTGATGTGTTCTAACCTCAGGCCATGTCCTTTGACCCAGAGGATTGGTGGAATCTCATGTTCCTGATTTTAAAGGAAAAGTTAATAAGATGATGCCAAGGTAGAATTTGAGAAATAATCCGACCAAGCAGAGGGGAAAACAAGAAGGAAGCCTTGAGAAATCTAGTTACAGATTCATGTAATACAGATTCATATATAGGATGTGGTGGAAAAAGTGAGTGGATGAAGTGATAGCCCTACCCAATGAAATCACAGGAAGTAGTGGGTCCTAGTAGGTCTTTTAATGATCTTTTATTTTCTACTTGTCAAAAGTTAGAGTCAGTTATACCCAGGGATTTTGGTCCTATGTAATTTCCACTCAAAATGTGGAGGAAAGTTTGGTCTAGGATTTAGTTTCTTTTTTTTTTTTTTTTTTTTTTTTTTGCCAGTCCTGGGGCTTGGACTCAGGGCCTGAGCACTGTCCCTGGCTTCTTTTTGCTCAAGGCTAGCACTCTACCACTTGAGCCACAGCGCCACTTCTGGCCATTTTCTGTATATGTGGTGCTGGGGAATCAAACCCAGGGCCTCATGTATATGAGACAGGCACTCTTGCCACTAGGCCATATTTTTTTCCTTTTGGTTTTTTAAATGCCCAGGAGATGATGTCCTGGATCTGGATCTATGACTATACTGGCATATCTCCCTACTTCTTTTCTTACCTTGTTATATCTGTGTGTGTATACACATAATCCCTTGCTATAAACTTTTTATCATTCAGCTTCATGAAAACACGCTCCTTTTCAGCCAGAGTCTGGCATATCTCCCTACTTCTTTTCTTACCTTGTTATATCTACGTGTGTATACACATAATCCTTTGCTGTAAACTTTTTATCATTCAACTTCATGAAAATGCACTCCTTTTAAGCCAGAGTCTGAGACAATTGGGTTTGTACAAATCAGCTTCCCTTTTGACCATCTCCCTTTTATGCTAACAGTTATTTATATAGTACCCAGAAGTCAAATTTAATGCTATCATTGGTGTTGGTGTCTTTGGCCCAGGGAACCAGGAGTTTGCCTTTTTCCCCTATTCCCTTCTGGATACCTTGGCTGGAAAAGGTATGGACAGTGAGATCTGCCCTTGTTGCCAGCCCCATAAACACTGTCCAAATGGGAACAATTATTGCAATAACACAGAGCAAGTGATCAGGAACTCCACCTGCTCCCACTTACAGATGTAGATACAAAGAGCATCTTCATCTTTCTAGTGTTATTGCAATGGGATATTCTGAGAAAATTGACAAATGACTTAAAGCTATCAATTTTTTTCATCCTCCTGTTATCTGGAACATACACATTGTGTAGATAGATATTTATGGCCCAGAAATGTGAGCTCAGCGCTTTGCTCTTGGCTTAATTCAGTGATAAAAAGCATTTGTTATCTTTTGCCAATCTGCACAGTAATCTTCTCTGCAGAGAATGAAATAGTCTTCAGTGGCCTTTGTGAATGCCCACATATAATACTATGGCTCTGGTTCCAGAGTACTGATGAAGGGCTGGTGCACTGGCAAGTTCCATAGATCTACCACATTGTTCTGTATTGTAGGATGATGTGTTCAGCAAAGAGCAGATTTGTTTATAAGCCTCTGATTTTTATGTAGTATTGTCTCTCTCTTTTGAAAAAAAATCTCTGTTGGATATTTACTTATGAATAGTGAAAATATGTGCATGTACCTGGCACTTTGAATAAATGTCTTTTATTGTGTAGAATATCTGTGTATGTAGAATTCCTGAACAGATTTATTATTTGATTTCCTTTCAACCTCTTAGATTAGATGAGTTGCCATAATACTTCAGATTTTACCACTTAGATAACTTAGAAAATAGATAATTCTTTTTTTTTTTTTTTTTTTTTTTGGCCAGTCTTGGGGCTTGGACTCAGGGCCTGAGCACTGTCCCTGGCTTCTTTTTGCTCAAGGCTAGCACTCTGCCACTTGAGCCACAGCGCCCCCTCTGGCCATTTTCTGTATATGTGGTGCTGGGGAATTGAACCCAGGGCCTCATGTATAGGAGGCAAGCACTCTTGCCACTAGGCCATATCCCCAGCCCACGAAAATAGATAATTCTTTTAAATTGGATATTTAAGTATTTGGAGTTTTGTGTGAGAAATCAATGACTTATTACAAAGGGCATTTTAAGATTTATTAGTTTAATTACCTCAGTAAAAAATGACATCAGTGGTCTTGCTACCTTTTGATTTCAAACCTTGCTTCCTCTGAATCTTCTTCATTTGAAGAGCATGAGAGAGGTAGAGCTGGTGCCCAGGTTCACTCACCCTCAGAGCCAGAAGTCCCCCAGTCGCCTGTGTGGCACCCATGACATCACTTTTAGAGAATAGACCTTCTATTGTTGAAGGGAATGTGATCATTCCCATCCCAGCAGTGACCAGAGTGTAAGTGAATGGCTTTGGCAACATTGATGCTACAGTACTTTCTTTCTCTTGGTACTACTGCCATTTGTAGATATTGGGAAGTAAGATGATGAAGATAGTCAAGTGTAAACTTAATACGCCAGTGAACTTCTTCCTGTTACTTGGGAGAAGGCAGATGGTCCCTGAAGGTTCAACCAACCAAACCTGACAACTGAGTTCTCCCATATCTCCTGCCAAGGAGATATTCGTCGGGGTAATACCCAGGAGGGGAGAACCAACTTGGCATTTGTAGGCTAGATGGAAAAATGGACCACACGGAGAGAAAAGCAACAGAAGATGTGTTTCAGAGCCTGTCACTGAATTGAGTCCTGCCCCAAACATCTTGAATGAACTTCTTCTCATCTGTCTGTCAGCGGCTGACAGACTTAGCATGACTGTTAAGAACTCAGTTCCAAGTAGACATGGAAGACTTTAGAACCAAGTATTCTTGGTCTGAATGGAAGGTTCTACAGAGATCTAGAGGCAATAGAAAACAAAGGTGACTTGGATTTGAAGGAAATGTTGACAGGGCATCGTTGTTGCTTTAGCCCTACCTACAGCAAACAAGGTGTTTGTGCCTTTTGGCATCCTCATCATGTACTTATGGGAGGGAGGGGTGTAGATGAGTAGATTGGTTTGTTAGGATTTACTTTATTTTATTATTATTATTATTTTTGCCAGTCCTGGGGCTTGAACTCAGGGCCTGAGCACTGTCCCTGGCTTCTTTTTGTTCAAGGTTAGCACTCTACTACCACTTGAGCCACAGCGCCACTTCTGGCTTTTTCTGTATATGTGGTGCTGAGGAATCGAACCCAGGACTTTCATGTATGCTAGCTAAGCACTCTACCACTAAGCCACATTCCCAGCCCCTAGGATTTTTTTTTAAATAGAAAGAACCAAAAGAACATGATTGTCAATGAATTAAAAGACAATCAGGATGGATACAATATAGGGAAGGAAGGAAAGGTTTTCACTTGGACTAATGAGAGCATAATTTTAAACACAAGCCTTTGGGAAAAGTTGGTTGAGAGTGTCATCTAGTTTGGAAGTTGGCTCATTATTTTTGTACTTCTAGGTTTCATATTACGTATGCAGTCTTTAGACCTAGCTTGGGTATAGACTTCTTTATAATGGATACTTGTAGATCAGAGTTGCAAAGTTAAACATCTGGTTTTGCATTGACATGGAAGTATGCCATATTCATACTATAACAATACAACCCTTTCTAGGAAGTGAAAAATGCTGATATGTATAATGACAGTCTCTAAAAACATCCTAATTTTTTTTGTTGTGGGTTTTTTTTTTTTCAGCTTTCTCTCTGGATCAATGAGAAGATGCTTACAGCCCAGGACATGTCTTATGATGAAGCCAGAAATCTGCACAGTAAATGGTTGAAGCATCAAGCATTTATGGCAGAACTTGCATCCAACAAAGAATGGCTTGACAAAATTGAGAAGGTGGGTTAAAAGGTTTGATGCGGGCCCTTGTGGTCGTGTGATGGCCATGAGGAGGAGAAGGTGAAGCTGGGGGTGTAGATGCACTCACACTTTTCTTCAGCATGTTTGAGCCTATGTGGTCATTTATGGAAGTTCCACAGCCAGTGGCAGTCCCCCTCTGGCTTGCCAGTTGGTGACTTCAGCAGACCAGAAGGGCGAAAACAGAAACCCAACTGAGAGTCACAGAAAACTTCTGGCTCATCTTCAAAAGAATACTTGGTCTTTAGGCATCTCTTCTGCTGCTATAGGTGGACAATGGACCCCTCAGTCCTTCTATCTTGTTTTACTGTGATCAGCTTTATCAGACAGAGTGACACAAGATGTTAAAATACTATGTGTTTGCTGGGTGCTGGTGGCTCATGCCTATGGGCCTAGCTAGCTACTCAGGAGGATCACAGTTTGAAGCCAGCGCAGGCAGGAAAATCTGTGAGACTCTTATTTCCAATTAATTGCAGAAAAAGATGGCAGTGGTGCTGTGGCTCAAGTGGTAGAGTGCTAGCCTTAGTCAAAAGGAGCTCAGGAACAGCCCCAGGACTGGCAAAAAAAAAAAAAAAAAAAAAAACCAAAAAACTGTGTGTTTAAATCTTCCATGTGTGACTGCTATGAACCACCAGGCACTTCAACTCAGCACCAAGAGTTCCCCATCCTCCTTTCTCTCCCTTCATACCTACTATATTGTACCTGGCTCTTACGAGTTAGGAAGGTGTGTTGAGTATGGTCTCTGGGGCATGAAGTGAAGGAAATGAAACCTTGGCTTATTAGCACTAAATATCTCATTGCTCCAGTTGATACCATTTCTGCATGTAGCATTTAGGGATATACTTTCCTGAAACCTTGTTGTGTGTAGATGAGACTGTTGTTGATTTTATTCAGTGGGAACTTCTTGTGGGAAGACTGTGTGAATGTAAGCATGTGTATGCTGAATGAATGGGTAAATCATAGATCAAATATCTTGGGTTTGTTTTACACAGTGACATTTATTCTCTTGCAAATTGTATTTAATTATAACCACACTGGTTTGTGTTTTCCAGGAAGGAATGCAGCTCATTTCAGAAAAGCCTGAGACAGAAGCCGTGGTGAAGGAGAAACTCACTGGTTTACATAAAATGTGGGAAGTCCTTGAATCCACCACCCAGACCAAGGCCCAGCGGCTCTTCGATGCAAACAAAGCTGAACTTTTCACCCAGAGCTGCGCAGATCTGGATAAATGGCTGCATGGCCTGGAGAGCCAGATCCAATCTGACGATTATGGCAAAGACCTTACCAGCGTCAACATCCTGCTGAAAAAGCAACAGGCAAGTGGACAAGGCAGCAGCCTCCTTGGGCTTTGCCTGGTTTCAGCCAGCTACCTTCCTTGTGAAGGGATTTAATGCCCAGCAAAGTGCTTTGCTCTGACAGCATCATGGGGCATTTCCAAAGGCAACTAGAAAAAGTGTCAGTAAAAGTATTGGGTGTCAGCATGGGAACACTTTTTTTTTTTGAATGATCAAGTATGATTTATTAAGAACAAATGGTAGAAAATTGTTTTAACTGATAAACATGATATCCACAGATAGGTTCCTTTAAAGTTATATGTAAAGAGAGACTCATTAAATGTTTGCTTTATTTATCTGTGGAATTAAGCACTAGTCTATAGTTACAGTTGATTATATTTTCTCTAGTGCCTTCCAAGCGTTAGCACAGTTATATCACCTTTCCAATAATAAGCTAGGTCCCAGTGGTTATGTCCATATCTAGGTTGTTCAGGTGATCAGGAACTCTTTTTTTAATTGATGCCTTTAGATTTTAGTTCTTGATTATATCTCCAAGTTCTAAAGAGCTGAGAGGCGTCTGCTGTCCCCAGGAAGAAATTAATGGCAAACAGACTCCAATTTTTAGGTATAATTACAAGTGAATATCTTGACCAAATAAACCCTATAGCCATCAAAACACTGGACTGACCTGTGCTGAGTTTATCTGCAGGTCTGGCCATGTCAGCCAATCCAGCCAGCACCAACCCCCATTTCATAATAGGAGCCCAGAAAAAAACTGTCCAAGGACTTGCCGGGTGGTTGTACAAAAGCCTCAGTTTCCCTGGCAGCATCAGCTCCACTTTATCGAGGACCCAGTGGTAGGTGGCCCACAGGCCTTGGGCGCTATAGCAACTGACATCTTGGCTGCCTAGCAATTGTGGACAGCTGGGTGGGAGCGGGGCCATGTCCTTGTCCCCGGCTGGCAACAAAAGGCAGCTCATCACTTTCCCTTGCCACAGTACCAAAAGCCCGCCTCTGCCCTAGTGTACCCTTCACTCTGGGAACACTTTTTAAAATACCATTTTATAGCTATTTTATCCAGCTATGCATCTCATGCAAATGAAAGTATCATATTTACATTGTTGGTTGTCTAGTATATAGATAGCTGTCAGCTATTCAAATTATTCAAGGTACCTTAGAAACCATAGAAGAAATTTGAGTTTTTTCCAGATTTCTGTATCACAACAGATGGCTCAAAAGGCAAATAAATTTGCTGAATTAATGAGAAAACAGTTGCCTTGAGGTTGAGAGAAGCACATGCGTGGCAGAACCTTCCAGTGGCTCCTGGCTGCTCTGCAGCCTGAGTCCTAGTTCCTGCAGCTGTGAGGAGAAGCAGTCACTAACAGGACAGTTGTGACTGAGCACTGAGGCTGGCTGCTTCATCCAAAGTGACACTGACCTTGCCTTTAGCTAGATGACTTGGTCACTCTGCTCTGTAAGTTAACTGTGCAGGAAGGGAATGGAGTCAAATCTGTACACAAATGAAAAACCTGTTTTTCCCAAGTTGTCTGTATGTGGTCTTCCCTGTGTGATAATTCCTAAGCAAGAGAATTCTGCTTTCACTTGTACCCATTGTCTTTAAATGAACAACTATTATGTGTTCCAATGATTGTTCAGCATGACCTTCGTCAGCTTTTTGACCAAAGAAATGAAGGAAGATAATATTACCTTCCTTAAATGAACTGGAGCTTCAAGACCAGCCACAAGTCCTTTCTAAGGATGAAACTGGTTCCTGGACAGGCAAATAAAAGCTGTCCTTCTTCCGTAATGAATTATCTCCCCTGTCATTTCCTTCCTCAGGTTCATGGACACGTTTGAATGTTATTCAAAGCTCTAAAATCCTAGAAAGGGATGTTTCCGCATCATCTGATGAACTGGATTACTGACTAGTAGATTGATTGATGGTAGAGCCATTTCTTGGACTTTCTACTGTTATTCTTCAGTCTTCCCTTTTAGCCAGTACACTAAACAAATACGTCATAGGTACATCTGTGTTTCCCCTGCTCTGACGCAAAGTCTTTGACTTTTAGATGCTGGAAAACCAAATGGAAGTACGGAAGAAAGAGATTGAGGAGCTCCAGAGCCAGGCCCAAGCGCTGAGTCAGGAAGGGAAGAGCACCGATGAGGTAGACAGCAAGCGCCTCACCGTGCAAACCAAGTTCATGGAGCTGCTCGAACCCTTGAATGAAAGGAAGCATAATCTGCTGGCCTCCAAAGAGATCCATCAGTTCAACAGGGACGTGGAGGATGAGATTGTGAGTAGTCCCTTGCCACAAATAACTTTGCCTTTCCAGAAGCCCACATTCTCACTTGTGTGTTATGCTCACTTTGGGCCACATCAGTGAGCTGAGCTTTCACAGCCCATATTCTCCTCTTTTCCAGGGGTTTTTCCCCCTCCCACACAGTACAACTCCATTTTCTGGTTTTCTGAAGATAAATGCAGATTTGTTTTTTCTCCCCTTTGGTGATACTAGGGTTTGAACCCAGCTTCATACTTGCCAAGCAGACACTCTACAACTGAAGCATACTTACAACCTTTTTTTTTTTTTTTTTTTGCATTGGTTTATTTTGACACAGTCTCACTTTTTGCCCAGCCATGTGCCTGAACCAGGATCTGCCTATTTTGCACTTCCCTCTGTGGTTGGGATGGCAAGTGGATGTAATTGTGTCTAGTTCCTTTGGTTGAGATGGAGTCTTGTGAACATTTTTGCCTAACCTGGCCTGGAACCTGATCCCCTCCAATCATAACCTCCTGAGGCACTAGGATTATAAGCATGTGCCACTGTGCCTTGATATACTCCAGAATGTTAGTGCTTAAAAAAAAAAAAAGTAACCGTAAGGCTCTGGCATTGAGGATGAGGTGGGATTTGAAAGACTTGCCAGAGAGCTAAGTTCCATAGGACCATTGCTCGCCTCTGATGGCCCTTTGAAAAAGAATTTGGCACACTCTCTGAAGCCAGTGGTCCTGCTATTGTGCGTGTCAAATATTTGTCCTTCTGTGCAGTCCTGACCACTTATTTACAATTCTTTCTAGTTGTGGGTTGGCGAGAGGATGCCTTTGGCAACTTCCACCGATCATGGCCACAACCTCCAGACTGTTCAGCTGCTAATAAAGAAAAACCAGGTAAGCATTTCTGCTCTAGCTAGCTCAGCCTGATAAAGGCGGAGACAATGAGAGAGTTCAGAAGGCTTGTAAGTTCTTGGCTCCTAACCGTTTGACATAAGTAGCAGGCTATGATCATTTAATAAGTCTTGGGGTGTGTTCTGCTCCCACACAGACTCTCCAGAAAGAAATCCAGGGGCACCAGCCTCGCATCAATGACATCTTAGAGAGAAGCCAAAACATCGTCACTGACAGCAGCAGCCTCAATGCTGAGGCCATTAGACAGAGGCTCGCCAACCTGGAGCAGCTGTGGAGGCTCCTCTTTGAGGAGACAGAGAAACGCCACCGGCGGCTTGAGGAGGCACACAAGGCCCAGCAATACTACTTTGATGCAGCTGAGGCCGAAGCATGGATGAGCGAGCAAGAGCTGTACATGATGTCTGAGGAGAAGGCCAAGGTGAGAGTGACTTCTCGCCCTCCATGAGAGGAAGTGTGAGGCACATTCCTCAGAGTGGCTTCAGATTCACACCTTGTGTTTGCTGGTGGCTCTGTCAGTGACCCACCTTTTTGCTTCTTCCTTTGAGTGTTGTAAAGGCACCATAGTGTGCAGAGATGTCTAAAATCTGACTTCTGTTTACCCTCAACACATCATCTTCTTGACTGAATTGTGCGTCATTGTGATTCATCCTGCCACTTCTTTTGCATAAAGATATTTGCCAGAATCCTACGGAGAGTGCCATAAGATCTACAGTATACAAATGGTTTTGATACCTTTAAAGTATTTTAAGGTTTCATCTTTATACTTGACAGGCTGTGGATGGTGACCAGCCAGGGTGTACTTGGCCTGCCTATACTTGACTCTGGACCTCAGAAAGGCCTTGGTCACTCTGGGTCATTGTGTTCCCTTGTAGAAACCTCTTGCTGTCCAGTCCATGATCCTCTCTGAACATTTCCTGCTTATGATCATACCACATTTGTAGTGTTTTCTTTCTGGTTGTCCTACCTCCTGTCCCACTGCACAATTAACCTTTTGTTCCTCAAGGTGGTCTCAGGCCAATGGGACCACTGTGGTTGTAACAAGCCATCTCTTTGCAGGATGAGCAGAGTGCTGTCTCCATGTTGAAGAAACACCAAATTTTAGAACAAGCCGTGGAGGACTACGCTGAGACAGTACACCAGCTCTCCAAGACAAGCCGGGCACTGGTGGCTGACAGCCATCCTGAAAGGTGAGTGATTCTTTTAAGGCTGCTGTCCATTCCTCAGGGAGAGTCTCTTACTAAACTGCCCAAGATGAAAATGGCCGAATTCATCTTAAGTTAGTGCTAACAGGGATCTTTGGAAAGTGTTATTACCATAGATACAACAACCTAAGATCAACTGGAAGAATGAAAAGTTACATTGTCCTCTAATTTATTAGGAGGGCAGTTACTACTTTGAAGGTGAGTGGTAGACAGTGTAAGGATCTGTAGGCTGGGGATGTAGCTCAGATGTGGACTATGCACCTAGCATGTTCAAGGTCCCCAGCACTATAAATAAATAAGTAAACCAGTGGGCCTATAGGGGGGAAAAGAATACAATGGTATCCTAACTTTTACACATCAAATACTCAGAACATATTAGAGGAAACATAGGCATATATGTGGTACTCAGTGACTATCATGGGTCAAGAGCGATAACTTCAAGAGCACACATTTCAGGCATTTTTAGAATTGCCTTTTTATGACTCAGAGTAGAAAAAGATCAGCTTTGTGTGTTAAGCCAAAGCAGAGATGAAGCCAGTGAATATATTCATGATCAGATTCCCAAGAAAATCTCCCTTCCTTCCCTCTCTACCCCCAGGCATGGGCACCAGCAAGTCCTTGTCCCTCTAATTTCCTGTTGTGAGGCTATCATTCAGAGTAGAAATTGAAGGAAAGAAGATTCAGCCTCTTTGAAAGCACACTCAAGACCCAGAAAACGTGAACAGCAAGGACCAGGGGCGAGCACGCACACACACAGTTAGAGAAGGTAGAGGCCAGTATGTGCCAGACAGCAGTATCTTGTCTGTCACTGGCAGCACTGTATCTGAGAATGGTGGCTTCAGAATTTTGTGATATCTTTTAACATCTCAAGGAAATACTGACTTGCATTGCCAGTAATACAGTTAGGGGCCCTTCCTCCTCCCAACTGTTACATTCAAGATGGCTTTTGGTCTTAATTATTATATTTGGTTTACTTATTAGAACTCTTTTCTCATTTGAAATTGAAGAAATTTTTTTCAGACTAAAAGGTATAAACAGAAGCTTCCTTAGAGAACATTTTTATTAACGTTCCCTCCTTTGTTTCTCCCCAGAAGAAACTTAACATTTAAGATGTCCTTTCTCCCCCTTTTTCAGTGAGCGCATTAGCATGCGGCAGTCCAAAGTGGATAAGCTGTATGCTGGCCTGAAGGACCTTGCTGAAGAGAGGAGAGGCAAACTGGATGAGAGGCACAGGTTATTCCAGCTCAACCGGGAGGTGGATGACCTGGAGCAGTGGATTGCTGAGAGGGAGGTGGTCGCAGGGTCCCATGAACTGGGGCAGGACTACGAGCATGTCACTGTAAGTACCTGGGCATAACATGAGTGGTACATAGTGAGGAAGTGTATGGAAGGCTGTTTGCTTTTCCTGACACATGAGCAGATGCAATGCCTTGACTAGTCAGAAATCACGGGGTTCAGTTTCCACATGGTTCTTTATCAAGTAATTTTGACTTAGATTGGTTCACTCTCTGTGTCCCGTCCTCTGGCAATTACAGGAGATGAAAGTAGTGCTTTACCCTTTGCAGTGAGCAAGACCTGATAGGTTTTAGAGCACAGATCTGTTGTTCTTAAAGTCATGCATAGTACTTATTACCTCCCACTTAGCAGCAATTTCTTTGCCAATGACATTCATGTGATCAGGAAGTAAAATGTCCCAATGGTCTCATTGATTTCTTTATACCCCTCCTCCTTTCAGATGTTGCAAGAACGATTCCGGGAATTTGCTCGAGACACAGGGAACATTGGGCAGGAACGTGTGGACACTGTCAATCACATGGCAGATGATCTCATCAACTCTGGACACTCGGATGCTGCCACCATCGCTGAATGGAAGGATGGCCTTAATGAAGCCTGGGCTGACCTTCTGGAGCTCATTGACACGAGAACACAGATTCTGGCTGCCTCCTATGAACTGCATAAGTTTTATCATGATGCCAAGGAGATCTTTGGGCGTATCCAGGACAAACACAAGAAACTCCCTGAGGAGCTTGGGAGAGATCAGAACACCGTGGAGACCTTACAGCGAATGCATACCACCTTCGAGCATGACATCCAAGCTCTGGGCACTCAGGTGGGTGATGTAGAAACTTCACATAGAGTCTTAGTGCATCCATCTCTGTGTGTCTCTCTGTTCCTTAGTTCCCCTGAACATGCCTGAAAAGATTAGCAGAATTAAATACACATGTGCATGCAGACACATTTTGATAATACTCCTATTTAGCTTTTCAGTCCATCAAGTTCTATGTTTGTCACATTTGCAGACATTGTTAAATACTCATGATTATAATAAGTAAATAAATCTGGACACACAAACATTTGCAAGGTATAGGCCTCAATAAGACCTTGCATTATATTAGTATATCTACCCAGAAGCATTTCCCAAACAATACCTTGTTATTTTACATGAACCTATCCCAAAAGAAAAAATGGGATTCTAACATTTTAATGTGCCTGGTGTTTCCCCCCCAGTATTGAGTGGCTAACACAAAGACTTTGTTTAAAAGATGTTTGACAAAGTAGTAACAGTATGACAGAAAGAATCTAGAGTAAACATTCTCTAGTTTCTAAACTGTGCAGTTTGCTCTTTAGTCAAATATCCCTTTTAGTTGAAAATGAAGTGATATATTTCATGGACCTAGAAAAGAAGTCAATTTGATTGAAAATATTGGTCTTGACGGGTTGTTTTTTTGGTTTTGTTGTTGTTGTTGTTGTTTTTGTTTTTTTTGGCATCCTGGGGCATAGGACGCAGCCTGAGCACTGTCCCTGGCTTCTTTTTTGCTCAAGGCTAGCACTCTACCTCTCGAGCCACAGCACCACTTGTTGCTTTTTTCGGTGTATGTGGGGCTGAGGAATTGAACCCAGGGCTTAATGTATGCAAGGCGAGCACTCTACCACTAGGCCATATTCCCAGCCCCAAGACAGGGTTTTGATCCCCAATGCATACCTTTCTTCCTGTTATTTTTTCACCTACAAAATTAAGGCATTTTCTTCAGGCAAAATCAGTTCATGCATCCTATAACATTGGATTATTTTTATTTTTTTAAATGAGAGGACCGTTGAAAAAATTTAACTCAGTGTAAGAGGTTTAGAAAGCTCTGTACTAACAGAAATTCATGATACTTTCCAGTTTCACCCTTGCCACTTTAAGTCCTTATGAGTTCTTTCTATCCTGACTCTCTGAAATTGTTGCTTGTGCCTATTGTGTAAATGAAACTCTGGCTCCAGCTTGGCATTCAAAGACTCCCCCAAAGGGCCCCACCTTCTATGGCCTAGTGGCAAGAGTGCTTGCCTCATATTCATGAAGCCCTAGGTTTGATTCCCCAGCACCACATCTATAGAAAATGGCCAGAAATGGCGCTGTAGCTCAAGTGGCCAAGTGCTAGTCTTGAGCAAAAAGAAGCCAGGGACAGTGCTCAGGCCCTGAGTCCAAGGCCCAGGACTGGCAAAAAAAAAAAAAAAAAAAAAATAGCATGAATCTTAAGTATAAAATAGTCACAATTTCTATTCCTCGTATAAAAACAACAAATGGGCTGTATTGTTTTTTTTCTCATTTTGCACAAAAGGGAGAATATTACGTATGCCAGTTAACCTTGCTTCTTTGACTGAATCAGAGCACTTCCATGCAAGTACGTAGAATACTGTCCCATTTTTCTCATAGCTTCATGGGGCTGCACTACCATTCAAGTAGATAATGCCTTGGTAAATAGCCAATATTACTCCCCTTCCTAAGTGTGCAGGGACATCCATAGGACAAATTCCCCAGTGGAATTATAAAAAGAAGGTATATGCAAATACTATTTTGATGGGTACTGTCTGTTGGGGTTTTTTCCCCTCCCGGCTCGGACTCTTCCTTCTTTCTTTCCACCCTCCTTTCGTCCTCTCCCCTAACCCTCGGCCTGCAGGTAAGTTAGAGTGGGATGTGGGGGTCGCTCCGACCTGACGAGCACGTGACCTGCCGTAGATGTGTGATCGCCTGCAACGAACACATGCAACGGGGCCAGCTTCTTAGAGCGAACTGACTTTATTGAGATAAGGACAAGGGGAGATGATTCCGAGGGAGGGGTTTGGCCAGGATTCCGATAGGCTGAGAGGTATCACCTGACCCCCAAGGGCTAATGGCGCGCTCGTCACCCGAGCACGCCGAGCTGGCTAGAAGGTTGGGGGCTGTTTGCCCAACCGGTTCCTCTGGAATCCAATCCAGAGGGGGTAGAAGGGCCGCATTCCCCGGGGCTGGGGGAGGTGCATCAAGCCCCTTCCATCAAGGCGAGAAAGATGGACCCCAACACTGTCCATCACATTCTAAATGAGGTATAACCTGTTGCGTGTCAAGCAACAATAAATCGTCTTACTGACAAATACATCCTCAAACCTGAATTTTGGCCAACAAATAGGTAGCAGTAATCATGTCATCACCTGGCATCTTTTCATGTTTAGGACCTGCGTTAATTTTTTACCCTGAAATTTCTTGTGGTGTCAATTTTTTTGTTGACTTGTTAGTATTTTACTTTTCTTTTGGTGAATGTCACAGTTATAAAGATAACTCAGGGCTGGGAATATGGCCTAGTGGCAAGAGCGCTTACCTCGTATACATGAAACCCTGGGTTCAATTCCTCAGCACCACTTATATAGAAAAGGCCAGAAGTGGAGCTGTGGCTCAAGTTTTGGTAGAGTGCTAGCCTTGAGCAGAAAGAAGCCAGGGACAGTGTTCAGGCCTTGAGTTCAAGCCCCCGGACTGGCAAAAAAAAAAAAAAAAAAAAAAGATAACTCAGCAAAAATATTTAGATGTAAATAGAAATGTATTCCTGACTGTATTTTATTAAATCATTATTCTGGCTGTTAATGTTCAGTTTTATAAGGTTTTTTGTTTGTTTGTACCAGTCCTGAGCTTTTTAGAGATTTTTTTGCTCAGGGCTAACACTCTACTACTTGAGCTACAACTTCACTTCCAGTTTTTCGGGTAGTTAATTGGAGACAAGAGGCTCACAGACTTTCCTGCCCAGGCTGGCTTTGAACCTAGATCCTCACATCACAGCTTCTTGTGAATAGCTAGGGTTACAGACATGAGCCACCAGCGACCAGTCGTTTTGAAGTTTTTGTTGCAAGTTCTCCTAGTTTAGATTTTCCCTTCTATGACATCAGTTCATTCCTCATTCCTCATCATTAGCTATTGTATTTTTATATTCTTCAAGTGTCAATACCCCATAGATTAGAATTCAGACAGGAGATACATGCACTATTTTAAGCAACATCACATAGCAAGGGAATGTTTCAAGATGTTCTACATGACAGTTTCTCATTTATGACAGAGTGTGTGTGTGTGTGTGTTGATCCCAGCCTGAACACTGTCTTAGCTTTTTCCACTCAAGAGTAGCACTCTATCACAGCTCCACTTCCAGCTTTTTATTTGGTGGTTAGTTGGACATAAGAGTCACAGACCGTTCTTCCCAGTGTTGATTTTTAACCACAGTCCTCAGATCTCAGCCTCCGGAGATGCTAGAATTACAGGTGTGAGTCACCAGCACACAGATGATAAAAATTATCTTTACCATGAATGAGTAGGGAATGTGTTTATTTTAGGGGCTGTATCTGGAAGTACCCCACTCATACCATCTTTATATCCCAGGCCACCTCCAGGGTGCCTTTCCTTACCTTTCTTGCCTGTTTATCTGTAGCATTTTCTTTATTTTATTATTAGAGAGCGAACAGTGCAGTTCCACAGGTTTATAGAAACCTGTGTCTTTCTGACTTGGAAATCAGAGCTCCTTGAGGGGCACTGGCCCCATTTTGACCTAGCACTACATTAGTAGCTGAGCAATAAGGAAGAAGTGTGGGGAGGCTGGGGTCAAACCTGACTCATCTTCCCCATGGCTTCACAGGTGAGGCAGCTGCAGGAAGATGCAGCTCGCCTCCAGGCAGCCTATGCAGGCGACAAGGCTGACGATATCCAGAAGCGTGAGAACGAGGTCCTGGAAGCCTGGAAGTCCCTGCTGGACGCCTGCGAGGGCCGCAGGGTGCGGCTGGTGGACACTGGGGACAAGTTCCGCTTCTTCAGCATGGTGCGGGACCTCATGCTCTGGATGGAGGATGTCATCCGGCAGATAGAAGCCCAGGAAAAGCCAAGGTAATATTCTGGGCCTCAGGCTGCAGAGATGGGGACAGTCACTACTGCTTCAGTTGTCTCTTGCACACCATTGCCAGAGACCCGTGGACCTTCCTGGGTTATATTCCTCACTCACCTGTGCCCTCCTAGTCATGGACCTTGGGCACTCCCAACCATTTTATCTTTGGAATAGATGGGTTTTTCTAAGCTTTTTTTTCGTATTTGGTCCTAGGTCAAATTGCTATCCCTGAGCTTTTTTGTTTATGGCTTACTCTACCACCTAGCCACAACTCTGCTTCTGGCTTTTTTTTTTTTTTTTTTTTTTTTTTTTTGGTGGTTAATTGGAAATAAGAGTCTCACGGACTTCTTGCCCCAACTTGCTTTGAACCAAGATCCTCAGATCTCAGCCTTCTGAACAATTAGGATGACAGGCATGAGCCACAGGCACCCAGCTCACTTTTCCCCTGTTAATTGGATTAAAAGCCCCTCTGTCCCTTTCCATACATATTACCAAAGGTCTCAACATCTGCTTTAGTGGTGTTGTGGGGACCATAAGTTAATGTTTATTCTATTTCTGCCTTTTAGCTTTTGTTTCATTCAAAGCAGTGAAAAGAATTCAGTAGTTGAACAAACAGGTACAGATATAACTTGCCAGCTCCTGCCCCCAGTGTAATTGAGATTAAAACTATGCCACAATAGAAATATTTCTGTCATTTAAAAAGCAGTCTTGCCAGGTACTGATGGTTCATGCCTGTAACTTAGCTCCTTACAAGACTGAGATCTGAGGATCGTAGTTCAAAGCCAGCCCTGGCAGGAAAGTCTGTAAGACTCTTATCTTCAGTTAACCGGAAGTTGCACAGTGGCTCAAAGTGGTAGAGCACTAGCCTCAAGCAAAAGAGCTCCGGGACAGTGCCCAGACCCTTAGTTCAAGCCCCACCACCAACTAAAAAAATAAAAAGCAATCTTATTCCCCCGGCCATGGTCAGTTGATCTATGAGGAGTTCTCACAACAAAACCACTGGTTTCCCTGTATATCATTTTCTGTCTGAGTTCAGACATTCCCCCAGTTCTGTGGCATTCATCCTGAGCCCTGTTGTGGCTAATGCCTGGGGAATGCCTCGTGCCTTCTTGACAGGCCTGTCTAAATTGCATTTCAGCAAAAAAGTTTATACAGAAAACAAGCAGTTTTCTAGCACTTACCAAGTGGCCATTTTGAATTATTCAACACAATTAGAAGAAACCAGCTTCTAAATGTGGTGCCTATACTGAGCTGTTCCTGAGTTATACCCACTTGGAGTCATACCCCCATTGACCCAACCTATGAATCAGTCCTCAAAGGCCAAGTTGGCCATAATTTTTCTTCTAATTGATTACATGTTTAAAACCTATATACTTTTATTTAGAAAGCTTGATTTCCTAAAAGAGATGTTACTTGTCTAATTTTAGGGATGTATCATCTGTTGAACTGTTAATGAATAATCATCAAGGTATCAAAGCTGAAATTGATGCTCGCAACGACAGTTTCACAACCTGCATTGAACTTGGGAAATCCTTGCTGGCTAGAAAGCACTATGCATCTGAGGAGGTAACATTGCTCCTTGAAACTTGGGATGTCTCAACTGGAAATAAGATGAAAACTAACTTGAGAGTGTGTGTGTGTGCACCTGCACACACATCATACATAGAGAAATAGGAGCAGCTGTCCCTCAGTGTCCACAGGGGATTGGATCCAGGATCTCCCTGGATCCTAGACTTCATAGATGCTTATATAAAATGACACAGTATTTGTAAATAACTAACAACATCCTCCCACATGCTTTAAATCATCTCTGGATTACTTATAACAACTAACACAAAGTAAATGAAATGTAATTATTGGACTGTGTGGCCTAAGGAATGACAAGAAAAAATGTTTGCATGTTCCATACATATAGTTTCTTTTTGTAATGTCTTTGGTCTGCATTGGTTGAGTTCTTAGGTACAGAACCTTAGGTACAGTGAACTAAATAACTGCATGTGTGCTCACCCTTGTACATATATTTCAAAGCTCCCTTTTTCCTACCTGCCTAGAATAAGTCAGGCAGTATTGTAGGCCAACGCCAGCAATTCTGTGATACAGAAGGCAAGTTTTTTTTAAGGCCTCTGGTTTACAAATGACCTATCTTTATTCCTCCATCTGTACCTCTTCTCCATTGAATTTGCCCTTATCATTTTGTTGCTTTGCTTGTCGGAGGATGATTGCAGAAGCTGTGAGGGTGCTGGCATTGACAAGTTCAATGACAGGTTTCCTGCATGAGGGTGGATGTCACCCTCTTACAAAGGCCAGGACTTTGCTCCTCTTGCTGTTCCTCTCTTTGTGAATGTGATTACTCCAGGAAGGTGACCACCAGAGGCCAGGGATGCCAGGGCATTGTTGGCCTCCTTACTAAACAAAGCCACCTTGAGGAGAGTTCCTTCTGAGAGAAGCCATACTTTTTTCCCCTCTGTTCCCAGGATGCATATTAACTGAGCTGATGGTTCCTAGCTTAGTGGTGGTCCCTGCAGAAAAGAGACTTCCTTGTGTGAAGTGACCTCTCAGGAAAGATGAAAAGGACGAAGTGTGCATCCTACTAAGATGTCTGGTATCTTCTTTTCATATAGATCAAAGAAAAGTTACTACAACTGACAGAAAAGAGAAAAGAAATGATTGACAAGTGGGAAGACAGATGGGAATGGTTAAGACTGAGTAAGGACATACTTAATTTCTCTTCCTACTCTATTGGGGCATCTATGGAAAGTATGCAAGGTTTTCTCCCTGCTTTATTTAATGCATTAATGCATTATTCTTACTTGATGATTTTTTTTTTACATTCTAGATGCTTTTTCTTACTGGCATAGTCAATACATTTCACTCCATGATTGATCACAGTGTTGTAAATGGGATTTGGGACTTAGGTGCACAAGTATAATGTGACACCCTCCAGAAACAGAGCCCCTCCCATCATCTTCAGCAAGACTTCTTTCTTCACAGTCAAGAAAGTGAAAAGCTAGCTTGCCTTACAGCTGGTGTTTTTAGTGTAAGATTGATAGCATTAACATCTTGCACTCAACATTTTTCTGAGTGTTTTGCCATATGTAATACCTCTAATAATCTTGTGAGGTATTTTTTTATCCTGATTTTATCAAATAAGATGAGCTCTTGCAAGGATTATAGTGTATAGTATTAGAAATGGCATCTCGTAATTGGTCTAGCCAAGTTATTCGCCATACTTTGACATTCTGTGTTAGAACTCTGGGTACTGCCCTTAGGTTCTAAGCCTATTCATATACACATGGGGTGCTTCCTAGAAGTAAACTCCAAAGGAGCCCTTTCTAAAAGGTTTGTAGAAGACCCAGTGAAGGCGCATCCTGTCAGGCCCAGTGGCTATGTGTTAAAGTACAGTATTTTTTTTAATATATTGCACTAAATTAAGCATACTTGTTAAAGTTAATTTACCAGTTCTTAGTCTTATCAATGTGACTGCCAGAGAAGATGAAGTGGCATATGTGACCCATACTGCATTTACATTGGAGGATGCCAGTCTTGTAGACCGCCAGAGGGCAGTGGTGCCAGGTGGCCCTGAGGCCCCCATTCACTCTTGGTACCCTGTGCAGTTTTGGAGGTCCATCAGTTCTCAAGGGACGCCAGCGTGGCCGAAGCTTGGCTGCTCGGACAGGAGCCATACCTATCCAGCCGCGAAATCGGCCAGAGCGTGGATGAGGTGGAGAAGCTCATCAAGCGCCATGAGGCATTTGAAAAGTCTGCAGCTACCTGGGATGAGAGGTTCTCCGCCCTGGAAAGGCTGACAACAGTAAGTGATCTCTGGATACAGGGCCTAGGCATGAAGCTGGTACTTTATGGATAGTCTCAAGGTTGGTCTCACATGCCTGTGTTCCTAACCCTTAGGAGGCTGAGACAGAAGGGCTGTGTAGTAAAGTTTGATGCCAGCCCTGGACTACATAGTAAGACCAACAGGAACCTCTTTCTGATAGCACCAGGGAAGTGGCTTAGGACTACTGTCTTCTCCATCACCTCTAGACACCTGGATTGGGATGTTTGTCTAATAGTCTTCTGCCTGGTAACTGATGGCCTAGACTTGTCTTTCTTTGGCTACTTTGCCTTCAGTAGCTCAGACTTTGAATTCTGAATATCTTAAGAATTCTCATCAAGGGGCTGGGGATATGGCCTAGTGGCAAGAGTGCTCGCCTCGTATACAAGAAGCCCTGGGTTCGATTCCCCAGCACCACATATACAGAAAATGGCCAGAAGTGGCACTGTGGTTCAAGTGGCAGAGTGCTAGCCTTGAGCAAAAGGAAGGCAGGGACAGTGCTCAGCCCCTGAGTCCAAGGCCCAGGACTGGCAAAAAAAAAAAAAAAAAAAGAATTCTCATCAAATAGTAACTTCCCCCTGGGCCTCACTGTAAGCCCTCCCATTCCTGTTGGTCTCTTTCACCAACACAGAGATCTTGGGAGAGGGCTACTGTGCTCTTGTTTCTTCTAAGACTTTTGTACTCATGGTACAAAAATTAATACCTTGCACTGTACAAAAAAGACGGAGTGGGGGATCCCCCAATTTCTACAGTTCTAGGGATTTAACATGTACCTGCATCCTTTCTGTACTGAAACAGTACTTTCAGTGTGTGCATATTGTTCATGAAATGGCTTTGGTACAGGTAGATGACTATCCTGTGGTTTTTCTTTTTCTTATGCCAGTCCTGGGCTTGAATTCAGGGCCTGGGCACTGCCCTTGAGCTTTGTATGCTTAAGGCTAGTGCTCTACTATTTACGCTCCACTTCTGGCTTTTTAGTAGTTATTTGGAGATGAGAGTCTCATGGACTTTCCTGCTCAAACTGGCTTCAAACCACAATCCTCAGATCTCAGTATCCTGAGTAGCAAGGCTTATAGGTATGAGCTCTGCTATCCTGTGTGTTTTTTATATGTTCTGGATATTTGGGTACTTTTCTCCTAGCAGTGTTGATTTAGAAATTAACTCCATGCTCCTAGGGGACACTCAAACCAATGGGAAGGGGAAATCTTGCTGGCTCGGTACAACTGTAGTTGCTATGAATTCCTTGCCATTTTGCAAGGGATGGTAGAGCTTCAGGTTGTCCAGTGTGATTCAAGGTAGAGAACCAGATGCAAGGGCCTCCCTTTCCATACAAGTAGCAAGTCCGAGCCCTGCTGAACATCACCATGTTCTCCCTCAGTTGGAGTTACTGGAAGTGCGCAGACAGCAAGAGGAAGAGGAGAGGAAGAGGCGGCCACCTTCTCCAGAGCCAAGCACAAAGGCTTCAGAGGAGGCCGAGTCCCAGCAGCAATGGTGAGTCACGGGCAGCATGAGAGGCTGGAATCTTCATTTCCATAGCAAGTGAGGTTTCTCCTTGCCTTGTGAGGCCTGGCCACATCCCTTCCTGCTCGCTATTTCATTATGCCAGTTAAAATCCATGTTCCCCTCCCAGTCATGGCTGAGCACACTGACAGTCATACAGTCACCTGAGCCATGTAGGTGGCAGAGCTAGAATGGAGACAGCGCCCTTTGTACTGTGGGCGCCTGTACATACAGGCACACGCGCACCCAGAATTTCCATGGCATTCAGTGGGTGGGCTGCCCCACCCAGCTTTCAGGCCAGCAATTTCATGATAGTTGCTCCAAAAATTCTGGGTAACTTCACATAAAAGGAGAAATTATTCTCAGTTTGCAAAAGGCTAGTTAGGTTGGTATGAGCTCCCCGAAAACCTCTAAGCACATTTGTCTAGTGGGAGTGCAGACAGGCATACCCCTAAGCTTACTGTATGTGTGAGATCTGTCTGAAACACTTAAAAGTTGCAAGTTTTTTAAAAAGTTATATTGTGTAAAAGAGGGTTACTTATTATTTTTTTCTCTTTGTCTCTCCCTGCCCCCTTGCTTCTTGCTTCTTTTCTCTTTCCCCTTTCCCTCACCTAACAGGGATACTTCAAAAGGAGAGCAAGTTTCCCAGAATGGTTTGCCAGCTGAGCAGGGATCGCCACGGGTTAGTTACCGCTCTCAAACCTACCAAAACTACAAAAACTTTAATAGCAGACGGACAGCCAGTGACCAGCCGTGGTCTGGAATGTGAAGCTCACTACCATTTGTCAAGAAACCACTTTTTCCAGATCCTGTTGGTTTTGACTTTTTTTTTTTTTTCTTTTTGGCTTCCACTTCATCCAAAGTGTTAAAAGTTTTACTTAATTCATAGCCTTTTGTGATTTCATATATGTTTGCATTTAATTCATGTTTATTTGAGTCTCCTAACTGATGGATGCTCAGTGCCTTAAAGCAGCATACTTACTTTTTGTTTATTTATTGTGAGCTTTCTACTTTATTAAGATTTTACAGCAAAAGCCTTACATGAGTAATTGAAATTAAATGAGATTACAGCCTTAAGAAGAAAACTAGAATCTTAACAGGTACGGCATATCCAATTATACTAACAAGGCACAGTACTATGCTACAGGTACTGTGCCACTTACAGATGCTATTAACCTGCAAGTTTATCCTAGTAACCAGGAAGCTGGTATATAAGGAAGGATATGTTGAGTAGCGAGATCAAAACTTAGTGTCAGCTGTGTAACATTCCAAGAAGGATGCATTATTTCATTTCATTGAAGATGATGGGGGTGGGAAAAGGACCTTGGATCTTCTCAGGAAACTGTTTAACTTCTCAGTACAGGATTGCAAAATTTTGAGGACCTGGGGTCATTTATTTTTACAAACCAATTGCTCTCTGACTTTTTTCTGCCAAGTCCCTAGTTGAGAACCATAGGCTTCCTTGCAGCCCACATTGCTGCCAGCCTTGGAAGTAAATTGCCCACTGACTGCTGCCACCTCTGTCCTGGTCACTGTCAGCCCTGACCAGTCATGGCAAGTTTATGGCAGCTCACAGAATTCTGGAAGCCTGCCTTACCAGACTTCCTGCCCTCTCTGTTCAATGACTTCGGGGTGTCAAAATGAATTTCCCAAACAAATGGAACAAAAGCCATTCTGGTTCATCCTGATTACTTGAACGACACACCACAGGCCCCGTGCCAGGGAGCACTTGTGAGCCTCCTGGCTTCAGAGGTCACTTCCGTGTCTGCGAATAGAAACTTAGTGGTACAGCTCGAGTGAATCTTCTGATTCATTTGTTTTCTCAAGACTCTTTGTGTGTGTGTGTGTGTGTGTGTGTGTGTGTGTGTGTGTGTGTAACTCTCTAATGAGTCTTCTAAGATGGTATGTTACCAGGCCACCAGCAGGGATTGAAAATGTTTTAACAGAAATCCTTTTCCTTAGGAATAAAAGCTGATGAAAGAGGTGATTTCCTGATCAAAACAAAACAAAATCCATATTGCATCAAAGCCTTGTGAGACATTCATTTGCTCATTTGCCATATTTAGATGTGTTAGTGAAGTCATAAACCTGTTTTGGTATGTGTTCTCCATGAGTTAAGTCTGATTTGTCTTTTCATTTCATGATGCATGTCTTTTTTTTTTCTTTTGTCAGGATAACATCATATAGCATCTTGTTTGTTTTTCCTTATTTCTATGTACATATCTATCTACTTGTAACCGTAGATGGGTATATAGATAGATGCCAAGCTTCTTATGTTCTGGGGGTAGTGTTCTCCATTATTGGGTCTCTGCCTTAAAACACATCCAAATTTATCATGGGGGGAAAAAAACTTGCTTTGATCATTAAGGAGCCCTAAATCATATGTTTCTGGCCCCAAATTACATTTTGTGTATCATTGATCTATACGTATATGTGATGTTACCATATATGTGTGTATGTGTGTGTGTTTAAATTTTGTATCATCCAGATTTATGGCTCAATTTTAATGTTTTTTATACTCAAAAGACAGATTAAAACTCCACATACACACATGAGAAAAGAGTGCTATGTTGCTTTTGTAGCCTTTGCTCTCATGCCTATTTTTAACCTAGATTTTAAATGATAGCTTGCCAGAACCAAATTGTAATTAACAATAGGATCATATTAGAAGAAGAAAAGACCATTTCATTCTTTGGAGTGATGATGCAGAGACTCAAGTTAATGAACTTGAAAGTGGTGTTGCTTCATGCACTTTGAAAATCGAGCAGGAGTTTCCTGTGCTACTAGTTGTCACATTGCATTTTCTGTTCACCTCCCGATTTAAACATCTCAGATGTGGCCAACCACTAAAGCACTGTGGACTAATGCTGGAAAGCCCTGGGGTGGGCGAGGGGGGTCGTGTCCACATGTACTGCTGTTTGATCATAGCACCATGATTTGCTTTTGATGTTTGTCTCCAGTGGTGTGTTGTCTGTTGGCATGCTTAAGGCACATGTCCATTAAAATTCATTTTGTTCCTTTTATTTTCCTTGTTTTCTTGGTTAGTGACTCATTTGCATAAACATTAATTACCTCTTGCATACTGGTTTGGGGTTTTCTCTTTCCCTCTAACTCTTAAAGAAAAAATTTTTGCTGCAGAATTTCTCTCAGAAGAGCTTTCCCTGGACCCTCCTTCCCTTGAAGTCGATCAAGTCTGATAAACTGTAGCTTTTTTCAGATAAATGTCTCTCCCCAGGTGATCACTAGCATTAGTGGCTTTCAAGCCAAACCTGCAGCACGAAATTTTTTTTTAACTTGGTTTCTGTACATCCTAACTAACCCCTTGTCTCTCTGGACTCACACTTTCTACACCAAACTCACTTCTCACCACAAATTTCCTGAGATCTCATACTAGAAGAGATTTGTCAACTATAAAATCCACTCATATTCTTTCAGTTCAGAGTTTGCTTTTTAGTTGTTATTATTTCCTTTCATACAACTCTCTCCTAAAAGTGAAAGAGAAGCCAGGCACAGTTGAAAGGCTGAGGCAATAACATTGGGAGTCTGAACCCAATCTAGACTTAAGTAATAAGACAATTTTCTCTCCCCAAAAAGTGGTAAAAAGGGGGGGGTGGGGGTATAACAGCTTCTGGTCTGTAAGCACATCTCTATAGGCTGACATACAATAAAGCCAAGATAATATCACACCCACATACACACACACACACACACACACACACACACACACACACACACTCTTACCTTTCTTCCCTAATGTTTTCTACATCATTATGACAGCAAAGAATTCCAATCAAAACACCTTAAATTGCACAGCCTCTAGCCACACCCTAAATCTTAATGTCAGTTACAATGTCTTGCACAAACTAGTGACTCTCCACCCCTTCCTAAGTTTTCACCATCCCCCTTTCCCAGAAAATGGATTTTGTTTAAAATCAAGCTTTGGACTCAGCCATCTAGATTTAAAAAAAAAAAAAAACCTCAGCGAGAAATCCAGTCCCCAAGAGTTGACAGATCTGTGTTCAAGTGGTGGCGGCCAATCTACCGCTTCTCCTGCCGAGATTGTTGCTGCTAATTTGGTGTCACTCGGATTCTGGGCAGCAGTGGTGGGGGGACATAGCTAATGAGTATGCCATTGACACTTCCATGTTTGTCCTTGTATGAGGGGTACAGGTTGTCTGTAATCCACTAAAGCGTCAGCCACACCCAGCTTTAGTAACTCGCTAATCCGCACCCTGGGTGTATCAGCCGGGGGCTGCTACAGTTCATGGTACACAGTTGATGGTACGCAGGCTGAAAGCGATAATGAATCAAGAGAGCCTACATGTCCAAAGCCGAAAAGCCGTGAGGGTCACAGTTTAAGTGAGCATGGGAAGGAACGCTCCCGAAGACGTCTCCAGCCTGCTGGGTCGGAGCCCTGGAAGCCTGGCTGTCTCTGGGCTTTCTCGTCTCAGTGCAGCAAGGCACCGTGATCAACCACCCGTGATGGGGAAGGCCCTGGTTCTGTCTGTGTTTGGGGGTAAATAGCTGTGTGGTGTTGAGTGACTGTGATTGGCTTTTCCAGCTCCTTTAACACAAACTACAACCCACTCACCATCCACCTTTCGGCAGATGTGATTCCATTGATGTTTGTTGACCTGCCTTTTTTCCTTCCAGCCCTTAAGCTCCGAAGTCTAACGGGGAGGGGAGATGTGAAATGCATGACTGTCATCCTAATTCTGCATGTGTTTATGACAATGTGTTGGGGGGGAGGCAGGGAAGCAGAGCATTTTTAGAAACCTGAGGTCTCTCCTTGTCGCAGTGTGTGGGAATGCTGGGTAGTTCTGGTAGAGTTGTGTCTCCATCTGTTTGTGAATGCCCCTTTGCTTCAACCTCAGCCTTCTGGTGGCACCCTTGGGTGTAAGGTGGCTGCTGTATAACGTCCATTCTTTCTCTTATTTAATGTGTGATCGTTGCTGTTGTCCTTTTGTTTCAAAGTAATCCTAAGAGGAGATGGTCTGAGTTATGTCCAAGAAAACAGAGGTATCAGGGGAGCAGAGTGCAGTAAAACTCACCCTGGCATTTCGCTTTTCTCATTCTCCCCCGCAAGTGGGCGGCCCTTAATCCATTCCCACCTTCTAATGTCCTTGGTGTCCAGCTGGCTTTGTGGGGTATGCAAGGGTTTTACTGTACTGCCTCCATCTGTGCCAGGCATTTATACACAGCCACGTGTGCAAGTCAAGAGTGTATGCAGTTACCCTGTGGCTTGTGAGGTTAACTAAATGGCCTCTCTACTATCCCTAGATGACAGATACAGTGGATACCAGCGAAATGGTCAACGGCGCTGCTGAGCAGAGGACGAGCTCCAAAGAGTCCAGTCCCATCCCCTCCCCAACTTCTGACCGCAAGGCCAAGACTGCACTCCCAGCCCAGAGTGCCGCCACCCTGCCAGCCAGGACGCAGGAGACGCCCGCGGCCCAGATGGAAGGCTTCCTAAACCGGAAGCATGAGTGGGAGGCCCACAATAAGAAAGCCTCAAGCAGGTAAGGGCAGCCTGGCACAAGAGCACAGTAGCCCGTGTGAGGACCTGCTGGCCGTGCCTGGCCCGGAGGAGGAGGCCAGGCGTCTGTGCTTTCATACACACAGTGGCCACTAGGCTTCGCTTCTGCTTGGGACAAACACTGGAAAGCCTGGAATAGAGTATCATTCTCAGATCATGCTCAGTTCATCCTGAGAAGTAATTTGCTACATTGAGGAGTCTTCTTAAGTTTAATAATTCCTTTGTAGGACTCCTTGTGGGATCTGCTCATTCAGTTTCCTCTGGCCTTACCCTACCTAATCAAACAGGTTCTAATGTGTGCTTTCAGTAGACATCTATTAAATGGCAAAGATGGCATAAAATTTATCTGACTTCTAAAGCCTTTGTGCTTAACAAACTGTACTGCCTAGGGTCACAGTTGTACAGTTGTGCAGTCTGCACCCACTACAGGGGATCATGCTATCTAACATCTGTCCTTCTTCACATTGATAATGACATACATGCAAAGTCATGTGATTGTCGTGAAAAATTAACTTTAGTAAATGTTAATGACTCTGGATCTGCAACCTCATCAAGTGGCTGAACCACATAAACAAAGCCACGGAGACTGGAGGAGCTGCCACTTGAAATTAAGTGTGTTTCAAACAAGCCCAGCATGACCTCATTGCCATCTCAGAGAGCCTGAGCACACCAGCACTTCCCAGAAGAGCTGAGCATGCCTTTACTTAACAGAAGACACGACCGACCATGTTTCTCCCTGAGTTCAAAGTTGCAACTGCAGCCACATGTGGTCTGTCCCAGAAGTCTCTGAAGGAATTCTCCTCTGTTTAGAGCTCAGTGCAGTGTTTAAGTGGGCCTTTTCAATGAGCGGTCACACAGTGGTCACATGTTGATCATTTTCATGTCAATCAGATTCTTAACTCTTTAAGGGCCATGACACATCTTTCTTTACTACGTGTAGGTCCTGGCACAATGTATATTGTGTCATAAATAACCAAGAAATGGGTTTCTACAAAGACGCCAAGACCGCTGCCTCTGGCATCCCCTACCATAGCGAGGTTCCTGTGAGCTTGAAAGAAGCAGTCTGTGAAGTGGCCCTTGACTACAAGAAGAAGAAACATGTGTTCAAGCTCAGGTGAGGGTTGGCGTGCTTTATGGTTACCTAGAGTGACTAAATGGATTTGTCTTTACCCTGGGTTTTTAAAAGCTCTACCACATCTTCAGCCCTGGGTGTGTTTTTCTTTCATCAACACTGTGATGGCCTGGGGAATTTGGCAGTTTGTCAGGCAGGGTGCAGGCAGCTTGATCCCTCAACAGCCCTCCCCTCTGATCAGCAGTGAGCTTGGGAGAGTGAAGATGTCAGGGGCTCTTCCTGCCACTGCACCAGTGACAGCCATTCCATTCCCCAGCCTAGGCATCATTGGGTGGCATTATGAGGTTCCTCTCAGAAATGACCTTGTTCTGAGACATAAGAAGGAATATCTAGGAGGGTTTCTGTAGGTAATTCATACTCAAGAACAGGATTCCTAAAGGGCTATCATTTTTAAAGAGCTTTCTCTTGAATTCAGCTTAGACCAACAATCAAGAGGCAAGAACTCTTTTGTTCTACAACAAAGGCAAATGTCATTTGGGACTTCTTTGTGGTGTGTGTGTGTGCGCGCATGCCAGTCTTGAGGTTTGAACTCAGGGCCTAGATGCTTTCCCTGAGTTTTTGTGCTCAAGGCTAGCACTCTACCACTTGAGCTACAGCTCTATTGATGGCTTTTTGGTAGTTAATTGGAAATAAGAGTCTCACAGAGTTTCCTGCCAGAGCTGGTTTTGAATCACGATCCTCAGATCTCAGCCACCTGAGTTAGCCAAGATTACAGGCATGAGCCATTGGTGCCAGGCTTGTGGTTAAAGTACCAAGCAGCTATTTTGGCCTAGGGAATTATATGACTTCTCCAAGGATGTCCAAGGATTGTTGCTGGACCTGTGTGGGTCTCTGGGCTTACTTGGCCTATGTGGGTAAAAATTCTTGTTTCTCATGTGAATCTGTGGCCTACTTGGATCCCACATAGAATATGGAAATGAGGGTACTTGTATTTTTCTGACATTAAATGGTAACTTTTTTTCCCCTTGCAATTACAGACTAAATGATGGCAATGAGTACCTCTTCCAAGCCAAAGATGATGTAAGTTACTAGCTTTTGTTTTTCTCAAACATGTAGGCACAAGTAAGTTTGTGTGATGTTGTTGGTGTCAGTAACCATCAGTGGCGGCATGTGTCATGTGGTCCACACAGTCCCTAGCACAGGACGAGGCCGGTCTCTCCCTATCTCTGAAAGGCAGCAGGTGTCATCCTCTGTGTGTTCCTCTGTGATGGAGGAGAACTAGTACTTACATTGGAGTTTAGGGAGGAAGCCTTGCCTGCCTTTCTCAGTGCTGGAGGGCACAAGAGGTGGCCCAGCCCTGGGTGTAGATGCCCAAGCCCAGTCAGGAGCCTCCGGTACCACACCCCTCCACCACAATCCAGCTGATGCATGGCTATATTCCACTTGAAGGAAAGAGAGGCAACAAGGAGCATTTGAAAAGGTCCCTTTGTTCAAGGGAGACACCCTAATGAAAGAAAGAAAAGGCACTGGCGATGGGGAGATCCCACAGTCCATGGCCAGCCTCCTGTAGTTTGTATGACAGCACTCTAAACTTCAGCTTCTGTCATGTGAGCTCTTCTGAGAGGCAGAGGCCCCTTTAGGAACCATAAGTGGAAAGGAATCTGCTCAGCCCTACTTAGACATGCCACTCACTCTTGGGCCTTCCAACTGGCAGGCCTGGAGGGTTAGGTCAGTGGGGCTGGGACTCTTCCCACCCCTGCCTCTGGGCCAAGTCTCACCTGTGTCCCCTGCTCTGTCCAGGAGGAAATGAACACGTGGATCCAGGCCATCTCCTCCGCCATCACCTCTGACAAACATGACCTATCTGCCAGCACCCAGAGCACGCCAGCCTCAAGCCGGGCACAGACCTTACCCACCAGCGTGGTCACCATCACCAGCGAGTCCAGTCCCGGCAAGCGGGAGAAGGACAAAGAGAAAGACAAAGAGAAGCGCTTCAGCCTTTTTGGCAAAAAGAAGTGAACTCTTCTGTGTCATTTCCTGTCCTCCTCTTACCTTTTCAGTGAGATCTAGCATGCAAGCTCAGACCAACACATTACTCTGTGCCTAACGTTCCCTCCATGTGGTCAGTTCTTTTCTTTTTTTTAATTTTTTTTAATTTATAGAGCATTTCTGGGGGGTTGGGGAAATACACCTATAACAATTTTATCTCCAACTTACAAAAGTTTGAGGTGCAGAGGGAAGTCCAGGTTTTTTTAATGAAATTATATAGGTTAGATCTCAATATTTAAACTGTTCCTCAATTTTGTGAGGCTGTGTTGGAAATAACCTGCCTCTAGTGCTGTTGGTTTGCAAGGCAGCGGTGCTTAAACAATATTTCCTGTGCTCACCAGAGACAAGATGTACCAATTTCCTGGTTCCATCCTTCTCCACTTCCAGTGGTGACCTTGAGTTGACTATTACAAATGCCCACGGTGGGTTTACCTTTTACTTAAGCAGATCATGTATTATGATCTCACCTCAGCCATAGGGCAGTTCCATGCTGAAACCTACAGACCAAACCATTTATATCTGGCTTCACTTACTAACACACAACATGCAGCTTTCCTGCATCAACTGCGACAAGCATTCAGAATGTCGACACACACGAAGGAATAGAAAACTGATACTGTTTTAAATAATCTGTAATTTCAATCCTTTTTTTTTTTGCTGAAATACATTATATTGTATGTTTGAGATAATTCTAGTACAAAGTATAATAAAACTAGATGTATAATAAACCCTTTAAATCATTGGTAAGTGTACAAGTGGAACGGAAGCATTTACTGGACAAAGTAATGTTACTCTAATGGTTACTTGCTCGTGCGTTGCCACACTGTGTTATAATTTGCTTCATTACCTTGCTGTTTCATACATAGTGTGCATTTCTCTGTCACTGTAACTATTGTAATGACAAATTTTCATCCTACTGCACAATCAAAATGGCATTGATAGGAATGAACTCCAGAGGCTGGGCCTGAACAAGGAGTGGTAGCTCAGGCCTGGTGCTCCGTCGTACGACCTGTACCTCTCAACTTTTGCCCTATCTGTTAAATATATGCTATGTCATTAAATGCTTTTAAATCTAGCATGGTGACTAATGGTGGTCTTTCTTGTCCTGGGGAACACAAAGGAAGACATAGTGAGTGGAAAAGCATCATGCTGTTTGAGTTCCTGACACATTTTTGTACATGTCTTGTTTTGTACATGTCTAGTTTAGAATATCCCAGTGAACAAAATAGATGGGATGAGGTAGATAGAGGTAGTAAGTAAATAGATAGTGAGGTAGTAAGTCAGTATTTGATCTTTTATTTAAGACAAAGTTATCGGACATAGGTGGACCAGCTTTTCCTGTAGAAGGTCAGAGAAGGGTATTTTAGACTTTGCCAGTCACACTCCTCTCTTCTAGAACCAAGGCCATGGGTGGTATTGTACAAAGCTGAGCATGACTGTGTTCCAATAAACTGTACTACAGGGAGCCTACTGAAGTCTTATAATTATTACATGCCACACAATTTTACTTTGGTTCACTTTTGAAATGTTTTAAGATATAAAGTCTATTTTGTAGTTGATGAAAAACAAGCAAGAGGCCAGCTTTGGCTCTTGGCTATGGTCTGCTGGTACCAGCATAAAACCATTAGTGATAGACTTGTCCCGCTTCATCTGGGTCACCTGACTCCATACCATTTGTATTTCAGATGCCATTGATTCCACAGCCAAGTGACACCAGAACTTTCTTGTAGCTCTAGGTAAACGATCATTACCCTCTGTGGTACATCGATCCAAAGTTTCCCCCTTACTTTACTCAAGATGGTAGTTGAATTGTTGAGTTTTCAGTAGACCAAACTGTTAATGTTGAAAATAGTTGTGATTGATTATAGCCTACTCCAGATATAGCCATACAGGTAGCCACATCTAATCCCATGAAAATACATGTACATAGACTGTCTCATGAATGCTGTGTGTAGTTCTCAGATCTCTGGTTTTTGGACACTGGGTCTATTGTCCTTGTTTTCTTGATGGATGCATTTGTGGAAAATCCACTGGCACTTGAAAGTGGATGATGGATGGCAGGAACACAAGCTGTGCCAGCAGGCCCCAGTCATGACACGTTCCCTGCCAGCAAGCATAGTCGAACAGGATCATGATCTTCAGTACTGTTTGGGTACATGGGGTTCTTAGCAAGGCCTTCCCACTATTTAATATTTTGAGGACTGTACATACATGCTATGGCTATGATGTATTGTTAAATAATTTTTAGGGCTACAGGATATAAGATAACATAGGCTTAAATATAAATCTGAAGAGAAACAGTAAAGGTAAGGTCAGGAGATGAAGTGGCATCCTTGGTTAAGATCAGACCTTTTGTTATACTGTAAAATCTCACTTGGGTTGTGTCTTCACTTGATGGCACCTGGGTGTTGTACTCTGGTGGAACTTGGGTGTACTTAGAGGCTGTGGTTGCTACAATCCATTGTATCTTGAATAGATGAAAAACTATACATCAACCTAGACAGTAGGCACAGTGTCATGTTCCAAGTTCTGGCCATGGTAGAGTTTGTTGTATATGGAGGTCCTACTATATCTTCCTTGTATACAATCTTCTCATTTGTTAGTTGGAATTTTTTCTTTTTTGTATGGTGTTGGAAATGGAAGAAGCCAGGCCCCCACACATGACATGCAAATGATGTACCCCTGAGTGCATTCTGAGCTCTGGGTGGAATTCTTATGGAAGTAAACATTAGGGGATGGCATTGAGACTCGGTAGTAGGTAAAACGTTTCTCATTATTTATAGTTCATATACTTTATATTATTTATAATGAATTAGCTTATCCTTTGAAGATGAGCACATAATTTTTAAAGATTTTGTTATGAAGTAATGGGTTTAAAAGTAGTGAGTTTTGTTTAAGTGAATCTACCTTTTTCCTCTCACTAAATATATGGCTTTGAACTCATCTTTCCAAGTATTATTCCATAACTCCAAAAGTCATTAAAGAAGAAAGAAAAATTGTGTTCATAATGCTCAGATTTTTCTCACCATTGAAGGTTGTGGTGAAATCCTTTGCTTTGCATCTTTCAACACTATTCACCGATGAAATGACCCCTTCTTGAACCTTTAAAACTGTCCCATCTTTAGCTGGTGAAAGTCTCTTGAGATTGGGTGCTAGACTTTTGACACAAGCCTAGTGATGGCAGCTGCCTGTCTTGGATGACTAGATGCCCCAGGTCCTAGGATCTTCTAGTACACTCTAGACCTGCAATCAGCTACCTGCTGAGAAAGCCTGGCTCCTTCCATGGCAAAGTTATTATTGCAGGGCCACAGGGTGACGTGCAGAAAGCTCTTGACCCCTCTGATCCTGTGTCTAGGCCATATTAGCAGACTGCTAAATAAAAAGTAAAGCTTATGCTCAAATTCAGTGCTGCTAAATAAAAAGTAAAGCTTATGCTCAAATTCAGTGTTGCAAGGATTTTCCTTAGCATCCGTATATTGTATGAGAATCACCTTGTTTGGGGGAGGAGGGGCTCTGTGGCTCACACTGGTAATCCTAACTACTCAGGAGGCTAAGATCTGATGACCCGGTTCAAAGAAAACACAGGCAGACAAATCTGAGAGACTCATCTTCAGTAAAACAGCAAAAAGCTGAAATAGATGTGTGGTTCAAGTAGTAGAACACCAGTTTTGAAAAAAAGCTGGGCAAAATTGCAAGACCCAGAGTTCAAGCCCAGGTACTGGCATTTAAAAAAAAAAAAAAAACCTTTTTAATTCTTTCCTACAATACAGGAGGAATATTACGATATTTTGGAATTTCTTGTTTGCTTTATCTCGTGTTATGTACAGAATATTCAGGACAGCAATACCAATACTCTATTGCCACTGGTACACTTAACTGAGAACGGTGTTGGTTTGATTTGCTTTGAGATGGGGGTCTCACTATGTTGCCGAGGTCATTTTGAACTCCTGATCTCAAGGGATTCTGCTTCAGTCCCATGTGCTGGGACTACAGGCACACATCACCATACCCAGGTATCTTTAAACTTTACATTTTGTAATACTTAGATAGCATGCAACACTAGTGCTGTATCATACCCAGAATATTGTCATTGAAAGTGAGGTAGGTAGTTCACAACTGTAAGCCTAGCTATTCGGGAGGTGAAAATTGGGAGGATCTCAGTTCAAGATAAGCCAGGGCAAAAAGTTTATGCGACAACCCCTTTCTATCTCAACCACTGGTTGAGTATGGCAGTACATACCTGTCGTCCCAGGTACGTAGGAAGTGTAAATAGAAGGGTCATAGTCCAGGTCAGCCTGGTCAGAGATTCAAGACTATTCAAAGAAAAAAGCTAAAGGGGCAGGGCTCAAGTTGTGTAAATGGAATCATACAAGTTTGAGGATTTCTTTCCATTTTACATAATTCTGTCAAGTCATCTAAGTAATATTCCTTGTGTCAAAAGTTCATTTCTGCTGCCGAATAATATGTCCCGGTAAGGGTGTGCACAGTTCAGCATTCACTTACTGGAGGATATCTGGGTTTCCAGTTTGGTCATGAGGAATAGAGTTACTGTAAGGTAGATCATTTTCCTTGGTAAAGACCTGCGGAAGAGCAAGTGACTCACACATGTAATCCTAGCTACTTAGGAGGTTGAGATCTGAGGATCTGCCTGCTAGGGCAAGAAAGTCTGTGAAACTCATCTCCCGTTAACCACCACACACACACACACACACACACGCGTGCGAGCACAAACATACACGCCAGGAGTAGAGCTGTGGCTCTAACGGTGGAGTGTTCACTAACCTTGAACAAAAAAGCTCAGAGATAGCACCCAGGCCCTTAATTAAGCCCCAGGACTGGCACAAAAAAGAAAAATGCCTAAGAACTGAAACATTTTTTAAATATGTTTTGTTAGGTAGTTTCTCCATTCTCCCCTCAGTCTCATTTTTCAGTAGTTTTTCTCATTTTCTAGGCACTATATCGGTGATGAGCAAATGACTTTTTCTCCCTCCCTCTCCTACTTGGCTCATTCTCCCACTTCCCCCCCACCCTCGCTGAGTAGCAGCAGAGACCTGGATCAGAAGAAAGAGCATACTCATATTTACTGTGCTGCCATGCTATAGAACTCATGGTTTAAATGTATTTTCTACTTCCATTGAGACATAACCATGGTGACTGGAGGAGCACCTGAAACTGTCTGTTTATCTAATCAGTCTCATTTCATTTAAGCTTCCGTTGCCTGAAGCTTATTCCTGTGGGGGGCGGGGAGGGGTGGTGTTGGTGGTGTATAATATGTTGAGTTGATTTCTCCACCTTGAGCCTCTGACCCCCCTTTAGTTGGCCAGTTCTCTGGAGCAAGCACTCACAGCAGAGTGCTCCTCTGCTCCTTTCAGAGCTGAATAAAGATCTCCCAAAAGAGAAGTAAATATACACTTCACTATTTCTCAAGGTTTAGATCCAGCTTCAAGGACACTCTCCACCCTAGAAATTATAAAAGGAAAGTGAAACTGGCCTGATGAGACGAAGAACATTGCATTTGTTTGACGGGGTTTTTTTTTTTGTGTGTGTGTGTGTGTGTGTGTGTGTGTGTGTGTGTGTGTGTGTGTGTGTGTGTAAAGTCATCCTTCTAAAAGAAGAGTTTTAAGAGATGGATTGGAGAGGACGTGGACATGGGACTCAAGTGGTAGTGTACCAGCCTTGAGCATAAGGGGAAAAAAAGAAATTGGAGGAACCTGTACTTTTCGGGGTGGTTTGTGGTTGATTGGGAAGGTGTTTCACTATTTAGCCCAGGCTGACCTTGAACTTGGGTGATCCTCCTGTCACAGTGCTGAACCTACAGGTATGCACTACCATGCCTGCCTCCCTTTGGTTGAAATTAGGGATGAAAATGAGTGTGGAAGTGATGCTTCTCAGCCATGTTGTCTAGTACATTTCCATTCACGCTGATAATTCACCATCAGTCTCTCCTACTGGAGAGCCTTGAAAGAGGTAGCAATTGAGGGAGAATCATTATTTGAATTATTAGAATTCGTGACGTTCATTTTGACTCGTCCCAAGAGGGATGCTAGGGCTTCCTAAGCACCTGGGGTTCATTGCCTGCTTGCTGTACTGGTTGCTGTTTGTCTGGAATCTGCTTCAAGCTGTCACTTTGTTTTTCTGGTGGCCAGGGCGGATTCACAGCAGGAATGGAACAGTACCTACAAGCTGCATTTGCTAAAAAGCACAGATTTTTGACTTGAGCCTGCAGAGGTCTGATGGGTAATTAAAAGTAGGATAAAATATTAGCATCTCTGCCATCTTCTCTGAGTCCTTGGGTTCTAGAAACAATAGGTCTGATGGAGAATCATCTTGGGATAAGAATTCTATCATAGGCACCAATGACTAAGGATTGAACTTGAGACCTCACACTTGCTAGGCAACACTCTAACGCTTTGAGCTACATCTCCTTTTTTGCACATAAGGTTTCAATTTATGCCTGGACTGGCCTGAGCTATAATTTTCCTACTTGTGCTGCCTCTTGCTGGCGATAACAGTCACATACCCCTGTGCCCAGCTATTCGTTGTGATGGAGCCTCACAAACTCCTGTAACTGCTGGCCTCAAACTTCAATCCTTCAATCTCTGCCTCCTAAACAGGAGTAGAGGCATTTGAGCCACTGTCCCTGACCACCAGTGACTCCTATCATGGCAAGATGCCACCTTGACCAGTCTGGAAGTGATGATTAACTAGACCATGGTTAAATTGACTGACTTACTATGCTTGCTGCTTGCCCCTTCCCTGTAGAATCTGGAAGTTCGTGTCTCTACAGTACTCTAAAGAAAGACTTGAGGAAGTGGAGCAAAAAAAGCTCAGGGACAGCACCCAAGCCCTGAGTGCAAGCCACACAACTGACAAAAGATGAGCTCACTGAGTGTCTTTATCAGGCTTTCCCAATGTGGCCAATGTTCATTTCCTCTCCTTTCTCTGCCCTTCTCTGCTTGTCTCTTTAATTAATGTAATATTGGGACTCACCCATGCCCACCTATGCTGTGCTCACAGGCCTGCAGCTGCTCCTTGGGGAGAGGCCTTGTTCTGTGCTTTCCTGTTCCAGCACAGCCATCCCGGAGGGAGGCAATGTTGGGGCCACCAGAGCCAGCAGGCTTGCACAACTCTCCCTGTGGCCTTCACGTGTCCCTTTCAGCTATTTATCACACTTGGGAGGCCTATTGTGTCTGGAAGTGGGAATGGAGGAGGCAGAACATGGGAAGTTTCTGGAACCGACGCCTTAAGAGAAAGGGAGTTTTCTCTTTGTCAGCCCACAGGGACTTTCCCTGCTGGGTGGAGCTTCCGGCATTCCAGAGTCTGGGCTGGGGCAGAACCGGATCTTTGTCTGCCAGCGCTGGCCAGGTCCTGGCGCCCAGCATTTCCCCCAGGAAATCTGCTTGGCTTTCACCATTTAGTCTGTCAGTGAATTATTTCCAGTGTGGCTGGGCACAAACAATTTTGTGAGGAAAAGAGCCACTCAAGGTCTTAATCTCCCACCCAAGGTCTCCATCCAAGCAGTGTAGTGTGGAAACAGTGCTCACCGAGGTGCAAGCCAGGCTATCTGTTACACAGGTCTGCCTCATTTTCTCTTGTGATTTGATTGATTTGGCCTCTTTGCTTGGCCGCTGCTCTGGGGAATGGACATGGGCATTTAGGATAAGATAACTGAAGTGTGGCTTTTTACCTGCCACCTGCCCAATGTGTCCTCGTCACTTCTACAAGTACCCACTCAGCCACTCAGAAACAACCCCGGTGCCACACTCTACCATCTGCATCAATGGAACTTTGCTCTTCCTTCTTGAAAAGGGGATGGAAATCAGTAATCGCCACCCTCTATAAATCACTTTCACCTCCTTCTTGGCCTTCTTCCTGGTGAGAGGCTCCAAAGCATGTTTCTAATGTGCTCACAGCTGATCCCTGACTTTGTACATCTTAAAAATGTCCCTTTGTTTTTCTTTCAGAGGTGTTTTGGGGACTTACTTGGCATTGGAGAGCAGAGTTAACAAGTAGGAAGGGCCTCTGGGATTCTGTGCCACCTGGTACCTCCAGCCCAACCCCCACCCAGCAGCCCTGGGGGTAACTACATACTCTGTATTTGTTGACATCCTCAACATTTGTAAATTCACCAAATACCTGCCAAAGGAATTCAATTAGTATCTTTGAAAATAAGACCCTGTATCCCTATGCCAAAAACAAAGTGGATCCCTGTTTGTCACCATGCACTAATATCAATTGAAAGTGTATCAAAGACCTCAACTTCAGACCTGAAACTTTGAAACTACTGCAAGAGAGAGTAGGAGAAATACTAGAACTTATAGGTATAGGTAGACACTTCTTGAAGAGTTCCAGGGGCACAGTAGAGAGGAAAGAGACTTGAAAAGTGTGACTACATAAAAATAAAAAGTTCCTGCACATCTAAGGATATTATTGCTAAACTAGAAAGATAGCTAACAAACTGAGAGAAGTTCTGTGCCTGCAATATATCAAAGACCTAATATCCAGAACTCAAGAAACCCATCCCAAACCTAATAAACCAATCACTAAATGGACAAGGGAGCTGAGGAGAGACTTCTCAGAAGAAGAGGTAAGAATGGCAAAGAAACATAAGAGGAAATGCTCATCATCCCTGGCCATAAAGGAAATACAAATCAAAACAACTCTGAGATTCCATTTCACCCAGTCATATTGGTTAACATTGGGAATTAAAATAACAGATGTTTGTGGGGTTATAGGGAAAAAGGGACCCTACTGTACTGTTGGTGGGAATGGAAAGTAGTCCAACCACTCTGGACAGCAGTCTGGAGGTTCCTCAAAAAATTAAATGTAGATCTTCCCTACAACCCAGCCATACCACCCCTGGGCATCTACCATGAACATCATGAGCCAGGATATGATAAAGACACCTGCACGTCCATGTTGCCAATAGCCAAGATATGGAAACAGTCTGGACACCCCACAGTAGACGAATGGGTCCAAAAAATTTGGTATCTATACATAGTGAAATGTTATACATCCATTAGAAAGAATAAAATAATGTAATTTGCAGGGAAATGGATGGAAATCATGTTAAGTGAGGTAAGCCAAGCTCAGAGAAATAGCATGTTCTCTCTGATATGTGGAAATTAGATCTAAAATACACTAGGCTATGATATATTATACAGGATTCTAGATACTCACACACAGTGAGACCAAAAGAGGATACTCTTAAGATTGAGAAGCACAAAAGTGCAATGCCGGGCTGGGGATATAGCCTAGTGGCAAGAGTGCCTGCCTCGGATACACGAGGCCCTAGGTTCGATTCCCCAGCACCACATATACAGAAAACGGCCAGAAGCGGCGCTGTGGCTCAAGTGGCAGAGTGCTAGCCTTGAGCGGGAAGAAGCCAGGGACAGTGCTCAGGCCCTGAGTCCAAGGCCCAGGACTGGCCCAAAAAAAAAAAAAAAAAAAAGTGCAATGCCTATGTGCATCTTCATATTTATATATATTTCATATTTATACTTTATTTATATATATTCAAGATAAAAAAGAGGCCTCCTTTTTCTTTTAGTTTTTTAATATTTTCATTTTTTGATAATTTTATCTTCCTTATGTATGGTGTAGTCAAGTGTATATCTTCTGGAGAGTTGAGGGGAGGTACAGAACTTAAAGGGAAAATGGTGAAAAAGTACAGCAGTGGAACTCACTGGACACTGATGAAAGTGAACTACACAACTCATGAGTGGAGAGGGGAGGGAGGGACTGGGAGAGAATGAGGGAACAGAAGAACTGTATGAAAGGAAATGTACCTAACTCAGGTAATTGTAATTCCTCTGTACATCACATCTATAACAACAAAGTAAATTAATTAAAAAGAAAAAGGCCTCTCAAAGTGCTAATTATCTGCTCTTTGAGGAGGATTTTTGTTTTTGTTTTTTGTTTGTTTGGGTTTTTTGGTCATGAGGTTTGCACTTAGGGTCTGGACACTGTCCCTGAGCTCCTTTTGCTCAAGGCTAGTGCTCTCCTACTTTGAGTCACAAGGCTACTTCTGGTTTTCTGAAGGTTAATTGGAGATAAGAGTCTCAAGGCCAGAAAAGGCCCAGGCTGGCTTTGAACTGTGATCCTCAGATCTCACACTCTTGTGTAGCTAGCTTTACAGGCATGAGCCACCAGTGCCCAGCTGTTTTGTTTTGTTTTTAATGCAGTCATAATACTTGAGTTCAAGGCCTGGACATGATTCCCTAGCTTTTTTACTCAAGGTTGGCACAACTCTACTTCCAGATTTTTTTCCTTGTTAATTATAGATAAGAATCTCATAGACTTTTGTGCCAGAGCAATCTTCACTGCAGTCCTCAGAGCTCACTAGGATTTACAGGTGTAAGCCACCAGCACCCAGCTCTCTCCTAGCAGCTCTTAGTGCCTCAATTAATAATCAGGGCATCGTTTAGCCGAGAGACAATCCACATGGTTTCCTTGTTCCTGCGTGCCTCACCTCCTAACTGAAGTGCAGCTTTCTCTTCACTAAACACCCTATTTCTTAACAATATTGGCATGCCTGAATAGATAAAGTTGTACTTCGGGTCAGAGGCCTGACATTGGGGTTCCAATATGCAGTAGTGAAGGACAGAGAGATTAATTATGCCACGACAGGAGGAGGCAAAGCAAGGAAGCATTTCATTTCTGTCTTTGAGAGTACAGACATGAGCTTTAGGTTTAAATAAAAGAATTAGAGAAAGGAGAAATTTTTTGGTATGTGTAACTAAACAGTCCCTGTCAAGGTGGTAAAAGGTGTGGTCCAGTTGCTCATTATCTCAAATTGGTCAGGCAGCCTTGTCATTGATGCCTGGGGAGGCAGTTTTGACTCCTGCCACAGGATGTGAATCCGAGGTGGCTGACTGTAAGCCATCAGGAGACAGAACAGCTCAGAGCAAGCTCACAGGCAAAATAAAGACAAAGCATCTTCAGACCCGAGTGAAAAGTTGGTACTTTGAGCAAATGAGGTTATAAAATTACCTAAGTACCTGTTATAAAATTACCAAGAGGGGCTGGGAATGTGGCCTAGTGGTAGAGTGCTTGCCTAGTATGCATGAAGACCTAGGTTTGATTCCTCAGCACCACATAAACAGAAAAGGCCAGAAGTGGCACTGTGGCTTAAGTGGTAGAACACTGGCCTTGAGCACAGAGAGGCTCAGAGCCCAGGCCCTGAGTTCAAACCCTAGGTCCTGAGTTCAAACCCTAGGTCAGGGGGAAAAAAAATTACTGAGAGACCAATGACTCAAGGGCCAAGCATGTCTTGGGTGCCCAAGTGTGAAACTGGATTTTTAGACCCGAGGCCTAATGCCCAGGAGTCTCAAATTAGATCTTCCACTCATCCCCATGCCAAATAAAGAAGCATGGTGAAAGGCAGAGAAAGGAGATTTATTACGCCACAGCCATGAGAAGACTACACTTCAGTATATCTTCAGCCATCTCCCAAAATATAGACATTAACTTCAGGTTTAATAGGGAAAACTGGGGCCAGGGATGAGAAAGGTATGCCTTAGTTAAAACAGTCCCAAGAGGCAAATATGGCCTGGTTGCCCATTAGCTCAGTCTTTGACTCTGGAGAAGTTCTAGAAGAATTTTTATTTTATTACTAGAACAGAACAGGAACAAGGTTGTCTTCTGAAGTTTTTGTTTTTGTTTTGTTTTGTTGTGGGACTTGAACTCAGGGCCTGGGTGCTATCCCTGGTCCTTTTTGTGGTCTACCACTTGAGCCACAGCACCACTTGAAGTTTGGTTTTTGCTTTAAGATGATAAGAAGATGTCACCTGTTTGATAGGCAGGCAGTTTGCCTTCTACACAAGGTTGACATTTGTGAATCCAGTCTTTCTGAAGAGTCAGTGGTGATTGCTAAGAGAATAGCTCAGATAAAAGGGAACAGGTACAATGTAGGGGACTTGTCTGCTTATAAGTGCATCATGGGAGATGGGAGGGGATAGGGCTGTGGGTGTTGGACATGGAGTGAGACCTGTGGAAGAAGATGCTGTCAGAGTTTGGAAAAGGAGAGAGGGAAGGGTGTCTGACACTCCTCTAGAGGGCTTATGAATTTAACTTCCATAGAACAACTTGTAAGGATGAACCTGTCCTTCCTTGTGCTATCTCACTTCATTGTGATACTTGACATTTGTGAGCAATGGGAGAGGGGAGTAAGGCCCCATATGGCCCAGAGTCCTGGTGCTAGGACTGTGGGGGACCAGTGTGTCCCACCCCTTGAGTGTCCTTGTACTTGCACCCTATCAAGAGTAGTGCCATTGCTTTACTGGCTGTTCATTTACAAGCACTTGCTGCATGCTGCAGGTGCCGCCTCTGGCCCTTCCTCACAAGGCCTGGGAGGTAGTTGTAGCTACCGAGGTGCTGTTAGACCTGTCACTAGGGAAGGGAAGCCAGTGAGCCAAGTCAGAGCTGAAATGAGCCCAGAGTATCTGGAGCTTTGACAAGGTCTTCATGAACCCATGACCAACCTGTCCCTCTACCTCATTCCCACTCAGCTCTTTTGATATTGTGAGGTTAAGAAAGTGTGGGTTCAGGATTCATTGGAATTTCCATGACAGGCTCCTTGTCTGTGTAAGTGGTGGTGTGAGTGTGAATGCCCTACAGAAAAAGAGAGGAAGCTTTGCTGAGGAGCTCAAGCTGATCCAGGCAAGCAGAACAACTAGCTGGACATAGTCAGTGACTTAGATAGGTGGCCTGGAAGAGCTGGTTTTACCTGTTTCCACCCTTTGTTCTTCTCCAGACAGAATGACTATCTCATTAGTAATAACAGATAACAGTGGCTGGAATTCTGTGCCAGGCTGTATGTATGCCAAGCTGATGAGTTGCCTAATCTCATCAAACCCTCACAGCAACTCTGATGTAAGGTCTTGATCATACCGAGATGGACACTAAGGTTCAGAGATTTGAATACAAATAGCATCTAGAGGTACAAATTCTGATGCATTTCTTCAGAGGCCCTAACTGCTCTTAACTGTACTGAGTGCCTGATGTGATGTTTTTCACAGAATCATTTCCTGTCCTTCTCTGTGGGATGAGATCCAATGGCCATGGCATCAGTGACAGCCAGGAAGGAGTCTCTGTGTAAGCTGTTGCCCTAATGATGGGCTTTCAGGGAAAGAACCACTCAATATCCAAGTAGACCCAGATGTTTAAAGTCACAGTTCTTCAATAATGTCTCCAGCTCCTGTGTCACTCTACAGTTTAGATATACAAGTGCATGTTTTGCTCCCCAAGTCCTGTACAGTATAATTGGGGGTTGATTGATGCCTGATTCACTAGTCTTACAACACTTGTAGCTGTCCAGACCTGAGCTGCCAATACTTGCTCAAGTCTTATCAAGTCAAATTAAGAGTACACGATGGATACATAATAAATATTAAGAAAGGAAAGAAGAAAGAATGGAAGGGTGGAAGTAAAAGTGTCCTCTAACTATCTAGGTTCTTCATTGCCTCAGAAAGATGGCAAAAACAAGTCGTGGCTAACATAAGAATTCATGGCTGTGCTGGGCATTTTTAAAGGTGTGTCAGGTGCCCAGCCCAAAGCCTACATGAATACTTTCCTCTGTCGCCCTCATGGCCAGAAGAGGTTGAGGACCAACTTTTGGAAGTGATGCGCTTCAGCTGAGTGAGATAGGCCAAATTTCCATCCTTGCTCCCTGAACTGGGCCACAGGTCTCCTTGTTCTCTGCTTTCCATTATATATGATTTCTGACTCTCTTCACCATCTGTGTATCTGACGGCATGACTCACCTGTACCTTCGTCTCCTCCAAGGTCTGAACCACATAGCATCTTCTGAGGCCCAGACAAACTTGTGACCAGCTGGTTCCTTGTGCAGTTGTTGTTTTAACATCTGCTTTCCCTTACAATCTTCCATTTCTGCTACAGCATAAAATGACTTTTGCCTCTTCCCCCACCCTCCTCTTCCTTTTCCTCTACCTCCTCCTCCTTCTTATTTTTTCCTCTTCTGTAGTCTTGGGCTTTGAACTCACAGCTTTGCACTTGCAAATGCTCTACCACTCGGGGTATACCTCAGCCCTTGTTGTTTTAGCTATTTTCCAGGCAGAACCTCACAGTTTTTCAGGGGCCAGCAATGAACTGTGATCCTCTTACCAATACCTTCTATGTAGCTGGGATTACAGGTCTGATCCACTGTGCCCAGCTCTAGTGCTGACTTTTGAACTCCAAGCCTCAGATATGCCAAGCAGATGTTTCACCACTGAGCTGTCCTCTCACTCCAAAAGTCCATTTTAACTGAGAATGAAGACTGACCCCTGGGCGCTTAGTCATCATTTTCAGAATTAATTTTCAGGATTAAGGATTCTCAGATTTCAAAACCTCTCTGTCTGTCTGTCTGTCTGTCTCTGTCTGTGTGTGTGTGTGCGCGCGCGTGTGTACACGCTTACATGCGTGCTGGTACAGGGCTTGAACTCAGTGCCTGGGCCTTAGCTTTCTCACTATGGTTGATGTTCTAGCACTTGAGCCACACCTCCACTTCAGGCTTTTTGCTGTCTAATTGGAGATACACATCTCACTGACTTTTCTGCCTACCCTGGTCCAAACCTCAGATCTCAGCTTCCTGAGTAACAAGGATTATAGGCATAAGTCACTGGCACCTGGCATATTTCAGAAGTCTTGCTGAAGATGGGCATATAAGAAATGAAGCTACTGAATGGTGAGCAATCTGTAGCCCAAGAAAGATGCATACCCACATAAGTTGTTTTCCAGGCAAAGGGTATTCTGGCCATGAATGCAGCCACTTGGGACCCATATAACACAGGTAAGTAGCACTTGGGAGTGGAAGATTTTTAAAAATCAAATCTCTTGGGTATTTGGTTAGTATAGTTTTAAAAATGAAACATGTTGGAGAAAACACAGCATTTTAAATAAAAAAAAACACACAACAAAGGCAGTCTAAGTCATTTGGGGGGGGGAGGGATGCCATTTCAGGGGCTTAAACTCAGGGCTGGGGTGCTGTCCCTGAACTTTTGTGCTCAGGACTAGTGCTTTACCACTTGAGCCACCATTCCATTTTCATGTTTTGTTTTGTTTTTCTTAAGGGCTTAATTGGAGGTAAGAGTCTCACAGTTTTTCCTTCCCCATGTTGGCTTCAAATTTTGATCTTCAAATCTCAACCTTCTGAGTAGCAAGGGTTACAGGCATAAGCCACCATACCTGACTAGTCTAAGTAACTTTAATGCTAATAATTCTTCTGTCCTGCCTGCACAAATTGTATGGTTAGCCATGTGTCATACATACTTTATCAGGGTGGATTGTATAAATGAGTACAAAAGGCAGAAGCCACCCTAAAGCGTATTTTGAATGTGTTTTCCTTTAACATTGCCTAATTTATTTTTCTGGTGATTTGTGCATTCTAACCATTGCTATATGGTCTGTAATGCATTGTTTGGCCTAACCATTATGATGTAAATATGCACAGTTGCCTTAATTTATCTACCCTTTTTGAATGTTCACTTCTCCTAACGCAGGAATATATGCTTCAGGCTCACTAAAAATGTTTGAACTGTTGTTTGTTTGTTTTTTAAATTTCTGATTAGCAGCAGAAGCTGTTAATTAGCTAAATGAAACTCATCAATTCAAACAAATGATAGGCATTCCCACTCTCACCTTAACAGAGCTTAAAATTTTAGTGAGCATGCATTATAAATAAAACAAAATGATATTTCATGAATTTATATAAAGTAAGTAGAATAAATAAATGGAGAAGAGAAAGTCTTTTCTTTATAAAATAAACTCAACAACAAACATAAAAGAAATGATGGAGAAAATCATCAATGCCAGCTAGGCATGGTGCTCAATATTATAAACTTAGCTACTTGAGCACTGACAAACCATTCATGAGACTTTGTCTCTGCCAATGGCTGGGTGTGGAGTAGCATACCTGTCATCATTCCAGCCTCACAGGGGAGCATAAATAGGAGGATCACAGTCCAAGTGGGCCTGGGAAAGCAAGACCTTTTCTAGAATACCTGCCTAGCAAACAGGAGGCCCTGACTTCAGCTCCCAGCACTACCAAGTGAAAAGAAGAACAGAAAGAAAGGCATCAGACTTGACCAGAATAGCAAGAATTTTATGACATATTGTGTATTTATGTATTCTCAAGGTATCTTCTAGATATTGCTTCTTATTGATTGCAAAGATGGGCAATGGTAACGCTATTATAGTAAAGAGTATTAGAGGGCCTTACCTTACCAGACATCAAAATTAGCATCACAAATACAGGAAAATTCTGCTTTGGCATAACCCCTATAGTCACTGTATATGATTTTGGTACACTGGATTTTGTATATATGCTTATCTGAACTAGGGAAGGGAAAGAAAAATGAGGGAGGGTGTAACAAATAAGACAAGGAATGTACTCACTACCTTATTATGTAACTGTACCCCCTCTGTACATCACCTTGGCAATAAAATTTAATTAAAAATAAATTTAAAAAAACAAATACAAGCCTAGAACACAGAGAACAAAGGGGCATGGTTTCCTTGATATATGACTGTTAGGGAGGGAGGAGGACAGTAGAGACCCGGTCTGCAAAACAACAAACTTCTTTTCAAATATTTCCACATGTTTGGGTCAGTGACTTTACATTATGTATCTAAAACCAAACAACTACTGAACATAAAAAGGTCTAGAATAAACCTATCAGTGGATCACAATAGCTATACAGCTATGTACACATGATCATATAAGACAAGGATAAGCAAAAACAACTCCAAGAGAAGGACACAGGAGGATTCTACTGTTGACGTTATCTTTAAAGTTCTAGGTGAATTTCCTGTGGTGAACCCTACATGGTTACTGTATATGATTTTGATACACTGGATATTGTATATATGCCTACCTGATCTAGGGAAGGGAAAGAAAAATAAGGGTATAAGATATCACAAGAAATGTATTCACTGCCTTATTACATAACTGTACCCCCTTTGCACAACACCTTGTCAATAAAATTTAATTAAAAAAAAAACAAATACAGGAAATCCCAATTTCTCCTAATACAAATGTACTGAGAAGAGCATCATTTCTGTGACATTCTTTAAACCTTTTTTTTTTTTTTTTGGTCAGTCCTGGGCCTTGAATTCAGGGCCTGAGCACTGTCCTTGGCTCTTTTTGCTCAAGGCTAGCACTCTGCCACTTGAGCCACCGCGCCACTTCTGGACATTTTATATATATGTGGTGCTGAGGAATCGAACCCAGGGCTTCATGTATATGAGGCAAGCACTTTTGCCACTAGGCCATATTCCTAGCCCCTTCTGTGACATTCTTGCCAAAACAAAACAAAAATAACAAGGTAACTCAGTGTAATCAGATAAGACCAAATGAGAAACATTTTTTAGACAAACTAGTCCTTCACTTAAAAAAAAACTCAAGGTCAAGAAAAGCAAGAAAAGGGCTGGGAATGTGGCTCAGTGGTAGAGTGCTTGCCTAGCATGCATGAAGCCCTGGGTTTGATCAGTACCACATAAATAGAAAAAGCTGGAAGTGGTGCTGTGGCTCAGTGGTAGAGCGCTAGCCTTGAGCAAATAGAGGCCCCAGGATGGGCAAAAAAAAAAAAAAGAAAGAATGAGATATAGATTACAGCATGATGCTCTCAGCTGGCTAGGGAACAATAGGCATAGACACAGTGACAGCAAATACTGAGGGAAAGTCAGCAACTGCAAAATCCAGATGAAGAAATGCACAGGACTTCTTTGTACCAAAGCTTAGCATTATATCAGAATTAAAAGTTATCTCCCCTAGGCTATGCAATGAAAGTAATAAAGTTAATGAGTCTAAGAAGCTGCTCCGTGAGCTACTCCCTTTGGAAATGGCTATTGGTGGGAATGACTGTTGTATCTGACAGTCTGACTGTGCCCGGCCACCAGAATACTGTCACACTTGCCTGAGTTAATCTTCCAATCACAGCTGGGATTTCAAAGTCTTCAGAGGCAGTCGTGGGACTGTGATGTGCCTATTTGCTAATGAACCTTCATATGTGGGGTGGAACTGAATCGAGGAGTTATTTTCATTATAACCTGATTGATTGCATTAGAAGTCATAGACACTTGTGAAAGAAATTTGCTGTAAATAGCCAAATTATTATAGATGAGCTTACAATGACTGTCTGGCGCAGCAGAGGGTGTGACTGTCTCGGGGGAGTCCCCAGCCAATGCAGAGTCCTGTTCTCATATTTATGGCAGGGCCGCCATTTCTTTGGGAATCCTGCTAGCCAGCTGAGGCACATTATTCACAAAACAAGCTTCACTATCCCTTCTTTGCTGAAGCCCCTTTCCAGGCCGTACACCTGACTTTTTTTTGTGCTTCATTTTATTGTTCTTTTTTTCCTTAAGCCACCCCTTTGCTGAAAATTAAGTGTCAGGCTCCTTAAAATCTACTGAGTATGCTGGGCACCAGTGGCTTATGCCTGCAATCCTAGCTAAGTAGGAGGCTAGGATTAGGAGCATTGTAGTTGAAGGCCAGCCTGGGCTATACAGGTGAGACTCCTTTTCAACCAATAGCTAAGTGTGTTGGCATGCACCTGTTATCACAAATATCTGAGAGGCTGAGCTCAAGAGAATCAGTCCAGCTTGGGCAGAAACGTCAGTGAGACGCCATCTCAATGAAAGAAGATGGTCATGGTGGCATACCCACCATCCCAGCTATGACAAGAAGAGCAAAATAGGTGGATTGCAGTCCAGGAATATGATTAGGCAAAAAGTGAGACTGCCTCAAAAAATAACCAGAGCAACAACAACAACAAAAAGGTGATGGTATGGGGAGGTGGGGAGGAGGGAATGAGGGAGGAGGTAACAAACAGTCCAAGAAATGTATCCAATGCCTAATGTATGAAACTGTAACCTCTCTGTAGATCAGTTTGACAATAAAAACAAACAGACAAACAAACAAACAAAAAGGTGGTGGTGTGGACTATAGTAGAGATTCCCTAACAAAAATGAGACCCTGAGTTTCAAACCCTAGTACCCACTCCACACATACACACAAAGAAGAAATCTGCTGGGTTATTTAGGTTTTATCTCAAAAGTTTCTGGAATGAACCAAAATAGTATATTAAGCTCCATGGTCACTGTTACACAATTCTGAAAATTTTCTCCTCCTGTTTCCTATCCCCATTTAGGTCCAGTTACATAAAATATATGAAATCATACACCCAGAGGCAATTACCGTCAATGTTTGAATTCATGTCTTTCAAGACTTCAACAACTCACTTTGTATTTTGAACAGTAGTGCATTCTCATGGCTTAAACACAGAAAGTATATAGTAGAAAGTCATTTTGTGCTTATTCCCCATTTGCTTCCTGCTCTTAGATTTCTAAACTTATATGTACATACAAATTCAAAGATAGAAACTTTCTCATCTGAAAAAAAGGAGCCCTGTTTAAAAGTTCTTCTTTTTTTTTTTTTTTTTTTTTTTTTTTTTTTTTATAATACGTCCTAGGCTTTGAGGCTGGCCTTGCATTTGGTAGGCAGTCTCTCAACCACATGAGGCACACCCTTCACCCTTAGTCCTTTTTTGCTTTTGTTATTTTTCAGATAGGGTCTCTTGATTTTCTCCTAGCCAGTCTCCAACTGTGATCTTCCTCCCAATCTGTCTTCCAAGTAGGTGAGATTACAGACTTGTGCTACTACACCTGGCTGAAATTTGCTTATCTTTAAAAAAAATAGTAATATATTTCCTTATCAGTAGATGGAAATCTTGCTGATTTTTGGAGTTACATAGCAGTCCATTGTGTGACTATACTATAGTTCATTTGAATAATTCACTCTCCCTCTCATCATTTCTGTGCCCCTTTTTACTCCCACTAAAAAGACACACAAAAAAAAATCAAAACTCAAAATGACAACAAAAGACAGTCCAGTATTAATGTCCTTACTTTCTCTCAGTAAATTGTTTCTATATAGTTTTCTGAAGTTTCATAGTAACCTTTGCATATTTTCATTTTAAGGGAACACATTTATATGCTGTTGCTACCTTTAATGAATAATTTCAATGGTTATTGAGGCTATGAAGATTGTCAAAACCTGTAGATATTCATGGTACTTCAGAAATGCCGGATTTCTAATTCCCCAAGTTAAAAAATAAACACAGAGGCCCAGAACGCTAAAAAGATAAGACTGTGAAGATGCACTCCCTTCATGGAAGGCAACTGCGGATTCAGCGAGAGAGGATGTGATGACACACGATCCTGCGCAGCAGTCTGTCAGCATTTGCAGAAATACGACTCCCGTGCCCAAGCGCCAGCCAGGCAGGCTCCCCATAGACATGATGGTGAAGGAGATCAGAGGCCAGAGCACATCGCCGAGTATCAGGAATCCTCCCGACCTTTCAGTTGGATGTAAATTTAGAGCTGAATCTTTTTATCAAGACAAAATGTGTACACACAGTAATGCTTTCCTCATAGAAAACCTATTGCAGATATGTGTCATTAAGAAAGTAACTTCAGACCATGTGTTTCAACTATGTGGGGCTGTGGAATAAATATGGCATCTCACAGGGTGGTTTGTTTTCTTCTGATTGGGGTCCTGATAAGCGCCTTCCTACCTGGGGAGGGGGTCCTGCTGCACCTGGGCTTCAGCGCATGCCACACTTGGTAATATACCATTGGTCAAAATGAGCCTGATGGCCGGTACTAGTCAAGGACATGATACCAAGAGTGTGCTGTTGGGCATCAGAGCAACCTTGAGTTTTATTTGTAAGGGACTGCTAAAGCCATTAGATAGAAGGAAGAGAAATACTGCCAAGGCCCCAGAGGAGATACACAGGTGACAGATCTGAGACTAAAATGTACCCCTACCCTCAAAAGCAGATCAAGTGGGAAGTGCCACTGCAAAGGTGAAATACACAGACTGCAGCATAGTGCTCAGAATTGAACCTAGGGCCTAGCACATAAGGTAAGCACTCTGCCACCAGCTCTACCCGAAGCCCTAAAGCAGAATTTTAGCGAGTGTCAGTTTTTCCAGCTAGCAGGGAACAAACTCCACTATCTAGGTAGGTCCTCAGGACATCCCACTGCTCAGGATTTAGGAGAATCTTGGCCTGGGGGCCTCAGTTTCTCTGCCAGTAGGATGAAGAGAGGATATAAGTACTGTCAGGGACGTGCCAAGGCGCACTCTGTACCACCAACGGGCTTGAGCTCATGGCAACAGGAAGACAAAAGTGAGGAGTGATTCCATTAAAAGTGGAAACTTTCCAGTTCTGAAGACAACACTCTTCAAGGGATGAGTAATTAATTAGCTAAGGGATAGTGGCAAGAAAACAGGGATTTATAACTAAAGCAAACTCTTTAGATGAGAAAACAAAGCAAACATACCCAAATCAACAGCATAACTGAACCCTGGCTAGGATATGCATATTCCATATTGAATATGGAAACTTATTTGACAGTTTTAGGATACTAATGACAATGAAAAGGATGAGTGTTGAAGGAATGGTTTAAATTTTCAGATAGTGAATACTATCAAAACACTGGTGGCTCACATTTGTAATCCTGGCTACTTAAGAGGCTAACATCCAGAGGATAAGAATCAAGGCCAGCCTGGCAGAAAAGTCTGAGACTGAACCTCCAAATAACCAGCAAAAAGCCAGGCTACAAGTGGGGCTCAACTGGTAAATGCCAGCTAAGCAAAGAACCTGAGCACGCAGGAGGTCCTGAGTTCAAATGCCAGGACTGGCAGGACAAAAGGATAACAATACAATAAAACTAAACATTTCCTTCAAGTGTAGGTACATTACTCTTGAAACTCATAAAATTTGGGAAACATATTTTATTTCTCTTTTTTTCCTTAACACATTTACAGGAAAAACTGAAGCAGAAACACAGATTGGAATTTCAAATATATATAAAGTTTCAAAGAAGGAATTGGTTGGTAAAAATATGTTCTTTTTGGATAAATTTGCTTTATGTCATTTTTTGTTAAATAAAAAACTATTAAGATTCTAAATGAGAAGCGGAACATGGTTACACATACTTGCAATCCCAGTACTCAGGAGGTGGGGGCAAGAAGATCAAGGGTTCAAGTCCAGCCTACGAAACATAGTAACACCCTATCTCAAAAAAAAAAATTCAACAAATAGATTGTAAATGACAATCACAGTAGAGTGTTTTGTCAGCCAGATTATTTGTTTGCTTCATAATAAAAAACTGAAGAATTGGACATGATAGGGGTTTAAAAAAAAAAAGCCAGGTGCTGGTACCTAGGCTCAGAGTTCAAGCCCCAGGATAGTGGGGGGGAAAGGGTATTTAAATTATGTTTCTTCTTGTCTAGGATTGGCCAATATTGAGAACCATGGCTTTTTCTAAAATATGGTGAAAGAAATGTTCCAGTGAATCCTCCTGCACCATATACACATGGCTATGGTGATGGTTTGGTGATGAGAGCTGCCGCTCATTGAGTGAGAGGTGTATGAACCTGCACTGAGTAAGTGCAGGTTGAGTAAGTGCTCCTATGTTTATTCTGTTGATTGTTCACGGTTTACCGATGAGGAAACTAAGACAATGTTAAGCAATCCACAGCTCTAACAATATTTACTCAAATAAAAATGAGATCCACTCACTTACTTAAATAGAGACTGGAGCCGGCAGACTGACTGCAGCTCTCCCATCCCATGGATTTGGGAGCTTATGTTTAAAGGGGGCTGAGGTAAACATGGCAGAGTAGCCATAACATCAAAGGAAGGGACCTTGAAGAATTGCTTACATACTTAGCTCCATGTATAATCTACCCCGATTTTCCTATTTCTAGTCACAATTCTCCCCTTTTTTTCTGTTGCATACAAAGCAAAGTCTACAAATATTACTTATTTATCTTTAAAAAATGGTGGATGTAATAAAGGAAGCACTTTGGTATTTTCCACTTTGTAAGCCTGAGCTGGTCTCTTGGTACCCAAAATACTTGCCTGTATTACAGATACAGTCCTGTGTCGCCCTCTTCAGGAAGACAGAGACATTTCCTCTGTCTTTAGCTGTCAAGTTTTAACAGAAAAGCAGAGAATTAAAAACAAATTTAGGAACTGTGTTTTAGTGGTTTAGTATTTGAAGAGTATAAAAAAATTCAACTTTAGTTAGGAGAAATAAAAGTATTATACAACTTTTCCTCACCACTCTAACAGTGGAGTCTATTTAGTGATCTGTGATTGAACTGTACTACCTCTTTGGCAGGACTGGGATTTGAACTCAGGATCTTGTACTTTCTAGGCAGGCACTTTACTTCTGAGCCACGACTCAAGCCCTTACACTTCTTTGAATACACATCACCAATAAGGAGCAAGCACTATTAGTTGACCATACACTTATTTCATTGTACAGTTGAGTAAACTAAGATCTAAGGATATTTCCTGCCTTGCTCAAAGACATGAAAAAAGATTGTTTTCAATGTGGGGATGGGTAAAGGAAGAGGGATAGAGGATGTGAGTTTGATCAGGAGTTTTGCCAGTCCTGGGGCTTGGACTCAGGGCCTGAGCACTGTCCCTGGCTTCTTTTTCTCAAGGCTAGCACTCTGCCACTTCAGCCACAGCGCTACTTCTGGCCATTTTCTGTATATGTGGTGCTGAGGAATTGAACCCAGGGCATGCGAGGCAAGCACTCTTGCCACTAGGCCATATTCCCAGCCCGATCAGGATATATTTTATGTTTGAATGGGAATGTCACAATGAAGCCTCCTCTTTGTACAACTAAGTTACACTCATAAAACTTATAACTAAATAAATAAGACTATGCTAATGGTTGCACAACTTGTGAATATACAAAAATACTGTTGAATTGTACACTTTAAATGGGTGAGTTGTATACTATGTGAATTATGTCAAAAAGCTTACATGTATGTTTAAAAAAAAGCTGGGCACTGGGGTGGAACTCTGTATCCACTAGCTTTCTCTCTCGCCAAGTCTACTAGCTTCTGGAGAAAATTAATCCTTAAAAATTATTATTATTATTACTTTGAAATGGCTGTACAAAGAGGTTTCAATTTAACATGTCCATTCATGTATGCAATGCATCTTGGTCAGTGTCACCCCTTTCCATCATCTCTCCTCACCCCGCAATCTATCCCACACCTACCTATCTCCTAAAATCCCCTAGTTCCATTTTCATTCATGTACAGTATAATGGCTGCGCTCACCCACCACCCACCATTCTTCTCCCCCTGTATCTACTTCCTCCTACTTAGCTCTCTTCCATCTCAGCCAAGGGATGTTTTAATTTAGTATTCATTTTGTTAAACTATTAATTGTTCAATGGGGTTACACTATGGAAACCCACTTGCATACACCATCCTTTAGACGATACACACACACCTTGTCTAATATATATATATATATGTATATATATTCATATCAGCTCCATTTTCCGCTGGTTGTTTGTAGGATAGGTTCTCTCCTCCCCAATTGGGTGCCCTCACACCTGAACTGTCATCCACTTACTTTTGGGCTTCTCTTCCCCATTGGAATGATAGGTGTGCCCACCTTGCCCAGATTTTCAGGGAGTCTCACAGACTTTCTTCCATGGCTGGCCTGGCACAAGACTTCATCTCAACAGAAAGAGCTGGACATAGTATTGTACATCTATCATCCCAGCTACAATGGGAAGTGTAAATAGGAGGGTTGTGATCAGTGCCCCCCCCCAAAGTTATAATGTAAATTAGTTAATTCTTGGTATGGATTTTAAAGAAGGCATATTAATCATCCCATAGGGCTGCCTAGCAAGAATATGTAAAGAAACCAGACTCTGTGGTTCATGTCTAACAAGTGCATGCTACTCCTGTCATAACTGAAATATTCTGAAAGTATAGCCTTCATTATTAGCTACATGACTCATTTTTCACATTCTTTAAGCTCAGAGGTCTCTACAAGTGTTTCCATACAGGCTTTATTAGAAAGAAAAACTACAAGTGACATATGATTATAAAAATGTCTGTGCAGGGGTTGGTAAGGTGGCTTAGTGATAGAGTGCTTGCCTAGCACGCATGAAGCCCTGGATTTGATTCCTCAGTACCACATATACAGGAAAAGGCATTGTGGCTCAAGTGGTAGAGTGCTAATGAGCACAGAGAGGTTCAGGGACAGTGCCTAGACCTTGAGTTCAAGCCCTAGGATTGGAAAAAAGAATGTCTGAGCATTGCAACCTGGTTTTCAGGTGGACTTTACAGGCAGTCCCAGAAAGTTACTTTTGTTGTTATGCTTTGTTTTGTTTTGCTTTGAGACAGGGTCTCACTGTAGAGCTCTTGCTGGCCTTGAACATGTAATATTTTTGCCTCAGCCTTAGAATGCTGGGATTAGAGGCCTTTGTCATCATTTTGGGTGAAGCTAGTTATGTTTGAGAGCAGACTTTCCTTGGATATCTAGGAATACTTTTCAGAATGGTTCTTTTCAATCATGGATCAAAGAAACATTTTATTTAATATGACCTGAGTCTTTTAAGTTATCTGAACTAAACTGAGAGTGTAAAGGATGCTTATCTTCCATCTAAAAAGTTCTGGAAACTTATTTCTTTATTTTTGTCGGTCTAGGACTTGAACTCTGAGCCTAGGCACTGTCCCTGAGCTCTTCAGCTCAAGTCTAGTGTTCTACCACATTGACCCACAGTGCCATTTCCAGTTTTCTGGTGGTTAATTGGAGACAAGACTCTCATGGACTTTCCTGCCCAGGCTGACTTTGAACCATGATTCTCAGATCTCAGCCTCCTGAGTAGCTAGGATTACAGGTGTGAGCCACTGGTACCCTGCTTTGGGAAATATTTTATTTATTTATTTTTTGCCAGTCCTGGGGTTTGGGACTCAGGGCTTGAGTACTGTCCCTGGCTTCTTTTTGCTCAAGGCTAGCACTCTAGCTCTTAAGCCACAGTGCCACTTCTGGCTTTTTCTATACATGTGGTGCTAAGGAATTGAACCCAGGGCTTTGTGTATGCTAGGCAAGCACTCTACATCTAAGCCACATTCTCAGCGCCCCCCCTCACAACTTTTGATGAATTCTCTTAGATAGTATTGCTCAATAGAGTTCTTCATAAGCTGTTGAAAATGCTTAAAAAGAGATTGGAGGGAGAAACAAAAGAAAGAAAAAATATAAACCAATCTTCTTTTCTTTGATTAATAAACCACTTCTGCTCTAAAAATGACATTTCAGGAAAAAGATAGACACTATCCATATGTACAGTACATAGGAAACATGACAACCGAGTCAAACTTGTTTTATCTTTAATAGTTTACTGATATCAACATATATTGCACATCTTGACCATTTAAAATGGTAGTATTATATTCATAAGTTGAAATGTTGAATTGAATCCCCTTTGTATAACCATTTAAAGACAGTAAACACTAATTTAGAAAGTGTAGGTAATCAACACCAGGAAATAGGTAATGGGAGTGGGGAGGGGCAAGGGTAGAGGGAAAAGCTTCTGAAAGAGGGGAAGAGGAGGAGAATGCAGTCAAGAGTTTACTGTATGTACCACAAAATTAAGAAAAGTAACAGAAAGGGTGGGTTGAAAGGGGTGAGAATGTTGAAGGCATAAGACTGATCAAGATGCATTGTATTCATAAACTGCTTTGTTATATGGCATCTCTTTTGTATAACTTAGAGATAATTAAAAAATAAATAATAAAAAATAAACAAAACCGTGCCGTTCAGCATATTCAGAATTGAGCAACCACTGTCATAGAACATTTTACAGTGTGTGTGTGTGTTTGTGTGTGTGTGTGTGTGTGTGTGTGTGTGTGTGTGTGTTGATCCTGGTTTTTGAACTTAGGGTCTGAGCACTGTCTCTGAGCTTTTTGTTCAAGGTTAATGCTTTACCACATGATCCACAGCATCACTTATGTCTTTTTGGTGGTTGTTTGGAGATAAGAGTCTCAGGGACTTTCCTGCATAGACTGATTTGAACTGTCATCTTCTGATCCCAGCCTCCTGAGTAGCTAGGATTACAGGCCTGAGCCACTGGTGCCCATCCATGTTAGAGCATCTTAATCATCTCCTACCTCCCAAGCCATCCCCTCCTATTAGCATCACTCATATTTTCTCTACCGAGTCATCTCTAGCTCTAAGCTACTTTCTATGTATTCTTTATGTATTATAGACATGCATTTCATCTGAAAATGCAACCATACAATCGGTATATTTTGTGACTGATTTTTTTTCACCTAAAATAATGTTCTCAAGGTTCTATGTTGTAGCTTGTATCTGTATTTCATTCCTTTTCCTTGTGGAGTAATATTCTATCATGTAGACTTATGTATTTCACTGATTCATCAACTGAGGGCTGATTTGAATTATTTTCATTTTGGAGCTATTAAGTACTGCTTCTATGAACATTCATGTACATGTTTTTGTGTGGATTTTGTTGCAATTTCCCTTGGCCATATACTTAGAAGTGGAATTGTTGGGTGCTACGGTAACTCTCAACTTAATGTTCTGAGGAACTGACATTGTTTTCCAAAGCAGTTGTGCCATTCTGCATCCTCACTGGTGGTGTATGAGGGTTGAGGTTCCTCCACTTCTTTCCCAGAACTCATATTATCTTTGATTAAATTCATTCTGGCAGAGTTAAGTGGTATCTCATTATTGTTTTGATTTGTATTTCCAACTTGGCTAATGATGAGTCTTATCTTCTGTGTTATTTGAAAAAATTAATTAAAAATGTGGATTCTAAACCCATTAGTTGATAGCTGGTAAAATAGCATTGCCAGTTTTTAGAAGCTGGATAGCATCTTAATTGTGGTGTTAATGAGGTCAAGGCTACAAGTTCTAGCTCCAAGGAAATTGGTTAGTTTTGCACAGAGGAAATTTGTAGATACAGTAAAATGCTGGGATAGATGGCTGAATTGGGTAGAAATAATTTCATGTGAATATAGTTATATTCTACTGCTTGTTTTTTTTTTAAATAATAAGTTTCATCTCGGGCTGGGAATATGGCCTAGTGGCAAGAGTGCTTGCCTCGTATACATGAGGCCCTGGGTTCGATTCCTCAGCACCACATATACAGAAAATGGCCAGAAGTGGCACTGTAGCTCAAGTGGCAGAGTGCTAGCCTTGAGCAAAAAGAAGCCAGGGACAGTGCTCAGGCCCTGAGTTCACGGCCCAGGACTGGCCAAAAAAAAAAAAAAAAGTTTCATCTCAACTAATTTTACTTGGTTTTAGAAAAAAAGAAAAAAATGTTTCCGTGATCACTAAAGAGTGAAATTGCTTTCCTATTAAACTAATTACACATTTGCCTCCCATCATTTTTGTAGTGCTTTATTTCTGATTCTTTTCTTCATTTGCATGACTTCATATCATTTTCAGATAGTTTATTCAATGCCCTCCTGTTATTTAATGCTTGAGAACGTTTTCATGCTACCTTTCCATTTAAGTGAGTTCACTGGAATAGTTGTGATTTTATACTTTACTTTTCTCCCAGTACTTACAGACACTGCTCCACTTTGTTTTCTGGCATTGTGGGTTGCAGTGTAGAAAGCTGAGGTCAAGCCATGTGTGTGGGTGGCTTAGTGTGGGGTTATACCTGTAACCCCAGCAGTTGGGAGGTTGCTACAGTATAAATTCTTGGCCAGTTCCAAGCTACATAGTTAGATTCTTTCTCAAAGAATAATAGGAAAGAAGGAAGAAAGAAAAGGAAAATAGGGAAGGAAGGAAGATTGACTTTTTGTGATATTTTGGAAAGAATTCCAGACCTCCAGCTTGGCAAGCATTCTACCTATTGAGCCATATCCCAGTCCTTTTGCTTTGAGTTTGTTTTTGAGATGATTTTAATAACTTTTTCCCAGAGTGGCCATACATCCTCCCATCTATAATTTCTGAGCAGCTGAGACCAAACTGTACTTAGCTGGAGGCAAGCCTAATTTCTGTACCCATCTACACTTTTGTTTCTGGCCTAAATTCCCACAAAAATGGTCTTAATCTCATACAACAAAAAATTTCCAACAAGAACAAAAATATTGAGATTCATCAATTGTTAATATTTTTCATATTAACTAGCTCGTGTGTGCATATATGTGTGTATGTGTGTCTGCTCACATTTCTTTCTCAGTCACCTGAAGATAATCTGTAGACTATTTTACTACTAATACTTCAGAATGAGTTTCCTAAGAGTAGCATTTTCCTAGGAAAGTAATTTCTTAATTCCCTTTAGTATCTATTCTGTACTAAACTTTCTCTAGTTTTTGCTTCTCATTCTCTTCTTTGACCTTTAAAACAACAGAAAATGCAATGAACACAGAATAAAAATCCAATCAGAATTCACACATGCATTTGATTGTTAGATCCTTTTAATCTGTCTGTCTTAGTCCTGTTTCTAGGGCTTGAACTTGGCCTGGGGATTTTTGGTGGTTAAGAGATGAAAGTCTCATTGCCTGGGCTGATTTGAACTGTGATTCTCAGATCTCAGCTTCTTGAGTAGCTAGGATTACAGGTGTGAGCCACTAGTGTCCAAGTGCACAAATATATTTTTACACCTATCATTTATGTATTCTAGAAACCCATTCCATTAGGTGCTCTTTCAATTCTTCTTGTCTCATTCTACCTATATTTACTATTTCTTTCATGAAAAAAATTTAAAAAACTTATTATAACTAGGAAAGTTCTTCATCTTCTGAATTTCCACATAACATTGTTTCTACTTATTTATTACTGCTTTGTGGAATGTCATTATGGCCATTTATAATTTTGCTCATATCCCTCTTATGGTACTAAAAGGGTCTCATCTTGAAACTTTAACTCCCAAACTTGTTAGTGGTATATGGAGGTGGGACTTTTGGGAGGATTAGATGAAGTCTTTAGAGTAGGGCCCCATGCTGGAATTAGTGGCTTTATAAGAGGAGGAAGAGACACCTGGGCTAAGATGTTTGTGATGTCTTCTCTAGTGTTATAATGGGAAATGAAGTCCGATAACCAGATGCTAGATTCCATGTGCCACTACAGTCAGAGCCAAAAGAACGACTGTTTCTAAATTATCCAGTCTTGGGTATAAAAGAAACTAGGGAGGCATCACACTTTCTGTCATATCTTTCTTTTTCTTTCTGCTAGTGCCTATAACATTGTCATTGCCTATAACAGGTACTCTCACATACTCGGAGATTCTTTTTTAGAAAGATGAGACCAATTCACGTAGTCTTCTTTGCTGCAGGGAGCAACTGCCCATCCAAAGTTTGGCAATTCGAATCTTCTGGAGCCTTTCCTACCAGGTCGGGGGCGATGTGAAAGCTTGAGGTTAGATAGAAGGGAGTGAGGCCTTTCATCCTTGGCTTGGATAGGAAGGGTCAATCGTCACGTCTATTAACCTCTCAGTCGCTGGGATTTTCAAATCTAAGCTTCCCAGTGGCCGGCTGTGCCTTCAATTGCAGAACAGCGAGGGTGCCAGCTCACCCCGGGCGGCTTTAGGAGGGGACGGTCGCTACTTTGGGCGTTTGAGGCTCGAGCCTCCGGGTTCCAAACTCTGTCCTTTAATTTAGAGGCAGGTCGGGGGGCGGGGGGCAGCGTGAGACACGCCCAGCGTTCCTCTTACGCCTGACAAACCGGAATCCATCCGAATCCAAAGGAACACAGAGGTGGAGACGAACTTGAGCTTGACTAAGCTCTGCTGCGCCAGGAGGGTTACGCGCCGATGGGCGCGGCAGCGTTGAGGTGGGGCCATCGAGACTGCCCGTAGTCCATACCCACTGCTGTCCTCCACCGGGATAGCACATGCACCCCGGCCCACCTCCCCGCTCCGTCACTAGGAAACGTTAGTGTAGGGTAGCATGGGTGAACCGTGCTCCCCACAGCCTACAACCGCATACTCCACGGACGCCCGCACTGGCCTCACCGGAGCGCTCCTGTGAGCGCGCTGAACTTTGGGATTTGTGGTCCGCTCCCAGCGCTGCACTCGCGGTTAGCTAGGGCGAAGAGGACTACGTCTCCCAGAAGGCACCGGGAGAAAGCGGGTAGGGAGGGGGCGGGCGTCGCCGTTTCCTAGCGCCGCGGTCTTTTCCCCCTAGTAACCGGTGGCGGCGGTTCCTGAAAGCAGCGCTGTGGCCCCGCCCCCCGGGCCCCGGCCGGAGGACGAGCCTGTCTCCCGCGGCGCCCTAGTGACGAAGCCGGTCCCGGGGTGCGCGAGGCGGGGAGAGGATTGGGGGAGGGCAGGGCAGGGCAGGCAGAGGATTTGGCTCCTTGGTGCGGGATCCCGGGAGCGCTGGCGGCGCGGGCTGGCAGCTGAGGTTAGGGGCGGGGAGAGCGGTTTTGCTCCGTGGCGAGGCTGGAGTGGGAGTGGGTGGAGTGCTGGATGCCGTCGGGGCGGCTCAGCTTGCGGGCCAGGGTGGGGTGGGGATAGGGAATCCCTCGGACCGCGGAGGCCGACGCCCCGTGGGAGTGTGTGCGTGAGGGAGTGCGCGTGTGTGTGCGCGCGCGCGTGCGGGAGCGCAGGGTCGCCTTCCCCGCAGCCTCGCGGGCGACCCGTCCCCCGCCGCGGCTGCATCCCGTAGCTCGCTCAGACTTTCCCCGGGAGGTGGGTGGTGTATGATCTTTCTTTGCGTGTGGGGATCACTTGTTAATTATTTAATTTCCCCGAGACCCAGGAGCGTGCGTTTGTTGCGCTCGCCTCCCTCAAACTGTACGGGTACTCGGCCTGGTTTCCTCCCGGGAAGAAACCTTGTATAAGGCTGGCGATTTGGAGTTGCCGGTTACGGAAAGCGGCTAAGTTCTGAGGGTTCTCTCGGTGCTGAAGACAAGGGTCAAGAGGGTCATATCAATTTTAAACAACTACATACATCTAATTGGAGCATCCCCCTCTCCCCCAAAACCTCGATCATTACTTATTTGCCCAGGCTTAAGGGCGAAACAACAAATATCCCTTCGAATCAAATGATCAGCTGCCAACCAGCAACGTATAGGGCATTTTTCATATCGTTAGAGATGGGTAAATCTGGAGGCACAACGGTGGAGTGGGTGACAATTAAAACAAATCACCGAACCGAAATACCACCTCGGTTGAATGTGGGCATTATTTTCTTGGACTGGGTAATTTACACAGAGATTCTGTTTCTTCCTCGCTCTTGCACCCTAGATCTAGACTGTCCGTTTGGGATCCGAAGGACGGTGATGGCAAAGCTGACCGGGGACTGCTGGTCCAATTAAACCGGTCACAGGATAAATCCTGCCGCCAGCCGCGAATCCTCTTCCTGGCCCCCGCCCCCTGTCCGTCCCCTCCGCGCAGCACCGAAAACTTAGTGAGCGAACCGGGCAATCCGTGTCTGGGATATGCAGATCTTTGATTTAAAAGCTGGGGTGACCCCCCCGAGAGCCTCTCCCAGGGGCCGAAGCCGGCGGGCGCAGTGAGGCGCGTGCGCGCGAGCCCGCGCGGGTGCTGGCGCCCCCGAAGTCGCTTGGCCCCCGAGGGAGGGAGCCGGGGCGCCCCGCGGGGTCTGGCTGCGGCGCACCCGCGGCGGCTCCAGGTCTCTGTCTCCGGCGGCGGCGGCGGATGATGGTGGCGGCCGGCGCGCTGGGCTGTGCTTGTGCGTCGCCGCGGAAATCAGCGCCCGGCGCTGCACGCTGAGCCCTTGCAGGTCCGCAGCAGCTCCAACCCCGGCGAGGACCGACCCGACGCGCCGGGGCCACGGACCTGCCCGCTAGGGGAGCCCGGGGGGCAAGTGGGGTCGGCTTATCATGGCGGATCGGACAGCTCCCAGCTGCCAGCTGCGGCTGGAATGGGTGTACGGGTACCGGGGTCACCAGTGCCGCAACAACCTGTACTACACAGCCGGCAAGGAGGTGGTCTACTTCGTGGCTGGGGTCGGGGTGGTGTACAACACCCGTGAGCACAGCCAGAAATTCTTCTTGGGACACAACGACGACATTATCAGGTAAGGGAGTGGTGGACTGGGGCGGTGGGGAGGGGTGGCAGGTGGAGAATGGAAGGGTGGGGAGGAAATAAAAAGACCAGTTGGGCTTTTGCAGGGTCAGATCCGGGCGCCCCGGCCCCGTGGAATAAAGGATTCTTCTCTGGAGCCGCATGGAATTACAGAAGAGCTGCTTGATTGCAGGGCCAGGGCCCGAATGGGGAGGTGGGGGGCAGTGGTGTAGGTGGGAAGGGAGAGGTTTCTTATTGCTCCTACTTGAGTGCTCTGATGCTTTTTGTTGTTGTTCATTCCTGCTACAAGTGGAAGGACGGGGTAACAGTCTCCTTTCTCCCTTACTAGGCAAATGGTTAGGGCCAATAGCGGAACTGGGTGGCATCCTTGAGGGAATCCTAAACCAGCAGGAGGATTTTAAAGAAATTTTTGCCACAGGCAATTTGTAATCCCTATCTCAATACTTTGGACCTGGGAAATTTCTGCATTGGGAGGGGAGTTTGTTCTCTGATGCTCTCACCCAACAGTGTTTTAAGCCTACACACTGACTGCATGGATCTCTCACAACATCACTGAGGTTATAAAAGACTGGCAGTTGCTGGACCACAAAATCCTCCCTACAGAACGCTCAATATTTGGTAGCGGAAGGTCCAGGGCCAGTTAATGGAAGAACTCCTCTGGATGAATAGCCATTTTAAGGGCGCTGAGGGCCAAATTGAAGGGGGGCATATTTTATGGTATCCTCTTACCTTCTCCTGTGACCAAACAAGGTCTGGTCCAGATGCTTTCTGTTCCCAGGGAACCCCTTTCTGCCTCTGGCAGTTTAAGGAGAGTTCAGTGATGGGAACTTCCACTCAGTGAAAACGACTTCAGAGGATGGACTTCAACTGACAGAGACCATATTTGTGGGTTTCATTGAAGGAGAACATCTTCTATTCCATTTTCAGAATATTACCACATTTGCTCTAAGTTTGCCTTTTACAATGAAAGAAGTGATGGAGGTAGCGTAATGTCTTATGGTCCTAATTTCTCAGTGGGGAAAATAATGATGGAGCCCTTTTCCTTTTACTAATGTGCCTGTGTTCCTGAGTCTTGTTTTTTTTTGAAACGGAAGGTCAAACAGTTGTTATAGAAGGTAAAAACCTAATATTTGAAAGCGCAGAAAAATATTATTAAAACCTTCCAGATTAGCAGGTGAAGAATTGAAGTACCAGGAGCTCCCATGTTCTCAAGATTTGATGGGGCTGATATGTAAAAACTTTCTTCATGTCACAAAAGATAAACTAGCTTTTTCCATCTCTTCCTGATGTGGTAATGGTGTGATTGGGACTTCCTCCCTTAGTTCCAGCCTGCAGATTTTGCTTCTCTAATTGCTAGGCTGGTTATTAGAATCACAGGTGCAAATGATTAACAGTGACTCATGAAAAGGTTGGATGTTTAAAAATTTAAACCCATTATGTTTTTGCTCTGTCTGCCTTAATGCATGGCTTTCCATTACACCATCAAAATAAGATGTACTCCTTTGGGGGAAGGGAGAGAGTGGCAGTTAAACAGAAAATTCCCTGGGGTTAGATAAGATTAATGTGATAGTACACTGAACTACATTGAAGATTTGAACTCTTAATCCTAATTCTTTCTCTAATAGGGAAAAAAAATCAAATGCACAGTTGATACAGAAGGTGGGAGAAGGGTGGAGTTGCAGTATGACAAGCAGTTGGGCTAGTGGGGCTGGGAGTCTTATCTGGCTTGAGTGCTTAAGAAACTCAAATTTGAAGAAAAGGTGAATGAAGTTACTTGTACAACTGGATTTGCAGAGACCTTTAACTGATGAAAAGGAAAAAAGTTTATCTTCTGTTTATTAAGGTGGTGATGTCTATCCTGAATACTGACATAGTAACACATCTGCTTTCAGAGAGAGGTCTTTAGTGCTCAATTCTTCATGATGTTTTGTTGGGTCTTAAGTCTGTACAGGTGAGCTCTCTAACACCCATGTCTGTACAAAAGGAACAAAAAATGAAGTCTAATGGGTTAAAACCCACAAACTACAGATCTTTATGTAATTAGGAGCCATAAAATTAGAATGCTTATGGCTTTTATTTTGCATTTTCTTACATATGTGAATATCTTTACCTGGTGAAGGCCTTGCACAAACCACAGCACACGGCCATGCATTTCAACTCATTCATGTGTGTGGTAGAAAAAATTTAGGCAGTATTCTACTATTAGTGTTCTACTATTTTTCCACTCAAGAAATTGAAGTTCATCATTGAGGGGAGAATAATAAGCTAAGGTCTAATGCAAAATTATTTGGATGTTTTGGAATCATACATGAATATGAAAACTTCTTGCTCTTGATTATGTCAAATGAGAACACCATTAATTGTCCACTTGGTTTGAAATACCTGTTCATATGCATGCATTTCCTACTGCTTGATTCTGTATGTGTGTAGCTTTGCCTAGAGTATTAGGTAGAAAGTAACCTGACCAACTTTGGTAACACACTCCATTTTATGAAACTGTGTGCCCTCTGAGATCATGACGAAGCTTCATAATGATGCAGGATTTGGCAGAGCTCATTAGAGCTCAGCATATGTCCTCTTCTTTGACAGGCTGTGTATTTAAGTCAGATTTTTAGAAATGATGGTACATGAGGCATAATGTGATTTATTGGATATGGAGGCTTAATTTTATTCTCTTGAATGATTGCTTTTCAATGTAGCTAACAGATTAGAGAATGATGCCATATTTTAGCCCAGATAAAGACTAAAACATGCGATGAGACAAATACCTATAGCATTGCTTGCTATTAGGTCAACAGTAGGATTCAAATTAGGGATTGAAGGCAAGGACAGTGCTAGGACAGTGTGAGGCTTCTGCTTCAGGGAACAGAACATGACAGAAGGGGAGGAAACGAAAGAAAAGTCATGATAAATTCACTCCCTGTCCCTTTTATTTTTCACAGTGACTCTCATGGAGATATTTGAACTTGTCCACTCTGGATTTCAATATTGCTTCTGGATAGTTTTCATTTCTAGATAGTTCTCTGGATAGTTCTCATCTCTTGGTAGTTCCCACTTTTGGATAGTTCCTACTTCTGGATAGTTTGGATAGTTTGTCTGGATAGTTTGTTTTTCTGTTTTATTCTCCCATGTTTCAGGCTCTGTGCTGCAGGGGATTCCATGATCAGCAGTGCTGTTTTAAGGGAAAGGACCCTGACTTCAACATCATCAATGTGTGGGTATGAACCCGGCTTTGCCTTTTGCTGGAGGCACCCACTGACTGGTGTGACCTCTTAGGGCCTTGCATGTTTGTGAAATGGAGTGATGACATCTAAAAGTGTGGAACTGTTAGAAATAATGTCTGTAAAAGAATTAGTGTGGGGTTGTGCCCTTGGTTGGTTCTCAACAAGTATTCTTCATTATATAGCAGCAGTACTATTTAAGTAAAAACATAGAAACCACAACCAAAACAGTTCCTCAGCTTTCTCAGTTGTACGTTTCTCTTACTAACATTCTATCCTTATATTCTTTCTGCCATATAATGCAATTATTCTGCTCTTCCCTGACACATACTGTAATGACTTAGCTTTTCCTCCTTACTCTTCTGTCTCTATTCATTCTGTCTACAAATTGGGTGGCTGAGGAAACAAAATGATTTCTTACTAAGAAATAGAATTTGTAGGTATCTACTTTACAGTTTGTCGTGAAGATTACATACAAGTTTCCCACAGTGCTTGAAACTATAAGTGCCCACCACAGGGGATTTGTATCTGCATCTGGCAAGGCACCATCTGCCTCAGTCTCACCTCTGCTATGAAACCTTTTGCCATCCTCAGGGGAGGGATGCCCAGCACCCCTAAAGTCCTGTATCCTTTGGGACCAAATGCTCAGATACTATGCATTAGTGCCATTCTTTCATTCTGAGTATTTTCCTCTACAAGTGAGCATGAGCTCCTTGATACTAAGAACGAACCTTAGCACCAAACCAGAGCTAAATGTGTCATGGATTGATCTTCTCCATCCTTTCACCTACCCTGTTAGGGAGGAAGTAATGCTACTAACTCCTCTGCTAGTGAGGCAGCAGGCACAGAGAGGGGAAGGACCTTGCCCTTGGTCACCATCAAGCGGATGGTAGAATGGGAATGTGAACCCATATCAGTCTGATTCCAAGGTCTGAAGCTATTACCTCACTACTTTCTGGTCTCTTTTCTTAGATATTATCACCATGGTGTGACTAGCTAGAGCTCAATGAGTTTATCCTCATTTCGACTTTATTTATCTGGTACTTTATATAAATCCTGTGTTTTGTTCAAGAGTGCTTGAAACAGATTGCTAGAACTTAGTGTAGAAATGGAATCATGTTCAAGTTCACTTAAAGAACATCACCAATGTTGAAGCAATGACCTGCAATGATCTACTAGGGATGTTTAATTAAAAATGTTTTTTAAAGTCTAAATTGTGACATGCCAAAATAATCTAGTACTGAAAACACAACTGAACTTGTTGGCTCTGAAGAGAGCAGTCTGCTGCTGTGGTTGGGCCTGGGATAAGAAGTAAGCAGATACACATGAAGACCTGAAGTTGTGATTTTATATTTTTCATTCTCTAACCAGTTTGGATGATAAAAACATAGAGATAGTAAAGAAATAAATTCTCAGCTGGAGATGTAGCTCTGTAGCAGAGTGCTTGCTTAGTGTGTGTACAAGACCCTGAGTTCAATCTCCAGTACCACAAAAATGAAATGTATATTGCCACTCAGGCAAGAACATGAACACGAACATGAAAGAAACTTCTGTGTTTTTTTTTTTTTTTTTTGTTGTTGTCTTGGTTTTAAAGGCAAGGTCTTTTGTTATGTAGCCTAGGCTTTTTTTTCCTAATTCTCTCAGTACATGGATTTGAATTCAAGGCCTTGGACTTGCTAGGCTGGTGCGATACCATTGAGCTACTATCTTTAGCTCTCCCAGGCTTGCCTTAAACTTATGATCCTTCTGCCTCAGACTCCTGAGTGCTGGGATTACAGGCATACACTATCATACTTGACTGCAAAAGCTCTTGATGAAAGCTCATGGTCCATTCATAAATAGTCCTATAATTGTTATTAATGAGTTATACGTACATTTAGTGGTGTTTATTCATAGTTATTCTCTAAGTTGTGTTGTGTGTGTGTGTGTGTGTGTGTGTGTGTGTCAGTCCTGGGTTTGAACTTAGTGTCTGGGAGCTGCCCAGGGTAGCTGTCTACCAATTGAGCCACAGCTCCATGTCTAGCTTTTTGATAGTTAATTGGAGATAACTGGATAGATAATTGGGGGATATATAACTTGATAGATAATTGGAGGATCTTAGGACTAAGATACTCAGATCTCAGCCTCCTGAGTAGCTAGGATTTCAGATATGAGCCACTGGCATCTGGCTTATTCTGTAAATTGCATCCTCCCTCCTTGGCTTATTAACTCAGAACTCATAGGTAAAAATGTGTCAGGTGTGGGGGGTGCAACAGATGCCATGACCAAGTTCCTGATCTCTTGAACTTTGCATTCTGGGGGGTGGGGAGGGAGAGGCCGACAGCACATGAAGGAAACAAGATGGATATGGATGGTGACACATGAAAAAAGGTAATAGTCACAAGTTCTAGACTAGATGCATGTGCATGTCTTGGAGCAACCTTAGGTAAGGTTTCCAGAGTGGCTGTTTAGGGAAATGGCATTAAGCTGTGGTCTGAGGGGTGAGAAGGGACAGGCTGGTGCAGACATGGTGGTGGGGGAGACAGCATGTGCAGAAACATCAGGGTGGGAAAATCCTTCGTGTGCCCAGAATTCTGGTATAGATAACCAGAGAGACCAAGGTCATCGTGGTTCTCATCCAGGTCGCTGATGCCTCCTGGGCTTTGCTACCATATGTCCCCGATTCACTCCATTCAATGACTGTCGTGAGTATACTTTTTCTTCTTACACCATGGATCTCAATTTTTAATTCAGAAATATGGCCGTGTTTTTCTGTGAAAAGTATAGTGAACACTTACTGAGTTATTGTTTGAAGACATCACACTTGAACTGTCCTGTTATAAGGGATCGCATCTGTCCTGCCCACATCAGTGGCCAGTGAGATACTGGGGAGAGCCAGAAGCTGTTCTGTGGGGACATCTCCAAGCAGAGCAGTCCTCAGGCCGCCCCTTTATCCAAGGATGGGAAGCTGAACACATTTGTAATAACCATGCAATGATACTTTTGCCACAAAGGAAAGGAAACTTCTGGAAGGCTGACTCACTGGTTCTACTCTGAGGCAGACAGAGACTGAACCACACAGGCCATCAGCAGCTACACTCCTCTTGGTAGGGTTTTGACTTTGCCACATGTGTATTGCTCTTAAATGTAGTTAACATTTTGAGAGAATTGACATGTTGAATTCAAACCCATGTGTACAATTCTTTAAAGATAATTTAAAAACACAAAATTAAATAACAGTGCCAAAAAAGGTTTTGTTTTTTCTAAAATATGATGGTTCACAAAGGCACCTGGGTCCCTGCTAATGCCCAGATTCGGTGTCGGTGGGGGTGGAGCGTGGCCTGAGTGCTGCAGGGATCTGCTCTCCTGCCCGATGCGGCTGCTCCTCAGAACACCTTGCTAGCAGCAGGGTTTTAGGAACTTCACTGTTCCTAAAGCTCCAGAGACAAGTGTGTTTTCAAGCCAGAAGGTGTTGCAAGCTAGAAAACAGACTTTTAATCCTGTATAAAAGTATTTGTGATGCATATCTTCATTGCATTTTTTGAATTGCTAGTTTTTTTTCATTAAGTTGGCACTTTGCTCACTGCTCCGTTTTCTTCTTTCTCTTTCTTTCTCTCTCTTTCTTTCTTTCTTCCTTCCTTTCTTCCCTTCCTTCCTTCCTTCCTTCCTTCCTTCCTTCCTTCCTTCCTTCCTTCCTTCCTTCCTTCCTAGCTTCCTTCCTTCCTTCCTTTCTTTTGCCAGTCCTGGGACTTTGAACTCAGGGCCTGGGCACTGTCCCTGAGCTTCTTTTTTATCAAGGCTAACATTCTACTACTGTGAGCCACAGCATCACTTCTGGCTTTTTCTGTATTTGTCCATGAAGCATGCTAGGCAAGCACTCTACCACTAAGCCACATTCCTAGCCGCCCCTTTTTCTTTAATATATCTATAAAACCAAAATAGAAAACCAAAAACCAAGTGAGCAGGCACCGACAGTAAGTAGACTTAGGTTTCTAGTCTCTTGGGTGTATAGTTAGGAGTGGAATTTCTGGGTCCTGTGAATTCATTCTAGATTGGTTGAAGTAAGTTCAACAAATTTAGTTCCTATGGGAACTCTGTGTTTGATCTTTTGAAGCACTGCCAATGTATTTTCTAAAGCAGCCACACCGTTCTGCAGTCCCATAAGCAGGATGTGAGAGTTCCAGTTTCTCCACACCTTTGCCAAGACTTCTTATTGTCTTTTTATTTTTATGTTTTTGCCAGTCCTGGGGCTTGAACTCAGGGCCTGAGCACTGTCCCTGGCTTCTTTTTGCTTAAGGCCAGCATTCTACCACTTGAGCCACAGCACCACTGCTGGCCTTTTCCATATATGTGATGCTGGGGAATGGAACCCAGGGCTTCATCTATGTGAGGCAAGCACTCTACCACTGGGCCATATTCCCAGCCCTTTATTGATCATATCATTGTACTGGATACGGAAAGGTTTTGCATTTTCCTAATGGTTAATGATATTGATCACGTTGCCATTTCTATATCTTCCTTTGAAAAATGTCTGTTTAAATTCCCCTTCTCCCCCCACCCCTTTTTTTTCTTGGTTGGTCATGGGGCTTGAACTTGAAGCCTGGGCACTGCCTTTGAGCTTTTTCACTCAAGGCTAGTTAGTGCTCTACCACTTGAGCCATGCCTCCAGCCCCTTGTTACATTCCTTATTTTCAAAGTAGGGCCTCACTTAATGCCTGACTTGGGCTTGGCTGTGAGTCTCCTACTATGCTCCCTGTGTTGCTGGGGTAGGGGGCAAGCATTCCGCCAGCCATGTGCTTCTCTTCTCGCTGGGGATGACTGGCATGTGCCACCATGCTCAGCCATTGGCTGAAAGTCTTTTGACCTTTTTGCTTGGACTGGCCGTATACCTTGATCCCCTAATTTCTACTTTTCAAGTAGCTAGGATTACAAACTTCAGACACCTGTCTGGTGAAAGTTTTTACTTGGATGGTGCTCAATTTATGTATTTTCTTTTGTTCTTTTTACTTTTTTTTTTTTTTTTGGCCAGTCCTGGGCCTTGAACTCAGGGCCTGAGCACTGTCCCTGGCTTCTCTTTGCTCAAGGCTAGCACTCTGCCACTTGAGCCACAGTGCCACTTCTGGCCGTTTTTCTGTATATGTGGTGCTGGGGAATTGAACCCAGGGCCTCATGTATACGAGGCAAGCTCTCTTGCCACTAGGCAATATCCCCAGCCCTGTTCTTTGTACTTTTGATGTCATATTGAAGAAACCATCACCTTATCCTGAATCATAAAGATTCATTCCTAGGTTTTGTCTAACTTTAAAAATTTTGTTTCCGTTCTTACTTTTAGTTAGATGATTCATTTTGAATTAATGTTTATATGTGGTGTGAGGTAGGGGGTCCAACTTTTTTGGGAGGGGTCTGGGGGCTTGAGCTCAGGGTTTCATGCTTGCTAAGTGGGTGTTCTATCATTTGTTTCATACCTCTTTTAGTTGGGACCAGCCTGAACCATGATCCTTGTATTTAAACTCCCCACCATACATAGCTGGGGTGGCAGGCACACACACTCACACTCAGCCTTTTCTGTTGAGATGAGGCCATATGAAATTTTTGCCCAAACAATCCTCAAGCTGAGATTTTCCTGATCTCCACCTCTGTAGTAGTTAGGGTAACAGGCATGAGGCTACCACATCCAGCTCTGTCTTTCAACTTCTGTGAGCATGGGCGCGCGTGCATGTACGCACGTGTGTGTGTGTGTGTGTGTGTGTGTGTGTGTTTCCCCTCCATGAAATTACATTGGATGCCCAAGTTATTGAATTCTGCTAGCAGGGGTACGAATCCTTCCAAAGATGATGGATTTTTGGAGACCCAAAAATAGAAACAACCATTAAAAAGATTAACCTAGAAATAACCAGAAGTTTTGGTTGTGGTCTGTAATTGCAAGGATCTGATTAGGTCTTCTGAAGGACTCACAGATTTTTGTATTTGTAGAGTCGAACCGTTTAAACTTTAAGGAGCTGTCACTATTGGTTTAGGGGCCAGCTGTAGTCTTTATATTAGGTTTGTTAAATCCCCCAAGTTGTTTCTTTCTGAAAATGAATTTATAGATTTCTGTCCTGCTATGGATATCAGTCTGGTGAGTCAGTAAAGGCTGATGGTTTGGAAAACAAAGAGAGGGGACCCTTTTATCTTATTATACTTCCCTCAAAGGGAGGCAGGCATCTGGATGGATTCAGTGTAGAAGGTGAATGATTCTGGGATTTCCCATCAGCATGGAAGAGGGTATAGCAGGGCTATTCTGTTTTCATTTAATTGACATTTAACAATGTCACCAAGACATTATTCTGGGTCCATTATGAATTGATTTTAGGAGTAAGAATGAAACAAGATTTATACGTAAAAAATACATCTTCTAAGTAAGGGATCTTCAGTTGCATGAAACCAAAACGTCTTCGAGGAAGCCCAGTTAAGGCAGGAATTACAAGATGACAAGAAAATGTTTTGATCTTAGTTACAGGGAGTGTGGCTGTCTCTCAGGCACTGCCCAGATACCAGGTAGCTGGTCTTTTCTTACTTCTATGGTCTTTTCTTACTTCTATCTCTTACAAGTGTGCCCATGCTTCACAAGGATTCCCATTTGTGCTTCAGGCTGGCTGCTTAGTGACTCATTTTGCACGGCTGTTCCCCTCCCTAATCTGTCTCAGCATTCATGACTAGTGTGGAACTATAAAAGCAGTGGAATCAATCTTTTGAGTCTTAATTCTAAAGTCCTAGGAAAGAGAATAAAATTGATTTAGCATGCTCAAGATGTTCACCCAGTGCAGTCTCCTTTAGCCTGGAGGAGGGAACCATGTTCAAAGGACTTCCCTTTTAAGGAAGATCATCTACAAACAGGGGGGATAGGACTGAGGAGGAATGAACAGCAGCTCTACTATAGGAGATGGGCAGGAAGAGGAGGGAGATGGACAGGAAGAGGAAGGAGGAAAAGGTTTCTTGATGCACAGAAAAGAGGAGGGCTGATGAGAAATACTGAGTTGAGGACAAAAAGTAGGGAAAGGGATAGAAATAGAGCTGATATTCAAAATATATTTTGTATGCCATGGAATCTCCAGGCTCAGAAAAGGCCATGTTGGGGGGGCTCTAGGGAGTGCTGGTTCATCTCTGCACATGCCTTTTTGGCTGCCTGAAATGACATCTCATTTCTCTGCTGGTGTAGTATTTTCCTTCCTCCAATCTCAAAGTGTCATCTCTCCCTGAACCCTTAGGACTTGACAGCTCCACACTATTTCAGGTCCTCTGTTCTCTGTGTGTCCAGACCACTGTACACATTCCTCCCTCATTGAGCCATTACATCAAGTCTCATGTATTGACTTATCCATGTTTCCTCCTGTCCTGAGCTCTATGTGTATGTCTCCAGCCTAGCCCCTTGGACAGAGTAAGTAGACTAATGTATTTTTATTTCTTCTTCATATTTAAAATTAGTTGTAAGA